>NC_059167.1:36266214-36877446 GCF_019923935.1 Bubalus bubalis | reverse complement strand
CTGCTGCTAAGTCGCTTCAGTCGTGTCCAACTCTGTGTTACCCCAAAGACAGCAGCCCACCAGGCTCCCCCATCCCTGGCATTCTCCAAGCAAGAATACTGGAATGAGTTGCCATTGCCTTCTCCAATGCATGAAAGTGAAAAGTGAAGGTGAAGTCGCTCAGTCGTGTCCGACTCTTAGCGACCCCATGGACTGCAGCCTACTAGGCTCCTCCGCCCATGGGATTTTCCAGGCAAGAGGACTGAAGTGGGGTGCCATTGCCTTCTCCGACTGTAAACCCTGAGTTAAAAGAAATACACTACCTGCGATTCCTTGGCAACAATGTCTTTTCCTTCCAAAAAACATAAACTCTATCTGTGTTGGTATTTCCCTGGTGGGTCAGATGGTAAAGAATCCATCGGCAACGTAGGAGACCCAGGTTTGATCCCTAGGTCAGGAAGATCCCCTGGAGAATGGAATGGCAACACACTCCAGTATTCTTTCCTGAAAAATCCCATGAACAGAGGAGCCTGGCGGGCTACAGTCCCTGGGGTCACAAATAGTTAGGCATGACGACTGACAACACTATCACAGAGTTTTCCAAACAGTAGTTCATGTTTGAGAAACTGCATGACTGTCCTAAGGCTGTGGCTGTACTCAGTTCACTCAGTTGTGTCCGACTCTTAGCAACCCCATGAACTATAACCCTCCAGGCTTCTCTGTCCATGGGATTCTCCAGGCAAGAATACTGGTGTGGGGTACCATTTCCTCCTGCAGGGGATCTTCCAGACCCAAGAACCGAAACTGCATCTCCTGTATCTCCTGCGTTGTCAAGTAGATTCTTTACCAATGAGCCACTTGGGAAGCCCACAGTCCTAAGGAGCTAACGGCAAAAAAAAAAAAAAAAAAGTTAAAAATTTTAAAACATTACAATTGTTTTTATCCTCCTGTAGGTTAAAAAGTGGTTGTTTTTCCATTCTGGTCTTTTTTCTCTCTCTTCTCATTTTTGATTAGGATAAGATAAGGTAAGACCTGAAAAATGCTTCGTACAAAGATAAGGAAAAAGCAGAATCCTGATGGGGAGAGAAGGGGACGGGGGATGGGAGAGGAAAGAGGAGAGAGAGGGAGAGAGAATTATAGTGAAAGCCTTAAAGACAGGCTTACTATCAGGCTTAATATTGGCACAGGGATGATTCTTTTTTTAATAGTAGCACATTTAAAGGGTCAACTTTTTCAAAATGTTGCTGTTGCTGTTGTTATTGCTGTTCATTCACTAGGTTATCCTGGACTCTTTGTGACCCCCATGGACTGCAGCACACCAGATTCCTCTGTCCTCCACTATCTCCCAGAGTTTGCTCAAATTCATGTCCACTGATTCGGTGATGCTATCTAACCATCTCATCCTCTGCCACTCCCTTCTCCTTTTGCCCTCAATCTTTCCCAGCATCAGGGTCTTTTCCAATAAGTTGGCTCTTCGCATTAGGCGGCCAAAGTATTGGAGCTCCAGCTTCAGCATCAGTCCTTCATGAATTACAGTGAATAAGCTTATAACTACTACCAACTATAACAATCAAATTGTTGTGGCAGTGATTCCCCAGCTGTAAGTCAGCGCTCAGGGCTATAAAGTTATTTTCCCTTAAATGCTAATCATTCTTTCCCCTAAAATCTTAGTCTCATTTCCCTTGAAATTAAGTTTTCCTAAGCTTTGTTTAAAAACATTTCCACCAACTCCAGTTCCCAGAACCAAAAATGCACAATTAATATCAAGAGTCTTAATAAAGTTGGAGATAATACAGGAATGGCTTACACTTTTTTCTCCAATATGTTGGATAAGTTGGGTTACCCTGCAAGTTAGTGTCTCCATTACAATAAAGAATATCAAGGACGTTCTTAGTCCCAGAGTTGGATTAAGTTGCATGTCTTCTTATGAATAAATTCCTTTCCAATCATCCAGAAACAAAATAGTTGGCCTAAAATGTAAAATCTGCTTATTCAGCTCATTCACAATTAAAAAAAACACAAAACATGGAGATACTTTTTTCATCCAACAGACTAGATAAATAAGACTATAGGGCAACATCCAGTGGAGGCGATGGGGTCAAGGTGTGAACCCTTCGACACAGCATTCACTTAAGTACAAAGTGCTGCAGCTTTCTAGAGAACAATTTCAGTATCCACAAGATTTAAAACACATACCCTTAGTCAGCCCCCTTTCAGAATCTGACCTACATACATAAGGTTGTTGTTGCTCAGTTGCTCAGTCACATCCGACTCTTTTCGACCCCATGGATTGCAGCATACCAGGCTTCTCTGTCCTTGACGATCTCCCGGATTTTACTCAAATCCATGTCCATTGATTCAGTGAGGCCATCCAACCATCTCGTCCTCTGTCATCTCCTTCTCCTCCTACCTTCAGTCTTTCCCAGCATCAGGGTCTTTTCTAATGAGTTGGCTCTTCACATCAGGTGGTCAAAGTGATAAAAATACATAAACACATATTGTCAAGATTTTTTCTGATACTTTTCTAATGTATCCAATACTAGAAGAATGATTATATAAACTATGTTAAACCTCTACAGTGGAATATCATGCAAATATTAAAAGAATGAAAGAGGTGTATATAATAAACTGCCTCGGAACTGCCTTGATGTTGTCCCTGTTTCTCGGTTAAATTAAAATTTTCAGTATAAAGTGATTCTATTCCATGTAAAACTAACCTTGACTGTGGCCACTCAGTATTAATTGACAGTATTTATATCGCAATTCAGAGACATCTGCCTTGAAAGGTCATGTCCTTCCAGGGGCCCTGCTACCTTCCACTTGTAGCAGTATCACTGCTGCATTTTGTGACAAGTTCACAAAAAGGCTCTGCTTTTAAAAATTCACTCATTTGAAAAGCCAAATCTGCACAATAGATTAATTCAGAAGCAATCGTCTCTAGCACAATAGTTTAGTTCACTTTCAAATGGACTCAAAACAAGGATCCTTTAAAAGGCAAGATTTCCTGGCGCTATAAAAATAGGACTCCATTTACACAAACTTCAGGGGAATATATCTGTTATGTAAATTGAGGAATGCAGGCAACCTAAGACCTCTGACAGCCCCTTTTCAAAGAGCACTTGGAACAACCTGTCTAGCCTGTCATGCTCAGTTTGCAGGTACAAAGGAGTGATACCATCATCTACTGTCCTCTAGAAGTTGAGGATTCACCACCTTACACTAGGTAGGGCAGTGCACTCACAATTAACATTTAACGCTGAGTGCTTAGACGCCCTCACTGGAAGCCACATCGGCCAGCAGTTACAGCTCACTCACCCACTAGAGCAGAAGCACTTCCTGGTATATCATGTTTTTACTTATTCTGTCAGGCCTCCTTTGTTCTCTCTTAAAATCATCTTTCAAAAAACAAGTTTCCAGGAACTGAGTTTTGGGGTGGGGGGGCAGGGGTGGGGACCCATGACGTCTACATGAATCACAAAACACATTAGTTTCAACTTGAAAGCCATCGAAGGTCAAATGTCAAAGATCCGTTCAATCAACCCTCAAGGCCATGGTAGAGACAAGCAGGGGAACCACTCGGAGGCGAGTGTGGTGCTGCTGAATTTGCAGAAGCGATTGCCCAGGTTTCCTGGGCACAAAACATCCCTCTCTGTGGCCTTGGGCAAGGCTTTTAACAACTAACTTCAGCTTCTCCCCACCTGGAAAACAGATAAGCCTCACTGTCACCTTCCTTTAAGATGTACTTAAATTAGTTGAGGTTTGGAAGGAGCTGTGAAAGCAAAATGATACTCATAGATGCTAACGCTTAGCCGATTTTCTGAATTTCATGGTCTTATTTTGGCATCGCATGTCACATGACATACACTGAGAAGCAGGAAATATCACCACCTTGTACCTGATTATTCTTGCTTAAGTTACAGAAAGATTTACCTCAGGGATTAAAAACAACTCCAAAAGACTCATAAGTCTTCATGCATTATTAAGGAAGAATATTGTTATTTGCCAGGCATCTTAATATCCTATAACATAGCCTGTCATTTTTATTAGTTATGCTTTACAAACACCCATGAAGGTGATGTGGCGGTTTTGTCACCATCTTACAGCTTCAGAAATAGGCAAAGATTGCACACATACCTTGCATAGGCAACTTCCTAAAATTAGAACTCCTGGTTTTGAAATTACCAATCTCTCCTATGAATCGAACCTTCTGTACAAAAGAAATTGTCCAAAACCTGCATCATAAGCATCTGAAAGAAAAAAGTATACGGCTTTCAGAAATTCTGTGAATGTCAGAAACAGTCTTCTTTATAGGGGTGGCCTATAAAGAAAATACTAAGTTCTGTAAGCTCCAAGCTTTGAAAGAACTGGAAATTCTCTATTTAAAAAACGTTTTAACATAGGAGACTTCATGTCATTATTTAACTTGCTGAGGAATGATTTATCTCCTTTCAGAGCTAAGCAAAAAACAGAGCCCTGAATGCCGTGCTGAAGAGTATGGACCTTTCACTAATGACAAAAGGGGTTATGTGAAATACTCAGGCTTACATTTTGAAAAACTCACTCAGGCTTCACGGAAGGATGGTCTGGAAAAGGCAACACTGTGCAGAAAAATGAGTTAGGGAAGCTGAGAGATTATACAATTGTAGTAGCTGAAGCTGAAGCTCCAATACTTTGTCCACCTGATGCGAAGAGCTGACTCAATGGAAAAGAGCCTGATGCTGGGAAAGATTGAAGGCAAAAAGAGAAGGGGGCAGTAGAGGATGAGATGGTTAAATGGCATCAAAGACTCAGTGGACATGAGTTTGAGCAAACTCCAGGAGATGGTGAAGGACAGGGAAGCCTTGTGTGCTGCAGTCCATGGGGTCACAAAGAGTCAGACTCGACTGAGTGACTGAACAACAAGTAGCTTAAATTCGAGGCTAGAGATACACACACACACACACACACACACACAAATCCAAGAGGTGTTAAGTAGATAAAATCAGAGGGTGGAAAGAGGCCAGAGGTAGGGACTTGTGAGTTCACCATGAGTAGAGACTGACCTTGGGTGGAAAGGGGAACATCTTCATCATAATAGGGGAGAAGAACAAACATGTGTTGGAAAAATGAAGAAGGAACATGCCCCAAACCATCAGGGAATGTCAGTGGAACGTGAGGGTAAAGTGGTTAGGAGATAGAAGGTGAGGGGAAAGTGGTCAGGAGATGGAAGTTGGTAGGAGACCAGATTTTGATCCAGATGGCTACAGAGGACCAGGCTTTCCATGAGTGTGGAAGAAGTAGGGCTTGAGGTGGGACCTGGACAAGCAACCAGGGCCAGAAACCCCCAGCAGGAGGAGTCCTGGGGACCAGGTGGGGCTGGGTTAAGGCAGGAGCTAGGAGGATGCTCTGTGAACCAGGGAAGGTATTTGTCATAGAACAAAGCTCTTCTCTGCTAATTCCTCAGTTCCTATCAAACTTATTCTGAAGTCTAATTCCGATCTCAAATGTGCACTTTCAGTTGTTCCTTCCAAGAAAGTGTCATCTATAAATTAGAAGGGTGATGTTTTCTAGACCTACTCACCAAAGGAAATATTAAAATACCTGGCCACAGGGAGTGCTCAGGCTGCTATTATACCAAGGCTGGCAACCTCCACTTCAAGACCCGTGTACTCTGGGACGCACGGTCCCTGCGCACTGATCATGAGGCGTGACGAATAGCCTCCAAAGTCTGCTAAAGTCAAACAAAAGAAGACAAATTTCAGAGGTCAAAGCACATGCATGTGTGTACACACACACACACACACACACACACACACACACACAAAGAATGGTTTTACTTAGGGCAAAAATGAATCAAAAACACATTTTAAAAAACTAAATAAATGTAAATGTCCCTGCAACTACATCAACTGCTTTGTATTTCAAGTATAACTTAAGATTAAAAAAAATATATCAGTTTCCTAGGAAAATTTTGTAATGTGGCATATAGAAAATTTAAAGTCCTGAAGTTGTTCCTAAAAATCATGCCTGTCCAAGGATCTCCCCAAGTTCACTAATAAAGGCTGTGAGACAACAGAATTCCAAGGACTCTCTAGAGGAATGTATAGCACTCCATTCATAAAAAAAAAAAAAAATTAATTATATGTTTTTTTCCATGCCACAAAAGCCACAAAAGGTCATCAATTTAACCAAAATATTCACGTAGAGATTTTGCCAGGCCGCTGGGTCCATAATGCCAAGCTGGGCAGGTGTCTTCTGCAAAAGCCTTTCCATCTGAAGACTCTCCCTTCATGTTTATTTCCTTTCTCTTAATTTCACTAATCCTGTTTTCTCTGAGCCCAAACCTGCACAGCCAAAAGATGCTGTATATGGAAAATCTTTTAAAGCTCAATTTTAAAGTGTAATATCCAAGCTGAAATAGTAATAGTATAAATGTTTTTACAACTGAAAAAAAAAAAAATCCTCTCTTCCTACTTTTCATGTCCACGTTTGTCTATTTCTGGAAGACTTTCTATCCCAGTATGCACAGTTTATACATCTAGGCCAGATACAGAAGCTCAGCTATTGTGCAGGAGAAACCATGTAGCGCCTCGCTGCCTTGTTTGTTTTTTCTGGCAGGCTTCCCCTGGAGTACCGGTCTAGAGGGAAAATGCATACCTCTACGTACGAAGCAAAATAACAATCCCTAGAATTTCACTTTCTCCTTCAATCATTTTTTAATCTTGAAAAAGAAACTCAAGATAAAGAGGACAATGGTGTCCCTCCTCAAAATCAGCTCATTGGCATGATGAAGCTTTTTCTGAGATCTGAAAGAAAAATCTAGAGCTTCTTCACTTAAAAATGAAGAATTCCATGTGGCCATGTAACTGTAAAAAGGAGGTTTTACTCATGTCTTTCTCTATGTAGATTTATGAGGGTTTCTGGTGACATGAAGTATGTTCTTTACTGAATTCCTCAAGTGAAGCAAAACCACACATATCTGGTTCTAAAGCAACATTACAGAGTCACTAGTTTACATAGTAGATGTGAAATAGTTATCTGCAAGCTTCCCGCATACCTGTGAAGTGGGACTGAACCATAACAACTGTCTGGGAAGAGAAAAAAAACAAAAATTAATGCAAAAAAATACACATTTTTAAATTTCCAGTATAAAAATTGGCTTACAAACCACCTCAACAACTACTCACAAGAAACATTGTGGCATAGTGGACACTGGATAGAAAGCAGGGAATCTTGGTGACTGAATTTAAAGAATGAGCTCATAGCTTTTGCAGAATAGACACTTCATGCAGTCATGAGTTCCCCCTTAAATTCAAACTTAATGGCTACTCTGAAATTACTGACCAATTTTTAACTTTACTAACCATTCTTCTAGCATTCTGATCGGAGGCTTATCTTGGTCTGGTCTCTTTCTGTTGCCATTGGGTGGAACCAGTAATCAAACTCCTAGCAAGGTTGCTTCTGTCATCTTAGCCTCAAGTCAATCTTTCCTTTCCTTCCTACTGTGAAACCTGGATTTTGGCCCTCATTATCGCTCTCAAGTTCACTGCGATTTTCCGAACTGGCATTGGGTGACCACAGTTCCCACTGGGTATAAAACCAGATCTGTTTCTCAGAATACTGCTGGGACCAAGGCTAAACGTTAAAAGTGTAAACTCCTTGGTCCTTCCACTTGCCCCCTCACCTATCAACTTCTCAACTTTCGCACCTACTACCTGCTGATACGTACCTTACCCTCAAGTCATTTGCATCATTTGTTATTCTTCAAGTTTACTCTCTTTTCCCACACGTATGCCTTTGTTTCTGTTTTTCCCTCTGACCATAATGCCATTCCTTCTTCCTGAAAAACCTTTCCACCTATATGATATTTCCCATAAAAAGTCCAAGATAATCTCTGTCTCCCCTCCACCCCAACACGCACTGTGCTTTGTTCATCCTCTCCTGTGACACTTCTAAACTGCTTTCTGGTATCCATTGTTTACATGTGTATCCTAACTCCCGTTTTATTCATGCATTCAATGTATATACATTGTTCTTGTTGTTTTTGTTCAGCCACTCAGTCGTGTCCAGCTCTTTGCCACCCCATGGACTGCAGCATGCCAGGCTTCCCTGTCCATCACTATCTCCTGGACTTGCTCAGACTCATGTCTATTGAGTTGGTGATGCTATCTAACCATCTCATCCTCTGTTGCCCTCCCCTTCTCCTCCTGCCCTCAGTCTTTCCCAGCATCAGGGTCTTTTCCAATGAGTTGGCTCTTCATATCAGGTGACCAAAGTACTGGAGCTTCAGCTTCAGCATCAGTCTTTCCAGAAATACTAAGGGTTGATTTCCTTTAGAACTGACTGCTTTAATCTCCTTGCAGTCCAGGGAACTCTCAAGAGCCTTCTCCAACACCACAGTTCAAAAGCATCAATTCTTTGGCACTCAGCCTTCTTTATGGTCCAACTCTCACATCTGTATATGACTACTGGAAAAACCATAGCTTTGACTATATGGACCTTTGTTGGCAAAGTGATGTCTCTGCTTTTGAATACACTTTCTAGGTTTGTAAAAACTGGGTATCGGTGGCTCAGAGGGTAAAGCATCTGCCTTCAATGCAGGAGACCCAGGTTCGATCCCTGGGTTGGGAAGATCCCCTGGAGAAGGAAATGGCAACCCACTCCGGTATTCTTGCCTGGAGAATCCCATGGACAGAGCAGCCTGGTGGGCTACAGTCCACGGGGTCTCAAAGAGTTGGACACGACTGAGCAACTTCAGTTTCACTTTCTAGGTTTGTAATAGCTTTTCTTCCAAGGAGCAAGTGTCTTAATTTCATGACAGCAGTCACCATCTGTGGTGATTTTAGAGCCCAAGAAAGTAAAATCTGCCACTGTACATTGAGATGTAACCAAATTTCAGGCACCATATTCAAAGTTGAGAATAACTGCAGAAACAGAGATAAACCTAGTTCCTGCTTTCTCAGAGCTTTAGTCTAGCAGATAGACAGTTTTGGATAAATAATGTCACAGCAAGTTCCGGAATGAATACCAATGGTGATTAGTACTATAACTAGAGTTTCAGGCTACATAACATGCTTCTTAACCTGGTGGGGAGCACCAGGCACAGCTTTGCAGCAAAAGCGATGTTTAGGTTGAGATAGGTGGAGTTTGCAGGAGCTACCTAAACACATAACAGGCCAAGGAAATAACTTGCTCAAAGTCCCTAAATCAGAAGGTACCTGATGAAGTCCAGTGAGATTTGACCATAGGGAAAAAAGTAGAAGGAAAAGTTGCTTAGAATGAGGTGTGGAAGAAAAAAAAGGAACCTAAGCCATTTCACAATTTTAACCATTTACTCAAAGTGCACTAAGAGCTTACTGAGGACTACAAGTGAAGGTATGATGTAATTAGGCCTGCTGCTTTTTTTTTTTTTTTTTTTTTTTTTCCAAAAAACACTTTGAAGACAGTGTGTGAATCATAGAAAAGAGGGCATATGAGCAGATACAGAGAGAACAGTAAGAAAGGTATTTGACCCACTGAAAAACCAGCATTCGGACCAATATGCTGTCACTGAGAGAAAAGGGAACATTAAGTATTGGTTACATCATTTTAAATTGCCTCTTTCTTTTGTCATAAATGTTTGCTCATTAGCAATTGTGTGAGAGGCAGGCTTGACAAGCCCTCGTGCTTCCTTGGGTTTTGGGGAGGGGGCTTGAGGGGAAAGGGCCAAGGAGAATGTCCAGTTTTCTGGACTGTACAGATGACAATGCCACTTGCTGAAATGGAATAAACAGGAGGAAGAGCAGATTTGAAAAAAAAAATTATGATTTCCATTAAGGACAAGTTTTATGAGAAGTCTCTGAGCCACACAAGAAAGTATGGACTTGTCCATACAGTGATCTGGACTCTAAGGCAAGCTCTAGGTTGGAGATTGTGATTTCAAAGCCATCAGCATATGGAAGCCACAGGAGAAGATGAAATCACCTAGAGAGAGGGAGAAAGAGAAATACACAGAGAAACAGAGCTGTGGTTCTTAACAAGGAGTGCTATTAGGAATCCCTGTGGAATTTTCTTTTCTCAAAATACACATACCAGAGACCTAATAAATTGGAATATCTGAGGTTTTGGATATGTATAGCTGGGAAAAAAAAAAAAAAACCTCCCCAAATGTTTCTGCAATGTACATCCAGGCTTAAAATAGCCAGAAAAGTGATATAAGAAAAGAGATTCAAAGATATAGAGGTCTAAGAAAAGTCCAACATTTAGATCTGAGAGGAGATGGGAGAACCGGCAAAGAGATTGACAAAAGAACTGTCAGAAAGTAAAAGAGGGATTTCCCTGTGGTCCAGTGGTTAAGACTTTACCTTCCAAAGCAGGGGGTGAAGGTTTGATCCCTGGTCGAGGAGCTAAGATCTCTCATGCCTCAGGGCCTAAAAATCCAAATGTAAAGCAGAAGCAGTACTGTAACAAATTCAATGAAGACTTTAAAACTGGCCCACATAAAAAGAAAATTTTATGTGGACAAAAAAAGTCTTGTGTGTTTTTTCTAATTTAAAAAAAAGAAGGGAAAAGAAAAAGTGGAAATGAGGAAGTGGTCACATGGGTGGAAAGGCTTTCAGAGGTGAGATTAAGGCTGGGAGGACTGAAAAGTGACTACTGAGTTCAAGACACAATAACCTCAGCATAAGGGGTACCAGGATCCCACAGAGTGATTCATGATGGAGTCGGAGGTGAGGAAAGGACCCTAGGAAGCTGGAGAGAGAGAAGAAATCTAGAGCAAGGGTTGGAGGGGGATATGGGGTCATCTGGGCCACGTGGTTTCCTCTTGATCACAGGCTCTTTGTTGGGAACGGAAATTCTCTCTGAGATACCTCGCTCTCCATGGTGCCCCACAAACTGCTCTCATGCAGCAAGAACCATCTGAACTTAGAAGGTCTCCTCAGGAACATATATACCTTACATCATCCTGACTCAGTTACTTCCTCTTATTCTAGAGGCTGAGTGTGCCTGGCACCCTGCTCATCACTGAGAGCCCAGAGAAGATGGGATCCATGTTATCACAGGTGTCTTAAGTGGACCTCTGCCAAAAGGGTTGTATGGCCATAGTGGAAGGGGATTCCTCGGGGTATCCACTGTAGACGCCGTTGGGGGGGTCATTTGATTTTACTCAGGCAAGTACCCGAATCTCGTGAGTGTAACTGTATGGACTATATTTTTTTGCTACCTAAATGTTCCTATGAGAACATCTAGGGGAAATCTGGACTCCATTGCACCCTTCTGAAGTTATGCAGGCAGGATAAGACATCTAAAGCCGGGAAGCTACCTTGGGGAACCCCAGCTCACAGCTCTTAGCTATTTAATGAGTTTTTCAGTCTGCACTGACAGTAGCAATATCCCTTACCACTTTAAAGAGCTGGTTAAAGGCCTTCTTTGCAGCTGGAGAACTTTCTGACCTCTCCTTTCTTTGAGAAGCCTGCAGGGGTAAAGGCCAGGGCTCCCTAAGAAGTTCTGAATGGGGGGACTGGGCTGTGATGGGGACCCAGTTGTCTTTTCTCAAAGTTCAGAGAGATCTGGAAAGAGAAGGAGCTAGGATCACAGGATCCTCTCCCTAGAAGAGGGGGCACGCAGCACCTGGCTGGGGTTACCTGGCCACTAGGGGGCTTTAGTTACACACTGGAAGACAGACAGAGGCAGGTGAACAACCCTTCACCTGTTCTTGAGAGTACATTTCAGTTTTCTCCACCTAATCAGATCCCTGACCCTCCTCCAATTCTTAAAGGTCTCCTCATGTCACTAAAAATGCCAGTCAAACCCCAGTGTCAAAATGAACACAGAGCTTTAAAACAGTACTGCGACTGATGATTTATGATTAGCAAATTCTCCAAGGAACTATGAAAGTAAACTCACAGACGATCCATGAATAAAGTTGGAAGATGTGAAGGAACAACCAGGAGCTGCATCCATTCACTGCATTTCAAGAAAGAAAATGCAAGGGTACAACAGACTTAGGAGGTCTGAATGATGCTAAAGAGCAATTGAATGGAAGATGCTTTGGTCATCTCTGGGGAATTCACTACTCCAGGGCATAGTTTGATTTTAGAGACGTTTGGAGCTAAGACCTTTACTTTATAAATGAGATCCAGGCAAAACTAAGTGCTTACTTTAAAAACATCCTTTCCTAGTTGTTCAAAAGAGAACAAACTTAGGCCCTGTCATAAAATGTGCCTGGAAACTATTAATGTATCAGTGGTCTTAAATGGAAACATTTCCTGTAAATACACAAGATCCAACATGTGTTAACTAAAAGTGACTTTTTCCAAGAGATTTTCATACTTTTTGAGCAAGTAGCTACCATACCTTTGGTAAAATTAAATCCTTCCTTAAAAATATTCCTTTACATTCCAAACATCGAAAAATTTTATCTAGAATCTTTAGACACTGCTAAATTCTGAAAGAGATGGGAATACCAGACCACCTGACCTTCCTTTTGAGAAATCTGTATGCAGGTCAGGAAGCAACATTTAGAACTGGACATGGAACAACAGACTGGTTCCAAATAGGAAAAGGAGTTCATCAAGGCTGTATACTGTCACCCTGCTTATTTAACTTATATGCAGAGTACATCATGAGAAACGCTGGGCTGGAGGAAGCACAAGATGGAATCAAGATTGCCGGGAAAAATATCAATAACCTCAGATATGCAGATGACACCACCCTTATGGCAGAAAGTGAAGAGGAACTCAAAAGCCTCTTGATGAAAGTGAAAGTGGAGAGTGAAAAAGTTGGCTTAAAGCTCAACATTCAGAAAACGAAGATCATGGCATCCAGTCCCACCACTTCATGGGAAATAGATGGGGAAACAATGGAAACAGTGTCAGACTTTATTTTTCTGGGCTCCAAAATCACTGCAGATGGTGACTGCAGCCATGAAATTAAAAGACGCTTACCCCTTGGAAGAAAAGTTATGACCAACCTAGACAGCATATTGAAAAGCAGAGACATTACTTTGCAAACAAAGGGCCATCTAGTCAAGGCTATGGTTTTTCCAGTGGTCATGTATGGATGTGAGAGTTGGACTGTGAAGAAAGCTGAGCGCCAAAGAATTAATGCTTTTGAACTGTGGTGTTGGAGAAGACTTTGAGAGTCCCTTGGGCTGCAAGGAGATCCAACCAGTCCATTCGGAAGGAGATCAGCCCTGGGATTTCTTTGGAAGGAATGATGCTAAAGCTGAAACTCCAGTACTTTGGTCACCTCATGCGAAGAGTTGACTCATTGGAAAAGACTCTGATGCTGGGAGGGATTGGGGGCAGGAGGAGAAGGGGACGACAGAGGATGAGATGGCTGGATGGCATCACTGACTTGATGGACGTGAGTCTGAGTGAACTCCGGGAGTTGGTGATGGACAGGGAGGCCTGGCGTGCTGCGATTCATGGAGTCGCAAAGAGTCGGACACGACTGAGCGACTGAACTGAACTGAACTGAAATAAAAATTACTCTATGGACTTCATTTGTCACTGCAAGTCTTAGAAACCTACTAATTTAACAATATTTTAAGTGAAATCGCTCACCTACTTCCAATTTTTTAAAACTCTCTGGACTGCAAGTTTTTCTTCCCCCTGTGAAAAGTCTATGAAAAGTCATATACACAAAAACAATTAATGGGACAAAGAGCAGAATCTTCAATTTGATAAGATTATAGCCCTGATTAAAATCATATTTCTAGTCCAAATATTTTTTATCTAATTGAAATAGCAGAACAACTCCACACCTGTGTATATAAATGTCTTTATCAGATCCAGCCCTATCTGGGCTGGTATAATCCCATTTCTTTGGTGTTATGTTTAGGATTCTACTTTTAGATGATTTTTTTCAGGTGTAAGATTTTTGAAGTTGGTCTCTACTTTGTATGTTTTCTTTACTAATTTTGGATAGCCTAATAAAATATATTTAAGACCATTTATGTATAATGTTTAAATGACTTCAAAATACTACAGAACAAAGATATGATTTTAAAGAGGGATTACACTCCAGTGTTCTTGCCTGGAGAATCCCAGGGACAGAGGAGCCTAGTGGGCTGCTGTCTGTGGGGTCGCACAGAGTCGGACACGACTGAAGCAACTTAGCAGCAGCAGCAGCACACATGAGGTAGGTTTATTTATTGTATGGTAGCTTGAACATTCTTTAACACTGCCTTTCTTTGGGATTGGAATGAAAACTGACCTTTTCGAGTCCTATAGCCACTGTTGAGCTTTCCAAATTTTCTGGCAAATTGAGTGCAGCACTTTCATAGCATCATCTTTTAGGATTTGAAATAGCTCAGCTGGAATTCCATCACCTCTACTAGCTTTGTTCGTAGTAATGCTTCTTAAGGCCCACTTAACTTCACACTCCAGGATGTCTGGTTCGAGGTAAGTGATCACAACTTCATGGTTATCCAGGTCATTAAGACATTTTTTGTGTATTTCTGTGTATTCTGCCCACCTCTTCTTAACCTCTTCTGCTTCCCAAAGGTTTCCTTATACCTGTATATCCGAACATTGTCACAGCATCTCTTCATGTACACAAACACATAAAGATACACACAATTTAATATTAATGGAATTGTCTCACATAGTTTTCAAAACGGCTTTTTTTAAGCTATAAAACAATATTGTCTGTAACATCTTTCCAGACAGTGACTACAGCAATAACTCATTCTTTTTAGTAGCAACATAGAGTTCCATTATCTGTATGCCCAGTAATGATTTTGATCCATCCTTTACTGATAGATATTTAGGTCTCCCATTATTCTCCAATTATTTCCAATGCTATGATGATTTATATAACTATATCTGTACCTGAGAAATTCCTAGAAGTGAAGTTTTCAATTTTGGTCATCTAGGATCAAGCTGTGTCCAGAAATTGTACCAATATACATCTCATTTATAATGTATAATTAAATGCCCATCTTTCCACATTCTTGCAAATACAGGAAATCACAACCTGTACATCATTACCAAACTGAGAAGTCCCTTTATGATAGCTCATTTACTTTATTTGCATTTCTTTGATTACTACTGAAACTCTTCACTTCTTTTTTTTTTTTTTTCATTTTACATAGAATGTTTTTATTTTCATTGCTTTGGCTTGAAAAAATGTTACTTCTAAATCATCCTAGAAATATTAATAGGCAAAATCAAGATGATAAAGGTATATGACATTATTTTCTCCTACTTACCCTTTCTTTATACAGAAACTCACCAACTTCTTCCATACCATAAACCTACCAACTGCTAATAGAAATGAATTCAGTTCAGTTCAGTTGCTCAGTCGTGTCCAACTCTTTGCAACTCCATGAATCGCAGCACGCCAGGCCTCCCTGTCCATCACCAACTCCCAGAGTTTACTCAAACTCATGTCCATCGAGTCAGTGATGCCATCCAGCCATCTCATCCTCTGTCGTCCCCTTCTCCTCCTGCCCCCAATCCCTCCCAACATCAGAGTCTCTTCCAATGAGTCAACTCTTCACAATGAGGTGGCCAAAGTACTGGAGTTTCAGCTTTAGCATCATTCCTTCCAAAGAAATCCCAGGGCTGATCTCCTTCCAAATGGACTGATTGGATCTCCTTGCAGTCCAAGGGACTCTCAAGAGTCTTCTCCAACACCACAGTTCAAAACCATCAATTCTTTGGCGCTCAGCCTTCTTCACAGTCCAACTCTCACATCCATACATGACCACTGGAAAAACCATAGCCTTGACTAGACGGACCTTTGTTTGCAAAGTAATGTCTCTGCTTTTGAATATGCTATCTAGGTTGGTCATAACTTTCCTTCCAAGGAATAAGCATCTTTTAATTTCATGGCTGCAGTCACCATCTGCAGTGATTTTGGAGCCCAAAAAAATAAAGTGTGACACTGTTTCCACTGTTTCCCCATCTATTTCCCATGAAGTGATGGGACCAGATGCCATGATCTTTGTTTTCTGAATGTTGAGCTTTAAACCAACTTTTTCCTTAGCCAGTCATGTTCTATCTCACTGTTACTATAACCAGGATATCAAGAAAGGTTGCCTGTCGGTAGCGGACCTGAATGCTAAAAGATTACACAAAGTAGGTCTTGGTTATAGTCAATTCACAACCATGTGTAATTTTAAAATAACTGAGAATGGAGATTATGCAGTTTTGTGATAATAAGAAAGTCTTTTAAAGAAATAAGTTCTAGGGGAAGAATTAAGTGAAGAGGGGGAGAAAAGGAGGAGTAGATAAAATAAATAATTGTTTGGATTATAATAATATAGTTTACTGGCTCTATGTGGGCTGAAGGTCCTGGAAAATTATGAGATAGTAAGGAAATCATGGAGCTGAGAAAATATTTCTCTTCTTCCTTATGAATTTAGCCAGGGATTGCAAACTTGAATACCTCGAGGGACAAAACAGGTACAGGACTGTAAATGTGGAAGAAAGGCAATGTTTATACCACCTTAAAGACATTCAGATTTAGAACTTTTTAAACATGATGCTGGGAGAAGGCAATGGCAACCCATTCCAGTACTCTTGCCTGGAAAATCCCATGGATGGAAGAGCCTGGTAGGCTGCAGTCCATGGGGTCGCTAAGAGTCAGACACGACTGAGCGACTTCACTTTCACTTTCCACCTTCATGCATTGGAGAAGGAAATGGCAACCCACTCCAGTGTTCTTGCCTGGAGAATCCCATGGACGAAGAAGCCTGGTAGGCTGCAGTCCATGGGGTCGCACAGAGTCGGACATGACTGAAGCGACGCAGCAACAGCAAAACATGATGCTCATCAAATGATCATGACCAGAGACCTAATTTCACCTATGAATTGTCACAGTGACACCCGCTTTATACTCTAGTAATATTGAGAATTGATGTTTGTCCTGATTCCAAGACATCATCTGAGCTCACATAAATATTTTCTTACCTCTATTAATGCTTTTCTCACCATTGGGTCATTTTTATGGGCTGAAGGTGTTTTCCTAAATCCATGTGATGAAACCCCACTCCCCAATACCACAGAGTGTGACTGTATTTGGAGACAGGGCTTTTAGAGAGGTGATTGAATTTAAATGAAGCCATTATGGTAGGCCCTAATCCAGTCTTCGGGGCTTCCCATGTGGCTCAGTGGTAAAGAATCCGCCTGCAATGCAAAAGATAGGAGTTTGATCCCTGGTTTGGGAAGATCTCCTGGAGAAGGAAATGGCAACCCACTCCTGTATTCTTGCCTGGAAAATCCCATGGACAGAGGAGCCTGAAGGGCTATAGTCCACGGGGTTGCAAAAGAGTCAGACATGACTTTGCGACTAAGCAACAACAGATCTGGTGGATGTCCCTATAAACAGAGGAAATTCAGACACATAGAAACATGATGGATGCACATGCACACAGAGGAAAGACCATGTACAGACACAGCGAGGTGCCACTGCAAACAAAGGAGAGAGGCCTCAGAGACCAGATCCACCAATACCTGGATCTTGGGCTTCTACATTCCAGAACTATGAGATACTAAATTTGTGTCATTTAAACCACTGCGATAGTTTGTTATGGCAGCTCTAGGAAACGAATACAGTAATTACATATATACATGTCACCAAAGAGGCTGGAAGTTCCTCCACAGCAAAGGCTGAAACTTATCCTGTAGGCCCAGCACCTAGCACAGGGGTGACACTCAGTGGGAGTTATTTAACGACTAGGTGTTGAGAGAATGAGGGAGTGAGTTTTCTACAAATTGTATAGACTTTCCAACCTGGAAGCCATGTGAGTGTTTGGTGTATTCCCCTTTGTCATTAAGAGAGACAGATGGAAGCAACTTATTAGTGAATAGAAACAAAATCCCAGGGC
Organism: Bubalus bubalis; assembly: GCF_019923935.1. Taxonomy (NCBI): domain Eukaryota; kingdom Metazoa; phylum Chordata; class Mammalia; order Artiodactyla; family Bovidae; genus Bubalus; species Bubalus bubalis. Next base: position 36,859,670 of record NC_059167.1, on the reverse strand, counting down.
ATCTCAGGAAGATTTCCACTCAAGTTGCAGCCAAATGAATGATGCAAGGGGGCAAGTGGGGTCCTGTTTTTTCCTCTCTGAGAGATCAGCTGCTAGAAGAAATGCAATAGTAAACTTAAGGCTCCTCATGTCAGCTCTGACCTCCACCCAACACACTTGGAGTAATGTTTCCTCCCTAATGGGGCAGGGGCCACATCCCCTCCCTCCCACCGTTGTAGGGAACACAAGGTCAAAATCCTCCTGATGCCCTGGGGAGGGACTGGCCTGGTGTTTAAGCAACCACCAGTCCATACCAGTGATAAAAGTCTTTGAGGACACAGGCTCAAAACTGATGCTGCAGGTCCTGGCCGTTGATCTGCAGTTGGGCACTTACCTAGACTCGAGGCCATATTTTCCCAATTTGTTGAGAACTATATCATGTGGGAAAGAATTAAAAGGTTTACTAAGGTCAATACAAACATAATTTATTGCTTCCCCTCAGTCAACCAAACTCATCTACTTAGGTCTGTGACTGGTTAGCCAAGTTGGTTACAGCATTGTCCGCTCTGGGGCAAGGTCAAAGTATCAGGTTACAAAATCAGTGATTTTTCCCTCTGTGGCACAGGCACAGATGACTGCCCTAATAATTCAGTAGTATTTTAGTCCCATAGGGAACCTGGAGACAAAATTCATAGAGAAAAGCAGCGTAAGTCGAGGACTCTGAGGGAAAACTGCCTCAAAGTCCACGTGGGATACAGTAGGTCAGGAACTACTGAAAGGATCCAACTATCAACCTTCAAGGTCTAGTTTAAATTTCACTGGCTCTATGAAAGCTTATATTTAAGGAAATGTGTGATAACCTTGAGGGTTTCCCCATATTAAATTGGCAGGGTATTGAGTCTCTTTTTTTAAAATGCATTAATGTTTTTATTTAGGCATCTTATCAAGGGCTTTCCTGATAGCTCAGATGGTAAAGAATCTGCCCATAATGTAGAAGACCTGGGTTTGATTTTTGGATTGGGAAGATCCTCTAGAGAAGGGAATGGCTATACACTCCAGTATTCTTGCCTAGAGAATTCCATAGACAGAGGAGCCTGGTGGGGTACAGTCCATGGGGTCACAAAGAGTTGGACACAACTGAGCAACCAACACTTCTCACTTTTAGGCATCTTGTCAGTCACCTCTGAATTCCTCAGGATGCTTGTTCCATACTTTGTCATTATTTTACCAAGTTCTGTACCCATGGGTGTTAATTGTCAGAATCTGTAGATTTGCTCGCTGCTGGATCAATGACCCAGTCCTTTCTTCTTCATGCCAGTTGGGTTTTCTTCCTCTCATCATATATATTATCTGTCCTGCTTCCAGTTCACATTTGATTAATATAAAAATCTAAAATGAAAAATAAGTAACTTTGATTTCTAACTACAAATTAGCTTTCCTCATCAAATCAAATCCCATTTTAGCTTTTCTTCTTGGTTGATCTTTTCCTTCTTCAAGCTGTTCTGATTTCACCCTTAACATACCCACACTGTCTTCATAGGACTTCTTGGTAATCTGGCCTAACTGCATTTAGAGGCATTCCAATGATACTGCTCAAAATGATAGCTTCCATTTTGAAAACTATAAATATTGTAGATTAATGTTCTATTCCATATGAAACAATGGAATACAGTAAATTTGTAAGTAAAGTATTCTTTGCCTCTTTCCAGATCAATCACTTTACAAAGAATCTGTGATCCATTTATAATGACTTCGTATTTCCTGAGGTTAACAAACTAGGTAGAGTTTTATATTGAAAATGAAACTTAAAGACGAGACAGGTTGACAGCCTGAGAAAGAAGAATAACGAGCCATCAAGTAATTCAAATCAAATGTAATCAAAATTAAAAGTCAGCACTAAAATGTTTATTTGCAGTCTCTGGTACATGAGTAAGTTTCCTTTGTAGGTCTGCTAATATATGTGTTTAGCCTAGTGAAACACTTATGAATGAACTGCTGAGTTAAGCATTTGTTAAAAGATAATTACAGTGTCATATTAAGGATATTCTAAGCATGTCTTTTAATTACACAGAAGGATTATTCTCAAATATTAAAGAAAACAATTATTCTATTTAGGTTGGTGCAAAAGTGGTTGTGGTTTTGATTGTTGAACTTCGCCATTTGATATTGGAATACATTATTAAGTAAATGTAGTTATGTTATACATCACACATGTATAACATCATATTTAATGCACATTTCTTGCTTTATATTTTTTTTTGCTAATGATTTATTACTTGCTATTTGTCTTATAGGTATTTTCGATTATGCAAATGATGTTAGACAAAAAGCAAATATGAGTGATTCTCTTATTCAAGTTCCAAACAGGTCGTAAAGCAGCAGAGACAACTCTCAAGATCAACAGCGCATTTGGCTCAGAATGAACTAAATGAACATACTAATGAATGTGCTATGTAACCAGCTCAGTGACTGAACCTAAAAGAAGCTCCAAAACACTTCCTAAAGCCAAACGTGCACCAAAGAAAGGTCAGGATCACTCTTTGGTGGTCTGCTGCTGGTCTGATCCACTATAGCTTTCTAAATCCCGGCAAAACCATTCCATCTGAGAAGTATGCTCAGAAGATGGAGATACACCAGAAACTGCAATGCCCACAGCTGGCATTGCTCAACAGAAAGGGCCCAATTCTTCTCAATGACAGTGCCTGAACCTCATGTGTCACACAACCAATGCTTTAAAAGTTGAAGGAGTTGGGCTATAAAGTTTTGCCTCGTGTGCCATCTTCACCTGACCTTTTGCCACTTCTTGCAAACTACCACTTCTTCAAGAACCTCATCAACTTTTTGCAGGGAAAATGCTTCCACAACCAGCAGGAGGCAGAAAATACTTTCCAAGAGTTCATCAACCCCGAAGCGTGGATTTTTACACTACGGGAATAAACAAATTTCTCATTGACAAAAATGTGTTGATTGTAATGGTGTCTATTCTGATTAATAAAGATGTGTTTGAGCCTAGTTATAATGATTTAAAATTCACAGTCTGAAACCACAATTATGTTTGCACCAACCTAATAAATTAAATAGCATGATGCCACCTCAATGCCTAATGCTGCTGCTGCCTGCTGCTCAGTTGTGTCCAACTCACTGCAATCTCATGGACTGCAATCCACCAGGCAACTCTGTCCATGGGATTCTCCAGGCAAGAACACTGGAGTGGTTGCCATTTCCTGCTCCAGGGGATCTGCCTGGCCCAGGGATCAAACCCACATCTCCTGTGTCTCCTGCATTGGCAGGCAGATTCTTTACCACTAACACACCTGGGAAGCCCAATAAAAGTACATATCAGTTAGTAATTGATTCTCATGTTATATTAACAATTATAGGTAATATACTAAATGGAAAATGTTTTTGTACACTATGCCTTGTGGGTGAGGCAATGACATTACAAATATTGTATGTAATTTTATTTTAACTTTGTAACTTTAACCAGAGTTTCTGTCTTTTATGTTCAAATAACCTTCTTAAAAGAAAGCACAAAGGATTAGCTAGCTACATTAAAATGATAAATAATTTTCAATTGATAACATTTAAAATATATTTTTATATCATGTTTTAATTTTTTATGCCTCTTATTTGAATAATTCAAGTATGCCAAGCCACTATGTTTCTCTATACTTTGGTAAAGAAAAATATCTCTGGATCATAAATCAATATATTTTACAAAGACTATATTTGAATATTCTGCATACCAAAAAGAAGTTGTAAAATGACATATAGGAATTGGGCAATTTTATTTATTGATGAGAAGGATGGCAATGTTTTACATAAGCCCTGTCAAATCCTAATTCTTCAAATTTGTATGCTGGCAAAATATTCACTATATCCCAAACAGACATGACATAAAATGAGAAAAGGATTTGCCCAAAACTTATAAAAGAATTAAAATGAATGTTACTTTGAAATCATATTTCTGCCCAATCAGCTCTAAACCTACTTAAAAAAAAATAATTTTCCAGAACACATTAATGTACCACCTTTTTACAGTGCTTTTCTCCCATGGATCTGGACAAGTCTTCATAAACATTAATTAATTCTCACTATCCTTATGACTCCCACTTCCAAGTGCAAACTATTAGGCTAGGCTAGGTCATGCGTCTGACTCTCTGGATGCTATAATTACATAACAGTTCTCCTCCAACCAATGCTCATCCATGGGGCTCATGTACACACCAATGGATCTTCTTACTGTGGATCAGACAGTCTAGGCTATAAAACACTCAATTGGGTGCTTTGGTATTCACTCCAGACTGCACTGGGACCAGAGAGCACCCTCCAAATAGGGGGCAGGGCTCTTGGCCTCTTGGCCATTAGCTAATCTTGGCATGGCCAAGCCTGGGAAAGTTTTCGTTTTTGAAAGTTTTCAATAGCATGTGTTTGTTAACCATCTAAAACAACAGAAAAAAGCTGATAAATTCAAGATGTTAGAACTAGTGTCTTTCATGTAATTTACACCAAAGCATTCTATCTAAAGCAAATATTTCATAGTACATAGTAACCTTCTGCTTCTCAAAGGACTCAGAGGATAGCCAAGTGAGTTAGGTGAGAATTGCCTTTGGGACCACAGGCTCAGATTCACCTGGCAAGTCTAAACAGGACAAATTTTCCCACCTTTAATTCAGGATATTTAAGTTTTTTCTCTTTAGCCTCAGACAAATTAAAGCAGGTACAGAACTGGCTTCCTCTCCTTGGTGCAGACAAACTCCAATCTCTTCTTTTTTGTCAATGTTTTAACCTTACAGAGAAGAGACAGCAACAAACATGAAATTTAACTTGTTTTATTGCAATTTCTTGTCTAACTACATTCAGTGGGTATGTGCATGTTTTACATTTGTGTAATTGAAGGACATATATTTTCTGTTCTGCTATTTTCATTTCATATTGCTCAATAAGGAAGTCCAAGTACTGATGTAATTTATATTATTGTCATTTTTAACAACCATAGAAACACTATTTCCAATCTCTTACTATTATAACCAATGTTGATATCAATTTCTTAAAAAAAAAAAAAAGTTTTCTTCTTTATATTATTTCTATGAGATGTGTTCCCCAAAGTATCAGAATAAAAGCAATTTTATAGTTTTTATTGAAATTTACCTATATGCCCAAGAAAGTTAAATGGACCCCTTTACAGAAACATAAGCAGTTGATGGGTGTAATTACACATGTTGTTTAGAATAAACTTTGAGCTGCAATGTAAACTTTAAGTTGTATTAATTTGTATTGCAACTGCAAGTGAAACTGTGGATCTTTTCAAGTGATAATTTATCATTTGCATTTTCTTCTGCACAAAACAGTATTTCCCAAAATGTGAAATGATCCGTGAAATACTTTATCCACTCCCTCTCCCTCTCAATCTTTCTCCATCTCTGAATGAAATTATATTGCATGCATTTTATGTGCAGATAGATAATACTTCTTGGGACAGGATGATGTAACCAGGATAGGAGGGGCAAGGTTCCTACTCTCATGGAGCTCTCCTTGCTGCGAGGAGATGGTATATGGACAAAGACAGAGGACTTCATATAACACCAAGTGAAGAACAAAGACTGAATCCCATGATCAGGGATGCTGGAAGCATCCTTTTCAGAATTTCATCAGAGGAGGCTTTACTGTAAAAGAGACATAGAGCTGAGAACTGAAAAAGAAGGACAGCCATCGGGGGCTCCGTGTGGCAGCAGAACTTCTTGGGCACAGGGGACAGCAGAACACGAAAGGCAGAAATGAACTCCTGTGGTGGTTAAACATTACAAGGAGGTCTGTGTGGCTGGAATATCTAGTTCACAAGAAAAAAAAGGGGCCAGAAGTGCCCTCTGAGAGACAGCAACGGCCAAATCATGCAAAAGGCCACATAAGGTTGAAGATCTGAAACAAAAGGGTGTACTATGGTCAAATGAGTTGAGGCATCCCTGAGTTGGCTGAAGTTGAGCAGGTTTCTCCCTGTGGGACTTGTCAAAGCCTTTGAAACATGAATGTTCATTGTATATTTCCCAGAAGGTAATACAGTTCCCAGGACTTCCTAAATACATTTGGAGGAATGCTTCCTAAAAAGCATTCTTTTCTCACAGAGGAGCTCTTGAGGCTATTGTTTCAAGAAAATGCTTTGGGCAATTCAGGGGCTGATATTCTACTTTGAGGACAAATCCAGGAGGCAGCAGGCTGCCGGGTTCTTCACAGTCCGTAAACTACGAATTTTTGTTGTTGTTCAGTCGTTCAGTTCTATCTAACTCTTTGCAACCCCATGGACTGCAGCACGCCAGGCTTCTCTGTACTTCACCATCTCCCGAAGTTTGCTCAAACTCATGTCCATTGAGTCAGTGATAACATCCAATCATCTCATCCTCTGTCATCCCCTTCTCCTCCTGCCCTCATCTTTCCCAAGATCAGGGTCTTTTCTAATGAGTCAGCTCTGCACATCAGGTGGCCAAAGTATTGGAGCTTGAGCTTCAGCATCAGTCCTTCCAATGAATATTCAGGACTGATTGCCTTTAGGATGGACCGGTTGAATCTCCTTGCAGTCCAAGGGACTCTCAGGAGTCTTCTCCAATACCACCGTTCAAAAAGCATCAATCAGTGCTCAACCTTCTTTATGGTCCAACACTCACATCCATACATGACTACTGGAAAAACCATAGCTTAGACTACACGGACCTTTGTTGGTAAAGTAATGTCTCTGCTTTTTAATATGCTGTTTAGGTTTGTCATAGCGTTTCTTCCAAGGAGCCAGCGTCTTTTAATTTAGTGGCTGAAGTGACCAACTGCAGTGATTTTGCAGCCCAAGAAAATAGTCTTTCACTGTTTCCATTGTTTCCCCATATATTTGCCATGAAGTGATGGGACCGGATGCCATGATCTTTGATTTTTGAAAGTTGAGTTTTAAGCCAGCTTTTTCATTCTCCTCTTTCACCTTCATCAAGAGGCTTTCTAGTTCCTCTTCACTTTCTTCCATAAGGGGTGATGTCATCTGCATATCTGACGTTATTGATATTTCTCCTGCAATCTTGATTCCAACTTGTGCTTCATCCAGCCCGGCATTTCACATGATGTACTCTGCATATAAGTTAAATAAGAAGGGTGACAATATACAGCCTTGACATACTTCTTTCCCAATTTGGAACCAGTCTATTGTTCCATGTCCAGTTCTAACTGTTGCTTCTTGACCTGCATACAGGTTTCTCAGCAGTTGGGTAAGGCGGTCTGGTATTCCCATTTCTTAAAGAATTTTTTTGCAGTTTGTTGTGATCCACACAGTCAAAGGCTTTGGTGTAGCCAATGAAGCAGAAGTAGATGTTTTTCTGGACTTCTTTTGCTTTTCCTATGATCCATCAGATGGCAATTTGATCTCTGGTTCCTCTGCCTTTTCTAAATCCAGCTCGAACATCTGGAAATTCTCTGTTCACATTACTGTTGAAGCCTTGCTTGGAGAACTTTGAGCATTACTTTACTACATGTGAAATGAGTGCAATTGTGCGGTAATTTGAACATTCTTTGGCATTGCTCTTCTTTGGGATTGGAATGAAAACTGACCTCTTCCTGTCCTGTGGCCACTGCTGAGTTTTCCAAATTTTGCTGGAATATTGAGTGCAGCACTTCAACAGCATCATCTTTTAGGATTTGAAATAGCTCAGCTGGAATTCCATCACCTCCACTAGCTTTGTTTATAGTGATGCCTCCTAAGGCCCACTTGACTTCACACTCCAAGATACCTGGCTCTGGGTGAGTGATTACACCATCGTGGTTATCTAGGTCATTAAGATCTTTTTTGCATAGTTCTTCTGTGTATTCTTGCCATCTGTTCTTAATATCTTCTGCTTCTGTTATGTCACATACCATTTCTGTCCTTTATTGTACCCATCTTCACTTGAAATATTCCCTTGGTATCCCTAATTTTCTTGAAGAAATTTTTAGTCTTTCCCATTCTATTGTTTTCCTCCATCTCTTTGCATCATTCACTTAGGAAGGCTTTGGAACTCTGCATTCAGATGGGTATATCTTTCCTTTTATCCTTTGCCTTTAGCTTCTCTTTTTTTTCTCAGCTATTTGTAAGGCCTCAGACAATCATTTTGCCTTTTTGCATCTCTTTTTCTAAGAAGAACTAAGAATAGTTGATGCATCCAAAGAGTAATATTTCACAATATGTGAAAATCATGAAATTCAAATTGTTATTCTCATAAATAAAGTTTTATTGGGATGCCACTTGCTTTGTTCATTGTCCTGTATGGCTGTGTTTGTGTAACCCTGGCAGAGTCTAGCAGATGTGCCAGTGACTCTGGTTCCACAAAGACTAAAATACTCTCTGGCTGTTTAAGGGAAAAGCTTGCCATTTCGTGTTTAAAGCATCTGCTCAGTTACTTTGACTATAAATCTTTATGTGAACCTTGGGTTATAGCCATAATTTACATATTTTATAGTAAATATTTATCAAACATTTGTTCTATTCCATACTCTACATTTTGCCTTTTATATTTATTTTATTACATCTTGTTCTAAATTGCTACATAACAAACTAGTTTCTTTACCTTCAATGTCCTCAGTTTCTCTGAGTGTTTTTTCAGTAGGTTGGATAATAAGCACTTCACTTTTCCTATACTTATATTAAAGAGTTCTTGTTTGTGTGTTAGTTGTTCAGTCATGTCCGACTCTTTGCGACCCCATGGACTGTAGCCTACCAGGCTCCTTTGTCCATGGGGTTCTCCAGGCAACAACATTGGAGTGGGTTGCCATTTCCTTCCCCAGGGCATCTTCCTGACCCAGGTCTTCTGCACTGCAGGCAGATTCTTTACCATCTGAGCCACCAGAGCCTAACTAAAGAGCTAAGCATAATTCATTTTTGTTTAGACATTTCTGAAGTTGGGTGTGAATTTTAGTGTCTGTATCTATATCAAATCACTTTCACATTATACATTTAACCGTGTAGCATTTCTTACTAATTCCTCTACCTACTCCTATATTGCTTCTAGTTTCTCTGATGTTAAGCTCTAACAATATTTTAAATATTTCTGTGCTATCTGCTTATACCACCGATCTCTTTTTTCCTACTGATAACATAATAACAAAGGCTTCTTATAACTGTCATAATATTTTTATATCTTCTCAGGCCAGTGGACTATATTATCCTAAAATCAGGGGAACTATTTTTCCCCATTTATCAACCCATCTGAATATCTTTGAAAGTGCTACTTACTACTTTTAAGGAGACTTTAGTGTCGCATTAAAACATAAGGATGCAATCATTTCTTTATAAATTCATCCTTATCTTAAACACTTTTCTGATTAAAATTTTGGGTGTTTATTTTTAATTATGTACATACACTTTCATTGTGAACTATTTTGGGGAAAATTGAAGTGTCTTTCTGATTCTCCCCTACTGTTCCTCTCCCCAGAGCTGTGCTTCTCTTGCAGAAGCCAAGAAACATTGTCCATGGATGGCCTACTGCAAAAGAGACTGCAGATCATTTTGTCCCATTTGTCATTTTCTTCCTCCAACATTTCCCTAATTTTTCTTTTCTGAGTCACCATGACTTATCATACAACATCACTGATCTTAGGGAGATATGGCTAGATTTAGTTTCTCTCACAAATGCTAAAAATCTAAGTTTCAACTCAACATCCCAGTCTGGTTTCTAGCAGCAAAGCTTTTCAATTTTTGTAATTGCTCCTTTTATTGACTGAGTTTATTAAAGGTCTGGTTTTCCACCTCAGATCTCTCTGATTAATCTCCCAATTTGGAAGCAATAGACACATAAAAGAATTACAATAGATCTCATGCTGATTAGAACCTCAGAGTGTTCAGTCTTCTAAAACGCTAAAAAGTCCTTAATGGTGATGAGTCTTTAAGGGGGGGACATATTTAGTGAAAACAAATTTTGAGCTAGTTCTGTAGAATTGCTAAGTGACAATTAAGTAAACCATAACCTATGCACAGTGTAGGCCCTCAGAGATGATTTAAATGCGTAATTTAGTTTGGGTAGAACAAGCAGGACTGCCTAGTGATGAACATATCAAGATAAATTTGTTTAATTTCCATGGAGAGTACCTTCAATATATTAAAAATGTCCTCCCTGATTATTTGGGGATTATGTTAAAAATAAAATGCAATGTCTGTAAAGAAGAAGAGGAGGGATGTTTAGGTTTTGTCTTCCTGGAGTTTTCACAAAACTAATCAACACTAAACTGGCCCAAACAATGCTAGCAAATCTGTTCTCTCAGCAGCTATATGCTAAATCCTGTATGTCTTCCATCTGGAAAAGCTGGTCAATCTCTAACTAGATAAGGAGCAAAACAGTCTGAAGTTTGGAGTTTAGGGGAGGGGAAAGGTTGATCAAACCCACTTATCACACTCCTGAGTTTTGAAGAACAGTGGGAAAAGTGACTCTCCTTGTTAGGGGTACCCACCCCCTTCTTTCCAGCTAAAGGGAATGCTTTGCTATGCAAATAATGAGCCTGATTTCAGAGGAAGTGAAGGACTCAAGATAGTAAAGAAACTCACCTTTTGGAGGTAAATTAACTCTTTTAAGGTACCATGGAACAAATTACTTCTCCATGCTCTGAAAGTTCTTAGTGCCCTAAAACCCCCAAATCACCTGAGATTAGTTTGCTCTGTGGAGGGTCAGGCCTCGTAAAGAGTGAGTTCCACTGGGAAAACATCCTTTGTCCTGGTTAATGTACATAAAAGAAGCATGTAGAAATCACTCAGCAACTGGACATTTGTGTTTGACCCCAACCAACTGGAATCTGAAGGTTGCCAGTGTCAAGGTCGGTTCCAAGCCTAGTAACCTGAATAAGTTTCAATTTCAGACTTACTCTGTCTAAATAATTCTGCCTCCCTTTTTCATTACCCTCAATCCCCAAGAAACCTGATGTGAGAAGTTAGAACAAGAAAATGGGGGACACACATTGAATCCAGTAGGAAATTGCTCAGCCTAAAGGTTTCAGAGACCTTTAACATGTCTCTCCTTGTCTAGGTCTTGAAAGAACATATGCTCACAATGAGTAAATCAGGTGGATATGAATCCTGCAGTTTAAAAGTTTGTGATAGTCAGGTAAGCCACTTTTTAGGATACTTAGAACAAACAAGGAGCATTCTGTTTAATACTGGGACCACAACATTTATGTTGAGCCTTAAGAAGTCGTTAAGAATCTTAATGAAATTTCGAAGTGATGCCCACAGCTCTGCTATTATAATCAGGCTGTGTAAAATTACCGGAGGATGACTGTTTTACAGCCAGCATACTTTCACAAAGGTGATCCACATTTACATAGATATAAACCATTCATTTGAGACATAAAATACATTAAGGTTATAATATTTATTTGAAATTAAGAAAAATGGGACACAAAATAAAAGCTTTATGAAAACTTGTAAATATATTAGCAAAGAATGTAAAGAAAATAGAAAGACTGGAATCGTTTTAAGATGAGGAAGTTATAAGTAAATTTGTTCTCTCATAAAAATGTTTCCAACTTCATTTTAATAAAAACTAGAAACAATAGAGGAGGAAAGAGATACTTGCATCTAAGCAACTGGAATGCGATATTATAATTGCACATTAACTCCTTGAGTCCAAACTTTCTGGATGTGAAGTTAAGTCTGCTTCATATAGCACTCACAGACTAATTAAAGAAGGTTTATAAGTTCTTAAAAGATACATCTTTTTCTACTTTGGAATCCTAGGTGAATTCAAAGGAAAATGGGTATAGCTTTAACCATACCTGTTGTTACCATAGAAAAAGAGTACTTTATTGTTTTTCATAATCATCTTTTGAAGGCTAAAGTAAATTGAATTCAATTAGAAATTCTTTCTCTCCCTCCCTCTCTAATAATGTGCATGTTTTTGGCTCTTCCCCTGGGTCCTACCTCAATAACAAATTGTTTTGAAAATCAAATGACAAGGATTAAAAAATTAGCATGAGCCTTGAGATGAACATAGTTATTATATCTTTTCTCAAAGGAATCAAGGGCAACTACGTACATGATAGTTGCTGATACCAGAGGGACAGAGAAACAATTTCGGGGGTAAATGATAGAGCCCAGTGTTTTAAACTCTCAATCAGTGTGCTTTGGATCCTTTAGAAAATTATCTGCTGGCCAGGCCTTCAGTTAATAAAACTAAAGATATTGCTAAAGTAATGACAATGAAACTATGCAAAACTAGAATCTACTTGCACCTTGGCTAGAGGGCTCAAGGATTTATGATAGGGGTCTTGTTTTTAAATATTTTGTTAGAAATCAAGTTATAAAAAGTCAAGAGAGATCAATGAGATCTTTTCTTCAAGAATGTGATGAAACCTACTTACCGAAAGCAGGCCTTAAGAAATTCTTAAGAAATGTAACTCAGCAAATTATTGTTCCATCCTGTCTTTTTCTGAAATTTCACATTTTTGAAACAAGCATTTCGATAGTAGTTAGCACTACAGTATTATATTTTCTGAGTTGTTTGTTTTGAACTATATAACAGCATTTACATTCAGGGTTTTTAGAGAATATTTTGAAAAGAGAAAAAGCAGAGACAACTGGAACTTGCTTCACTCAGTTAATTCCTCAAGTAAGATGACTTATGGTGATTTCAAATGGCTTCCTCAGTGAGAAATATTATTTTCTTCTAGAACTAAGTGTTGCACATCTTTAATTTTTAATTCATCTTTCAAAAGTTCCTGTGATTTTAAAAAAATATTAAAGCAATCAATTATTTTCCCCTAAAACAAGCCACTTTTCTTCATGAGTGACCACTGCAGTTTTGACCCCTTCGTTTATTCCTAAACGCTAAAAGTATAGAAAAATGGGACCCTTGCAATACCACCCGGGCCCCATTGCTAACACTTAACCTACTCCCAGTTAAGTTTTCAAAATTGTGCTAGTCTATCTCAAAGGGTTCACCTGAGTAATTCTGTATCATTTCTTACTTGACAGCCCACCAATTATCTTAAACTCTTCAGTGTTAGTCACTCAGTTGTGTCTGACTCTTTGGGATCAGATGGAATGTAGCCCTCCAGGCCCCTCTGTCCAAGGAATCCTCCAGGCAAGAATACTGGAGAGGGACTCCATTCCCTTCTCCAGGGGATCTTCTCCATCCAGGGATGGAACCCAGGTCTCCTGCATTGCCGGCAGATTCTTTACCTTATGAACCACCAGAGAAGCCCTGAACTGCTCTAGGGAATACCAACAACCTTCGGATTCTCAGGTAATGTAAGGTCACCAACGTTGTTTTCACACTCTTCTTTTCGCTTTAAAGGGCTTCCCAGGTGGCACTAGTGGTAAAGAACCCACATGCCAATGCAGGAGACAAAAGAGTCGCAGGTTCGATCCATGGGTCAGAAGATCCCCTGGAGAAGGGCATGGCAACCCACTGCATTATTCTTACCTGGAGAATCCCATGGACAAAGGAGCCTAGTGGGCTATCGTCCATGGAGTCGCAGAGAGTTGGACACACCTGAAGCGACTTAGCATGCATTTCACTTTAAAAAGAGTGTGTATATCTTACACAATTTGCTCTTTGCTGAAACAAAAGCATCATTAAGGAAAGTTTGGAGACTTGGGTCAGAAGCTGTATTCTCCTAGGTTCCCCTTATGGTAATACTAACACCATCCTGAGCTCCGGCCTTTGAGTGGTGAGCGACGCGCGGCACTGTGACTCCCTGGTCTAGAGGAGGTCAGCTGAGGTGCTGTCAAGTATTACCGGCTTGGCATCTCATTTCTGAAAGAAATCAGCCAACTCCACTGGTGCACACCCCAGCCTCCTCTATTCCCCTCCCCTCCCCAACAGATGGGAAAGGCGTGGTGGCTGTTCAGCCGAACCCCCTCCCCCGGCCCCACCCCCACCCTGGGCTCTATGTCCTGAGGCAGCGGAGAGGGCGGCGAGCCTGCCCTGTCTGCAAGTCTGCCCTCGTTCTGCTCCCCACCCGCGCGTGCCCCGTTCAGTCTCTCCAAGGTGTGAGCCCACGGTGAGCTCCCTAACTCTTGCTCTCCACCCCTACTGAAAACCCAAAATCTCGACCCCTCTTACAGGGGTCTACCCAGGCGAGCTTTCTCCCCAGACTCCACACCCTGCATGGCTGCTTGACCTTATTTGGCGAGAAACCTGAGGACCTGCCTTTACAACTCGCACCCGCGTGAGATAATCAGATCCGGCTTCACCTGCGCACGGGGTCCCCCTGCGATCTGGCCGCACCGGGGGAGCCCTCGATGCTGCTACACGCAGCCCCCAGGTGCGCCATTTGATCCCCAGCAGGGAGGACGCCCCCTGCCATCCCCACTGCAGTGGGGCTGGAGCTCCGGAAAGGGGCGTTGTTGGAGGGGGGTGGGGGGCGGGTGGAGGAGGCGGAGCCCGCCACCAACCTTGACAACCCGCCAAGGCCGGGTGATCCTTGGGGGCTGCCAGCTCCTCGGCTGCCCTGAGCCCTCTCAGTGTGGCGCTGCCCGGCGGCAAGAGGGTGGTGGAATGAAGCACAGTCAAGACAGAAAACAAAGTCAGCAGGTCACCTGGCAGGTTCAGGGCGAATTATGCAACGAAAGTCGGGGAATGTGGGCCACCCCCTCCCCCAGCTTTTTTTTCTTACGCTCCTAGGAAGCCGGTTCCAGTTTAAGGGTTGGACAGGGATCTACCGAGCAGCTCCTCTGATGTGGTTACAACTTTGTTAAACTCGAGTGATGCTCCCGCCCCATCTTTAAGTAATGGGAACATTATTCTGGGGGCGGGGGCGGGGGCGGCGGGGACACTCGGTGGGGTGGGTGGATGGGGTTTGATCTAAAAGCAAGGACAAGAATCACCCTACAGACTCCGTAAGGTACTCGGTCGAGCATTATTAGTCAAAAGTGTAAAAAGAAAAAGAAAAAAAAAAAAAAACACCTGAAACCTAAATTAAATAATCATACACATTCAATTCCTCATCTTCCCGGACTATGCCTTCAAACAGACTTCGAAGAGTTAAAACTGACCATAGCTCATTGTTTTCCATGCTAACATTTTGTGACATTAGGACTATTTTGTTAACTAGGTATATGCAATTCACAGAATTTCACGGTAAATTCCCCAGACCAAATATTTGGCTGAACAAATAAACAACATTATCCATTCCTGAAAATAAGCCAGTAGAGGAGGGTGGATGTTTGGGGAAAGGTGGTTACTAGAAAGTGACCGGAGCCTGGCAGCCACTGGGCTCAGGATTTGCCCTCAGATAATTTGCCCAAGTACTAGAGATCTGCAGGGTCCTCTTCAATGACAGGGACGTTTCAGAAAGTTGCTGGAAAACGGGCAAAACAAGACGAGGCTGCCTGAGGGGAACCCGTAATGGGCTTCCCCTAAATGATTTATTCGACCTCCTTACTATTAATCAAAGGGGCAGCGACATGGGGGGCTGGGGGAGGGGGGAAGTAACCCTCTTTGCAGGGAGTTTTGGAGGAACTGTGGAGTCTTGCTGCCTTTGCCTGGGGCTCTGATCTCCTCTCTCCACCTGCGCTCTCCAGGGAGCTGGGGCTTTGGCAACCGCTCCACTTCTATTTTTATTGGTTTCCACTAAGCTGCTCCTTTCGGAGGATTGTAGGACTTCAGTAATTAAAAACAAAAATGAGTCCTGCTTCACCCACCCCACCCCCAAGAGCACATGGAAGAGTGCGTGTACAGGAATGGTGGTGGTGGGGGGGGGGGGCACACAGCACCACCCCTGCCACTCACACCTACATCCTTGGACAAAGAATGCACTCCTAACAGCCCACCCCACACACTACACAGAGACACACTGCTTTTGCCCCAAACCCATCCAAGCCCATGCACACACACACAAAATGAGCCCAAACAAACTAAAATCCCAAGGCATAATGTAGTTGCTGGTGGAGAGTAAGAAAATGCAAATGTCCTCTGGTTCTGAGCCCCTATATCCTTGTCCTTCCAGAAAGCCACTTCTGTGCCTCACTGGAAGCCTTGAACTCAGGGACAGACTGCTCAAGCACATCAGCATTTTCCTTCTTTAGTCTGGCCCCAAACTGAGCTTTCTGCTTGAAGAAACCCTGGCTCAGAACATCACATCCACCAGGTATATCACTTACTGCCCAGCTTCAGGGAAGATGGGGAGGAGAGCAGAGATCAAGGGAGTTGGTATTTGACTCTATTCAGTGGGACACTTTCATAATGCCCACTTATAAATTCTGATCTTTCAGTATCTGACCCCATTGCCAGTCCTCACCTGGCTCAATCTCTTGGAATTTTGAACTCAATGCAAGCCTTCATCTGGGGGAACAGGAGACAAGAGGGGAAAGTTCAGAGACACTGGAGAATTTTCCACCATGTGGTATATTAAAATAGCAGATCACCAAACCTTTTGAAAGTAAGGCAGATTATTTGCCTTTTTGGATAAAATCCACTTCTCAAAAGACACACACACAAAAGCAACCAAAAAATTCCTAACACACGCACACCAACACATGAAAATGTGAGTGTGCAAATTCATTTTGGTGTGAAAATATCGGTGCCTATAGCAATTGGAGACACCCTGAGGTATCATAAAAGCAGAAGTGGGAACCATTTCCCTAGAGCTGAGACTTCTACCCATCACACTCTGCTGGGACACACCTCTAACAGGTGAACAAAAGCAGAGGATATACAAGGAGCCCAAAACTGAGTCTTTAATCTGGCCTACTCCTTTCATCCCACTGTTTCTCCAAGGCATGTGCCATCCAGATGGGAGAGGGTGCGGCCTCCTTGTCCTTGTTAACATTAAACAGAAGTGGAGAGCAATTCACCCTGGCGATTCCCATCCTCCACCATCATTCTACTTCCTGTCTTCCAACTTAACCACCCCCAGGTACCACCCTCTGCTGTACCCCAACCCCACCTTAACAAAAAAAAATCTCCTCCAAAAGAGACGGAGTGTAAGAAAAGAGAAAGAATTGAAGATAAAAAGAACTTAGTTTACCTTTAAAATAATGACTCATTTTATTTTTTTCTTTTAATATGTAGTTATAAATATATTTTGTCAAAATATATGATCAATATGGTCAAAACATTTGCACGTAAAGTCATAAATAAGGTCAAGGTGAATGTTTAGATTTTTTTTTTCCTTTTTTTTTTTTTAAGATAAAAGTCCAGCTATAAGGAAGCAGTCTGTGTAGTGTGTGGGTGAGTAGTGGATGGGATGTGTGTGTGTGTGTGTGTGTGTGTGTGTGTGTGTGTGTCCCCAAGGAAGGCCTGATCTCAGCGGCACCCACATCCCTCCACTACCATCTCCTGATAATTTTTCAGAACCACCTTGTCATACTCATCCAGGTACAGCATGGAGATGGCGCTGAGTTCGGTGGGAACACAACAGGCTTTGGGGATACTGGAATTGACAGAGTTGACCAGGGTCTGCACAATGGCGTGGTTGGTTGAGTTGAGGTGGTCGGCCAGTGGAAAGGGGCAGTCTCCGTGGCAGTAGAATGCCTGGTAGCCCGGTGGGGCCACAATCCAGTCATTCCAGCCCACATCACTGAAGTCCACGTAGAGCGAGTGGCGCCGGCAGTTCTTATTCTTCTTCCGGGCCCTCTGTGGGTGATGCTTGGGGCTACGCTTGGCCCTCCGGCGTCGGGTCAAGGCATGTCCCCGGCCATCATGGCCAAAGGTGACCAGGAGGGGCCGGAGCTGGGCCCAATCCCCACTCCCTTGAGGTAACGATCGGCTAATCCTGACATGCTGGCCCTGGTGGGTCCGTGTCTGATGGAGGTGGGTCACCTCAATGGCCAGCCCATAGTTGGGCTGCTTCTCCCGGGTCCAGCGAAGGACTGCAGGGCTCACATCAAAAGTTTCCCACCGCGTCACATTGTGGTGGACCAGTCTTGTGTCCAGTAGTCGTGTGATGAGGTGCCCAGGCACCACTTCTGCCGGGGGCTTCATAACCTCATAAATGTTTATACGATGAAAGCCCTGCTCCCAGTCAGGGCCCTGGTCCACCTGCTCCCGGAAGAGTCGAAGCTCGGCAGACGAGATCACCTCGTTCTCTGGGATGCTGCTGAGGTTAAAGAGGAAACGAAAAGCAGAGTTTTCGCTGGTCCCTGGGATGTTCTCCAGATGTTCTAGGCACCATTGGGGAGGAAAAAAAAATAAAAGAACAGAGAAAAAAAGCCCATGAGCTTTTTCAGAGACTGCAAAGTCAAGAAATAGCTAAGAGTTGGGTGATGAGTAGTGAACTCTGTTTATATAGTGGAAGCCTATTTGGGAGAAATAAGCATACCTTTAATTTCACAGAGCAGATAAATGAGGCAGTGAGCAGACCAGCCAAGCCTAGCTAGCATTCAGCAAGCACCAAAGACAGAATCTCCCAACCTCCTTTACATGTCTAATAATTTCCATGTGTCAACTCCTTACTCCACCACCATCAGACTCCCCTTTTAAAGCCCTCTTGGCTTTGTGTACACAGTTTTCTTTACAAGTGGTTGTAAAGAAGAAGAGGGGCCAACAGAGCAGAGGCAGGAGGGAACATGCACACAGCCACCCTCTCCCTCTTCTTCCACTTTCGAGTATGTTACCAAACATTTCCCCAGCGATCTTGGAAACACAGAGCATGCCTTGTTGATCATGTTACAGAGAGGAAAATAAATTCCAACACAGTAATGATGCTGGTGGATTAATAACTCAGATTTACTTTGGAAAAGAAACATCCGCTAGGAAACATTCAGATCGGATTACAAGGCCCCTATTGAATAAACCTGACAAACACACAGCTGTAATATTAAATTCAGTAGGTGCTTTGGAAAAAAAAAAGGCAGAAAACCTGGCATAAAAGGCTTTGATATAGCAAAAACACACCGCAGGGACTAACCCACGTCTGAGTGGTGTCATTCCCTTCTTGCCGACCCCTCCCTTCCCTTCTGTCTCCAAAAAATAAATTCAGCCACAGCTCTGGAGACTCTTGAAGGTAAGCAGCTCTCTTTTCCCAGTCTCCTGGATTTGGGGCTCTGATGTAACCTGAACTCCTCGTCTTCCCACAGCTTCCACTGCCCCACCCCAGTCCAGATTCCAGGTAAGGGACTGACCTTCGTGGTGGAAGCTCCTCACGGTGTTAGCCCGACTGGCGGGGCGCTCAGGATACTCCAGACCGATGCCCTGGATCTGCTCTTCCTCTTCCTCCTCCCCAGACTGAAGTCTGTAAAGATCCCGCATGTAATCCGGGATGACTGCGCTCTTGCTAGGCTGCGGGCGGCGGCGCAGCCCGAACATCTGCAGAAGTGTGGCCTCGAAGTCCCGAAGGAGCTCATGGCTCTGCCCTGAGCGGCGTCCTCCCGCGTGGCCCTGAATCTCGGCGACTTTTTTCTTCCCCGTCTCAGGTATCAAACTAGCATGGCTCGCGCCTCCTAGCAGGACTTGGCATAATAAAACGACCATCAGCATTCGGTTACCAGGAATCATGGTGTCTCTGGGGAGGGGAGGAGGTGGAAGGGTAAAGAATAAATAAACACCAATAACTAGAGAGAAATAGAGATGTCTCTGCATAGGCGTGGAGAGCTACAGCTAGAGGGTCCAGAAGTAACACAGGTCAGAAAGATCAAGTTTGTGTCTTCCCCCGACACACACCCCCCACCACCACCACCAGCTGCAGCCATGCACGGCCTGAAAGTAGGAATTGCCCTGTAATTACTTGGTCTAACTTGTTTACAGTCAAATAACCCCAAATCAGATAGCCTCCATCCTGTTAATCTTTTTTTGTCCCAACTGCTATCTGAGCCATGATCTCAGCCTGGCTTCTTTAGGGATAAACAGTTAACAGTGAAAAGGTAAAGAAGGGTGGGGGAGGGAGAGTTCAAATGCCAGCGCTCTCCTCTCCACTTCAGACCTTCAGCCTCTCTCTCCCTTGTCCTCCACCCCCCTTCTTCCTCCGCCCTTCCTAGCCCGACTTCCACAACTTCCAGCTGGTTCGGAGGAGGGAGGGAAAGCAGAGAAGCAGGAGCAGGGTGAAGACACCGGGCGGCAGGATCTGGGAGCGTACCGAGTGGCCAGAGGGTTTATTTTACTGTGGCTGAGGAGTTTTGAAATGCCCAGCAAAAAGCATCTGATCGCGCCCTCTCGCTCACTCCCAGGGAAGGGGGTGTGGGAGGGGATGATTCCAAGGGCGACCTCTGTGAGTTTTGACAAGCAGCTAGGAGCGCGCCACAGGGGCACTGGGTGCTCCCAGTCATGTGGGGAGGGGGGCAGTCAACTCCCCCGACTGAGGACTTTCCGTTTGTTCAGCCCCTTCTCGCTCCCCTTTCTTGCAACGCAGTGATCAGAGAGAGAGCCAGTGGGAGCAAGCGGCACTTTAACCAGAACCGGTAGGCTCCGAGCGCAGTGGCTGCCCGGCCTAGAAGAAAGCGACAGCGCTGCCAGAAAGAAGAGTGTGGACTCTGGAAGGAAGGTCCGACGGGAGGGACACAAGGCGAGCGCGGGTGGGGAGGGCAGAGTGAATTCCCGGGAGGAGGGAAGGAAGAGGTGTCTACTCACTGACAGAAAACAAGGCATATAATAACAGTCCATGATTCTTGACAGCCAATCTTGAACAAACTTGCTGGAAAGGCTCAGAGGAGCTGCGGCAGTGCGTTGCTCTGGATGGCACTACGGAATGGCTCCTAAAATGAATATTTGAATATAATGAGACTGGCGCAGACGGACTCTGTTTTTCTTCCAGCCCCTATGAGTCACGTGAGCGCAGAGGCCCCGCCCCACGCACGGAGGAGCCCGCCCTCCCCGAGGCGGGCGGTGAAAGGGCCTGCGCGCCCGCCCCCGCCCCCAACCCCTCCCGCCCCCGCCCCCAACCCCTCCCGCCCGTGGCCCCACCCCCTCCCGGAGAGGCCAGCCTCCCCGCCCGCAGCCCCAAACCTCCAGCGGTCCGGGAGGAGCTCGCCGTGGCGCTCTGCGGAGCCCTCGGCGGGTGTCCGGCTGCGGCGCGTGGAGGACGTGGTCCTCGCCCCTACCTGTAGCCTTCGGGGCGTCGGGCTGGGCCCTCGTGCCAGCGGCCTGAAGCCAAGGGTCTGGGGAGTACCGTAGGGGCTGCGCCTTTTAGCGCGAGCCCGCCTCCAGTGGGGCCGGGATAGGGGCCCGCGGAGTTTCAGCCGCCGAAAGCCTCACCACCGAGGGTCATTTAAAAAGGAAAGCGCTGAGGGACACACAAACACACACGCCGCGCGCACCCCACTTCCTCCCCAGGGTCTCGGAGAGGCCAAATACTGCTCCCAGTGACAGCTAGTCACCCCCTGGCGAACGCCTGAGAATGTCGAGAAGAACTGGACAGCCGCTTTAGCTCCCAGCCCAAAGCTGCGAACCCTGTCGCGCGGGACGGGAGGGGGAGATATTTAGGCGGTTATAGGTGTGGGAAGGTGGTGAGAAAGCCGCCTCTAGGCTCCTTCTTCCCGTTCCTTTACGGAGAAAAACTCCGCACTACGGCGATCCCCCGTCAAGCAAAGCAAATCCCCAAAGTGGTCGGCGGGCCATTCAAGGCACGGCGGCGGGCGCAGGGATGCAAGGCTCGCGACAGACTCGAAAAGAGGCATCTCCTGAGAAAAGGCGCATCACATGTTTCAGGTCTCAAGGTCGCGGAGGTTTTACAACTCCCGACCCGCCGCAGAAAGGAAATCCCACCGCATTCCCAGGAGTCGTGAAAACCGTGAACAGCTTTCGGCCTGCGCTCGACCTCTGCGTCTGCGTCTCTCTTTCTCGCTCTCTCCCCAGCTCGTCTTTTTTAAACCACTACTCCTCCCCCGCCACTTCCTCCCCCACCCCCTTCCTCCTTTGCACCAGCTGCAGAGTCGCAGCAAATATTTCTTCAAGAATTTTACCAACCCACAGCTCAAGGAATTACTAGGGTTCTGATTCTAGCCAAAGATGCTGCATGCGTGGGTCGCTCAGCACAGGGGCCTTAAAAGAAGAAGAAGAAGAAGAAGGGAAAAAAAAAAAAAAAAACCTGACCTACCAACTGCGGCAGCCCGGGGCCTTTTCAAAATCCTGACCCACGCAATTCTGCGGCAGCCCGGCCCGCCCCAGGGTCCCGAGTCCCACGATTCCCGCTGCAAAGCGCAGGGCACCGGCTGCCCTTTCCTGGGGCTGTTCCCAGATGCTGCTTCGGGTCGCTTCAGAGCTCAAGGGCTCAAGTTGCCCACCTCACTCTCCCTCGCAAACTTGGGGGCACTTGGAGGAAGAGGGGGAAAGGATCAAGCGCTTAGCCCTCTCTCCGGCCGCGGTTGCCCAGCGCCGCCAGACACCGCGCTGGCCGAGTTGCGGAGGCCGCTGGCGCCCCTGCGCGACGGTCCACACCCGGCGAGAGTCGCGCTGCTTTTTGACCGGCTTTAGGTTTTCCCGCTCCCGAGCCACGGCTGGGGCTGACTGCGAAAGGGTTTGGAAGAGCAAAGAGTTTTGAGACGCTTAGACCCCTCAAAATGCCCGCGGGAGGAGCTCCAGAAATGGGAAAAGCAGACGAAGGGCCGGTCCCCGCGGGCGAAGGGACAGTGGAAAGGGCGGGAGCCCCGCAGTCCCCAGACCATCCTCCGACCCTAAGAATCTTCCAGGGCGCCGCGCGAGAGCGCGCTGCGCTAAAACCCAGAAACCTGGGGAAGAGGGAGTTGTGTTTCGGTGTCAGATTCAGAAGGATTCTTCTCTAATAACATTTTTATCCCCCAATTTTCTTAATTAAGAGATAAAAGCCGAAAATCACTTTCGGCTCCAGAAATTTTTCTTGGGGGTCTGGGATGGATCTTGTGGCAATTGTCTTTTGCTTTCTTGCTCGAGTTTTCTCCTAACTCCAAAGTTTGTTCAGAGCTGGCCTCAGTTTACCAACTCAATGTCTTTCGGGGTTTTAATGTCTCACAAAGACTTCAGCTCATAAAACGCGATGCTAACCATCCACCAGTTGGTGCCCGGGAAGCGTCTAAGGCCGCTGGCCCAGCTCCCGCGGGCAGGGGTCTGCAGGGACCTGAGAACCTCAGGACCCTCTCTCGTCGGCTTTGGGCCGGGAGGGCCAGTAAAAGCAGCGCGTCCGATGTGCATATTGCCAGCGACTCTCCGAAGGACACGACAACCCAGGAACCTGCATCCCCAGAGCGGCTAGCATCCCGGCCATCGTCCCGACAGACCCTACACCATGAAATGATGGAAGAGCGACTCCCTGGATGCTCCAAGTCCACGAGAATAGCTCGTGGAGTAGGCGTGTTGGGCAACTGCGGTTCGCCTGCGCTCAGGGGCTTTCGCCTACTGGGGGCTGGCTGGGTTGGGTGACACTCCCCTAGACGCAGCGCTCCGGCGGCGCGCACGCTCCAGAAACCGCAGAACTGCGCTTCCCACCACCGAACCAGCCCAGGTTAGGTGTTCTCTCTCCACCTCGACGCCCCTCAATCCCCTCACTTTCTCCGGACCTCAGAGCCACCTCTCCCTTTTCTCTCCGACTCTTCCTGCCGGACAGTCGCAAATGCTAGTCCACGAGCGGCATGTTCCGCTTAAGATCCCATAGTCTTTCCCAACGACCTCCAACGAAAGGCTTCTCTCCCCTTTTCTCCTGTCCCGAACCTACTAAACGCTGAAGTCGCCCGGGGCTACCGAACGGAGAAAGTGGTCAGGGCATAGGCAATAGTGTATATGGAAGTGTCTTTCAGCATCAGCATCCCTACCTCTAGTAACCTCTAGTACCACCGTTGGGGGGGGGGGGGCGGGTAACATATTTTGCCTCGACCACAACCAGAACCCCCTACTTCTCCCCTCAAGGATGCGCCTCAGCACCCCACTCCGCCCTTCGCCAGGTTTAGCCTTGCTCACCATAGGTCCCTGCAGTAGCGGGTTCGCCAGCAGCAGCTCCTGGGGACCTCTGAACAGCTGCAGTGAACCTGGGCGAGGGCCGAAGACTGGGGCGCAGCAGGCTCGAGACGGCGCGGACGGGAATCCCATCAGGGAGAGAGGCGAGATACTCAGCACTGATCAGCAGCGACGTCGCAGGCTCGGGTCCCTCGGCTCAGATGCCAAACTCACCTAGCTTCCGGGCCGAGCTCCGCTCCCGTTCCCCCCCTCCTTCCTCCTCTGCCTTCTTGCATCTTCTTCCTCCTCTTTCCCTCTCTCTTTCTTTCTTTCCTTCCTCCTCCTCTTCCCCGGCAGCCCCTCCCTTCTTCCCTCCTCCCTCGCTCGCCTCCCTTTCTGGGATGGGAGCCCCGCCCACATCCTCCCATCCAGCCGCCGGGCCTCGCCTCGCAGGCCCTGGTCCCGGAAACCCAGTCAGCGCCGGAGTCCGCCGCTGCCGCCGCCCGAGCTGGGACGCCGCTGTGTCCAGCTCTGGGAAGCGATCGGGGCTCACCTGGGGACCACGTGCAGAGGTACTAGAAAGCATGCACCGACTAGTCGCAGTACCTTCCAAAAATACCCATGGGAGTCTGGGCTTCCCTGACTTTAGGAGTAACTGCTGCCCAAACTGATGATTAAAACACTGAGTAATCACCATTTACCCCGAATAATTAGAGATAATGAAACACCTCTAAAATCAGGTTATGGAGAAAGGAGCTGTTGGATTGGTTTAAAGGGAGGCCTTCCATAAACTGTTAAAGGATTTCCAAACGTTGAGAAACAGGCTGTGCTCAGAGCTGTGTGCCTAAAAGAGGTACCTCTTTGGCTATTAAAAGATGACTTTCCTTCCAAAACACTTTTTTTTTTTTAATGCTTGTGTAAAGCCTTTGTGATGACCCTCAGAAAGTCACCCCTAGTAGACACTCTGCCCCTCCAGACCTAACCCTTCTGAGGACAGAGGTGGCTTGGAGACAGGATGGGGCCACGGTTTTACACAAACAAAAAAGTCTGTTTGTAACTCAGAAGTTCAAAGAACCGACAAGGCAGTTAGTTATTTTTGTTGTTATTGTTGATTTTTGATGTTGTAGTTTACTTGTGGTGCACCTAAGAATCCTTAACCTCAGCAATCTGATGTTCTAAAGAGGTAACAACCATAGAAGCAACAACCTTTACGGCCACAGGGACACAAGAAAAGATACCCTTTGGTCTGTTTTTAAAGGAAGAAGGAAGATGAGGAGTTGGCCCTTTCCATTAAGAAAGTGCTATTAATCATATTAGCAGGGAGGTGGAATGTATAGCTTTAAAACCTTCCCAAACAGGAGCTAAATTCACACAGTGCCTCTGATGGAGCAGTGAGGAAGATATCAGCATCATCTCTCTGTTTTACAAACACTGAAGGGGAAGTACAGCCAGGTTAATGAGACTCGCCCAGAGCCCTGAATTAAATCACAGCCTCTGCTCTGGAGCTACTCTGGCTGCAGGGCAGGGCTGAAGGTCAGGCCCAGAGCTCCAGGTAGGCAGGGGCATACTAAAGGATGGAGCATGGGTATACTAAAGTGCTGGATTTCTTTCCCTGGGATAGTCATTACCCTTCACTGTCTCAAGCAGGGCATTTAGGTCTTAACTTAAAAAGATACGGGTCCAAGGTAGCTCTTCTCTAAAAACTACCTTCACACACTTCCAATATTTAGAAAACAGGAACTACTTCCTGTGTGGAACACAGGTTACAAAAGGGTGGGAAGTGCATCAGATCAGAGAAACAACTGTGAAAGCAGAGCCAAGGTCTCCTGCCATCTTTTCCAAGTCAGGCCTGTGAAGTCTTTTAACCCAACAGAACATCAAACAAGGAAGACAAGCTGAATGGCTTTGGGCAAGCCCTTTAATTCTCATGGGTCTCAGTTTTCTCATCTGCATAATGAAAGAATTAGGCCAGATAATTTCCATGACCCTTTTTAATTTGAAAATGATTTAAATTTTTAATTGAAGTTTTATTAAATATCAACCTTCTTTCATTTAAATCACTGCTGAGCCCACTTCCTCTAAGAATCTCTGATTAAACAGGTCAGGGCAATACCACTGCCCTGAAAGGATGCTGACAATATACCTCCAGCTTCCAACTTAATCAAAATTACATTAATTATTAATAACAACACAAAATTAAAACTCCATTAAATAGTTACCTAATGCCCATCCTGGGGCACTAGGCAGTGTGCTCCTTCAGTAAGGAATAAGGACAGATTAAATGTTTACCAAGTCCCCTAAATCAATCACTACTGTTTTAATCATTAACAAAATATGTTCCTTAATATTTAAACTTGAATTCAACAGTGATATGCTATTCTTAAAAGAATGTCCTTATTTCATTTTATTTTAAAGCACCAGATAATAGTATTTTTTTTTTTTAACCTAAATGTTTTTGGATGATAGCTGTTATCTCATTTTGCTGAAGCCCAGATACTAAAGTGGCCATTGGCCCACCCACGAGTTTGTGAAACTCATAGTTCAGGAGTTTCTAATTAAGCCACCTGTCATACCTGGTTGAGACCCTGATATGAATCTTTCAATGTGTGTGGAGAGAACTCAGCTTCAGCTCTCTTGAGACAGCTTTATTTCTAGCCCACATTTTAGATGGGTGTAAACCATCTTATCAACTCCTTCCACTCACTCTCTTTCTCTCTCATGCCAAAGAAAAAATCACTTGTTGGTTAGAGAGCTAAATTGATTACAGCCTAGTGATCAGAATTGGTGAGGGTAATCAGTCCAGTCTTTTCCCCATCTCAAGTTTACTTGGGAATCTTGGTGTTTTTATAGAACATAATATGGACGGGACAAATGAAACTGTATCCTCAAAGCATATAGATTAGGAAGAGAAATCCATCATCGTTCAAGAGCTCCTCTGCTGCTACTGCTAAGTGGAGGGCATTCGTTCATTGGGCTGGACAGTGAGCCCTTAGAACAGCCTTTCTCAATGTATGTTCTGAGGGCCATAAACTTCAGAACAAGGCTGGAGGTGCAGATAAAAATCCAGATTTCCTGGCCTGGATGTCTAAGATCTGGATCCAGAAATCTACATATTTCACAAGGTTCTCTGATTCCCAGTATACTAAAGCTTAAAAACTACTGTTTTGAAAGTCATTTCACTTATAATTTCAGTGCTGATACCCCTGAAAGGCTGACACCTAGACATTATTAATCAGGTAAGGAATATGCCTAGCTTGTGCTTTATAAACTGTTAAATATGGTAATCATAGTATTACTACATCTAGAACACACAAAATAGGTTTTTGCAAATGAAAAGATTTCTAATTCTATAGGTGTAATAGTCCTTGCTTCTAAGTCCTTGATTAAAAACCACATCAAGTCTTCAAATCTTTGCCTATTGAGTGTCTGCTGAAGCTATGGAATTGGAATTATAAGGGATCTCAGGAGGCATGTGGCATTTGTTTTTCTCTTATTAATATTTGCCATTTGTTTCATATTTGCTGTCTAGCCCTCACAGTGACCCTCATAAAATTTCAGCTCTACGGATAAGAATCTGAAATTTAGAGAGCTTGTATAAGTTGCTCAAGGTCACAAAGCTAGTAGGTGGTGATTCAAATTCAGACTAGCTGAACCTGACTTCACCTCTACAAGCTGAGAGCTGGGCCTGCAAAAGGGTGGATCCCCATGGCCACAGTTTCTGACTAACATGGCTTGTCCTGGAGGCTTTCTCAAGGCCAGGATACCAGCAGCTCCATCCTTGCAGCTTACTGTTACAGAGAATTTCAGGATATCTTCTTGGTCCTTAGAAGACTGAACAAAATCATGACCTAGAAATTTATCTTCTCCCGCTCTTATTACACGGAGAAGGCAATAGCACCCCACTCCAGTACTCTTGCCTGGAAAATCCCATGGACGGAGGAGCCTGGTAGGCTGCAGTCCATGGGGTTGCTAAGAGTCGGACACGACTGAGCGACTTCAGTTTCACTTTTCACTTTCATGCATTGGAGAAGGAAATGGCAACCCATTCCAGTGTTCTTGCCTGAAGAATCCCAGGGACGGTGGAGCCTGGTGGGCTGCCGTCTATAGTGTCGCACAGAGTCGGACACGACTGAAGCGACTTAGCAGCAGTAGCAGCAGCAGCAGCAGCTCTTATTACATAACCCACCTTAGGGCAAGACTTATGTGACCTTCCTCGGGAAAAGGCTGTGATCTTAAGTAAGAGGCTACTTACCTCTGCTGGGTCTGTTTCCTCATTGTAAAATATGAGGATGGACCAGAGTCCACATAGGTCTTTTTTGGGCTCAAGATCAAGAAACATATATCATTAGTTAAAATCATGGTCAAATGACTTAACCTCCAGAGTCTTGGTTTCCTCCTTTGTAATCTGGGAATAACAATTTCTATTTCATAATGTTCTTATAAGCATTAAATGAGTTAATGTAATAAAATGGCAGGTAGTGTTCAATAAATATTGGCTATTATTATTTTGCAAAGGTAATGATTATATGAGTAAAGTAGGTGAGAAGCCACCCTGGTATTGAGTTTTATTTAGCTAGTGAAACTGTTTAAAGGAAAGGGCTATATTTCTTGTTGATTTTGTAATCATTTGTACTTCACACATCTCAGGCATTGACTGAATAAGGGCTGTTTACCTGAATCTGTATTCATTGCATTAACATTCATTATGATTTATTGGTATAGATCTGACCCAGGAACATAATGTCTGCCAAAATAACTAATACCTGTCAAAGTAGACAGTCATAACTAGTGAGAGCAATAATAATAGGAAATAATAGATTAGATGACATATCCAAAGCATTTTCCATCTCTGATTTTTCTGATCCCTAACACCTCTCACTTTTAACAATTTTTCTCTATACTTCTTGCTAAAATGTGAGCCCATTTCCTCTTCTCTGGTCAGCAGAAGAAATACAAACCTGATTGTAAAGTTTTCCTTCTCCAGACATTTGACCGTTGTCAACCCTTGATACACCTCACTCAAAGATAAAGATATTGGATTCTAATATTTTCTCATGAATAAAATAAAATGTAAGATTACTTCAGTTCCTTATACTTTACACTGTTCTCTTGCTACTTTCTGGAATATATTTTTAATCCATCAAAACAGACCAAAAATGGACAGAGAACTCTAATGATGACTGCAGAGAGATCATACAGATGAAAAGACTGCTTTTATGTCTTAACTTGTTTAACATGTGGATGGCAGACAGGACATGGATGTTGAAATTCCTCCCTTTCCAAGGAAGGGTTATGACAAAGAACATGGGATTGGTACACAGTGCAGGATATTTGGCTTCTCTCTGTTTTAGCTTTCCTTTCTTAAAAAAAAAAAAAAAAAGTTAGTTGCACCCGCTTGATTCTACAGCAGGGATGTTGTTTGGAAATAAATTATTATGGAATGTAGCAAGAAAGTTAGAACCTTGGAATGTCTTCATTCTCAGCATATACACTCTTCTCTTTCTCTCCCTGTTGTGCATGAACAGTGTGAGCTGGACAAAATGCAGTGTCACTGTGGGATCAATTTTGGAGGCAGAAGCATAGTTCTACATGGACATCAGACTGTATCAAATGAGTTGTTGTGGTTTCCCAACCAGATGTCAACTGGGCAATACTATCTGTCTCCCCTTACTTCATGCTAAGAGTCTTTTGCAAGGAAAGCTTTGTCCAAAGGGGTTTGTGACACAAGAACTTGTTATTGTATAAACGAAACTTGGATATTTTCACAAATAGCCTAAATATATCAAGGTCATTGGGAAAGGGAGATCCTCTTCACTAATGTCCTCTTCAAGAATAATATATTATCTGTAATCCTCTCAAGGATTACATATAGATGTAACAAATGCTTGTTGGTGTTCACTTTGTGAAAACTCATCAGGCTGTATACATGAAATTTGTGCACTTTTCTACTTGTGCTGTATTTCAATAAGAGTTTACAAAAAAAATTCTTTCAAAATGATTTTTTTAAGTTATTTGACTATCAGCCTACCAGCTAGAGACAATAGTTTGTCACCTCAGGTAGCCAAGGGGCTGTATAGGACAAAGCTAGAAGCATAATCTGTAGCCCCCATGTCTACAGCAGGGATGAAAGGGACCTATGGCTTCAGGAAATCCACTCTCGGGTCCCTAAAGTAAAGCAGTGGCAACCACCAAGACCTGGTCTCTGAGGACCAGTGCAAGCAATCCAAGTTAGGGGGCAAGGTGCTGCCCCCCAACGTTTTTCTCAAACTGAGGAGGGCAGGAACAAGTGGGCTGGAAGAGAAGCTCCAGGAGGCATCTGCACTGTGTACAGCCCTTCCCTTCCTTCGCCTCTTTCAGAGGCTCAGACTGGGCATTATAAAGCATCAGTCTCGGGGTGGGGGGAGTCAGGGACACCATATGCTTATTTCATAAGATAAAAATGCATTAAGCCCAAAGGAGCAGCGGTAACAGCATCAGAGAAGGGAATAGGGTCCATCTCCAGATTCCAGAGGCCCCTGGCTTGGGGATTGCACTGGGGACGGGCTGGGGACAGGAAAGTAATACAGAAAATAGGGCTCTGAAGGAGCGCCTCTCTCACCAATGCCAAGTCCCAGCTCAGACACGAAGAGATTGGTCCGAAGTGCATGTGGCCCGCGTTACCTCTTTTCCGGCCCTTGGCGTCCCCAGGGCCAGGCCCAGAGATGACACAAACTCAACTTCAAGGAGTCCGAGAAATCGGAGAGGCGTTGAGAGACTAAACTGTAAGGAGGGGGCCGATCCGCCGGTGCGAGCAAAAGGACGCCCGGCTCCCCCGACCTGGATACCCGCGCCCAGAGACAGCCCAGGCGCCTCTCGCTCCTCTCAGGCGGCTGCGGACACATCGCTCCTGCTCCTCTTCCTGCACCCACTCGGGTCAGAGGCGGGGTTGGGCTGCCACCCCGAGGACCTCGGCGCGCGGCCTGGCAGGCACCCAGGGTGTCAGCGCAGCGTGGGTGGAGGCCACCCGGCTCCCCGCACCGCCAGCCCCGCGTTATTTTGAGCGCGGCGGCTACACTTTCCTACCTGCAAGAGCTCGCCTCGCTCGAAGACTCTTCACAGGATTTGTGCCCCAGGTGGCTAATCTGACGCACACTTGAATAAACAAGCCAGCGTCCCGGCGGCGGGGTGAGCCTCCCGCACAGAATCTCCGTCCTGCCGCGCGTAAGACCTGGAGGGGCTGCCGACTGTTCTTGGTCTTCCAGATTGGAGCCTCTGGGCCATTCCTGCAGGGGGTGGGGGTGGTGATAGAAAGGTGGGAGGGAGGAAGATAGGTAGGTAGGTAACTAGGTAGGTAGATAGGTCCTAACTTAGGGTTCCTGAGACAATTTTGCTCCTCCTCCCTGCAATTCCCTGAGCGCTGTCCCGGCCCTTAGATTCCTTGGGGCACAGGGTACCTGAGCCCCAATTACAGGCGCAAAAATTAAATCTGTATAGCATATGTAATAGGTTTCCCTGGTGGCTCAGACCGTAAAGAATCCGCCTGCAATGCAGAAGACCTGGGTTCCATCCCTGGGTTGGGAAGGTCCCCTGGAGAAGGGAATGGTTACCCACTCCAGTGTTCTTGTCAGGAGAATCCCCATGGACAGAGGAGCCTGGCAGGCTACAGTCCATGGGGTCGCAAAGAGTCAGACATGACTAAGAGACTAAGCACAGCATGCCACACAGTATGTATTCTATAGCCCCTCTCTCCACTACTGGTTCCATCTTACAACAGGTTGTCCGTGCAGCGAGTCTGGATTTTCCCATCAGGTAAGGAAAAGAGTGTGTTTCCCCAGGTGCCTGGGCTTAAGGGATCTGCTATTTCTACTCGCCATGTCCAACAGCAGTACCTGCAAGTTTATGCAACAATGGCCAGGTGAGATTTATAAGGTTAGGAAGAGGAGGAGCAAGGAGCTGGCATGGAGAAGGCCAGCAAAAGGTGTAAGGTTGCTGGAAGGGGCTTCAGATAGTCTTTGGTGGAGCAGTGAGTCATGGCCAAACAACCTAGGGGACCCCAGCCTTTTCTAAAGGAGTTAAAAGTGAAACTGGGTAACTCTATTACCCAGTACAAAGGGGTGCCATGCTGGATTTTGAACCTTTTGCTTTAGAAATCTTTCATTGTGAATATCTTTTTGTTCCTTCTTTGTTGCTTAACATGTTAGGGTGTCAACTACAGGTAATGGGTAAATATGTCTTCAGTTCAGTTCAGTTCAGTTGCTCAGTCATGTCTGACTCTTTGCGACCCCATGGACTGCAGCACGCCAGACTTCCCTATCCATCACCAACTCCCAGAATATGTCTTCAGTTTGTACCAAAATGATGCCACTCCTGCATCTGATTATATCTTTAGCTAGAACCAGAAGAGTTTGTTCAGTCTCATCTTATTTCTCCTACTTTAGAATCCAGGGGGAAAATGGGGATAGAAAGTGGAGGACTGAAAAACTAAAGACCTTAAGGAGAATATAAAAGTGAGTGCTGGCTTTGCTGTATTTAAACTAAATGCTAATCTTCTTAAAGATTCTTAAACCTGCTATGTGGCTTCATTAAGGATCCTAGAAGGATTTAGGGGATCTGTGAAAGCCACAAATTTATGCATACAATTTTGGGGGTAAGTGTAAAAGTGCATGTAAGGAAGGATAATTTTATCAAATTTTCAAAGGGATTTGGGACCCAGGAAATGTTGAAAAACCTCTAGACTATAGTGTCTGAGGTAAACCTTCCTTATTGGGATAATGTCTCCAAGTTGCATACACACAAACATTGACTCAATGATACAGTTTTCACACCCAACAGCAAAATGTTCTTAACTCTTAACTGAGACAATAGAAATGTCTCTCCATTTAGGGCCAACACACACAGGGGAAAGGACCTGGCAGAAAAGCAGAAGTGTGACCTGGAACTCATCTCTACCCCAGGTTAGCTGGCCCCCACATGCCCACCTAAGACTCTGGAGACTTTTAATGTGTAGCTCAAATGCTGGAGCGTATGTGAAACTATTTCACAGATCACAAAACATATGGCTAGTGGCATTTATGAAAATAAATGCTGATGGGTTTCCACATGCTAGTTATAATTAGATGAACAATTATGTAAATAATTATAATTATGTGAACATTTGCATATTTCCTTCAACCGTATACTTGTAAGAAAAATCAACATACTTTGGATTCTTGAACATTGTCGGGTTCAAGTTTCATTATCTCATTTAATTCTTGAAACAATTTACAGTTTATATACTATAGTTATTCCCTTCCCATCAACTCCCTCCCCCCGCCCCTTTTTTTTTAAACATTTGAAGAGAGGCATAGAGACTTTACGGAGAAGGCGATGGCACCCCACTCCAGTACTCTTGCCTGGAAAATCCCATGGACGGAGGAGCCTGGTAGGCTGCAGTCCATGGGGTCACGAAGAGTCGGACACCACTGAGCGACTTCACTTTCACTTTTCACTTTTCACTTTCATGCATTGGAGAAGGAAATGGCAACCCACTCCAGTGTTCTTGCCTGAAGAACCCCAGGGACGGAGGATCCTGGTGGGCTGCCGTCTATGGGGTCACACAGAGTCGGACACAACTGAAGCGACTTAGCAGCAGCAGCAGCATAGAAACGTTAAGTAAATCATTGAAGGCTGCCCAGCTAACAAACACCAGATTTCAGCTCTAGAAGAGGTTCCTGCTTTAGAAAGGGGATTCTGGAAAATGAGCAAAATTTGTTCAGATTTAGGTAATGTAATTGCTATGGTACTTGTGCATTCTGAACTTGGGAAGTTCAGTCCTCCCATATACTCTTTGCCGGAAAACTGTCTTTAACCCATTTACTTCCTTTTCATTTCCTCCACAGTTTAGGTTCACTAGCACCTTAATAGAAATTGATACACAGCGCTCTTTATTAGTGGTATCTATGCTTCAACATGCTTCAACTATGCTTCAACAGGTGGCTCAGTGGGTAAAGAACCTGTCTGCAATGCAAGAGACACCAGAGATATGGGAGCTATCGGTTTGATTTCTGGGTTGGGAATATCCCCTGGAGGCATGGAAACCCACTCTAGTATTCTTGCGTGGGGAATCCCATGGACAGAGGAGCCTCGGTGGCTACAGTCCACCGAGGTCGCAAAGAGCTGGACAAGACTGAAGTGACTGAGCACAGCACAGCACATGCTTTGACTTATTAAGCAGCCATAGAAGGGAAGAAAACACCTCTGCCCTCCACTCCTATACCCCTTCCAGTAACCCTTTGCAGTAAGAACTATCACTTTTGGCAGCTAAAAGATGGCAAAACTGAGACCCCTCAGATGTTTAAACACCTCACCCAAGATGAATTAGCAAGAATATGAGGTGCTTTTTTTTTTTTTTTTTTTTTTGGTCTATACCATCAAGTCACAGAGCTGATGAAGACAAAATAGATTCATCTTGCAATTTCCTGAGTTAGCAGTACATTAAAAGAATTACCATGAGCTTTGTCTTTAGCACTGGTATGTGGGTTTGTTTCAACAGTTAATTCTTCTACTTTGCTTCTCATTAGCATAAAATGCATAATACCAAACTCTACACTACCCAGCTTGTAGAAGCTCTGGAGAGCAGGCAGACACTGTTCCTGATCTTTATGTTTGAATTATAGCTTCAGAACCAGTGTCACAGAAAATGAGTTGCTGGAGTGCAAGGCCCAAAAGCAAAAATGAAAAAATATGGATCATAGTAGTGCTTTGCTCCAAAAGATTATGGGTTACTATATGTTTCTGTAAACAACTCAGGTTTCTAGGCTGGAATAATAGATGGAAACATCGTCTTAGTAACATTTTGTACTTAAACACTTCACTTTCACTTTTCACTTTCATACATTGGAGAAGGAAATGGCAACCCACTCCAGTGTTCTTGCCTGGAGAATCCCAGGGATGGGGGAGCCTGGTGGGCTGCCGTCTATGGGGTTGCACAGAGTTGGACATGACTGAAGCGACTTAGCAGCAGTACTTAAACAAGGGGAAACTGATGAACTTATCTTTTAAAGTCTGGTAGTCATGGTAGTGTAATTTTTAAAAAAAAACAGACTTAAAATCAGATACTCTGGTTTTAGGTATAGATAAAATGGGTTCATACTACATGTATGAACTTGGATACATGATTTTATTTTTAAAGGCCACCATTTCTTCATGAGTTATATGGGCTATATGATCTCTAAACTTTAGGTGTCAACAAGCTTTTTGTGTAAAGGACCAGCCAGCAAGTATTTTAGGCTTTGTGGGCCACATACTGCCTCCCATTATTTCTTCTTTCTCTCCTTCCCCTCTCCTGGACCACCTCCTTCTCCCTTTCTTCTCTTCCTCCTCCTCCTTCTATAATTGTTTACAGATGTACAAACCATGTGTATTAGTTTATTAGGGCTGCTGTACCAAAGTGTCACAAATTGTGTGGCTTAAACAGAAGAAATTTATTCTCTCACAATTCTAGAGGTGAGAAGTCAGAGATAACGGTGTCAACAGGGTTGGGTCCTCCAGAGGGCTATGACGGAGAGACTATTCTACACCTCTCTCGTGGCTGCTGCTGGTCTGCTGGAAACCTTCAGCATTCCTTGACTTGCAGAGGCTTTACCCTGATCTCTGCCTTTATGTTCATTCAGTGTTCTTCCTGTGTGTCTGTGTCCCAATTTCTCCTTTCTGTTGGGACACCAGTCACATTGGGTTAGGAGTCTACCCTAGCCCAGTATGATCTCAACTAATTATATCTGCAATGACCCAATTTCCAAATAACGTCTCATTCTGAGGCGTCGAGGGTTAGGACCTCAATATATGAAAGCAGGGGTGCAATTCCAGTTTGTCAGGCCGCTCTGAGCTCACAGACCACATAAAAACAAGTCATACTCTTCTGATCCCTTTAGTAAACCACTGTTTATTCTTGGGCTTCCCAGGTGGCGCTAGTGGTAAAGAATCTGCCTGCCAATGCAGGAGATGCAAGAGATACTGGTTCGATCCCTGGGTGAAGAAGATACCCTGGAGGAGGAAATGCCAACCCACTCCAGTATCCTTGCCTGGAAAATTCCATGGACAGAGGAGCCTGGTGGGCTACAGTCTACAGGGTCACAAAGAGCTGGACATGACTGAGCATGCTTGGACCCTGTTTATTCTACCTGTAGTTTTCTATTTCCTAGTAGGAAAGGCAGACCACTGACAAAATAAACACA
Source organism: Bubalus bubalis (assembly GCF_019923935.1). NCBI lineage: Eukaryota > Metazoa > Chordata > Mammalia > Artiodactyla > Bovidae > Bubalus > Bubalus bubalis. The sequence goes on along the minus strand of NC_059167.1, from coordinate 36,823,729 downwards.
AACTATAGCATGCTAGATGGCAACAGGCACTAAGAATAAAAATAATGTGGGAAAGAGAGGTGGTGATGAGGTCGAATTTTAATAGGGCAATCATGGAATGGTTTATGGAAAAGGTGACACTTGAGCAGAGACCTGAAGGAAATGAGGGAGGCAGCCAAACGGATATCTGAGGAAACCACATGTTGTCAAAAGGAAGGGCAGCATAAACGCTGAGATGGAAGTGGGCCTGGTGTGTGTCGGGGAAACCCCAGGAGGCAAGTGAGCCAGTAGGGGGAGATGAAGGTCAGAGAGGTGGAGGGGTGAGAGGTTAGATGGTGATGGTCTTGCACTCAGAGTCAGAGTCAGTGTCTAGGGGGACGGGGGAGGGCTGAGGGTCCACAAAGTAAGGAGGCACTCTCTCTCAGGGACCTGGGAGGGCAGGTGGGCCCTGAGAGTGAGCACCTCCTTAAACTGCCCTCAGTGCCTCAGTCACCTTACCCTAGTTCCAGCCCTGGAAAGGGCTTTGGCTTTAATTCCAAGGGAGTCAGGAAGCTTCTGGAGGGTTTGCAACAGAAAAGTGGCATGATGAACCTTATAGTTTATCAGGAGCACTCTGGCTACTGTGTTGAAGGCAAGGATAGAATAAAGGAGACCAACTGTTAGACTACTGAACTAACTTCCAGAGTAAAATGGTGAAAGGGTTCTTGCCTGGTAACCTGCTGAAAGTTGAGCCATCCCATAGCTATCAGGCAAAGCCGTGGACCCTGAGTCTTTTTTTTTTTTTTTGGTTCTCACTCAACATTTTTGGAGGTCACTTACATGCTAGACTACATGCTACATCCTACATCCTAGACCTACATGCTAGGATTCCTATGATGAACAGGAAATAGTCACTACTTCAATTTTTTTTCTCCTTCCTTTCTTCCTTCCCTCTTTCCTAAAAATATTTTGAAATTTAAAACAAAAAGCCTGCCTCAAAGCTTATCTTCTGGGGAATTTACCACACCTGCTTTATTGAGGTTTTCTGGCTCAGGCTCTCCATTTGCATTCCATTCAGAGTAGTATGTGAATGGTCATGAGCATCAAGGAAGGACTTAGGAAATCAGTCACGTTTTATGATGACTTTCTCATGGGAACGCTACATCCCTTTCAATCACAGGACCAGGAACTTCTAGGTCCAGAAGCTTCGAGATTTTCACACTCAGCCCCCTTGTTTTACAGATGAGAAGACTGAGACCCAGTGAGATCTACCTACAGTTATATACCTACTTAGTGATAGAGTGGGGCAGGGCATATTTTTCAAAGCTGGCTGAAACAATGTCTTCCAGTCCACATGCTCTTGAATGTGACTCTGGCACTCTTCCCATTGAGAGACATGGTCTTTGGTTCCTCTCCTCGAATCCAGGCATATTAGTTTTCTATTGCTGCTGTAACAAAGTAGCACAAACTTAACGGCCTGAAACAATACAAATATATTATTTTACAGTTCTGGAGATCAGAATTCCAAAATGGGTCTTCCTAGGCTAAAGTGAAGGTGTTAAGGGGCTGCGTTCCTTCTAGAGGCTCCAGAGGCAGTTTGTTTTAGTGTCTTTTCCAGCTTCTAGAGGCTTCCGGCATTCCTTGGCTCCTGGCCAGCATCACTCTGTCCTCTGCTTCTGCATCACATTTCCTTCTCTGGCTCTGACCCTTCTGCCTCCTTGTTTATAAGGACACTTGTGATTACACTGGGCCCACCCAGATAATCCAGGATAATCTCCTCATCTCAAGGTCCTTAACTTAATCACATCTGCAAAATCCCTTTTGCCAGGTAAGGTAACATAGTCACAGGTTTGGGGATGAGGACATGGATATCTTTAGGGGGTTATTATTCTGCCTGTCACACTGGGTAAGCGCATGACTACAGCAGAACTGAGCTATGTGCCTTTCAAGACTAGGCCATGCAAGTAACGCTGCTTCCAGCTGGTTGTCCTGGATCACTTGCTTTGAGAAGCCAATTGCCACTGCCATGCTATGAGGTGACCCAAGCAAAGAGGCAACATAGAGAGGCCGTGTCATGCAGATGTTCTGGCTGGTAACCAGCAGTGGCCTCAGCTGACCACCACCCATATAAATAAAGAGACCCCCAGATGATTCCAGTCCCCAGCTGTTCATTACCCCCAACTTTCAAGTCTCCCCAACTAAGGCTGCAGATATTAGATGGGAAAAATAAGTACCCACACTATGCCCTATTCAAATTCTTCATCCACAGGAAATGTGAGAAATAATCAATGACTGTTGTTACCTTAAGTCATTAGGATCTGTGAGGCAGTCATACGTAATTCATATAGATGGCCATGAAGACTGAAACCCAGGTCTTCAGTTTCTCAGTCCCAGCAATTTTCTATGCCAAGCAAGCAAACCAGGGAGCAAGAATCATTTATTGAGCACCTATTAGGAGCAATGATCTTTGGGAAATGTAAAGGCCTATAGAACTTGTTCTCAATCTTTAAAGAACACTCCCTAATCTGGTGGGAAAGATGTACAGAAAGTATCTGTTAGGAGTGGAATTAGGAATCTGGTGCATTAGTCTTGGTAAGAGATGATGAGATCCTGAACCCTGGTTCAAACTGTGGAAAATTCTTAAAGAAACAGGCATATCAGACCACCTGACCTGCCTCTTGAGAAATCTGTATGCGGGTCAGGAAGCAACAGTTAGAACTGGACATGGAACAACAGAATGGTTCCAAATAAGGAAAGGAGTACATCAAGGCTGTATATTGTCATGCTGCTTATATCACTTATATGCAGAGTACATCATGAGAAACTCTGGGCTGGATGAAACACAAGCTGGAATCAAGATACGCAGATGACACCACCCTTATGACAGAAAGCAAAGAAGAACTAAACAGCCTCTTGATGAAAGTTAAAAAGGAGAGTGAAAAAGTTGGCTTAAAGCTTAACATTTAGAAAACAGATCATGGCATCTGGTCCTATCACTTCATGGCAAATAGATGGGGAAACAATGGAAACAGTGAGAGACTTTATTTGGGGGCAGGGGGAGCCACTCCAAAATCAGTGCAGATGGTGACTGCAGCCATGAAATTAAAAGACATTTGCTCCTCGGAAGAAAAGCTGTGACCAACCTAGATAGCATATTAAAAAGTAGAGACATTACTTGCCAACAAGTCAAAGCTACGGTTTTTCCAGTAGTCGTGTATGGATGTGAGAGATGGACTATAAAGAAAGCTGAGCACCAAAGAATTGGTGCTTTTGAACTGTGGTGTTGGAGAAGACTCTTGAGAGTCCCTTGGACTGCAAAGAGATCTAACCAGTTCATCCTAAAGGCAATCAGTCCTATTATTCATTGGAAGGACTGATGCTGAAGCTGAAACTCCAATACTTTGGTCACCTGATGTGAAGAACTGACTCATTTGAAAAGACCCTGATGCTGGGAAAGATTGAAGGCAGGAGGAGAAGGGGACAACAGAGAATGAGATGATTGTATGGCATCATCAACTCAATGGACATGAGTTTGAGTAAGCTCTGGGAGTTGGTGATGGACAGGGAGGCCTAGCATGCTGCAGTCCATGGGGTCCCAAAGAGTCGGACAAGACTGAGCTGAACTGAACTGAACCCTAGTCAGAACACTGAAACAAGAAAGAAACTAGAGACTGAGGACTTGTCTGAGGGTTAGCTGACACAAACTTCTAGGTGAGGGAGACACAGAATGAGGAGGTAAGGAAGAGTCTATTGCTTGTAGCCATCAATGCAGATAGAAAATCTAGGAGGAAAGTCAGGTTTGAGGAGCCTTTATGATATATAGATTCTGTGTCTGGTCATCAATGAAGCTAATCACCACATTTTCACCATTAAACAATGCTTACTGTCCAAAGATGGAGCATTTAGAGAACCAGCCATGCCATGCTAAGTCGCTTCAGTCATGTTGGACTCTTTGAGACTCTATGGACTATAGCCCACCAGGCTCCTCTGTCCATGAGATTCTCCAGGCAAGAGCAGTGGAGTGGGTTGCTGTGCCCTCCTCCAGGGGATCTTCCTGACCCAGGGATCGAAACTGCATCTCTTACATCTCTGTCTCCTGCATTGGCAGGTGGATTCTTTATTACTAGTGCAAAGAACCAGCAGAAGTCACCTTAAGACATACTACTTCTGGGAAGGAGCTGCAATTCCTACCATTCATTGCCATGAGCATATCTGGTCTCTAGTACCATTTGTAATGCAGGAAAAGACAGTTTTGCATAAACTGCATATGTTCTTCATGGTAAATCATAGAAGGGAAGGTGCAGCCGCTGGTGGTGCTACTAAGAAAACATTCAGAATGGGGACGTGGCCAGGGTGCTGCTCCTTCCCTGTGTGTATCACGTCTGCAATGGAGTTTCTCTAGCTTAAAGGCAAGCATTTTCCCCTTCATTCTCTAATGAGTTTTGAACTATATAAGCAAACAGGAATTTGCTGCCATTTGCTACTTTCACAAGGGGTTAGAAAGTTTGCTTCTACATAATTATAAATGTAGTATTTGCTGCTCTATTTGGGAAACTCGGATTATAGCCAAGGAATGCTCCACCTTATCAGTGTTCATGATTCTGCAAGCAATCCCTCAGTGATCTGAACAGCAGAAACTCTTCTAGGAATTCACTTGAGCTATAAACAGATTATTTCTACTTTTGTTGTTGCCGTTATTCATGAGGCCAGAAGTGCTGTATTTTGACTCTACTGGAGGCTGGATGGAACAAATATACATGAAACATATATAACTGTTTGAGAAGGAATTGAAAGACTTTGATTTTATGGTCTCAGGAAATACAGAAAAATACAAGAAAAAGAGGTATATCAATGCTCCAAGTTAGTTGTACTAAATAACATTTTTCCTGATTACAAAACTATACAATTTTATTTTAAACATTTTAGAATGCATGTGAAAGGCGCTAAGAAAAAAACAAAATTCCCTTCTGAACTTTTTACCCACAGATAATATTGTCATTAGTTTGACAAAAATGCTTTTGGACTCTTTCTGCAAATATACAGAAAGAGTTGCAAAAAATAAGGTTTTTTAAAAATGGAATTATGCTTGTTCTTATTGCTTTGCAAACTGGTTTTAAAAACCTAGCCTTTTTACTTAACATATCATAAATATCTTCATATGTCATATTTTATTCTTGAAGCCAATGTGAGATGTTTTCTGTAGGCTGAATATATTTATTACATGAACATTTTATAACATATTAGCTTCATCTGTGATACATTCATCTTCTCTCTCCTCAAGTGTTTATTAATTCAACAAATACTTACTGTAGACCTAGTATAAATCAAGTACTGTAACCAGGAATGAGGATACAAAGGATAATAAAACGTGCATTCTAAAATGTTTAAAATAAAATTGTATAGTTTTGTAATCAGGAAAAATGTTATTTAGTACAACTAACTTGGAGCATTGATATACCTCTTTTTCTTGTATTTTTCTGTATTTCCTGAGACCATAAAATCAAAGTCTTTCAATTCCTTCTCAAACAGTTATATATATTGAAAAGGGGAAGGCAAGTGACAGTCAAATAGACAAACATGTAATAGATGGTGTTAAAATAGTATTTCTCCTATTAAGGAAAAATAGAAAGAATTACAAAAGTTTTACATGTAGACTTTGGTCCAGATTTGTATATTTACCACAAAATCTAATTTAATATAAAGAAGCAGCTTACCATCCTCATCTGTGGATTGGATTTGAGTGTGTCTTAACTGTACCAGCAGCTTTAGGGAATCATGAGTGTTTCAGTTATCTAGTGCTTCCTAGTGATCCCAAAACAGCGTGGCTTAAAATAACATTGTACTGTCATCTCTTGTAGTTCTATAGGTTCACTGGGCTCTTGCTTGGGTTTTGTGCAGCTGCAGTCAGATGGTGGATGGGGCTACAGATATCTGGGGGCTCAGCTGCGCAGGATGTCCAAGATGGCTTCTTTCCTACATATCTGACACCTCACCTGGAAGGCTGGAATTGCTGGGAGGCTCTGTCTCCATGTAGCCTCTCAGCATGGATAGCATGGCTTTATTACAACAGACTGGTCTCAAAGTACCTGAACTTCTTACACAGCAGCTGGCTTCTTCCAGAGCATGCTTTCAAAGAACCCAAGGCAGAGGCTACTAGACTTATTATGACCTAGTCTCAGAAATTATAAATGTCACTACTACCATATTCTATCATATCGTGTCTACCATATTATATCGTATCTATCTACCATACATAAAGACTGCCTAGATTGACTGAGGGAGGGGCCTACACAAAAGTGTAAATACCAAGAGGCATGGCTCATTGCAGGACCATCTTTGGAGGCTAGTTACCAAGATAAGGAAAGCACCTTAAACAAAACAAAATTGCATTTACTGAGGAAATATCAAAGGTAACTCCACAGAGCTCAGCACATACCAAATGAAGGTCCTTCCCCCAAACAATTTCAGAGCCAGAAGCCTACTAATTCTCTGGGTCAACTAAAGCTGGCAGTGGACAGAAATCCAGACAGCACCATTATTCTGTTCAAAAGATGTGACTTTCTGAAGCATGGGGTCAGTAAACTTAGGAGTCCCTTTTGGAGGAGAAGCAGGACTCCTACCCCTGATAGCCAGAAAGCAGTATTCATTTCTTTTCTCCAGAAGGACCAAAATATATCTGAATGTCCAACTTTCCTCCACTCATACACCAGGCAAGCTGTCCTCAGGCCACTGTATCACACAGGCTAGTGGCAGCCCTACCCTGGCTAAGCTACCAAATACTTAGTTTGGATCAGGTGATAGGCCAGTCTCAATAAGTATACTTACTCATTTTGTTTTCATAAGAACCTATGAAGCAACTGGAACCCCTGTTTTACAGATGAGGAAACTGAGGCATAGAAACTTTCAACAATTTGCCCCAGGTCACATGAGGATTCCCACCCAGGAAGTCTAACTCTAGAGCCCATCCTCTTAACCACTGCACTGCACAGCCTTGGGCAGGTCACTTGACTTCTCTGGGTTGCAGCTTTTCCCTTCACAGGCTTGTACTAAGAAATGAGTGTCTCTCCAGCTTTGCCATCTAGAAGCTTTGTAACCCTGGGCAAATTGCCTAATCTTTCTGCAACTTGGTTTCCTTATTTAATAAATGAGTATGTTCTTATGAGGAATCCAAGGGACAACGCATACAAAATTCTGTGCTTGGCATAAGGAATTTAATAAATGGTATTAGTTGGTATTAATATTATTATTACTTATATTGTAGCACAAAGTTCTTCATTTATGCCTCATACACTCACAAGACTCCTGTTAAAAGTGCTGTTATTTTGTCTGATTTTTACTGTTCCCTTACTTTCCCACCCAGGAAACAGCTGCACATTTGGGCAAAGGGACATAAGAAGCATGGGTAGATAGTCGTGTTACCACCACAGATGTCCTTGCTTTGGCTGAGGACAGAGGACAGCAGCCAGTACTCACAGAGGACTGCACATGTTCTCCTTTAACTTGGATGAGAGGGGCCATTACAGACGCAGTGTGGGTGCTGCACACTTGTCTGTTCAGAATGGAATATGGCAGAAGATGCATGCATTCATCCAATACTTACTGAATACCTACTCTGTGCTGAGTTGCCTTAGAAATACAAAGATGAATGGGGCATGTTCCCTGTTCTCTTGGACTTCAAAATATAGACAGAGAGATGAAACACATCTAACTAACCAGAGTACAGTGTGAATATTCCAGGTACAACAGAAATACAAACAGTGGTTGATCTCAAAAGGAGAAACTTTATCAGAGAGGTTTGAGGGAGATCAGGAAGACATCTTGGGGAAAGCAGTATTTCATCTGGACTTGAAAGGAAAAAATGAAAGGCCTTCAACAAACAGGGGGCGGGGCAAATATTGAAGGCAGAGGAAATGATGTGAAGGCAGATGTGGACTAAGGTGAGTGAGCCACCTAATTAGAGTAGGTGTGTGTGTGGCAGGTACTACTGACTGGCTGGCCCACCTCCATCTACAATTCTGCCTCCCCCAGTCACCTTCCACCGTGTGACACTCTTCTGATCATTGAGTCATAAGCAGAAGATTGCTAGGTTAGCATTCTAGAAAAGTATTCCCTTTATCCATAAAAACAGGACAGGTTAAATTAGCATGCACCTTCCTTCAACTTTTGCCCTTTGATGTCTCTTCTTTCTCCTACTTGGAATGTAGGTGAGATGCCTGGAAGTACATCTTGAGGTTATGAAAGTGAAAGTCACTCAGTTGTGTCCGACTCTTTGGGACCCTATGAACTATAGCCCGCCAGGCTCCTCCGTCCATGGGATTTTCCAGGCAAGAATACTGGAGTGAGTTGCCATTTCCTTCTCCAGGGGATCTTCCAGACCTAAGGATCAAGCCTGGGTCTCCCTCATTGCAGGCAGACTCTTTACCGTCTGAGCCACCCGGGAAACCTCAAGGTCAAAGCCGTATGCTTGTATGATGGAACAGAGAAACAGAAGGAGTTTGCATCCATTGTTGAATACTTGCACTAGCCCTGGACTGCAGACCTATTAATTTCTTAAATGAGAAAAATAGTTCTCTATTTGTTTAAGCCAGCATACACTGGATATACTTGATATTTGTATCCAAATGCATTCCTGGTTGGCACAAGAAGCAATGGTGATTCATAGGATACATAGTCAGAAAAAATGAGTGGAATCCATATTTTGAAGGGCCACAAAGTCCATTTACAGACTGCTGCTTATTTAATGGGCAGTGGGGAGCCAGTGAAGGTTTTTGAGTAGTAATAGTATTGAAGCTGTGCTTTAGGAAGATTTATCCAGTAACAAAAGAGAAAGTGCTTGGAGTGAAAGAAACTGTTTAAGAAACAATTCTAATAGTTGTTATAGAAAATAGGGTCTCCCCATCATAATCTCCACCACAAAACTTTAGTATATACGATGAACACTTCCTCAATTATTATAAAGCATACCTTGTATAAAACTTTGCCATATGATTGTGTAACATACAACCTAAAGAAAATTTCATTTTGTCCCGTGAAGGCAGCTTCAAAACCAGTCTTCCAAATCTCCTTTGCCACCAGACAGTGACCCGCCTCACCCAATTCTTCCCATTTAAAAAACTGAGTAGTCGTCATTCCACAGTAGGAGAGCAGCAACAGTGAAGGAAGATGAGGCATGCGGGAAGCATTGTACGAGAAGAGCTGAAAGGTCTTGGCAACTTTAAATGTTTGTACCGAGGACCAGGATGAATGAAGGATGACTCCAAAATAAGGCCTGTGTGGCTGGAAATTTGAGGAGAGAAGTACACAGAAGGAACAGGTTTGAGGGCAGAGTGGTGAGAAGTAATAAGTTCCTCAGGCTGTTGACTGTTGGGAAGGGACACTTTCTTTAAGAACTATGCACATAAAAGAGGGACTCCGATGGAAACCTGTGCCCACGAGGTCTTCCTGGGTGAACTCTACTCCAACCTATTCACCACCTGGTTAATTTTATGTGTCAACCTGACAGGGCCACAAGGTGCCCGGACATTTGGTCAGACAGTATCCTTAGTTTGTCTGTGAGGGTGTTTCTGCATGACATTTGAACTGGTAGAATGAATTAAGCAGATTGTCCTCCTCAAGGCAGGTGGGCCCCATCCAATCAGTTCAAGGCCTGAGTAGAACAAAAAGGCTGACTTTCCTGAGAGTAAAAGGAAATTCCTCCTGCCTGAGCGTCTTTGAGTCCAAAGGCAGGGAAAAAAAACCCAGGATCCCTCCTCAAATGGAAACGTTGGCTCTTCCTGTGTCTTAAGCATGCTGCCTCTCAGACTGAACTACATCATGGGCTCTCCTAGGTCTCCAGCCTTCTGAATAGATCTTGGGACTTATAGCTTCTGTAACAGTGTGAGCCGTAATTCCTTTTAATAAATTCCTTTTTGTATTTGGTTCTGTTTCTCGAGAGAACCCTAATACACTCTACCATCTCTACTTGCTCCATAGCCATCCCCCTCTTTGTCCAGCTGGCCCCTGGCCTCTATCTCCAGTTTTGGCATTGCTATCTACTCTCTGCCCATGGCTTATGACACCCCACTTCTGTAGCCCACCAGACTGCCTCTCAGTCAATCTGTCCCATCCAGGTTGACCTCCTGGTTTTGCAGCTTGGTTTGAGGGGATATAAAGATCAGTAAGACACTCTTGAGAATCTCAGCATTTATTTTACACTTACTGAGTTTCTACTACTTCCCAGGCTATGTGTAAATGAATAAAAACACAGTATGATTAACTCCCAACCCTCATGACATTTGATGAAAGAGAGACAGATAAACTAAGGATGGCAAAGCAGCATGTTGGAAGGTGTGCCTCTGGGACTAAGTTGGGAGGTGGAGGGATATCTGGTAGGGCTTCGCAGTGCTGAGACCCCATTTGAGTACCAAGTGGGTGAGGGCATCCCAGACATGAAGACAGCATGTGACTAAGGTGTCACCACACTGACTGCATTTGCTGTCATGTTGCCACGGCTGTAGTCAGGGAGGAGTGTGTGTAATTAAGTGGATGAATGAAATCCAAGATGTAATCTACAATTTACTTGCACAATTTACTTAACCTCTCTGAGCCCTCCCTTTGCTTTTTCACAAAATGGAGATTATCTCATGGGATTGTTTCAAGGATTAAATGAGATAATGAATGTAAAGTGCTGAACACAATGCTAGGCACAGTAAGTGCTCAATAGCTCTTGTTATCTAGTAGGTCACAGGCTCAGAGTAGATTGACATTTTACAAAGACTGCAGTGGTATGCAAGAGCAGCCTGTGAGAGACAGGAAAGCCAGACAGGAGCCAACTGCAATGGTCCAGGCAGGCAGAGTAGACAGTGGTGGTGGGCTGGAGGGAGATGAGTGCATAAATCTAAACATGCTGTTAGTCTAAACAGCATTTCTTTAAAAAAAAAGAAAAGAAAAGAAAGAGAAAAAAGAAAAAGTCATTAAGCTGGCATAGTAAATTTTAATTTAAATGCTGTTTAAAAAAATAGCACCAAACAGGCTAGGGAAATGCTTAAGTAGTTTATGAAGTTAGTTCTGAAGCTGCTGGCATCTTTTAATGCCTTAATTCTACAGTGTGGAAGAAACTTCACAAGAGGCACTTTTCCATTCGATTCTGTAGTGTGGCCATTGTTTAAGGAGGTTGGGTGGGCATCTAATAATACATAAGTATTTATTGGGTTTGTGCAAAGCATTATTAAAAGTGTCACAATCTTTAATACAATTTTCAAGTTTGTTCAAAAATGATTGCTCTTGTTCTATAGAACTCTGGAAAAAAAACAAAATGATTATAACTTTTAAATTTGAAGATGTAAGAGCAACTAAATTTACTAAAATTACAAATGACTCTGTAAATTCAACCATAGATTCTTTAGAAATGGCATAGTACCCCACACAAGAGAAAAACTAAAATTTTGTCCCAGAATTTGTACAGGTCCCCAAACCACCCAATATGGTTTTGTAGTGCTCTGCTGAGACACTTTGGCAGGAGAAACAGAGACAAACTTTAGAGCTATCTATTTACATCAAGATGGTTTGTTCTCATGAACACACCTGAATTCAAATGTTTATCAGGGCTTGCCAAAATGAATCTGATGTTGAGTAGTACATTAAATAAAATCACTGTCCCACCGTGATTACATTTATTCAGAACTTGTCATGTGTCACATAGCTTGTCATTAATCTTTACAATTACTCTGAAACATTGGTATGCTCATCACCATTTGACAGAAGAAAAGACTGAGTGCCCAGAAATTAAGATTAAGTGGAAAAACAGGAATTAAACCTCAGATTTGTTGACTCCTGAGCTGAAGCTCTATCCATTTTCACTGGTAGCTTCTTAATCTACCTGTTAGTTATTTGACTCTTTTTTTTTTTTAATAGGATGATAGAAGTATGTCTTTAATGTTTCAATATTTAGGAACATACACAAAACATTAAAGAAGTCAATTTTGACTAGTGTATCAAAACTACAATATAGCATGCAACAAAATATATTAATGTAATTAAAATAATTCTATTTGTTTCCCAAAATTACTAACTAGATTAACTTTTTAAAGGGGGAAGCAAAGTAATGTCATAAAGCAATATTTCATTATATAGCAACAGTTTGGTTATATTTTGAAAAAACAATGATACATTTTCTCTTATTCTTTCAAGAAAAGGATCTGTAAGATTTAAATGATCTCCAGGAAAGTGTTTCCACTGCTTCAGTTGTGACATGGAGAGAGGTTTCAGGGAGTCAGACTTCTGTTGATGTGGACCAAGCTGACAATTTCTAGACTCAGGGAGTTTTTCCAATGAATCACCTGTATGATTTTCTCCTGGATATTCACAGCCAAGCAGGTTATGAGTAACGCAATGCGAACTTTCATGCAATGTGAACAAGTTTTTAAGTTCTTCCACTGAAAACTGAATATAATCAGATGTCTTGGATAGGTCTACAACTGCCCCAGAAAGACCTTGTTTACTGATCTGTCTTTGATAGATCTTTTCCTCTATTGTGCCTGTTAGGAGGAGCCTGGAAACATGTACAGGGTGCTTCTGACCATCTCTCCACACTCTAGACATTGCCTGGGTATCAGTAGCTGGATTCCAATCAATGTCATAGAGAATTAAGTGAGATCCTCCCTGGTGGCTCAGATGGTAAAGCGTCTGCCTAGAATGCAGGAGACCCAGGTTTGATCCCTGAGTCAGGAAGCTCCTCTGGAGAAGGAAATGACAACCCACTCCAGTACTCTTGCTTGAAAAATCCCATGGATGTAGGTTCCTGGTGGGCTACAGTCCATGGGGTCACAAAGAGTTGGACACGACTGAGCGACTTCACTTTCCAATAAGGTTAAGTCCCACACCATCAGGTTTTGAACTTAACAAAAAAATAAGATCAGACAAGTATTTACTATTAAAGCCATCAACAATTTGCTGCCTTTGAGAAACTGGGGGTCTGTCCATCAAGTCCTGTATAAGCACATCCATGACACTTGCATACTTCTTGTAAAATATCCAAGGTTCGTGTATAGTTGGATACCAACACAACTTTTTCAGCAGGATAAAGTTCACAGACAACGGCTAAGAGTTTGGACAGCACCTGCAGTTTTCTGGACTCTTCCTCAGTAAATATGATCGGGTTGTAATCAGCAGGGAACACATTCATCAAGCCTTCATAGAGATTTCTTTCTTCATTCTCATCCCAAGTTGAGCTGCTTTCTTTCCCCGCCCCCCACCCCACCAAAAAGCCCACTCTAATTGTTATGTAAATCTTTAACGATCACAATTTGGCCATGTTTGATTACAGAGCAGTTCTAATAATGTCTCCAAATGCCTGCCCCCTGAACCCCAGAAGTGCAGTATCATTGCCTATGTATGACTGAGGGGGAGGCAGGGACCAGAGAAATAACAGGAGGAAAATAGAGGGCAGACAGTGCTAGGAAATCTATGCTCTCCGAAACCCTGAGAATCCTCATCATTGCTGCCTTGTTTTCTCTCTTCTGACTTGTCTCTTAAAATAGACATATAGTTTAATTCATCCTTTGGCAAAAAATTTTTTTCCTAAACTGTCCCCTTCTGGATTATAAAAAATGTAAGTAATCACTGCAGAAAATTTGGAGAAAATAGTAACATGTAAGGAAGCACTACATCTATAAATTTGCTAATCATTCCTAGGTTGCCAAGCTGAAACTTCACTGCCCTCATTTAAAAAAAAAAAAAAAAAAACTTTTCTTTTTCAAAAAATATTATTTTCTTATCTGGCTGCATTGAGTCTTAGTTGTGGCAATTTGGATCTAGTTCCCTGACCAGGGATTGAACCTGGCCCCCTGCATTGGGAACTTGGAGTCTTAGCCACCGCACCACCAGGGAAGTCTCACCTTTTCTTATAAGTTGACTTAAAAAGGAATGCAGTGGTGAGGGTCTTTGCCAATTTTCAGGTATACAGAATGAACACATAAATGCTATGAGATGGCTTCCTTTTTTCTAAATGAGGATGAGAGGTGGAGGAGACAGAGCCAGATTCTTGTACGTGGCAAGATGGAGGCCCTTCTAAAGTCATTGGAGCACAGGCTCACACATTTTAGGGACTTATGTGTTACTCTCCAGTTTCCACAAGTAGATCCCAAGTCCCTGCCACAGCTTTCTACCAGCGATTAGGGAGAGTTTGTAAATTAGTTTTAAGCCAAGGATCTAACCATTTACATCTTGTTTCAATGTAAAAGAGGGGAGAGAAAGCCATGCAGGATATGAAAAGCACAGAAAGAGCAGTTGCCAAGAATGCCCAGTGCCCCAGTACATCCCATACTGATTGTATGTATTGATGCTATTTAACTCTGAGATCAACTATCAGCAGGGCTAGATAGTCACCCTTCCCTCTTCATTCAAGAATCTCATAACATTTACCTTCACTCTAAGATTATGAGGCAACTCTGCCCTGTTCTCACTTTCTACATCAAGGGTTGCAAACTTCTGACATATTTTGTCTGGTTTAAATAGTATTTTGAAACATTTGCATCAACATTTTTAAACTGAGAAATTTCACATAAAATCTTTAAGTTTTTCACTTCTCTCAGTTCAGAAGATCTGGCAATACCAGGGATGAACTCCTCCATGGCAATAACCAGCTGAAACTGTGGCCCCCTTGGCGGCCCTATGGCCACAGCGCCTCTGCCTGCTGCGACTCTGAGACTGCGGGTCAGCCTCCGTTTCTCCTTGCTGAATCAGCACTGTTTTTTCTACAGTGAGTGAAGTCGCTCAGTCGTGTCCGACTCTTTGCCACCCCATGAACTGTAGCCCACCAGGCTCCTCCCTCCATGGGATTCTCCAGGCAACAGTACTGAAGTGGGTTGCCATTTCCTTCTCCAGGGGATCTTCCCGACCCAGGGATCGAACCCAGGTCTCCAGCATTCCAGGCAGACACTTTAACCTCTGAGCCACCAGGGAAGCCCTGGTATTGCCAGATTTTTTTCTACAGTAGAGAAACACTTTTCTGTGCTTATAGCTCTGAGATGAGGGAACTGTTCAAAAGTCAGGAATATGTTCCTAGAAAAATCCAGCCTGCTTCATGCATTAGATGTCTTCATGCTTCCTTATATACTTCTGTGTTTGCTGCTTTCAGCAGCTTCCATCCAACTTATAGGTTTAAACTGCAAGACTAGTCCTAGGTTTTAACTTTCACTCTGCCCAAACTGGTGCTGTGACCTTGAACAAGTCACTCCACACTCGACCTTAATTCCCTCCTCTGTTTAGAGAGGCTGTAGGTCTCGACCTTTCAGTGCTGACATTCTCTGATCTCTAAGGAGCTTCTCTGGTCCAGGTAGGACCTGTCTCGTCCCACTGGGCTCTTTTTCATACAAGCTCCCAGGATTAGGCAGACAGCTCAGTTCAAGCAGATGACCCTAACTGAAGGAGGAGAAAGGGCAGCAAAGGCTGGAAAATGAGAAGAAGGGGAAAAAGCAACCCACGGAGAAACTCAACCCAGAGATGAGCAAGGGACAGAAAAGAGGTTCAAAATTTTCTCATTTAAAAATATAAACATCATAAAACATCATAAGATGTGCTAAGTTCTTTAGCAAAAATTATATATCAGTAATGTTATAACCATTAGAGAACCATTAAAATGTGCTTGTACTAATAATCATTTGTTCTTTCAGTAACCCTTTGCATATTATTATTATTAACTTTTCTTTTTAGAGTAGAAGAAAGTAATATTTATAAGGACTAAGTTACTTTCTTCAAGTCACAGAGCTCATCAAGGAGCTGAGGAGATGACTGAAAAGTTTATACTCTTCAAACAGAATCAAATGAATGTTAAAGAATGGATGAAATGAGTAGCTTTTTGGATTTCCAAATTCTAAATGGTGCTACAGTAAGTCCAGCCTTAATTCACAACGTGTATACTGGTCCTGTGCCCACCAATCTAGAAAGCCAGGGAGAGGAATGGGAAAAACTCATGTTATTAAGCACAAACCTCCTTTTGTTGAGCATTTTCATGTGTGTGTATGTGTGTGTGTGTGTAGTTTCAGTCGCAGACAGTCATGATCTTCAAGTTTCTTTGTCTACTGGACATAGAAGTATATTTTTTTTATTATGTGGAATCTAAAAGGAAATGATATAAACGAACTTATTTACAAAACAGAAACAGACTCACAAACCTGGAGAATGAATTTATAGTTGCCAAGAAGGAAGAATGGGCGGAAGGAATAGTTAGGGAGTTTGGAATTGACATGTACATAGTGCTGTGGGTAACCAATAAGGACCTACTGTATGGCACAGGAAACTCTGCTCAGTGTTATGTGGCAGCCTAGATAGGAGGGGAGTTTGGGGGAGAATGGATACATGTATTTGCATGGGTGAGTCCCTTTGCTGTCCACCTGAAACTATCACAATGTTGGTAATGGCTATACTCCAATATAAAATGACAGGTTTTTTAAAAATTCTCTTTTAAAACAACCAAGAATAAAATGATTGGAATATTTTTATATTTCAAACAAAATTATATTGTTTTAAAAGTAATAAATATTAATTATAGAAATCTGGAAAATTCTGAAAACTAAAAAGAAAAAAGATCAACTATAATTGTACCATTTAAGGCCATGTGCTGCTTAACTCTGGGTATATGAACTTCCTAACTTTTAAGAAAATTCTTTTCATAGTTGATATTATATAAAAAGCTCATTTAATTTGAAAACAAAAAAATCATAAAATAAAACAGAATTATCTTATTAAAGTTAAAACTAGATACACTGATACATTGTTTGATTTAGGTATTTAATAGGCAGCATTTTGAGCAAAATACAAAACAAAAACAAAAAAGCTGAATGAAACCTTTCATTTTCCATCACCTTTTCAACTTACCAGTATATTTGAAGGGTTTTGACATCATGACTCTGACATATGGGCTTTATTATAAAGGGTTTTAAACCAAGACCAATTTGCAGAGTCTTAATAAAGGAATAACTTTCTGCATTCTGATTTCTAGGTCTTAAGAGCATTTTCCTACAATCTTCCCCCCCCACCTCTTTTTTTTTTTAAAGAGGGCTTTCCTTTGGCAGGGGTTCGGGTGTCATTTCAGAGGTCAAACATTCCTTGTGTCTATTATTTCATTTCAATCAAGAGCTATAAACTGTTGGTGATAAAATCCTCTTAAAATTGATTCTACCAGTTTTTGGGACACAGCCTAGAGACGGCCACAATTCAGTTTTAGATGACCTTTTCTGGATGCACAAAGGAAAGGTAAGAAGATGTGATTTAAATTGTTTGTAAAAGTAAAAGAATAACCTCCTTGCTCAGTGAAGTTGGGAAAGAGCCTATCTCTAACTTTCCGTGCCATTAAGTATACTTGGAGAATGAATGCCCCTGATACAAATCCCAGAGGAGAGGCCGCCCCTGCCTAAGCAAGGGTACTTGTTTGCAGGTCAGCTTACCTGATTTGCAGAAGATCTTCAATCTTATCAGAACTGAACTACCTGGCTTATTCTATTTCTGCTTTGTTGATACCCAAGCTGGCCTTTCTCCCCACTTTTTTTTTTTTTTTTTTTAAACTGAGAATGTCTAAAGCCTGGGGCAAGCTTCTGGGTGTTCTCAAGACTTAAATGCCACTGCTTAAAGAGTTAAAGATCTCCGTGGCTGCCAGTAAAAGGATGATAAGGTAATCACTCATCCATTGGAGATGCTCTTCTTGTCCTTAACCAAAACAAAGTCTGAGAAACATGGAATGCATTCAATGGTTTAGGGAAATTCTACCATGCAAAGCCAAAGATTACTATTAGATTTTTAAAGTCAGAGAAAGTTCGCATTGTAATAATTTATCTAGGAGAACAAGAGTTTATTTTTCATTTATCAAAAGCTTAACATTTCCTTCTCAGAAAAAAAAAAAAAATGCTTTGAGGGATACACTATACCCAGGAAAATACTCACTAACAACATGTTTTAATTAATCAGTTCAAGCTAAAAACTCCTCTTAGAAATAAATAAATACTGTTTCCAGGGTAAGAAGAATCCCATTGGAACTGGCTGTCCCCAGAGAGGAGGGTCGAGTCTCCGTTGTATCCCCAGTAATTGTTCTAGCCCTAGGCCAGGGGAAAGTTGCCCAGAGAGGTATTTTGAAATAACAGTAAAAAGGATCTCCACTATATCTACTCTGTTGCCAATTCCAATCTATGCCTCAGATGAAGCCACTTGAGGCTTAGTATTTGGGAACTTAAGAGTAGAGAGCACTGGAGAAAAAGTGATAATCAATTGAGTTTACTGAGGGTCATTTAAAATTTTTATTTTAGTCACACTTATTAGAAAAAGAAAAAGGAAGAAGAGAAAGAGGGGAAGTGGAGGAAGAAGTATCCTTTTCAGTAAATGTGTTCATAAAGTAAGATACACTTAAAATATTTGCATCCTAATGAAATAAAAATTCAGCTTTTAAGAAGTCCCAAACTTCATTCCTCTACCAAAGTCTCAAATTATGAGCAGGATGACTCGAGGTTTGAAGGACAGAATTTTGGTAGAACACATTCTCTAAATAGAAGATGGTTACTCTACCCAGAATCTTTCAGAATTAGGCACGCTGAATCCTTTTTGTGGTGTTTATTCAAATTTTAAATGAAAATTTTTTTCTAATGAAACTTACTATAGGTGATTGAAATGTTGGTGGGAGGCAAAAAGACCTGTGCAAAAACATTTGAAAATGAAACACTCCAGCACATAATCCCTTCCTCCGCAGTTCAAGATTTTCAAATAAGTGAAAAAAAGAAAAACGCACATGAGACCATGCCTAGGAGAAGGTATGTGCCTAAGAATCCCTCACTGCAAAGTGCTGACATTTGACACCACTTTGAGCTCTGCGTGCAGCTAGCGCTGGGCTCTGAATTCTCTCCCACCTTGTTCTTGGCCTTTCACTTATCCCTCTGGCCAAATGCCCCTGTGCCTTAGGGGCCACTCCCAGTGCAGAGGTTACTAGCAGGGCAGAGAATGAAGTTGGCATCCTTGCCAGGGTTTGAGCCACATCCAATAGCACCCATCAGAAGGCAGTTCATCAGTGACTTGCAGAGGGCCGCCTGCTAGGCAGGTGGAGATTTTCTGCTGGTGTGTAACCAGCTTCTGTGAGTTAGTGTGCATGTTTAGTAGCTCAGTCATGTCCAGCTCTTTGCGACCCCATGAACTGTAGCCCACTAGATTCCTCTGTCCATGGGATTCTCCAGACAAGATACTGGAGTGGGTTGCCATTCCCTTCTCCAGGGGATTTTCCCAACCCAGGGATCGAACCCAGGTCTTCTGCATTGCTGGCAGATTCTTTACCAACTGAGCACCAGGGAAGCCTCATGAGTTTCTAAATAGCTGTAATTAATTAAATCCCAGCCACAGTGGTGGGGAGAGTTCCTTGCATGAGGGAACAGCATTAAAGATGTTGTGGCCTCTTTGGTGCGGTAGCTATGGAAGCATTAGGTGTGGTGAGAGATTAGGCTGCAGCCAAGCCATTGTACATTGCCAGATAGAATTATCCTTTGATGTACACTGGGGTCCAAATTGTTTTCTTTCTTTCCATTTAAAATTAAGATTTCATGTTAATCTCCCATTAATTCCAAGATCAAGCTTCTATTTTAGCTCCTTGAGTGAGTGATGTTGGAATGCTTTTAGGGAAGTGAAGCCAGAATAAAATATTTTCCAATTACCTTAAACACCTTGCAGGCATGGTTATGAGGCATTGCTGTATTAAGTGTGGGATTTTAAATTCAAATGTCATGATTTTAAATCAGAAATCATTTAAAGTCAGAAATGGTTCACTGAGGACAATAGTGTTCCACATTTAAATAGCTGTTTAAAAAAAAATGAGAGAGAAATTGAAACTATCAAAGATGAAAGTTCAACTTGGATCATGAGCTGTGAAATTTAAAATGATTGAATATTAAGTATGAAAACTGAGTATAGAATAAGTAAGATGTCCACCAGCTGGGAAATGTGAAGATGGAAGAACAAAAAGAAGGAAACCTGTAGTTGACCACAACTTTTTCTAAACTGCAATTTGCAAAGAAAATCCACCTCCACTCACATAAGGGCTTCTTACAGACCCTGACAGAGGGTCAAAAGACAGCTGACCTGGACTGGATCCAGGCATAACTGTGAGGGTGGTTGGGATTAATGAGTCACCTTGTGAGACCTCCCAACAATCCCATCCCAGGTGTTTGCATCGAAGGCCAGAAGGAGGGCAATCCTTTATAGTAAGGAAATAAAATTCTCCTTGACCAGTTTGTGGGTGAAGCGCAGTAGTGAACACCAAATGATGCCTGAGATCTGGCAAGTCTGTCACAAACTTGTAGGCCAGTCATAATTTAAAATATTCTCCTTATCTTCACAAATACAGGAATACTTGTCAGACCATGAGTCTGAGGCACTGGGGAAGAGGGGAGAGTGTCATGATTGCAGTCTTCTAGTTTAGTCCTTCTCCTCTATCTCAAAAAAAGTGAACTTGCATTTTTTAGTCTTTTTTTTTTTTTTTTTAGTCATCATTTTCCATTTACTGTCGTTTGTCCTGGAAGGTGGGTGAAAGCAGGTGATTTTCTATTCTCTCTCCCACTCCTAATTAGGGGGCCCATCCATTTGATAACATCTTGGGGGTACTTTGACATTATCAGTGGGTAGCCAGTGAGTGCTCTGGGAGCGCTTGTCTGCATCCGTTCTGAGGGGACCTGCACCTGGTTGTTAAAATATTTTTACTGGTTGCTTAATGTTTTTAATATCACCTGATACAGAGACTGCATTTTATGAGACTCCTGGTCACTCAGTGAGGGCAGCTGTGAGTCAGTGAAACACTTTGTGTTTGGCACCATCAAAAGATTTGAGTTTGAGTGCTGGCTCTGCTAAGATATAGTGAGACACTAGGTGTGAACGCCTACAACAAGAAAGTGAGCTTCTGTTCATTTCAGGTATAACTGTGTATGATGACACATTCTTAAATATAGCCCTTCTTATGATGCAAAGGAAGGGATGTACACTGGAGCATCCCAGCTAAGGGCAAGCAGGTTGCAACTGGACTTTGTGAGTTTCCAAAGCCACTGAGGTCTCATTGGCCTTATTGGTTCAATGCTACAATGTAGGGTAGACTTATCAGGCCTTGAAAAGTATCCATAAGTCTTCAAAAAATCATTATTCAATGTGTGACTCATTATGGGAAGCCTGTTATTGATTTGTCTCCCAAATGTAGATTCTTAGATTCTGCCCCATACCTGCTAAGCCAGGATTTCTGAAGGTGCAAGACCCAGGAATTTTCATTTGAAACATTTCACAGATTTTGACAGATGAATGTAAAAGTAAGAACCACTAGTTTAGGGGCCAAATACTGAGAACCACTCAGCACTGGTGATACAAGACAGAAGTCAGTTTCTGGATACCTATATTAATGGTCACCGCTCAAGCAGTCTATCAATGCAGTTTCTGGACCAATTACTAGAAAAGTGTATGAATGTATTTGAGAGAATTGTGTGTGGCTGAGTGAGTGTATATGTGCAAGCCCAAGTGTGTGTTTACACTGCGTCACAGTTAGGCCAGTTCCTCTGGATTCATGGCAATCCCACTGATTGCATCTGGTTTTCATGACTTTGCTCAGGCTTCCACAGAACAAAGCTAGACATAATTCTTGTCAAATTTGACCCCTAAGAATTTAATGAACTTCTGACCAGGCACTCACAGTAGAGTTTGTTGAAAAGTTTCTTTAGCTCACTTGAACTTGCACAAGTAAAGCTGTGTACCAGTTGCAGGTTTATGAAGATCTTCTCAGAGATCTCTGATCTTGAAACTAAAACTGGACACCAGGTCCATATTTTGAAAAGTATTATTTGTGCCCACCTGACCTCAGCAGGCTCACATGTGCTTTTGTTACCTTTCACCCACAGCTACTTGCTTTGGGTGTGGAATGCCTTTCATTCAAATACTTCTGAGTGACATAGTCCAGTTTCTTCATGACAAATGGTAGCAAACTGTTTTCTTCCAGCTTGCTCTTTTCTCCCGTGTAGGCCCAGACATTGCATTTCAACTCAGTTCAGTTCAGTTTGCTGCAGCTAAGTTGCTTCAGTCGTGTCCGACTCTGTGCGACCCCATAGACAGCAGCCCACCAGGCTCCCCCGTCCCTGGGATTCTCCAGGCAAGAATACTGGAGTGGGTTGCCATTTCCTTCTCCAATGCATGCATGCATGTGAAGTCACTTCAGTCGTGTCTGACTCTGTGTGACCCCATGTACAGCAGCCCACCAGGCTCCCCTGTCCACGGAATTCTCCAGGCAACAGTACTGGAATGGGTTGCCATTTCCTTCTCCACAGTTCAGTTTAACAAACATTTATTTAGTACCAGCTAAGTTCTAAGCACTATCCTAGGTACTATTTGTATTTGTAGGCTAGGGTGGGGTAGGGGAGGGTCAAAGGAGACAAATGAGCCAGAACCCACTGCTGCCCTCTGAGTATTCAACCAAGCACAGCTCCTGAGACAGCTACACAATTAACTATACTCAAAGTGTAATGAAGGGATAAGCCAGTAGTTTACCCAAAGTTTAGAAAGAAGAAAGGTTACTCTCAGGAAGTTCAGGAAAGTGCCCTTGATTGGAGTCTCAGAAGAAAGTAAACATTTAGACCCTCAAATACTTGGGGCTTGAATATCCCACACATGTTTTACGTCTCTGGTAGCGCTGGACATAGAATCATAATATTAATAACTAAAAATATATTGATCACTGATTACTACACATTATATATATTCATTTAGTCCTCCCCAGAACCCTGTATAATAATAAATACTGTTTTTTTCATCATTTCTGAGATGAGTAAATTGAGACAGAGATAAAGTAACAGACTCTCAAAGTCACACAGCCAGTAAGCAGCGTTTTGCTTGCAGGCTGTCCAATTCCAGAATTGGAGAGCTTAAACATCATGCTGGAATATGCACACATTTTACACTCTATGCTATAAACTACCTGTTTATCTTTTACCTTTTCTGCCTACATAAATATTTTTCTATCCTGTTTAGCATCTCTCTTATTTTCCTTCAATATTTCTACTGCTTGGGGAGATGACTGATTATAGATTTTTTAAGGTTTTATTTTGCTTTTAATCTCAATATTTTATGGGTAATCACAGAAGGGCCCAACTTGTAGAATACACATCCAAAGTGAGTTTTTCCTTCATGCTCTTGGTGTGTTGTTCCTGGGGCCCACTGCAGAAGAGTCAATGAGAAGGCCCACCGAAGACGGCATGGCTGTGAATCTTTAAACAAACCTAGACCTACATTCGGAGAAGGCAATGGCACCTCACTCCAGTACTCTTGCCTGGAAGAGATAAGATCTCCCTGATATGCTTTTTTTGTGAGGGCTAAATAAAGTAATGTTTATAAAATGCTTAGCATAGTCCATCCTAAAGGAAATCAGTCCTGAATATTCATTGGAAGGACTGATGCTGAAGCTGAAACTTCAATACTTTGGCCACCTGATGCAAAGAACTGACTCATTTGAAAAGACCCTGATGGTGGGAAAGATTGAAGGCAAGAGAAGGGGACGACAGAGGATGAGATGGTTGGATGGCATCACCAACTCAATGGACATGAGTTTGAGTAAACTCTGGGAGTTGGTGATGGACAGGGAGGCCTGGCGTGCTGCAGTCCATGGGGCTGCAAAGAGTCAGATACGACTGAGAGACTGAACTGAACTAGCATAGTACATGCCACATGGTAAAGAGACCATAGTTACAATTTTTTGATTTGATTATAATGGGGATATCACAGTAGGGGATACTTTGAGGGTCAAAGGGGAGAAATCAAAGCAAAGAGCTGAGAATTGAGTACTCCACTGCAAACTGTGCCATCTCCTTTGACTTTGTTTCCCCATTTGGTCCAAAAAGGTTCTGTATTTATTAAAGCAGCACATTTAGGGGGAAGAAAAGCTAGGCAGTAGTGCTGAGCACAGTACCACTGAGACCCCAAATGTTTTCCAGGCACTGTTCCTTCCACCCCAGGGCCCAACCTCACCCACAAATCTACTCTTGCTTGAACTTCATCCCCACATCTCATGGTCTGTCCTTCTCTGAGGGGCCTGAAGGGCTGGCTTCTGTTTCCATTTCATTGATGGGCCATTCCTTTAGCCATACCCAGTCCTGGCTTCACACACATGTGCTTTCCATTCTTTGAGACTTTCTTTTTGGGCTTCCCTGATAGTTCAGTTGGTAAACAATCCGCCTATAATGCAGGAGACCCAGGTTAGATTCCTGGGTTGGGAAGTTCTGCTGGAGAAGGGATAGGATACCCACCCCAGGATTCTTGGGCTTCTCTTGTGGCTTAGCTGGTAAAGAATTCACCTATAATGTGGGAGACCTGGGTTTCATCCCTGGGTTGGGAAGATCCCCTGGAGGAGGTCATGGCAACCCACTCAAGTATTCTTGCCTGGAGAATCCCCATGGACAGAGGAGCTTGGCAGGCTACAGTGACGAGGTCACGAAGAGTCAGACATGACCAAGCAATTAAGCATAGCACACAAATCTTTATTTATTTTCTGCTGTATGTTTTTTTTTTTTTTAATTTTATTTTATTTTTAAACCTGAAACACTGTATTAGTTTTGCCAAACATCAAAACGAATCCACCACAGGTATACATACGCTCCCCATCCTGAGCCCTCCTCCCTCCTCCCTCCCCACACCATCCCTCTGGGTCGTCCCAGTGCACCAGCCCCAAGCATCCAGTATCATGCATCGAACCTGGACTGGCAACTCGTTTCATACATGATATTACACATGTTTCAATGCCATTCTCCCAAATCTTCCCACCCTCTCCCTCTCCAACAGAGTCCATAAGACTGTTCTATACATCAGTGTCTCTTTTGCTGTCTCGTACACAGGGTTGTATGTTTTATCAATTACTGACAGAGGGGTGCTGAAGTCTCCAATTATAATTGTATATTTGTCTGTTTATTTTTAAATATTTATTTTTATTTGGCTGCATGCAATCTTAGTTGAGGCATGTGGGTTGAGCATGTGGGATCTTAGTTCTCCAACTAAGGGATCGAACCTGTGTTTCCTGCATTAGAAGGCATATATTTAACCACTGGACCACCAGAGAAATCCCTCTATTCGTTTTTTAGCTGTTGCCTCCTGCATTTTGAAGTTCTGCTATTAGATGCATACACATTTAAGACTGTTATGTTTTCTTAGAAAATTGACTCCTTTATCATTATGTAATATCCCTCTTTTTCCCTTATAATCTTTGTTATTCTGAAGACTACTTTGTCTGAAATTAGGGTAGTTATTCCAGTTTGCCTTTAGTTAACATTTTCATGTTATATCTTTTTCCATCCTTTTTCTTTTAATCTAAGTCTTTACATTTAAAGTGGGTTTATACAGCAACAGTCTCACAGGCTTCCAGAACAGGCTTGCGGTTGCCAGGGGGAAGAATGCGGGGGAAGGATAGTTAGGGAGTTTGGGATAGACATGTACACACTGATTTATTTATAATGGATAAACAACATGGACATACTGTATAGCACATGGAACTCTGCTCAATGTTATTTGGCAGCCTGGATGGGAGGGGAGTTTAGGGGATAATGGATACATGTACATGTGCAGCTGAGTTCCTTCACTGTTCACCTGAAACTAATAACATTGTTAACTGGCTATACTCCTAATACAAAACAAAAAGTTAAAAAAAAAATAAAGTGGGTTTGTAATAGACAGTGTGTAATTGGGTCTGGCTGTTTTAGCCAATCTAACAATCTCTCTTTACCTGGAATGTCCAGATCATTCACTTTTGAAATGATTGTCAAGGGAATTCCCTGGCAGTCCAATGACTTAGAACTCTCCAGGGGCCCAGTTTGATCCCTGGTGGAAAACTAAGACCCACAGTCTTATTTGCAGTGCAGCCAAAAAACTAAAGTGATTGTTGCTATTACTGGATTGAATTCTGCCTTGTTATTGCTACTGTTTTCTCATCAGTGGACTAATTCTTGCTTATTATATCCTCCTTTTCTTCCTTCTCTGGCTTTAATTGAGCACTTTTATGATTTCATTTTATCTCTTATAATTGACTTATTATTTATACCTCTCTTTTCTTTTAGATTTTTTAAGAGATTGACTAGAGTTCTAATGTATGAGTGATTTAAAAGTCTGGTTATTTTTTATTTCCTAAGTGTGGATTGGGAAAGGGCTGTGGTTTTGTTTCCTTCTGAGATGAACTTTGAGATATTTTTGGTTAAAATAGCTAGAATTTAAATAAAACGTTGAAGTATGGAATAGCATCTCCATTTGAATAGAATTTTTAAATATACATTTCATTTGTAACCAATCAACTAACTCACACACTTTATTTTATACAGAGGAAGATTAAATCTGGATGAACAAAAACAGCATTATATATTTTTATGCAATGAAAATTGTATGAAAAGGAAATTACAACATAGATTTAACTGTTCAACTTAATTCTTTTAAAAAATAGCCAGAAATTATTGAATTTTGCTCATTGGGAAAATCCTAGAGAATTTTTCCCTTCTAGAGAAGCAGTCATTATTTTTGTTTTGGGACCACAACCTCTTTGAGAATCTGATGTATCACACTAGACAAATACATATGCTTGTCTACACATCAAGTTTTGCCTATAATTTCAGGAAATTTGCTGACTCCCTTCAGTCTCTAGGTTCCTGTTCAGGAATACCTGCCCTAGAATAAGTAATGAACACTGCCCACAGGTATTTTGATGTAACCATATATCTTGGTATGTACGCCAAATAGCACAATTACCAGGTTTGACTTGAGCTAAACTCTTGTCCTTTATTATTATTTAAGCAGAGTCCCAGTTCCAGGTCATGCCTGGGCCTAGCTCTTAGATTGTCATCTGCCCAGTCCCACACCTCAGTGTGACACTACAGTCTCTACAGTGGCAAAGGGCTCACGGGAAAAGCCAGCTGGCTAGTCTAAACAGCCAGCATACCCAGAATGTGTTTGTCTCCTTTTATGCTAAAGGGAGAATTCTCCCAGGTGCAAGAAGTGCTTAATTGAAGTCTACAGTAACCTAGACAAATTTGTTCGTGAGCATATTTTCACGCTAATATCAAAACTATATACAGTAAAGAGGGATACGTTTCAAGCAACACTTGCCTGTACTTTTAAAAGAACAGTCTCCCATTTATTCTTTTAAGTCAGGGTCACAAACCATTTTATGGCAACAAATCCCAAAGGATCCACCAACTACTCTTCCCTTATTCTTCTGCCATATTCTGAAATCTCCCTCTAACTATGATACCCTCAATTGGTATCAATTTGATGGGGTCAATCAAAACAGATTTGACTCTTCTCTATAAGCAAATAACACCCTTGCTGTATTCATTCTTCCACTAATGCAATTGTCATTGTCTAGTATTTCATTTTTTTCTCTTTTTATGTATTTGTCTCTTTCAATCATTTAGTAAAATCCATATCTTCAAGATATTTATGTCATCTGCAAAGGAATTCCAATTTCAATGGACATAATGCCATATAGAAGTATTTTTAAATACTTTAAAACAGAGAAGATGGATCATATTTTCAATTTTATTAACATATTCACTTTCCAAATAGTAAAGAAGTAGAGTGTTTGTATTAGCCAGATTGAATGGAATCCTTTGGAAACAACTACGAAGGGGCTGGTTGACCTGTAGCCTGGAGGCTCACTCTGGCACCTGGGATACATCATGGTTTTCTGGGTCATGAGGATCTTTTTTGTTTAGTTCTTCTGTGTATTCTTGCCACCTCTTCTTAATATCTTCTGCTTCTGTTAGGGCCATACTGTTTCTGTCCTTTATTTTGCCCATCTTTGCATGAAACATTCCCTTGGTATCTCTAATTTTCTTGAAGAGATCTCTAGTCTTTCCCATTCTATTGCATTCTTCTATTTCTTTGCGTCAATCACTTAGGAAGGCTTTCTTATCTCTTCTTTCTGTTCTTTGGAACTCTGTATTCAGATGGGTATGTCTTTCCTTTTCTCCTTTGCCTTTAGCTTCTCTTCTTTTCTCAGTCATTTGTAAGGGCTCCTCAGACAACCATTTTGCCTTATTACCTTTCTTTTTCTTGGGAATGGGTCTTGATCACCACCTCCTGTACAATGTCACAAACCTCCGTCCAAAGTTCTTCATCAACTCTATCAGATCTAATCCCTTGAATCTATTTGTCACTTCCACAGCATAATCGTAAGGGATTTGACTTAGGTCATACCTGAACAGCCTAGTGGTTTTCTCTACTTTCTTCAGTTTAAGTCTAAATTTGGCAATAAGGAGTTCATGACCTGAGCCACAGTTAGCTCCTGGTCTTGTTTCTGCTGACTGTAGAAGCCAAAGCTTCTACATCTTTGACTGCAAAGAATATAATCAATCTGATTTCAGTATTGACCATCTGCTGATGTCCATGTGTAGAGTCTTCTCTTTTGTTATTGGAAGAGGGTGTTTGCTATGACCAGTGAGTTCTCTTGGCAAAACTTTTAGCATTTGCCCTGCTTCAGAATCTTTGGATAAAATGTACCATATAAATATTACCTTTCATCTTGTAAATACAGATGCTTGGAAGCAAAAACAAGTGTTATTTATGATAAAAATCTCTTTCCCAAATTTTCTTAAAGAAATGTTTTGTGAAAACTTCATTTCCTGAAATATGTTA
Organism: Bubalus bubalis; assembly: GCF_019923935.1. Lineage (NCBI taxonomy): Eukaryota > Metazoa > Chordata > Mammalia > Artiodactyla > Bovidae > Bubalus > Bubalus bubalis. The sequence continues at coordinate 36,795,136 of NC_059167.1, read as the reverse complement.
AGAGAACGCCAAAGGAACAAAAAGTCTTCCCATTCTGTATGTCTGTGTTTTTTTTTCAGTGCTCTTTGAAATAATTAGAACATCAAGAATTTGGCATTTTCTAAGGGAATGTTCTCCGGAGAAGGCAATGGCACCCCACTCCAGAACTCTTGCCTGGAAAATCCCATGGACGGAAGAGCCTGGTAGGCTGCAGTCCATGGGGTTGCAAAGAGTCGGGCTTCACTTTCACTTTTCACTTTCATGCTTTGGAGAAGGAAATGGCAACCCACTCCAGTGTTCTTGCCTGGAGAATCCCAGGGATGGGGGAGCCTGGTGGGCTGCTGTCTTGGGGGTCGCACAGAGTCGGACACGATTGAAGTGACTTAGCAGCAGTAGCAGCAGCAAGGGAATGTTCTCAGGTACTCTAAGATAGTTTTCATTCCTCTTTATTCTTTGTAATGACTGGTTCCAAATAGGAAAATGAGTACGTCAAGGCTGTATATTGTCACCCTGCTTTTTTAACTTATATGCAGAGTACATCATGAGAAACACTGGGCTGGAAGAAGCACAAACTGGAATCAAGATTGCTGGGAGAAATATCAATAACCTCAGATATGCAGATGACACCACCCTTATGGCAGAAAGTGAAGAAGAACTAAAGAGCCTCTTTGAAAGTGAAAGAGGAGAGTGAAAAAGTTGGCTTAAAGCTCAACATTCAGAAAACAAAGATCATGGCATCTGGTCCCATCACTTCATGTCAGGTAGATGGGGAAACAGTGGAAAGAGTGTCAGACTTTATTTTGGGCGGGGGGGGGGGGGGGGGGGGGGCTCCAAAATCACTGCAGATGGTGATTGCAGCCATGAAATTAAAAGATGCTTACTCCTTGGAAGGAAAGTTATGACCAACCTAGATAGCATATTCAAAAGCAGAGACATTACTTTGCCAACAAAGGTCCATCTAGTCAAGGCTATGGTTTTTCCAGTGGTCATGTATGGATGTGAGAGTTGGACTGTGAAGAAAGCTGAGTGCTGAAGAATTGATGCTTTTGAACTGTGGTGTTGGAGAAGACTTTTGAGAGTCCCTTGAACTGCAAGGCGATCCAACCAGTCCATCCTAAAGGAGATCAGTCCTGGGTGTTCATTGGAAGGACTGATGCTGAAGCTGAAACTCCAATAGTTTTGCCAGCTCATGCGAAGAGTTGACTCATTGGAAAAGACTCTGATGCTGGGAGGGATTGGAGGCAGGAGGAGAAGTGGATGACAGAGGATGAGATGGCTGGATGGCATCACCAACTCAATGGACATGAGTTTGGGTAAACTCCAGGAGTTGGTGATGGACAGGGAGGCCTGGCGTGCTGCAATTCATGGGGTCGCAAAGAGTTGGACACGACTGAACGACTGAACTGAACTGATACCCTATGAAAGATAAACTTCTTTCTCACTATTGACTTTTTTTCCATTTGATAAACAATACTTTTCAATGTGTCCCCAAATAAGCTAAATGAACTGAGATTAAGTTTGATGGCTTTCTTATTTATATGTCATCCTCATTAATAATATCCTCAAATACTATCCAACAGAGTTCATCTACTCAGCTCTGTCTCCTCCTATCTTGAACATCTTTTCTCTAAACAGTTGCTCTTTTTCAATTGTTTGCCAACATTAATAAGATTTGAGTTTTCTCTTAGTGATAAGAAAAGAAATATATTCTTGGTTTGATTCTGTTGTTCCGAATAAAATCAGAACTAGAGAGCAAACATTTAAAAGTTGATGCATGATTTTCACCCTCCTGTAAATGTTTTAGTTCTCACCTTAAAATGAGATCTTGCATGAAATTTCTGATGTTCCAAGTTTTCCAAGTTTTTACACCATGGTATTATAGTAAAAGTCTCTCTCAGTGAGGCATCTAATACACTGACTTTACGGTAAAGCAGGCCATGAAGAAAAAGTTAGCTACCCTTGTTTTAGCCAATGATTTTAACCACTGATGGCCATGCAATGTTCTCTACTCTGAATGTCCAAGTCATAAGTGGCTTGGTGTGCCCATTGAGGGTTACTAGTTTGATAGTTCTACCAACTGCAGAAAGCTATTCTTTTCCTGAAACCCACCACAAAGCCCCTCACTTCTTGCATACTCAAGAATCAGAGTGTAAAGGAAAACAGAGAGAAAGAAAGGAGAAAGACACAGTAAAAGAAAATCCAAAGACGGAGCAAGACAAAGATCCTCATTTGAGGTGAAAGAATCCCTTGTAGATGAGAAAAGTACAAAGGTCAGGAGAGGAAATTTTGGTGCTCCCCACCCTCTTACAATCTGGGGGATGAGGGGGCTGTTCATCAACTCCTTCTTGACTTGCACATGTTCCTCATAAATTAAAATCTGTCCCAGAGAAATTTAAAATGTTTCAATGTTATGAAATATCTTTTCTTCCATTTATGGCTTCTGGGTTTGTGTCTTGTTTAGAAAGGCTGGGCTCATTTCATTTATTCCATGATGATGAATAAATTCAACCATGATTTACTGTAGAGGTTAAATTTTTAATATTTGACCCATTTTTAATTTACTTTGTGAAAATCGGAAAACATATTTTTAATGTAATTTTGTTTCAGTGCAAATTCTATGTAGCTAACACTTGGGTCAGTTAATCATTGACTATTTACTAACAACCCTCTATAAGCCAAGCCAGTGAGGGATCCAAAAGAAATATAAGAGATGGTGGTTGAGTTCAAAGGAGCTACACTATATTTGAGGGAAACAACTAACACCCTGAGCTGGTTCTAGAATTAGACAGCATATAATTAAGTACTAAATACTGAGATGCTGCCTAGGATTGTTGTGGGAGCTCAAAGGAAGGAGCCATCTATCTGGGCTATAGTTACTAGGAAAGATGTTGTAGACAAGTTGAGGCTTGAGTTGGATATGTATTTCTCTAAATGCCAAAACAAAAAGCTATGGCTTTCTCTAAGTGTATGTATGTATGTATGAATGGTTTAGGTGGACATCCAGTTTTCAAAAAATAACCTATCTGTTGGGAAAATATACCTGACACAGACTCAATAGGATTTAGGTGCATACGTGTAGATTTGAGACAAGTTTTAGAGCCAGAAGTAAGTGGCAGAGTGGTGAGGGTAGTGGTGAGAAATATGTGCCTAAGGGAGGGGTGATTACCTGGCAGTCTTACCTTCTGTTCACTCCCCAAGCATTGGCCCACCCTACAGAGTCTCCCTGGGGCTTTGCCTACTCTGAAACTCCTGGAGTTCTGCCAAGTGTGGGTGGGCATCCCTTGAAGGCCTCTTCCTGTGAGAAACTAGCTGCTGCTTCCCTTCTCTCACTACTTGAAAGAGCTACCACCCTACTAACTCTTAACCAGTCCAATATATCCTCTGTAAGTGAAGTGAACAACACCGTACTACATCACTTCTACGAGTCTGTTATTGTTGGTTGGACTAAAAGTTGGTTCAGACTTTGATGGATTTGTGGGCAATAGGAATGGGTGGTTATTTACCAGCATGTTTCAAAAGTCTTATGTTTTTATATACCATTTGATCCAACCATTCGACATCCAGGAATTTCCTTTTTATTTAATAAAAACATACTGCAGGTACTGTTTTAAGTGCTTAAAAAGCTCAATACATTTAATCTTCATAATAATCTCATGTGATGGGCATTATTTCTTTACAGTGAAAGAAAATGGGACAGAGAGGCTAGTAACTTGTCCACTGCCACCAGCCAGTGTCAGAACCAGCACTTTTTAAAAATTTATTTATTTAAATTGGAGGCTAATTACTTTACAATATTGTGGTGGTTTTTGCCATACATTGACATGAATCAGCCATGGGTGTACATATGTTCCTCATCCTGAACCCTCCTCCCACCTCCCTCCTCATCCCATCCCTCAGGGTCATCCCTGTGCACCAGCCCCGAGCACCCTGTCTCATGCATCAAACCTGGACTGGCGATCTATTTCACATATGATAATATACATGCTTCAATGCTATTCTCTCAAATCATCCCACCTTCGCCTTCTCCCCCAGAGTCCAAAAGACTGTTCTATACATCTGTGTCTCTTTCACTGTCTTGCATATAGGGTCATCATTACCATCTTTCTAAATTCCAAATATATGCATTACTATACTGTATTGGTGTTTTTCTTTCTGACTTACTTCACTCTGTATAACAGGCTCCAGTTTCATCCACCTCATTAGAACTGATTCAAATGCATTCTTTTTAATGGCTGAGTAATATTCCATTGTGTATATGTACCACAGCTTTCTTATCCATTCGTCTGCTGATGGACATCTAGGTTGCTTCCATGTCCTGGCTATTATAAACAGTGCTGCGATGAACATTGGGGTACACGTGTCTTTTTCAATTCTGGTTTCCTCGGTGTGTATGCCCAGCAGTGGGATTGCTGGGTCATATGGCAGTTGTATTCCCAGTGTTTTAAGGAATCTCCACACTGTTCTCTGTACTAGTTTGCATTCCCACCAACAGTTTAAGAGGGCAGAACAAGCATTTAAACTCATGCTGTCTGACTCTAGAGTCCTTGATGCTAAAGGATATCAACACTTAATATTCACTGGAAATACTGATACTGAAGCTGAAGCTCCAATACTTGGGCCACCTGATTGGAAGAGCTGACTCATTGGAAAAGACCCTGATGCTGGGAAAGATTAAAGGCAGGGGGAGAAGGAGACAACAGAGGACAGACAGTTGGATGGCATCACTGACTCAATGGACATGAGTTTGAGCAAACCTGGGAGATGGTAAAGGACAGGGAGGCCTGGCATGCTGCCGTCCATGTATAAAGTCCATGCTGTCTTTACAACATGCCGTCCATGTTGTAAAGTGTTGGACACGACTAAGTAACTGAACAACAGTAATAACACTATACTGCCTGTGATGGTCAATTTTATATGTCAATTTGACCACAAAACCCAGATTAAACATTGTTTCTGGGTGTGTGTGTATGTGTGTAGTTATTTCTGGGTAAGATTAGCTTGTGAATTGGTAGACTCAGTAGATGTCCCTCTGCAATGAGGGTGGGCATCATCCAGTCTGCTTAGGGCCTGAACAGAACCAAGAGCAGAAGAAGGAGGAGGCTCCTCTCTTTTTTCCTGCCTCACTGATTGACCTGGGACATCTCTTCTCATCTTCTCCTGCCCTTGGACTGAGATTTATGCCATCAGCTCCTCTGGTTCTCAGGCCTTCAGACTCTAATCAAATTATACCACTGGCTTTTCTGGGTCTCCACCATGCAGAAAGTAGATTGTGGGACTTAGCCTCCATTATTGTGTGAGCCAATTCTTCATAATAAAAGAGAGAGTATATATATATATATATACTTATATATTTTTATATATGCAAATACATTAACAATAAACACATTATTATTTATTAACAAATAATATATACATACAATATATATGTATATAATATATATGTATATTGTACAATATACATATACAACAATATATGTGTATATTGTATGTATGTACAAATAATGTATACAAATAATAAATATATTATATTTACATATATATATAAAAGAGAGAGTATATATATGATAAATACATATCCAATAGGAGATAAACATGCATATCTATTTCCCTAGAGAACCCTGATTTATATGCCACCTAAACAGTCAGCATGGATGCCTACTGTGTGCCAAGCACAGCCCCTGCTCCTGTGGAACTACTACTGACTTAGTGTTTTTCTAACTGAGAGTTAAAACTCATCTATGAGACATAAAATAAATTTAGTGGATTGTGACCAGAATTTCTTTAAAACTGATGCAGAAAAAAGGAGAAATTACCAGAAAATGAGCTTTGCTTCATGACATTTTTTCCACTTTTATGTGTGTGCACAAGCAAACAGGAGCAGATGAGTACTGAGTCACAGAATAAAATGTACTTCTTATGAACTGCAGTCAGAAAGGTTTAAAAGTCAGCAGTCTAGCAGGAAAGACAAATATTATTGATAGGTAAGTAATTATATTTATGCAAGTTTTTAAAAGTAATTGCAAAAAGTTGTCTGAAAATGGGAAATTATTAAACAAATTATGATAGAGATATAATGGAATTCTATCCAGAAACTCAAATTACATTGTGGGTATTTAGTGACATAGAACATTTGCAAGATGTACAGATAAGGAGGAGAGTCAGATTATAAAACAACATGTGAATATAAATGAATGTATATGCAAACTAGAAACAGATTCACAGATACAGAAAACAAACACAGTTACCAAAGAGAGGGAAAAATCAGGAATATGGAATTAACAGATACAAACTGCTATGTATAAAATAGATAAGCAACAAGAGTATACTGTATAGGGAGTCATAGCCATTATCATGTAATAACTTATAATGAAATATAATCTGTAAAGATATTGAATCATTATGCTGCATACCTGAAACTAATATAATACTGTTAATCAACTTCAAAAATATTTTTAATAAAACATGTATAATATATATTTTTATAAATATATATACATATATATATATTTGCATAGAAGGAGGACTAAAAAGGATAGTCATTGATGAAGATGTCCCTAGCTGTGGGAGTTATGCAAAAAATATTCTTTTGTTTCTCTGCATTTATAGGATATACCTTCATCTAAAATAAGATATATCCATATATATATATATATATATATTACATGATAAGGATTAGTATCAAATGCAAAGAAAACTCTTGTAAACAATAAAAATAAAGAATTCTTACAGACAATAATAAAAGGACAAATTATCCAATAAGAGAGTATGAAAAAGATGCAAACAGATCATTCATGGAAGAGAAATCTTTCTTCCCAAATAAACACATCAAGTAACACATAAGTGATAGAGATGCAAGTTAAAAAAACAAATAAAATAAAAATATCTCTTTTGGGAATTCCCCTGCAGTCCACTGGTTAGGACTTGGGGATTTCACCATCTGGGAGCAGGTTCAATCCCTGTTCAAGGAACAAAGATCCTGCAAGCTATGTGGCATATCAGGGGAAAAAAATCTCTTTTATTAGTTTTGCAGCCAGCCAGCCAGCCCTGCCCTATAAAAACCACTTTAAGAAAATTCAATATTTGACAACCTGGAGTTCCAGAATAGAAATAAGTGAGTTTTCATCTTTACGAAAGAGTAGGTTTACTTTAAATATCAAACTTTCCCAGGGCACTCATTATGTGTTTCTATCTCTGCCTCATTTCAAGGACTAGGGGTCAAAGAGACTGAAACAACTCTCATTGATTAGGAGCCCCTAAGATATCATAGAGGAGAGTGAACTAGTTGGCTTAAAACTCAACATTCAGAAAATGAAGATCATGGCATCTGGTTCCATCACTTCATGGGAAATAGATGGGGAAACAGTGGAAACAGTGTCAGACTTTATTTTTTTGGGCTCCAAAATCACTGAAGATGGTGACTGCAGCCATGAAATTAAAAGACGCTTACTCCTTGGAAGAAAAGTTACGACCAAACTAGATAGCATATTGAGAAGCAGAGACATTACTTTGCCAACAAAGGTCCATCTAGTCAAGGCTATGGTTTTTCCAGTGGTCATGTATGAATGTGAGAGTTGGACTGTGAAGAAAGCTGAGTGCCGAAGAATTGATGTTTTTGAACTGTGGTGTTGGAGAAGACTCTTAAGAGTCCCTTGGACTGCAAGGAGATCCAACCAGTCCATTCGGAAGGAGATCAGCCCTGGGATTTCTTTGGAAGGAATGATGCTAAAGCTGAAACTCCAGTACTTTGGCCACCTCATGCGAAGAGTTGACTCACTGGAAAAGACTCTGATGCTGGGAGGGATTGGGGGCAGGAGGAGAAGGGGACGACAGAGGATGAGATAGCTGGATGGCATCACTGACTCGATGGACGTGAGTCTGAGTGAACTCCGGGAGTTGGTGATGGACAGGGAAGCCTGGCGCGCTGCGATTCATGGGGCCGCAAAGAGTAGGACACGACTGAGTGACTGAACTGAAGATATCATGAAATAAATCATTAAATGAGGTACAAAGGCTTCTCCAAAGAAATGCAAAAAATTTTCAAACAGATAGAAAAATAGCATTTATAGACATAACAACAGATAATTTTCTAGTGTTCTAGCGTTTTATACACACACACATACCCCCCATGCTACTCTCTTAACATACATTATCTCATTTAATTCCTATGACAACTTTATGAGTTTTCAGCTCCATGTTTACTATAGGACAAGTGAGGCTACAAGAGGTTAGTAACCTGCTTCATAGGTAAGTGGAGGAGATGGAATTTGAGCCCAAATCTCCACACTTCCACAGTTTGCAATCTCAGCCACTTGGGTAACTTCACACATTGTAACCTGATTGGTTGTGCATGATGCTAATGAGGAGTAGTTTTTGAGGTCAGAGGGTTTCAAAGAAAGGTCTGGGGATTATTGGTGCTGCATACAGTGTCTCTAAGTTTTCAAGTGAATATTTCTTAGAGTACACATCTATAAAGCGGCCATGACTGCAAATTGTTTCCCTGATGAAAACTTGAATATCATCAAACACAATGTATCTTGTTCTGGTGAGGTTTTTTTGTCATTATGTATGATAATGAAGATGCTTCATGGTCTTCTTCCATGCTGATGTGATTCGAATAAAAGAACACTAAAATCATCGTCCTAGGCTCTTTTATAGCTTCATAAAGTAGGTTTATTATAATATATTTGGCCCACAGACAACACAGTCATCAAAATAATGACCATAAGAATAATAATAAAAATAATAACTGTATTAATAATGGCAATGGACTAAGGGAAACAATCAGCAATAACCAAATATAAAGGCTATCTACTTAGAGATATGTATTTCTGAATGGAATACAAACCTTAGGTTTTTTTTTCTTTTATCATTTCTGTGAGATAAGACCCATTTCTGCCCTACCGGATAACTAGAAAATATGAATCAGTTTGAGTGAAATAGAAGACACAACTGTCCATTCTCTATGATTCTGACAGCATACTACTTAGCATTTGTTTTCTTTAAATAACCCATTGGCGCAGCGGCTATTAGCTGCAGTAGTGGGAGCAATGGACCATTGTGCCTTGCTGCACAGCTGACCAGTGTCCACAGAGGACAACACCCACCTCTCTGACAGTTTCTCCTGCCTTCATTTTCCCTTTGCCCTGATTTCTTAACTATTTTATCTATTTTATGAACCATCTCAAATAACTTGGGAAATAAGTTATGAGATAAATATATGCATAAAGAGCCAAACAAACCTCATCTTGTAAAGCAGCCTGAGTTTTTCTCCCCATAGACACAGAGTGTCAGGTTAAATGGCTTAGCTAACGGTTTATATGGCCTGACAGTGGGAGCTGGCGGAGAAGGCGATGGCACCCCACTCCAGTACTCTTGCCTGGAAAATCCCATGGACGGAGGAGCCTGGTAGGCTGCAGTCCATGGGGTCGCTAAGAGTCGGACACGACTGAGCGACTTCACTTTCCTGCATTGGAGAAGGAAATGGCAACCCACTCCAGTGTTCTTGCCTGGAGAATCCCAGGGATGGTGGAGCCTGATGGCCTGCCGTCTATGGGGTCGCACAGAGTCGGACACGACTGAAGCGACTTAGCAGCAGCAGCAGCAGTGGAAGCTAGGATTAAGGTCTCAGGTGCTGACATAATGACAGGAGGCTACATCTTCATATCTCAGAGAACGGAGCCTAATTGTCCTTACGGTCCTTACTTGCTACTTCATTCTCTCCCTGGTAGAAACTGTGGTCATTTCCAGTCAAGCCCAGTAGAATGTGATCACTAGTGAAAAACTGGGAAGGTGGGAAGAGCGGGGCAAAGCAGAGGATGAATATAGTTAGTCCTCTGCATGGAAAACAGTTTTAAAAATAAAATCTATTTTGTCCCATATTTTTAATATGGGCTTCTGAAAGTAAATTAATGATGCTTTAGTTACCTATCAGGTTAAAATACAAGATATATTTAATCCTGTATTTTAAAGTGAAAGTGAAAGTTGCTAGTCCTATCCAACTCTTTGTGACCCCATGGACTATACAGTCCATGGAGTTCTCCAGGCCAGAATACTGGAGTGGGTAGCCTTTCCCTTCTCCAGAGGATCTTCCCAACCCAGGGATCAAACCCAGGTCTCCCGCATTGCAGGCAGATTCTTTACCAGCTGAGCCACAAGGGAAGCCCACACATAAAGATGCACAAGCACAGAGACATGAGGGAAGAAATATGTAGTTACATCAAACTTTACTTGAAGGTTCTCCCAATAATTAGTTTATAAGAGGTGATTAACCAGTTGCTAAATATACGTGAAATGAATTTAAAAGGGCAAATGAAATACTTTAACCAACAATAACATCATAGCAGCTAAGTATGTACATAAAATAAAGTAAAATAAGGTAATTACTAAGATTTCTTTTCAACAGTTTCATCAAGCCCCGCTACCCACTGGGCACTGCATGACTGAGGTAGATCCATGGTTTATAGCAACTGTTGGCGCCCCTAGGGCTACAGCAGTGGGTGGGTGGCAACATGAAACAGAACCCCAGCTAGTCCAGAATGTGGTTCTGATTCACTGTCCGCACTATTGTGCTGGGACAGATGCGGACAGTATGAATCACCATAAGAAAAAGGATGTTTTCATCTTCTGGGCTGCATGGGGAAAAGTGGCAAGAGCTAAGAAGCTTCCTTCAGCAGTTCTGCAGCTTCAACTCATTTTTTAAAATCTTTTTATCCCTCCCCCAGAGTCCTAAGAGCTGGAGCTCAAATTCGGTTTTGAGCTAATAGAGGGAAGGCAAGAGGTTAAACCAAACTGTTAACTGTGTCTCTTCAAAACTGACATTTAATACAGGGTGTAAATCACTAGGGGAGCCTGTTATTCCTTCAGGAATGCAATTACATAGGGTCAAATAAAACATGAAAGAAACCAACAAGTTTTAAAATGTAGTATGTTCTCAAAAGTAGGCAAGAAGGAATGTGAAGCAGTCCAAATATGCTAACACTCCCTGCTGTCCTATAGGAGAGGATTACAAGAAGAGGTTTCTGCTCTTTAATGATTATGTGGTTAAGCATGGGTATGGAAGCACATCGCCCAATCTGGCTGCTCCCCACTGGACTCTGGGCTTCCCCAAGCTCCCTGCATTCATTCAAAGCAGGTGTAGGCTCTGCTGTTCAGTCTATTACCATTACAGTCTCATTACCAGCCCTGCCCTCCACTTAACACTTTTCAGAAGTGTTTATATGGGTGTACAGAATACACCATAGGCATTTTTTCTCTTTCTCTCGTTCATACTAAAAACCAAACCACAAGCAGAATTCTTATTCTGTGACTTCAAAGACAGACAAAAATTCGTAAGATTTCAGCTATAAGCTTTCTGATATTTAAGGTACCTTGCAAATTGTGTAGGTGCTAATTTACTCCATGGGGTGGGTGGAGGGTGGGCTTATGTTTGTATTTGGGAAATATCTGTTAACAGTTTGATGTACTTCAAAAAATTTAATGTGTTAAAAACTTGGGTTGGATCTCCTTCAGCTTAACATTCTCAAAAACTAGGGTGACAATGTGTTCCATTTTACCTGGCACTCTCTGGATTTTAGCACTGAAAGTCCTGCATCTCAGAAAATCTCTCGTTCCCCAGACAACTGGCCATCCTATGGCAAACAAAGGACCATCCCATCCACAGACTACATGTCCTCTCTTTGGCCCTGTGCTTTTAGCCCTGTGTGCACCCAGTGTACGTGCATCAGGTGTGTATATAAACAGGTACACATATGACAAGCACATGAATTCTGAATCAAACCAAGAGACCCAATTTGTAATTAATAGTTTCTTTAAACTCTTGTTTCTAAGCATACACAGCAGCATGATAGAAAGCATGGTAGATAGATTGAGGTGAGGGAATGCCTGGGAAGGGACACTGGGATCAGGACTAAACTAATAAAAGAATTCAAACAAAACAGATAGGTCAGCTGGGTTCAGATTCCTGTATAATCACTGATTTTTTATAAGCTATTTCTCACTTCTCCAAGAAAAATGGTTTCAAAAGAGTTGTGACTCAAGCTTGAATTTTCCTAATCTTGCTTACAAAACGTATCATACTACAAACTGACTTCCCAGAGTCTAATTCCAAAGGGTGCAAGTTCTATCTGGTTGGCTGAATCTTGGGCACCTCCTCTCCCTAACCATCCCAAGACCAACCTGGCAATGGTGGCCTCAGGCTGGTCCTTGTGAATCACGAATCCTGTCCAGGGGCAGCTGCAAAGGTCGAGCTGGTCTACCTCCTGCTCACTGATGAGGCAGGCACCAGGGGGTGTGTCTCTGAAGGGCACTACTTCCCGACTTCCTTACCACACTGGCAGTTCTGTATGCTTCCAGGTTTTTCTAGCAACCCCTTGGCAACTTCATAGATTACATGGCTGCCTCAGCCCATAAAATACACCATTTCAACTTCAGGCTGAGTTATGAAAGTCTTGGGCTCAGAAGAGCTCCTGAGAATAGCTTAAAGCTGAGCAGACCCAAGACTAGAGGAAAATGCAGTTCGTTTTACACTTCCAAGTCATTTGGCTCTTTTCTTGACTCTTCTCCTGACAGTGCAGCAAGAAATCTATCTGTCCAAGGAGAATTCATATCCATTCTCTCTCTCTCTCTGGCTATTTCCTTGTTCTGTTTAAAAGATGCCAAACAGACACACTCACTATAAAAAACACAAAGTAAAGCAATAATAATAATAATTACAGCTTTCCCTCCTGATTTATCATGCATGCCCCTCACTATAGAGGCTCCCCTTTCCTGTGCCTGAAATTTGTCTGTCCAGATCAGACATTCTATTAATATAATCATCAGTCTCTAAGCTTAGTGAAATGTAAAGAAGTTGGTGGTAGACAGGACAAATAAAGGCTCAAAGATTAAAGGAAGAGACTTGGGAGGATAGAAAGGTGACTCCTTGAAGTTTTCAGATGAGCATGAGGTATGTGCTGGGGAAAGAACACGGGTTGAGAGGCAAACAGGTCTGGGTTTGAATTCCATCCCAGGCACTTATTAGCTAGTGATCTTGGACAAGATACTTCACCACTGTAAATTCCAGTTCCTCATCTGTGCCATGGGGATAATTCTAGTTTCAATATGAGGATAGGAAATAACATATTGTAAAGCACCCAACACATAGTAGATGTTTAACAACCCATAGCTTTTACTACCATGGAGATGCATGTCTCAGGAAAAAGTGACCCTTCCAACAGCCCAGGGAGTTGTATGCCGCAGCACCCTCGTGTTTTGATTGCCGGGTTTCTGCCCTAATGGACATCTCCAGGAACTCTCTGCTCTTAATCCCAGTCCTCCACCCACACTCCCTAACCGGCCTGAGGCAAATCACTTAACTGCCTCAATTGCTTCATCTGTAAAGAAGAGGATAATAATATTTACCTCCCTCAGAAGAGTGTTGGGAGAATTAATAAATGCTTGCAAAGTACCCTGAGATCTACAGATGAAAGGCATATAGAATTGCTAAGTATTATTATAAATATTAGTGTTATTTTGATACATTTGCATACATACATGTGCGAGCAAATTTGCATCTAGAGTACTAGATGAAAGTATGTGACTTTCAAGTATCATCGTGCAAACACCTCCAGTACCCGTGGATGTTTACATCTGTGTAATTTTTATGTGATAAAACAATTGGTCCCAGAAATAAGAATTTGCCTGTACGGGAAGCACTGCTTTGGAATGCTGGTATAAAATCATTCATAGCTTATGATTAGATGCTTTCTAGAAGTCCTTTTGCTAGTGCCATGATCCTTCCAGCTGCCTTTAGCGGCTAAGACCTGACTATGTGATCAGCTCCCTAAAAAGCAGTAAAGTATAACTCTCAGATTCCTGTACCTGCCAATTGAAAAAAAAACAACCTTGAGCCTAGAAGACTTTGTTCCCAAGCTAACCATATCCACTTGCAAAACACACAGTCATAAAATCAAGTTGCAAAGAAACACCTCTTTTAACCCATCTCACAGCCATTTCTCCACCTTCCACATCAGTGGTGCCAAATCCCAGCTCTGGCTGCTCCTCTCTTCTTCCCAATAAAGCTCCTGCTTCCTCCATGTGTTCCTGCTCCCCACCAACTCAGTCCCCTCCCTGCAAGTGCAAGGTAACATTATAACACTGTCCATGGCAATATCACAGCACATAACTCCCAGGAGACCACTTCTGTAGCCTGTGCTTTTAGGAATAAAAGAGTGAGAGCAAGTGGAAGCTACATGAGGAAGTTAAAATTCCCTAGTGCTTTGAGCCCTCAGCAGTCATTCCTGCCTGGATGAGGATGTGGCCTCCTCCTCTGATTCCGGAAACAGAGTAGCGTATGGGCGTGAGCAAGACATATGTCTGGTCTCCACCATAAACCTTTGCAGCCTGGCAAGAAACAGCAAGGCTTATTCCAGACCCAAATTCTCATTCCTGCTACAGCCATCATAAACGCCTGCTGACACCAAAGAAGAACAAGCCTGTAATCCTCATAAAAGAACATTCTTGAACTCTGGAAACCAAAGAGCGATGATTCAATTGCCAGTTTTTAACTGACATCCCGTCTGCTTCTAGGCTAGTTAGGACATAAAGGAAGCAGGTGACGGCCTCTGAGGTATGGGGTAAAGGCTGTTCCTTATATCTCCGTGTACTGGCTGGGCAGATGGCCTGAAGTTCCCACAACTTGTGGTTAAAACATTGTCTCAGAAGGTTGTGTGTAGCATGGAAATATGCAACATGAAAATCAACATTTTAAATCATTCCAGCGGTGTGCTGGAACCAGCTAACAGTGGATCAAGAGAGAGCCAACTCTGTGGTTCTCTCAACCCAATTCAGTGTTCACATCACACTGAGCTTGAAGTCAGCCATTAGTTCCTGGAAATCACCAAAAGCTGCACACCACCAATTAGTACCCAGTTGTTAACATTATCATTTGGCTACAGGTAGGTTGATGCCATCACCAAGAAACAAAGTCCAGGTGGGCCTTGAAAAAAAGCAGATGAGACAGTTGAGAGACATGGTGAGTTAACCCAAAGGGAGGTGGTCATGGAGGAAAGGCAGCATCATTGCAAGCTGTGCAGGGAGCAGTCAGAGGGTACTGGGTGCCTCAGGGTGGAATAAGCAGAATGCCTCAAGGTTTTGCCAAAGTTTGCCTGGCCTTGTAGATTTTAGGGACAAGTAGAGGATGCTGCCAGAGATGGTGATGGCACCCCACTCCAGTACTCTTGCCTGGAAAATCCCATGGAAGCAGGAGCCTGGTAGGCTGCAGTCCATGGGGTCACGAAGAGTCAGACACTTACTGAGCGACTTCACTTTCACTTTTCACTTTCATGCATTGGAGAAGGAAATGGCCACCCACTCCAGTGTTCTTGCCTGGAGAATCCCAGGGACAGGGGAGCCTGGTGGGCTGCCGTCTATGGGGTTGCACAGAATTGGACATGACTGAAGCGACTTAGCAGCAGCAGCAGAGGATGCTGCAAGCTTTGCATTCCCTGAGGTATTAGCAAAAAGAAATCTGTGTTTTAGGTCCTTTGTTGTCCTAACGAACTGTATAATCTCTGAGCCTTTTTAACTATGAAGTAGAGCTAACTGTACTTCTCTGATGAGACTTGTGAAGGATTTAGTGAGATAATGTACTTGCTCTTAACAGCGGTTCTAATGTAGATAAATTGATGAATACTTTTCTGCCCTCTTCTTATTTTATTTCTCAACAGTATTTGTTACGTTCAGTCAATCGAGACATGAAACTCTCAACTCCTCTGGCTACTGAAACTCCACGCTCTCTTCATTTTCTTTCCACTTCTCTGATCCTGACTTATGGAGTCTGTCTTCTCCACCCCTCCTCAAACCTTAATCTCCTCCTTCTGTTTCTCTGCACAGCCTCACTCATCTAGGCAATCTCATCTAGTCCCATGGATTTAAACATTATCTTCTTGCTGATGACTTCCAGACTCCTAGATTTATCCGTTGTTTGGACCAGTGGTTCTTAAAGTGAGAACCATGGACCAGAAGCATCAGCATCACCTGAGAACTTGTTAGAAATGCAAATTTACAAGCCCCACTTCTTAATCAGAAATTCTGGGGGTGAGTCTAGCAATCTGCTTTCCCAAGCCCTGTGGGTACTTCTGATGCTTAATGAAGTCTGGGAACCACTGGTCCAGACTAACATAGTTAATGGCCTTATTTACATTTCTATTAACATGTCTCATAAAAATATCAAAATTAACACATTCAACACAAACCCCTTCATTGCCCAGTTCCTCTTCAATTCTGCCCCACTTACTGTGTTCTCAGAATTGCTCACTTAATAAAATGGCACCATCTTTCATTCATTTACTAAACCTGGAAATCAAGAAGTTGTCTTTCTGTCCTCTCTTTCTCCCACCTTCCTCAGCCCACATTATCCATTAACAAATACTACTGTCTCTTTTCAATTTATACCACAAATGCACTATTTTCTCCACATTTCCATCACTACCACCATAACTGGGACCACCACCAAGTCTTGCTCATTCAAGTTAGACCAGTGTAACATTTTCTACCTGCTTCTCTATTTTCCCCATCTGACCCATACTTCATGTTGCAGCAAGAATGCAAGTTCTTCTCAAAATGGAATTTGGCTCACGTTCTTCTCCATTCTAAAACATTTTCAGGGGTTTCCCCTTAGACCTATAATAAATCCAAACTCTGTACTATGGTTTCCAAGGTCCTGCTTGACTTAACTCATACCTACCTATTACCTCACCTCCTGACATTCTCTCCCTTCCTACTGTGTCCCACACTCAATGGTTTTCTCTCCGTTCCCTGAGAGTTCCCTTAGGTCAACTCCTTTCTACCTCAGGGACTATGATCTGCTGTCTGGAACCTTTCTCCTCACTCTGTGAGTGGCTGACTGCATCTCACGCTGCCATCTCAGGTTAAGCGTCACTGCCTTTGTGTCCTTTCCCTGCTACTGATGTAAGGTACCCTCCACAGCCCATTATTCTCTCTCATAACCTTTTTATATTCTTCCTAGCAGATCTGAAGTTTGTTAGCTTTCTATTCAGTTATGTATTCACTTGATGTTGCTTCTATTTTGTTTTTCTCTGTTCCACGCATCCCACAACGCTGAACGTAAACTGACAAAGGAGGGGGTTCACCTACATTCCTCACTGTCAGCATCTGGCAGGGACTGGCACAGGGCAGGGAGCTGCTGCTATTGTCATTATTACTAACATATGGGCAGGAACCAGGGACTGAGGAGGTGGGAGAGCCACCACACCAGGCCTCTCAGAGCTTCCAGATGCTGGATCCTAAGTCACAAGGAACAGTAAATCTCGTGCAGACCTTGTGTTCTGGTGCCGGCCCTGAGCTGGCAGGAGGAGCCACTGCTCTCATGGAGCATCCCCTCTAGAGGTGCGAGGTGAGCCACAGGTATATGTAAACACTGCTGAACAAACGAACATGTGCACTCAAGGATGAGACTGGCTCAAAACCTACCTACCATGGAGATTTGGGGACAAGAAAGATGACAGGGCAATAGAAAAGGTGAGAAAAGCTGTGAACTGAAGAACAGGTTTTGAAGGAAGTGTAGGCTTTTGGTTTATGGTGATTTCTTCATTGTGAGCTTCTCATGTGCACAAGATACAAACGTTTTCCTGTTATTCTCTTAAGTATATGTTTTGTTTTGGTTAAGGGCATAATTGTACTCCCCCTTAAAGTGAGAAATCAGGGCCACTAGTCTAGCTAGGAAGCCTTTTTCCTCCAGGGAATACTCTCTAAGCATATAGTTGACTGTAGGGGAGAAGTATTGTACTGTGTGTAGTGGGGAGTATAGTCTTGGACACAGGTTCTTTTACTGGTTCCACAATTTGCCAAATATGTGATGCTGGATAAATGAACTTCTCCAAATCTAAGTTTCCTTGACCAGGAAAGAAGTGCTCTGATTAAGATTAAATGAGATACAGCATGTAAAGCACTTAGTTTAATACATTGTGGATAATCAATAAATAACAATTCTATGATTTCCATCTGACTATTTAGGTCATAATTGCTAAAATATGAAGGGGAGGTAATATTACATCATCTTCTTTATGCCACCTTCTGAGCTGAGCATGATATACTTTGTTTTCATTTAATTCTGGAGTCAGGGGTCTCCAGAGAAAGAGAATCAACAGCATACATATATTTTTAAAATCAGCAACATATATATATACATATGTGAAGTGAAGTGGCTCAGTCATGTCCAACTCTTTGTGACCCCCTGGACTGTAACCTGCCAGGCTCCTCCACCCATGGGATTTTCCAGGCAAGAATACTGGAGTGGGTTGCCATTTCCTACTCCATATATACATACATTAATATATAAAATAATAATGGCTCATGTGATTTTGAGGTTGAGAAGTCCAAGATCTACAGCCAGTAAGTAACCCAGGAGATCTGATGGTACAGTTCTAATCCAAAGGCTGGTGGGCTTGAGACTTGGGAACAGGCAATGATTCAAGCATGAAGTCAGGAAAAAATGAATGACCCAATTCAAAGGCTCTCAGGCAGGAGGAATTCTCTTTTTCTCTTGAGGTTTAGCCTTTTTGTTCTATTCAGGCCTTCAACTGACTGGATGAGACCCACCCACAATAGGGAGAGCCATCTGGTTTACTGTCTACTGATTCAAATGTTAATCTCATCCAGAAACACCCTCACAGCCATGGCCAGGGTAATGTTTGACCAAATGTCCGGGTACTCCTGGCCCAGTCAAGTTGACACATAAAATTAAGCATCATACCACTTTACTGATAAAACTCAGATTAAGAAAGTTGTCTGTTAGTGAAAATGGGGTTCAAATGAATGTTTTTCTTACTCCAAAATTCACACTATAGGTGCTACTGTTAAATTAGTAAAAATTTTACTCATGATTCTCAAGTTTAGCTTGTGTAACAAAGAAGATGTCACTTTATTTCTTTCTTTGTCTAGGAGTGAATGTTTTTATCAAGGTCAATCCAAATTCATTTTGTGGTACAAAAGCATCTGCTCCAAGAAAACAAGAGAAACCAGCAGTAAGGGAAAAGGGGAACAAATGACACTTCTGATCTTGGTTCCGTAAGCAGACTGAAAATAAACTATCCTTTGCATTTGTTTGCTCCCTTGCTTGCAGAAGTTAAAGCCCGCAAATGATTCATTGCTGTAGCTATATCTGGCATAAAAAGGTGCTCATTAATTGTTTGCAAGTCAATAGACAAACAAATGGAAATAGGATATTAACTTGAAAATTTCTACTGAGGCACCAAGATACAACAGAAAGGAAATTTCAGCAGAAGATGCAGACCAGAATTAAACAGTTAAAGAAAAGTCTTTCTCATCACTTCTCAACTCAGAATATGGTCACCCTTAATTGCACTAAAAGGGCAGGGACAAGGTCTCCATACAGGTCTGACTCACTGGGATTTGGGGGAGCTTTTCGGAAGAGAATTTCATGGGGTCCACTTTGGTCTGTAGCTCCCACTGCTTAGCCCTCTTCCAAACAGGGGAGGGGTAGAAGAGTGTCTAATTCTTATCCTAATCCTGGAGAGAGGCTCTCCAAAAGAGCCTCTGGAGAGCCTGGCATATGTTTCTCCAAGTTGTGAGACAGAGAAGGCAAGAGGTTGGCTAACAGCCACTGGAGCAGAGAAATGCCTGTAAGTCTGAGAACAAGCCAGTGGTATGAGACACCCCCAAATTGTGTGAAACTCACAGAAGAATGTTGTCCTGGCAGTACTGAAGAGGGGACTCTGACCTGTCTAAATAAGTTTCTATTAGGGGTTAGAAGAAGGTGGGAGGATGCAGAAGCCAAGTGAGCAGCCAAAGAAGGAACACTGTCCACATGAACACAGCTGCATGTGAAGAGGCTTTGCAGGGGAGCCTCTAAGGTGCCCAGAGAAGAACTTACAAGTTCCAGGGAGAGCAAAATCAGTTTACAACAGCAGCAGTCAAGAAAGACCTTCCTAACTCCCTCTCCTTTCTCTCGCTGCTGAGGCCCTGCTCAGTAAGTGGTGGGAAGATAAGGAATGCTAGGCAGCAAAGAAAAGGACAGTAAAACCTTTTTCACTCTGAAGGGTCAGCAGGAAGCAGGACTCAACCACAGGAGGAGCAATGATTTAACACTAGACAGAGTTTTGGCAACCCACTCCAGTACTCTTGCCTGGGAAATCCCATGGGAGGAGGAGCCTGGTAGGCTGCAGTCCATGGGGTCGCACAGAGTCAGACTCGACTGAGCGACTTCACTTTCACTTTTCACTTTCATGCATTGGAGAAGGAAATGGCAACCCACTCCAGTGTTCTTGCCTGGAGAATCCCAGGGACGGGGGAGCCTGGTGGGCTGCCGTCTCTGGGGTCGCACAAAGTCGGACATGACTGAAGCGACTTAGCAGAGTTTGATTATTATGTATGAACAGGATGGAAAAATTAATTACTAAATTTTAGAGGCCATGTTTAAGACACACATGATTGTAGGATTTCTTTTTTTACCTAAGTGATCAGTGAAATAACAGGATCAGCCTGGATTTTCATCCAGAGTATGATACTGAGGCTAGGTCTGAAAATTAATACTCTGATTATTAATAATAGGTCTGATGTTAATACTCCATGAGTCCAGCTTAACTAACATACTATTTACAAAATGAAAGGATGACAAATACATGAATAAATAAACCAAAACATGAGAATCCCCAAAGCTAACCTGTCCAAGATGAGGAGACAGTTCCAAAAGTAGCATGTCCTTTCAGATCCCTTGTCTGTAGCATCCACTGAAGGAACTCAGAGGTAAATCCAGGAGAAAATCCAGGAGAAACAAGGAGGTTGTTTTATTGATTACTTAACCAAAAGCTATGACAGCTTTTTAATTAAAGGAGCCAGGTAACAATAAAAACAACTGTCTTCTCGAAAATTCTAACCAAACTCCTCTTCCAAAGGACAACCCAAAGTCAGCAATTTGGTCTGTAACTCTCTAGTCCTTTCTGTATACATTGGCATAAATTTAAGTACACGACATGTAGCCATATCTATTTTGGACTTCGTTGGCTTTTTTAATGAGTTTATGATATATCTGTTATTCAGCAGCATTTCTTTTGACTGAGCAATAAATATCTTTCGCATTTAAATAAAGTGCACATGATAGTGATATCTCATAATTTACCACATTTCTACTGATGAACATTTAAATGTATTTAATTTTTTATCAAAGTGATACAAAGGAATTTTTTTAACATCTGTATTTGCATGTGCAAACGTTTCTTCAACACAGAATCCTAGAAGTGGAATTTCTGAATCAAAGATTCATTTTAAATGTAAACTGCTGCTGCTAAAAAGATGTTATTAATTTACATTTCTACCAAAACTGTCTGATGGTACTTAGTTTCCCACATAATTAATAATGCTGGATATTATCAAGCTGTAAATATTTTCCAATCTACTGAGTAAAAAATAACACTTGAATG
Organism: Bubalus bubalis; assembly: GCF_019923935.1. Lineage (NCBI taxonomy): Eukaryota > Metazoa > Chordata > Mammalia > Artiodactyla > Bovidae > Bubalus > Bubalus bubalis. The sequence goes on along the minus strand of NC_059167.1, from coordinate 36,773,720 downwards.
TTTTTCTTTGCATTTCCTTCATGAGAAGCAAGACTGACCATCTTTTTATGTTTGTGAGGACCATTTATATTTTTTGCTGTTAATGGCTTATTCATATTCTTTCCCCATTTTTCAATTAGGTTGTCCTCTTTTTTTGTACTTGTGTGTAGGACATTTTTATATTGTGGATACTATTTGTTAATTACATGTTTGACAAACATCTTCATCTCAGTCTATCATTTGTGTTTTTTTTTGTTTTTTTTGTGTGGGTGTGTGTGTGTTTTATTTTTAACTTTTTAAATGATGTCTTTGATTGAGGAAAACTTTATATTTTTATGGGAAAAAGTGATTTTTTTTTCCTTTACAGATTCTATATTTTGTGTGTTGCTTAAGAAGACTATCTTTCCTTCTAATAACCATGCAATTTTGTTTTTCAAGTTGAAGTTTCTTAATCACTTGGAATTATTATAGCATGAGGTAGATATCTATATTTTTCCAAATTGTTCTAGCACCACTGATGATTCACTCTTCCTTCTTTGGTTAGAAATATAATTTATATTTTAAGCCAAATTCCAATTCATTTATTAGTCTGGAGATTTTCTATTCAATCATTCTCTTTATATTATAGGAGCTAACAGTATATTTAATTACTACAGCTTTATAGAATACTTTGATATTGGATAAGTCAAGCTCCATCTCATTTCTCTCCATTTTTATCTTGTGTGTTTGAGAATCACTTTTCAAATTTCATAAAAATTTGAAGGTCATTGAATTTATTAATTTGGAACTGATGTGACAGCTTTACAGTGTTAAACCTTCCTAACCAGAAATACAATTCCCATCTCCACTTACTGAGATCTTCTTCTATGCCCTCAAGCAAAGTTTTTTTTCTTTTTGGCCATGTCAAGTGGCATGCAGGATCTTAGTTCCCCAACTAGGGATTAAACTGGTGCTCCCTGCAGTGGAAGTATGGAATCCTAACCACTGGATCACCAGGGAATTCCCTAAAGAATTTTTATATAGTTTTTACACACTTCTTGATAGATTTATTCCTGATACTTTATATTTTTGTTGCTTTTGCTATTATATTTCCTAGTTGCTGGTATGGAAATTCTACAAATACCTTATATCCAGCCATTTTATTAAACATTCCTTTAGCTGATTCTCTTTGCTCATCTCTGGAGATTCTCATCACTATTACTTGGATGTTTTGACCTCAGGTTTGAGATATATTCAAATATCCTTAAATATCTGTAAGATTTTGCATCCAAGAGGGAACAAATATGTAAAGAATAGAGAATTCAATCAGGCAATAAAGAGATTAGATGAACAGAATTATCAGCAACTTCAGTGGGAAGCTGTAGACTTAAATTGGAGAAGGCGATGGCACCCCACTCCAGTACTCTTGCCTGGAAAATCCCATGGATGGAGGAGCCTGGTAGGCTGCAGTCCATGGGGTCGCTCAGAGTCGGACAGGACTGAGCGACTTCACTTTCACTTTTCACTTTCAAGCATTGGAGAGGGAAATGGCAACCCACTCCAGTGTTCTTGCCTGGAGAACCCCAGGGATGGGGGAGCCTGGTGGGCTGCTGTCTATGGGGTCGCACAGAGTCGGACACGACTGAAGCAACTTAGCAGCAGCAGTAGCAGTAGACTTAAACTAGAAGAATTGGGTCATCTGTAGTATTGAGTTCTTCTTTGGTATCTTTCGTCAGAGTTTCGTGGTTTTCTTCACACAGACCTTACTGAAATTTTGTGAGATTTACATTTAAGAATTTTGGGGTTGAAGTACTAATGTAAGTTGTAAAGTGTTTATAATTTCAAATTCCATTTGTTCATTGTTGGTATACTGGGAAGTGATATCCTGCAATCCTCCTATAATTGCTTATTAGTTCCAGGAGTTTTTTGGTATATTGTTTTGTATGTTCTGCATAAAAGATCACATCATCATCTCATTTTGGCTTCCATCCCTGTTAACCTTTCATTTCCTTTTCTTGTTTCACTTCATTAGCTAGGACTTCTAGTATGATGCTCACTAACACGGTGGGAGAGGACATCTTTGACTTGATCCAACCTTAGAAGAAGAGCTTTGAGTTTCTTATTGTTAAGTATAATTTTGTTGTTGCTGCTTAGTCATTAAGTCATGTCCAACTCTTTGTGACCCCATGGACTGTATCCCACCAGGCTCCTCTGTCCATGGCATTTCCCAGGCAAGAACAGTAGAGTGGGTTGACATTTCCTTCTCCAGAGGACCTTCCTGACCCAAGAATTGAAACTGCATCTCCTGCTTGGCAAGTGGATTCTTTACCACTGAGCCACCTGGGAAACTCAAGTATGATGTTACCTTAGCTTTTTTCTGTAGATGTTCCTTATCAAGCTGAAGAAGTTCCCCTCTATTTCACTTTGCTGAGCTTTTTGTTTTAAAATCATGAATGGTGTTGGATTCTGTCAACTTCTTCTGTTGACAGAATATGCTTCTTCTGTATATATTGATATGATCATATAATTTTTCTTTTTTAGTCTGTTGATGGATTGAAGTAATTTATTTTTGATTGTTGAACAAGCCATGCATACTACAATACGTCCTCCTTGATCTTGGTGTATAGAAGTAGAAGAATTACTTCTACCTTTTGAAAGAAATTGTAGAGAATCATTATAATTTCTCCCTTAAATATTTGGTAGAATTCACAGGTGTACTTGTTGGGGTCTGATGCTTTCTCTTTTGAAAGGTTATTAGTTGTTTATCCCATTTCTTTAAATAGATACAGGCCTATTCGGATTGTCTATTTCTTCCTAAGTGAGTTTGGAAGGCTGTGTCTTTCAAGGAATTGATCCAGTTTATCTTGGTTTTTAAGTTTATAGGCATAGAGCTATTCATAATATCCCTTTCTTATCCTTTTTAATTTCCATGGAATCTATAGTGATGTCCCCTCTTTCATCTCTGATATTAGTAATTTGTGTTTTCTTCCTTTTTTTGTTATCTTGGCTAGAGGCTTATTGATTACTCTGACTTTTTCAAAGAACCAGCTTTTCGTTTTCTTGATTTTCTCTATTGATTCGTTCTTAATTTCATTGATTTCTGATCTAATTTTTGCAATTTCTTTTCTTCTACTTATATTTGATTTAGTTTGCTTTTCTTTTTCTAGTTGTCTGAGGTAGAAGCTTAGATTGTTACTTATATTAGATCTTCCTTCTTTCTAATATATGCATTAGCTGCTACAAATTTCCTTGTAAGCACTTTTTTCACTGCAACCCACAAATTTTGATGAGCTGCATTTTCATTTAAATTTATTTAGAAGATTTAAAATTTTACCTTGATATTTATTCTCTGATTTATGTGTTATTGAGAAGTGTGTTGAGTATTTTTTCATTTTCCAGCTATCTTTCTATTAATGATTTCTAGTTTCATTCCATATGATCTGAAAGCAGACATTGTATGATTTCTATTCTTTATACTTTTTAAGATGTACTTTTTGCCCCAAATGAAGTATATCTTGGTGAAAGTACCATATGAGCTTGAGAAGAATGGATAATCTGCTACTGCTGGATTATGTAATCTGTAGATGTTAATTATATCCAGTTGACTGATGGCACCGTTGAGTTCAACTGTGTGTGCTATGCTTAGTCGCTCAGTCATGTCTGACTCTTTGTTGCCCCATGAACTGTATCCTGCCAGGCTCCTATCTCCATGGGGATTCTCCAGGTGAGAATACTGGAGTGGATTGCCATGCCCTCCTCCAGGAGATCTTCCCAACCCAGGGACTGAACCCAGGTCTCCTACATTGCAGGCAGATTCTTTACCATCTGAGCCACCAGGGAAGCCCAAGAATACTGGAGTAGGTAGCCTATCCCTTCTCCAGGGAATCTTCCTGACCCAGGAATTAAACTGGGGTCTCCTACATTGCAGGTGGATTCTTTACCAGCTGAACTACCTTACTGATTGTCTACCTGCTGAGTCTATCCATTTCTGACAGAAGACTGTTAAAGTATCCAACTATAATACTGGCTTCCTCTCTTCTCCTTGCATTCCTATCAGTTTTTGCTTCATGTACTTTGACTGTTATGTCTTTTTGGAGTTGTTGTTCAGTCCCTACGTCATGTCTCTTTATGACCCCAGGAATTGCAGCATGCCAGGATTCCTTGTCCTTCACTATCTCCTGGAGTTTGCTCAGACTCATGTCCACTGAGTCGGTGATTCCATCTAACCATCTCATTCTCTGTCACCCCCTTCTCCTTCTATCCACCAGAGCAAGACCCAGTTTTCCTCATGGCTGCTCCCTCCCATCAGGAAGCTTGCACAAGTTTCTTACCCTCATCCATCAGAAGACAGAGAGAAGCAGCAAGAACTACAATCCCATGGCCTCCAGAATGAAAACCACAGTCACAGAAAACTAACCATGAAAAATAGGAGTTCAGTATCATTATTCTGTCACCAGGTGGCTAACTAGTGATATGTGACCATATTTCAGTAATGGTTAAGCGTTCATATCTGCTATTGGCACATGGGTTCTCTGCCCATGTGCAGAGAGGCAGGGGGTCAGATCCCATATAGAACTTCCATGCCTACAGCCACACTTTCCATGAGCTCACTGAGAAATCACTGGAATGACCAAGGAAATGCTGACTGACATCCATAAAATGGATCATTTGGGCCATCTTTTGCCCTTATGATTATTGAGAAAGTCCTAGTTTGTGAGTGCCTTTGGCGAGTATTCATGAATACAAATATTGTGGGTCAAAGGCAGGATAATAGGAGTGGCTCTTCAGGTGCAGGTGATAAGAGGGTGCATTGTTTGTAGAGAATTTTAAAATAATAATAAAGCCAACTATAAATTAGCCTTCTTTTTATTAGTATCATGTGATGGGCATTCTAAACAATATCAGTGATGCAATACTCCTCTTCAAAAAATCTTTTGTTGATTTACATTCTAAAAATTGCTTTGCCTGCGGTGGACTGTTCCTAAAACCCACCCTTGGTATGTCAAAAGTTTCCATCCACTTACCTTGTCTCTAGACATCTTATTGTCAATCCTCTGGTATTATTCTTTTCCAATCTGTCCATCCAGACTACCATTAGCTACTGACTATGTCCTAGTAGGCTGCAGTCCATGGAGTCGCTAAGAGTCGGACACGACTGAGCGACTTCACTTTCACTTTTCACTTTGCTGCATTGGAGAAGGAAATGGCAACCCACTCCAGTGTTCTTGCCTGGAGAATCCTAGGGACGGGGGAGCCTGGTGGGCTGCTGTCTATGGGGTCACACAGAGTTGGACACGACTGAAGTGACTTAGCATAGCATAGCATGAATCAATCTAGATTCATAACACAGGACATCTCTCTTTCCAGGAAATGTGAACAAAAATGTGCCACTTATAATTCTGCCCACAGTGAGAATTTCTCTTCATTATTGTCTTAAATACACAATTGAGGTTAAAGAGTACAGCAGTCTGTATATAGTGCATGCTGCTGCTGCTGCTGCTAAGTCGCTTCAGTCATGTCCGATTCTGTGCGACCCCATAGACGGCAGCCCACCAGGCTCCCCCATCCCTGGGATTCTCCAGGCAAGAACACTGGAGTGGGTTGCCATTGCCTTCTCCAATGCAGGAAAGTGAAAAGTGAAAGTGAAGTCACTCAGTCGTGCCCGACTCTTAGCGACCCCATGGACTGCAGCCTACCGGGCTCCTCCGTCCATGGGATTTTCCAGGCAAGAGTACTGGAGTAGGGTGCCATTGCCTTCTCCGGCATATAGTGCATAATCACCCATAAATCAGGTTACATGTTTTCTTTCCTTATTTAACTGGTCGAGGGTGCTTCTCTCACAATATAGGCAGAATTTGGTAGGTTGGAGGATATGTGACTATGTATCAAGGTTGGGAACACTGAGAGTGTGCACCACTTGCTCACATAGCTAACTGGTCCCAGCAGGCCTGATTGAGCTCAGTCTAATATGTTCCACTTACCTTTAATGAAGAAGTATTAATGGACACACTCAACTTTATGGCTTGCTAGATAACATAACACCAAATTCAAGTATTTTTCAAGTTTGTGATTTGAATTTATTCCCAGGATATGTATTGCTTTTGATTTGCTATTCTACATTCTTGAAATTATTTGCAAAATTTGTTCATATTGTTCTTTACTATTCTTTTAATGCCTCTACAATCTATAGCAATGACCTTTCCTTCACTCCTGATGACCATGATTTGTATTTTCTCTTTATTCTCATTGTCTTACTGTATTTTTTAATCAATTGTATTAATCATTTCAAAGAGCCAATTCTTTCACTTTTTTCTGTTGTCTGTCCATTTTCTATATCATTGACTTTCATTCTTATGTTAGTTTAATTTTTCTAAATTTTGTTTCAATCTCCCCTTCTTTTTTTGTCATCTTAAGGTGAAAGTGTGGATGACAGATTCCAAGGCTTCCTCCTTTTCTAATATAAAATTTAAAAGCATAAACTTCCACCTATGCACTGCTTTAGCAGTATCCTTTTAAGAAATATCTTCATTATTCAGTTTAAAATATTTTATAATTTACATTGTAATTTTTTCTTTAATCCATAAATTATTTAGAAGGGCATTGTTCAATTTCCAAGTATTTGAGGACTTTTTAGGCAGCTTTGTATTATTGATTTTAGCTGGCTTTAGAAAAAGTATTCTGAATCATTTTGAAGCCTCTGTAACTTATGAGGCTTGTTTAATCCAAAGGGCACAGACCAAATCCAGTCTTTGTACACTAGGATGTGGTAGAGAGTAGGCACTCCATAAACATTTGAATAAATAAATGAGTGAAGAGTTGCTACAGCCACGTAGATAAAGTGAGACACAAATTATAGAAGTCAAAAGAGAGTAGTGAAATCGTGATGGTGACAGCATCATGCAACTTTTCTACAGGTGAGAGTGCAAAGTCCTTGTTCTGCAACAACTGGATCTTGAGAAAGCACAGAAAGGATTTAAGAAGTCATGTAGTCAATGGATGAAAACTAAAGATAAAGCCTAAGAAACAGCCAATGTTGAAGATAGAAATACACCAAAAAAAGGGAGCCAGAATCCAAAGTGAAACTTTGCCTCTCTAGGTAGCCAAGATTTGACTAGTTTATTAACTGTTATTTGTGAACTACTGGTGATTTAATTAGGCCTTATCTGCATTATATATGTTGTAGTAATTGACATATGAGCAAAGATAACTTTGTGTGTGCTTAGTCACTCAGTCATGTCGGACTTTTTGTGACCTCATGGACAGTAGCACACCAGGCTCTTTTGTTCATGGGGTTCTCCAGGCATAAATACTGGAGTGGGCAGCCATTCCCTTCTCCAGGAGATCTTCCCAACCCTGGGATCAAACTCAGTTCTCTTGGATTGCAGGCAGATTCTTTACCATCTGAGCCACCAGGGAAGCCCAAAGATAATTTTTAGTAAGCCTATAAGTAGGTTCTTTTATCTCTAAACTAATGCCTATTATTTTCAATGTCCTGCATCAAGTATCCCATTTTATACAGACATCAGCAAGGTGCCCTGGCAGATGCTAAAGATAATTTAGTCTACCAGGCTCCTATCCAAGCGGAATAATTATGCCTCAACTGGGGCATCCCGATTTAATGACTTAGGGTGGTCAGTCTTACAAATATTAAAGAAACAGTCTCTCATATGGGAATGCCAGCTGGCCTTGTTGCTGCATAGAATTTCTTTACCCAGAAGGCTTTAAACAAGAAAGAAAAAAAGCATTTCATTATTAATGCCTTTCCCAAAAAAATTGCTTTCTAAAAGCACAAATCTCCATAGGACACTATTTAAAGTGGTTATATAACTTTTTTCCTGTATGGTTACAACATAATTCAGCAAGTCCTATATTGATAGTTGTTCAAGTTAATGTCAACATTTTGCTATTGTAATAAATATTACAGTGAACACCTCTCTATATCCATTATTACACTGTTACACTCTTTGTCTTTTTAAATAAATTTAAGTGAAATTTTATTTTTGAAGCCCCAGTATCTAGTAGAAACCAGAGCAAATATTATGAACTGACACTGTTAAAAGAAAAGACTTTTTAGTTTCATAGACTTTCTAAGTTCTTATTTAAATTTAAATAAGAATTTAAATTTAATTCTTAGGGAATTATTTAAATTTCCCTAAGAATAAATATGGGCTTTCCTGGTGGCTCAGATGGTAAAAAATCTGCCTGCAGTGTGGGAGACCCAGGTTCGATCCCTGGGTTGGGAAGATCCCCTGGAGAAGGGAATACCCACTCCAGCATTCTTGCCTGGAAAATTCCTTAGACAGAGGAAGCCTGGAAGGCTACAGTCCATGGGGTTTCAAAGAGTTGAACACAATTGAGAGACTTTGACAAGAATAAAAATGCAACTAACTTCTTAAAAACAAACAAACAAACAAAACAGGTCTAGGCCTAGGGTTGCAGCAGCTAGAAGCTTCTAGGGTAACTACTTACTTGTGTCTGAAACTCCCCTCCCCGTGGTTTGGGAGACAATAACCTGAGACACATAAGGCTTGCAAGTACCTACAAGTCTAACTGTCTTTTTCACCTGAAAGAATGGATAATACAGAATTAGGTAATGAATACCTATTTCCTCTATTTGGCTTTCCTTGGATTAAGATACTTACTGTATTTTCTAATTGTTCTTCTCCCATTCAAGAGATGCCTCCCCTTGTGAGGCAGAGCAAGAAAGAGTCCTTTTTTATCTTTACTACTGAGGCCTGGTGACGCAGTGTGCTTGCTGCAACTGGAGATTACTTTTGCTATGAGCTCTTCATGCTGGTTAATTTCACCAATCAGATCACAAAGATTCTGAGGAGATATTCAGATTGTTCTGGAATTCTTCATGTGTCACTATGGGGGACTATCAGACCAAATGTTTTATTACACATACACAACATTTTAAGGTTTGTTGTTCACTTGCTCAGTGGTGTCCAACTTTTTGTGACCCCAAGGACTGCAGAAGGCCAGGCTTCCCTGTCTTACACCATCTTCTGTAGCTTGTTCAAACTAATGTTCATTGAGTCAGTGATACCATCCAACCATCTCATCCTCTGTCAACTCCTTCTCCTCCTGCCCTCAATCTTTCTCAGCATAAGGGTCTTTTCCAATAAGTCAGCTCTTCACATCAGGTGGCTAAAGTATTGGAGGTTCAACTTCAGCATCAGTCCTTCCACTGAATATTCAGGGTTGATTTCCTTTAGGATTGACTGGTTTGATCACCTTGCATTCCAAGGGATTCTCAAGAGTCTTCTCCAACACCACAGCTCAAAAGCATCAATTCTTCAGTGCTCAGCCTTCTTTACGGAGAAGGCAACAGCACCCCACTCCAGTACTTTTGCCTGGGAAATCCCATGGACGGAGGAGCCTGGTAGGCTGCAGTCCATGGGGTCGCGAAGAGTCGGGCACGACTGAGCGACTTCACTTTCACTTTTCACTTTGCTGCATTGGAGAAGGAAATGGCAACCCACTCCAGTGTTCTTGCCTGGAGAATCCCAGGGATGGGGGAGCCTGGTGGGCTGCTGTCTATGGGGTTGCACAGAGTTGGACACGACTGAAGCAACTTAGCAGTAGCAGCCTTCTTTATGGTCCAACTCTCACATCCACACATGGCTACTGGCAAAACCATAGTTTTGACTATACAAACCTTTGTCAGCAAAGCAATGTCTCTGCTTTTTAAGGTTAAGTGCATATTAAACAAAACATTTTACGAGAATATGCGTGTGTGTGGGCATGCATGCTAAGTTGTTTTACTTAGTGCTAACTTGTGTCTGACTTTTTGTGACCCTATGAGCTGTAGCCCACCAGATTCATCTGGCCATGGGGTTCTCCAGGCAAAAATACTGGAACTGGTTGCCATGCCCTCCTCCAGGGGAATATTCCCAACCCAGGGATCAAACTCCCGTCTTTTGTGTCTCCTGCATTGGCAGGCAGGTTCTTTACCACTAGTGCCAACTGGGGACTCTGTTGTTTGTATTCCCCTAACATCAGATTGTAAAACATTAAATATAGAGGGGATATGTTGTTAGAATGATTACTGTGGCTTTTTGTAGTGTGGTTGTTAAGGGAAGTGGAAAGATAAGAAAATATATTTTAGCTTAACTAAGCATTCAAATGAACAATATTTTCATCTAATTTACATATTCAAAATAATATTAATGTATAAAATATTTTTATATACTCTATTATCTGCTATCATATTTCAATTTTCCCTGAAAATTCAGATTTTTCAAGAAAAAGTTAATTCCAGATGACATTATGGAAGGATTCATAACAGCTCCTTGCCCAAGGTTACATACAGTCAATTAATATCCCTAGGTCTTGAATTCCTCATCAATAAATATTGAACCAGGCAGTTTCTAAATAACCTTCTCACCCCAAATTCCATGATTCTACATATTTGGAATGAAATAATTCATTGCTCTACAGGTCATATATCTGTCTAAGGAATGCAAGGAGTTAACAACAACAACAAAAAAAACCTCAAGGTATAAATATGAATTGTTTTGTGAATTGTCAATAATCCATTTACTTGCAAATATTCCACAAATTAGTTTTTTGGTGTAGTTATTTCTGTAAGAGCTTCAATGTAAGAGGGAATCTCTATCTGTATGTATTTAGTGTGGCAGAGTTGGGAGGAAGCTTTCATAAATTTTCTTCAACACTGAAAAAAGTAAGGATAACAAGTTTGAAAGGTTGGAGAAACTTGGACTTTGAATCACGGATAGAGAAACTGCAATTTAGTCAAGTATGAGGTTATGTCTAGTGTTGTCTGCTTATTTTCTTTTGCTGCTTTAATGTAATGCAGTTGTATTTAGTGCTGAATTAATGAAACTGCTCATTCATTGATTGCCTTCCTCTCCATGATGCAAATGAACTGTGAACATTACATCTAGTTTTGACCCAGCCTGACAATTTTAGACTCAGAAAAAAGGTAATACGATCCAGTGAAAGAACAACAGATGAAACCAGGGAGTTCTGGATGACAGGCTTGTTTCTGTGACTTTGAACAAGTGGATTAACCTTTTGGGTTTCAGCTTTTTCTCTCATAAAATGAAAATATTGAATTGCTTAGGTCTCTTCCTCTTTAAATATTCTACAGTTCTATGGTTCTATGAATGATCTGGCCAACAGTTCTCCTCACTGCCTATTAAGATTTGAATTCACCCCTGATTCTAACAGGACTGATTCACAATTTAAATTTCTTGCTTTCACCTTAATAATGACAATAATAACAAAAGCATCATTCCCTATCCTTTCTTTTCTGGTTTTTGAATGTCCCATTCTCTAAGCACAAGCGAAATCCCAAATTGTGAGGTCTCATAAATAGAAAGGATGGAAAATTAGAAAAAGAAAAGCTCAAGGGAGATTTTTTTTTTAAAACCACTCCAGAGATTACTCTAGAGCCTGCATCTTATACCCATGCTTTGAACTTTTGTCGTCTTCTTACCATGAAGCCAGTGAGTTGCCACACACTGGACCAGATTTATTCAGCTTTGTATTCTGTCATATTGCTGTCCTGGGGATACATCATCTATGCAGCAATTGTAGCTGTATGATGACAGCCAAGGAAGGAATACCCAAGCAAAATCTTCAGGATGAGTGAAGATTTCTAATTCTTCTGGATTTGATTCCATGCACAATTGTTTAACTCATGCTTATCTGACATGTGTGTCAATTTAAAGTAAAATCCTTAATACAAATTTCTGAATTAAAAAAAGATTTTCACACCCATGGATAAGGAAGGGGAATAAGCATATTAATAAAGATTCTTTACTGCAGGTGGCATTAATCTAACTCAAAAAAATGTAAGCAAATTAAGGGAATTTGTTAACTCTCATAAATAGGTTAGGAGATTCATCTGGCCTCAGGTACACCTGTAAGGACACTCTAATTCTTCAACAGTTCCTCTCCACCAACAGAATGACAGCTGGAAGCTGAAGACTCCAATTCTATATAAGCTTAATAACCCCAAAAGAGAGGAAATACATTTTGTATTGTTTTCCCAAATAACTCCAGGAAAAACTCCCAAGAAAGAATGATTTACTGATCTGAGTTGATCACGTACAGTTCCTGTACCAATTAAGGTAGTTTATGGGATGGGTTATCTGATTTACTGGGATAACCTAGGTGATGCTGCCTCTTCTTGGAAGCCTATAGTCGGGCCTATGACACTCATATGGAATGGGTTGCTCTTAGGAAAGAAGAGTTTTGTATTCTGAAAAAGTGGGGCCTCCTTTATTAGGATTCTGAAATGGTTTTTAGAAAGAGAAAGATGATTGTGAGCTGTGCAGATGTCCTAAAAGATGCCTATGGCTCAAATCTTTCCCACAGAGCATGAGAAAATTACATGCAGAGAAAAAGATATGCACATAAAAAGCTAATTTAAGTTTTATAACTCAATTCAATAATGCCACAAAGGGAGTAAGTACAGATCTTGGAGCCCAAAGTACCTGTGTTCTAATTCTAACTCCAACAAGTTTATTAGCTGTGTGGCTTGGACAAATTCTTTCACCGTTCCGCTCAACTTCCTTTTCTTTCTGTGAAATTGTGATAATAATGCATATTGCATAGTACAGTGTACACAGAGTGATGAAGTACTACTACTTCTGAGGCACCTAAACATTAATGAGTATTTACAAGTGCTTCCTCTATAATAGGCAAATGTCCAAAAGGATGCACAGCAGCAAAAAGGGAAAGGTGAAGAAGCAAAGAATCTACTTGGCCTGGTGGACATTACCATTATATAATAGCACTATACAATGACAAAAGCTAATACGTACCAGTTGTTGTGTATAATGTGATGGGAAGTTTTCTTAATGTTTCACATATATATTTATATACATTAGCTGAGTACTATTACTGTCCGCTTTAGAGGCACAGAGAGTTTATGTAACATGTCCGAGGTCACACAGCTAGTAAGTTGTAGAATCAGGACTTGAGCCCAGACAGACTGGCTCCAGAGCTTACATCTTAAACACTACTCTGTACTGCCCTTAGGCCAACTGCATCAGAGCATATCCTGCCACATGTGTTCCTAAAGCAGAGAGGTGTCTGTGGACATACCACCACAGTGAGAATACAGTATGGTTCAAACCTTCACACTTGCTAGAATCCCCCTGGTTTACTCCACATGCCCCCTTTCCTGAGGTTACCTCACCAGAATTAATGGATTGTTATTCTTCTTGATGGGTTGTAAACTGTGAGATAGTTTGCCTACCACGCTTAGTTTAAGATTTGGAAGGTTTACTTGCAAAAGCTCTTAGAAGCACCCATGGATAAACAAGAGTGAAAAATTAAACCAAGGATAGACATTTTTGTTTGCACTTTTTTCAAAACTATCCAAACAACTGGATTCAAAAAATTTCCCTGGCACCACAGGCAAATGCTTCTTCCTCAGGCATGAAATGGGCCATTGAAGATGCAGGCACATTGCTGTAGTAACTGAGGAAATTTATAAACAATCTATAACTTCTTATTTCTGCCACCTTTACTTTAAAAGAGTCCTACAGACCAAAACACTGATAAATGGTAGTGAAGCCTGATGACTTCTAAGAGAATTAAACAGGATACATGTGGCAGAAGCCATTGGTTGGTTAGCCCATCTCCTGTTCTCAAATCTACCTTACTTGGCATGTTGCATTATAGAGACTAGAAAAGCCATATATTTGCTTTCCTGCTCTCCTGAAGCTAGGGTTGGCCACTGAGGCAGTTTCAGCCCCAGTGAGGTGTAAGTAAGCGTCTCCAGGCGTTCTGGCAAATCCTTGCTTTCCTGATATAAAGGAGAAATGACACTGTCACACATTTCCTTCTGCCACCCCTTCCTGTTTTGGATATAGACTCATGTCTAGAGCTATGGCAACCATCTTGCAAAGCACAAGAGAATGGCCAACAAAACTGGAGAAACGCTGGCTTTGTATTTTTGACACTGTTACCAGTCACCAACCGCTGTTTACCTCCAGAATGCTTGTTACATGAGTAAAATAGTTTGTCACTTTGGTTAGGTTTTCTCTTGATGCTGAAAGCATTCCTATTGATATAATGGGATTGCAGATATATTAGCCCATCTATTTGTCACCTTTTAATTCTACACCAATTTGTCTATCTCTCAAAAATCCCCCAGAAGTTGGGTTAAAGAAGCATTACTTGATCAAGTCACTGATATGACTTATAGGGCACAGAATAATCAAAACAAATCCTCTTTCTGGTTTATCCCCTAATCATACTATTTTAATGTAACTCCAATATTACATCATTAATAGTATAAGGAAGGGTGCATTAATAGCATAATAGTATAATTAATAGTGTAAGGTCTAGCACATTATTAACCAAACTTAGTTCAATAAAAACCATCTTTTACTTTAGGCTCAAGTTCAACTTTATAGAGTTCATAGTTGAGAGAAATGATTGTAGTTATTTGTTCTACATCACCCTTCTGCAGCTCTCAGATAAGGCCTCCCAAACATGCCCTGAAGGTCATCCATCTGGCCCTCCCTGTAATGTGCACCAGGAAATCTAACTCACTCTCTTTGGACACTCTCCTCTCTTCCCTGATACCTAGAGATGAGCAGACAGACTCAGAGGAAAACGACCCTCATTAGTTAATACCACTGAGTACATAATAGGCACTCAACTTTATATGAATTAAGTGAATAAATTAAAAAGCATTATCTACTAGACTGTAGGGACTTTCAGAGAGGCTTTCTGGGGAATATGGTCTGTCTTAGTTTGGGCAGATATAACAAAATACCATAAACTGGGGAGCTTATAAACAATAGAAATTGATTTTTTCCAATTCTGGAAATGAGGAAGTCCAAGATGATGGCACTGGCAGATCTGGTGTCTGGTGTAAGTCTGCCTCCTCACTGATGGCTGTCTTCTCACTGCAACTTCACATGGCAGACAGGACAAGTGATCTTTCTGGGGCCTCTTTTTAAAGGCACTAATCCTGTTCATGCAGGCTCTGCCTATGACCTGATCACCTCCCAAAGGTACCTGCTGATACCATGACATCGAGGGTTAAGATTTCAATATATGAATTTTGCCGTGCATGCTCAGTTGTATCTGACTCTGTGACCTCATGGACTGTAACCTACCAGGCTTCTCTGTCCATGGAATTCTCCAGGCAAGAATACTGAAGTGGGTTGCCATTTCCTACTCTAAGAGATCTTCCCGACCCACGGATTGAACCTGGGTCTCCTGCATTGCAGGCAGATACTTTACCACTGAGCCAGCGGAGAAGCCCATAATATGAATTTTGAGGGGACACAAACATGCACTCCAAGTATGGTCTAAAGAGTCTTAAACACCGCTGTAAGATTTAGCCAAGTGAGAGGCGATAGGGAGAGCAAGCCAGAAAAAATCGACAGTACAAAATGAAGTGTTTTATATGAATACAAGAGTGGTGTATGGGAGAGAATTAGAAATAATTTCATACTGTGGAAGTGAAGTGTGAAGCAGAGAAGTTGGCAGGGATCTAATCAGGATGGCTCTTGGCAAATGGAAAATTTGAAATATTTTAAGAAGGAAATTGGCATTGCTCTGCATTTCAGAAAAATCACTTTAGGGACAGTTAGGGGAGTGGATTCAAGACAAGAAACTGGATTCAAGAAAAAGAGGATCATCATGGGCTCCTGGAGAAACGAGAGGCCATGAGGTTTAAACTAGTTCATCCATTCTGAAATGTATTAAGTATAAATTTCAACATTTTAAAGTACTCTACCATGCTGAATTCAACTCAACTATGTGCTGAGTTATATACTGCTGCTGCTAAGTTGCTTCAGTCGTGTCTGACTCTGTGAGACCCCATAGATGGCAGCGCACCAGGCTCCCCCATCCCTGGGATTCTCCAGGCAAGAACACTGGAGTGGGTTGCCATTGCCTTCTCCAATGCAGGAAAGTGAAAAGTGAAAGTGAAGTCGCTCAGTCGTGTCCAACTCTTAGCGACCCCATGGACTGCAGCCTACCAGGCTCCTCTGTCCATGGGATTTTCCAGGCAAGAGTACTGGAGTGGGGTGCCACTGCCTTCTCCTGAGTTATATACTAGCCAGGAAGTATCCCCATTCTCTCATTGAAAGGGAGGTGGCAACACAGGACCAGGGAGCAGACTGACTACAAGATGGGAAAGAATCTACCCATGTACGTAGTCCACTTGGCAGGTGCTCTGATGGGAGGCCACCTGGCACTTTCCCAACTGCTCATCCCTTACCATTCTTACCATTCTGAAGCCCAGAAGATCAGAACTTTAACCAAGGTCACAGTGACCAGTCAGAAATAGTCCTAGTGGCTCCTAAATGTCAGATGACAAAACCTGCTGCATAAGATAATTCAACTAAAATCTAAAATAAAATGGTCACTTGCTCGCAAAAAGAAAACAAGCACAGTATTTCAGCAAAACGTCATGAACCTGGATGAAACTGTAATTCAGGAAGTTGTAAAATACGGCTGCACAATCCTTTTGGGCTGTCACGCCTATCACGTGACTGTGAAACTTGTGCTCTGCCCTGGGGCTCTGCCTTGCTTGGTTTGTGTGAGGCTGTGTGTGAGTGAAACTAGAGTGGGAGGTCAGCTACACAAGATGGTCTATTTAACAGCTGATCTGCTGGGACCAGTGCCTAAGAAGTTAATTTCTAGCTTTGAGATGGTTTCTGGTAATTGTAGGTAATTTAAAATATAATTGCAATTTAGTTGGGGAAAAAAAAAAAAAACTCTGTTTGCAGTGTTTATGCTCATCACTCTAATTTAAGGTCTAGAATGTTGGATGAACTACACTTCAATACACGCCCATTTTGCATCTTCCTGATTTTTACCACCAGTGATTATAAAAACAGCCTCAGCAAACCTCAGTCTGTGTTTCAAGACAGATGCTGCAAAGCTCAGATATAAAGTTTCACATTGCTGGAAGGTTAACTGCTGCGCATGTTAATGATTATCAAATAGATGAAGAAAACCACAAGGCTCCAAAATGCAAAAGCCCCTCAAAAAAATCCAGCTTGCCCATGTTTATAATAAGGCCACTTTATTTTATTTTTTTTCAAGGAGGATGACTATGGTTGAGTTCAGTGTGGTCTGCATGCAGGCTTAATGGAGGAGTAATTACACAAGTCTGCTTGTGAGGGGGCCAACGGAGCTTCCCTCTGGGTTGTGTGTTACAAAGTTCTCTGCGCTGAGCCAGAGCATCCAGAGCTTTGCAAGGTTCAGAGATTTCTTACCACAGTGAGATCGAGTGTCTTGAATGTACTGGTTTATTTTAAGTGAGGAAGAAACTTTAGGATATATTGTGTGTAGATTTATAGAAAAAAAAAAATGGTCTCAATTATCTAAAATGTGGAAAGGACAGCTACTCAATAGCAGACACCCTGAGAATTATTAAGATTCCAAAGCACTGCCATGAACAAATCCAGCCATCATTACTTGCCTAGGACACATGCAGCCAAATGATTGAGAAATTAGCTTGAGATGAGCACTTGATCCAACAACTTCGCATACAGTTTCCCCTCTACCAGCTTGTACAACTTTGTAGATGAAGGTCAGGGTGAAGCAGCACTCCCCTGCTGCGGCAATCACACTGCATCAACACTGGCAGTACAGACACACTCGGAGCCTGAGAACCGAGGGCCGCAGGTCAAAAGCTGCGGTGCTGGTACCCAAAGCTTGCTTTCAAAGACAGACCCACACTAAGGGTAGTCACCAAACAATTCTGCAAAAGGCAGTGAAGACTGTGTGCCTAGAAAGCTTTCACATAAAGCTGAGAAGTTTAGTAACAGGGAAGACAAAATGTGTTCTTCAGTGGCAGAACCAAACTGATCTGGTTTTACTGATAACCATTCAACAAGAAAACAAACATTTTAAAAGAACTGATAACTTGTTACATGTCCCTGATTTTTTAAAAAAATTCAAATACTACAAAAGTGAAAATTTCTCTCCAACCTCAAACCCCGGTCCCCCTCCCCTGTCTCCTTCTCTCAAAGTAGGCCCTGCTATCCGTTTTTTGTGAGCTATTGTCTATTCATATCTAAGCACATATATGTATGCCACATACACTGAAATTAAATTGCTCAGCATTGCACCTGGTACATAACAGGGCTCAATAAATGTTTTTAATCATTACTACAATAAAACCCACTAGGCTCCCAAATTTCTATACTTTGGAAGGGGCTAAGTGGCTATAACCCAACTGGATGTTGGTAAACTGCCTAAAGCTACATTTGCCTAGTAATTTACATAAGCAAAAATATATGAATTTGAGTATCAAAAGAAGTACAGCAATCAATTATAAGCCACTAAAAAATGGGAATTCAAAAGTCCATATCAATAATAAATGGACAGTAAATAAAAATTAAATGAGGGGAAAAGGGAATCCTCAGCTGTAATGAAATTCAATGGCTTACTGGTGGGTGGGGAAGTAGTATTAGACCTGGAGGACCATTCTTTTGCAACCATGATAATGAAGATTAGATCAGACAAGATTCATCAATGGATGCTATATCTAGAGAAAATTTTGATGAGAATGTTTGCATCATAAAGTGTCTCCTCATGGATTGTTCTTACTAGATGCAAAAGTGAGGAGAGAAACACTAATTATATAATGGAGAATTTGGAATACACCTTGAGCAAGTCATTGAAATTAACATTACCAATGTGAACAGACATGGTACTCTGAGAAGGACACAATATCACCTATGTGGTACTCTGGCCTAGAATGTTTCACTTCAATCTAATCACAAGGAAATGTCAGACAGACCTAAAATGAGGATTATTCTATTTTTAAAAAGGGCAGGGTTCAGGAATTCCCTGGCAGTCCAGTGGTTAGGATTCAGAGTTTCTATTGCAGGATCCCACAAACTGCACAGCACGGCCAGAGGGGGGGAAAAACGGACAGGGGAGGAGGTGTAGTGAGGGCTATATTCTTCAAAAATGCTAATGTAAAAGACAGAAAGACTGTGGAAATGTTACAGATTCAGTTCAGTTCAGTTGCTCAGTTGTGTCTGATTCTTTGCAACCCCATGAACCGCAGCACGCCAGGCCTCCCTGTACATCACCAACTCCTGGAGCCTACCCAAACCCATGTCCATCGAGTCGGTGATGCCATCCAGCCATCTCATCCGCTATCGTCCCCTTCTCCTCCTGCTCTCAATCTTCCCCAGCATCACGGGCTTTTCAAATGAGTCAACTCTTCACATCAGGTGGCCAAAGTATTGGAGTTTCAGTTTCAACATCAGTCCTTCCAATGAACACCCAGGACTGATCTCCTTTAGAATGGACTGGTTGGATATCCTTGCAGTCCAAGGGACTCTCAAGAGTCTTCTCCAACACCACAGTTCAAAAGCATCAATTCTTCGACGCTCAGCTTTCTTCACAGTCCAACTCTCACATCCATACATGACCACTGGAAAAACCATAGCCTTGACTAGACGGACCTTTGTTTGCAAAGTAATGTCTCTGCTTTTGAATATGCTATCTAGGTTGGTCATAACGTTCCTTCCAAGGAGTAATCATCTTTCAATTTCATGGCTGCAATCACCATCTGCAGTGATTTTGGAGCCAGGAAAATAAAGTCAGCCACTGTTTCCACTGTTTCCCCATCTATCTGCCATGAAGTGATGGGACCGGATGCCATGATCTTCGTTTTCTGAATGTTGAGCTTTAAGCCAACTTTTTCACTCTCCTCTTTCACTTTTATCAAGAGGCTCTTTAGTTCTTCTTCACCTTCTGCCATAAGGGTGGTGTCACATGCATATCTGAGGTTATTGATATTTCTCCAGGCAATCTTGATTCCAGCTTGTGCTTCCTCCAGCCCAGCATTTCTCATGATGTACTCTGCATAGAAGTTAAATAAGCAGGGTGACAACATACAGCCTTGACATACTCCTTTTCCTATTTGGAAGCAGTCTGTTGTTTCATGGCCAGTTCTAACTGTTGCTTCCTGACCTGCATATAGGTTTCTCAAGAGGCAGGTCAGGCGGTCTGGTATTCCCATCTCTTTCAGAATTGTCCACAGTTTATTGTGATCCACACAGTCAAAGGCTTTGGCATAGTCAATAAAGCAGAAATAGATGTTTTTCTGGAACTCTCTTGCTTTTTCCATGATCCAGCAGACATTGGCAATTTGATCTCTGGTTCCTCTGCCTTTTCTAAAACCAGCTTGAACATCTGGAAGTTCACGGTTCACGTATTGCTGAAGCCTGGCTTGGAGAATTTTAAGCATTACTTTACTAGCGTATGAGATGAGTGCAATTGTGCCGTAGCTTGAGCATTCTTTGTTACAGATTAAGTAAAACTAAAGAGACATGAGAGCCAAATGCAATATCAGACCCTAGATTTGAAGAAGAAAAGCTATCATAGGTTATTAGATCACCTGACATGATGGGAATACAAGCAGTAGAGCAGAGAAAAAGTCAGTTGTAGGACTGCTATTTATGCTTCTATAAGACAACAACCCTACCAGATCCACCCTTACCTGGGAGCCCTGAGTCCCATGCCCTTCAGGAGCACTTAAATCTTTATCCTCTAAGCTCCTTCTTTGCCCAGGTAAGTAGAGGATGGGAAAACTCTGATTCCAGGTTGGTTGCTTCTGCAGCAGGAACAATAAGCTTTAGGATCTGGAAATTTAGACTATGTCAGTGATACAGACTCAAAAGTGAGAAACTACATCACAAATTTCTTTCTGGTCCCCTCTGACCAGCTTGTGCTAATTTCACTGAAACCTTCCTCTTACCCTCCTTTTTCCTAAGTCCATTTAAAAGCCAAACAAACTCTGAAAGTGAAAGTCACTCAGTTGTGTCCAACTCTTTGCGACCCCATGGACTGTACAGTCCATGAAATTCTCCAGGCCAGAACTGGAGTTGGTAGCCTTTGCCTTCTCCAGGGGATCTTCCCAACCCAGGGATCAAACCCAGGTCTCCCGCATTGCAGGCAGATTCTTTACCAGCTGAGCCCCAAGGGAAGCCCAAGAATACTGGAGTGGGTAGTCTATCCCTTATTCAGTGGATCTTCCTGACCCAGGAATCTAACCAGGGTCTCCTGCATTGCAGGTGGATTCTTTACCAACTGAGCTATCAGGGAAGCCCTAGGGGAAAAAAGTAAGGCATGACAAATGTAGGTAGCTAATAACTGTTTGGTGAATAAATAAAAATGAATGAGTGAATGAATGAACAAATAAACAGTGAAGGTATTTCAATAATGCTCTGATAATGAAGACTAGTAGTATGGTTTATGCAGGAATAACAAAAAGAAAACATGTTTTTTCTAACTTTAGCTATTGTTAGCTGAGCTTAGGTAGTCATTTCCTTATATCTGTTTTTAAATGTAAGTATACCTGTATTTGAACCAATATTAAGTCTAGGAATATATACCAGGGTAAAAAGGAGAAAAATATCCTTTAAAGGAGACACGGAAACACAAAGGACTCTGCTGGCCTTTCTATTGGGGATGAAAATGGAAAATTAAACTTACAAGAAAACTAGAAGAATTTTA
Organism: Bubalus bubalis; assembly: GCF_019923935.1. Lineage (NCBI taxonomy): Eukaryota > Metazoa > Chordata > Mammalia > Artiodactyla > Bovidae > Bubalus > Bubalus bubalis. Next base: position 36,752,273 of record NC_059167.1, on the reverse strand, counting down.
CACTCAAATGAAACATTGAGATAAATGAGATTTGGGCTTTAAGTAAAATGTCATAGACTAAAAAATGCCAGAAGTGGATTCAACGCAGCAGACACGTTCTGAAGAGAGACCATCCATTTTTGTTACCTGGATCCTCAGATTCTGTCATAATGATTCCTGTCCTTTCCAAGCCAGGTGCCTAAGTTTTCTCTTCTATTCTAAGAACTATTATATATCCTTCCAGTAAACTCTCCCTCTGCTTAAGTTATTCAAAGTTCATCTCTGCTGCTTATGAAAGAAGAACCATGACAAGACATGTTTCCCAGCTCATTGTATGAAGTACACCAATTATTATTCCCAAATATGGGCTTAGTAGGGCATCCCTGCGGAGAAGGCAATGGCACCCCACTCCAGTACTCTTGCTTGGAAAATCCCATGGATGGAGGAGCCTGTTAGGCTGCAATCCATGGGGTCGCTAAGAGTTGGACACGACTGAGTGACTTCACTTTCACTTTTCACTTTCATGCATTGGAGAAGGAAATGGCAGCCCACTCCAGTGTTCTTGCCTGGAGAATCCCAGGGACGGGGGAGCCTGGTGGGCTGCCATCTATGGGGTCGCACAGAGTCGGACATGACTGAAGTGACTTAGCATAGCATAGCATAGGGCATCCCTGGTAGTTCAGCTGGTAAAGAATCCACCTGCAATGCAGGAGACCTGGGTTCAATCCCTGGAGGAAGGCATGGCAACCCGCTCCAGTAATTCTTGCCTGGAGAATCCCCATGAAACAGAGGAGCCTGGCAGGATACAGTCCATGGGGTCTCAAAGAGTCGGACATGATTAAGTGACCAAGCACAACACAGCACAACGTGGGCTTAGTAATAAGGTTTCCAGGTGGCGCAATAGTAAAGAAGCTGCCTGCCAATGCAGGAGATGCAAGAGACATAACTTTGATCCTTGAGTCAGGAAGATCCCCTGGAGTAGGGAATGGCAACCTACTCCAGTATTCTTGCCTAGAAAATTCCATGGACAGAGGTGCCTGGCAGGCTACAATCCATGGGGTCACAGAGTTGGACAGAACGGAGCGCAGCACACCACATACATACAGTAAGAAGGTTAGAGGAAGTTTGTGGATTTTTTTCTCCTTTTGTTTCCATATGTCTGGTTGAGCTCACCAAATATATGTAAGGGCAAGAACTTGAGTCAAAATGAAAACATTAATTCTTTGCCTACTCCATAAGAACCCTTTATTACTGTATCTAAAAGTACTTATTGTTCAATAATATTAGACAGGGTTACATGTTTTTATGTTAAAAAAAACCCATTGATTTCTAGATTAATTTCAAAGGGTGCATTTTAAATTTACTGATTTCCAAAGCCCTACCTCAACTACCACAAATTTCCCCTGATTTTCATGTGCAATTGCTTGAAGCAGAAACAGGGTACCACTTTTGCTGCTAATGTTTCAACTTTCCAAGTTTAACTAGTCATGTAAAGAACTAATTTTAAAAAGTTGTAGTATCCTTTTTCAAAAATACAGTTTAAACACCACATTACCTTTATCAGCCTAGGTACTTGATTGAAAGTCCTGGAAGAAATGGTTATTGCTGTCCTGTTTCAACAAGCTGTCCTTTAAATAATTAAAAAATCTCCATTGATAATTCTTATTGTTTTGACCTTGATTTTTGTGCCTAGTACATTTCTATGCATCCAACAGATGTTTAAGAAATAGAAGTTAAATTCATGAACAAATAAATGTTTTGTTTTCCATTGTGAAGCAATTTTGGCTTGATTCATCACTAAGAGTTGGTTAAGAGGCTCTACTGCATAGCCATTTTAAACTTAGTGGACACAGATGTCACAGCAAATAGCTATTCTTGATGGTTCCACAAGCTTTCCATAAAAGTTTTAGAGTCCTAAAGTGGTCCCACTACATAATGAAAGCCTGAACTGCTGCCTGGGATGATTCTGTGGTAGCATTTATATTCCAGCAGTTCCCCCTCATGCTCCAACATCAAGCTAGAAGGCCTGATTTTATCTTAAGCCATATCTTTAATTGGGCCCTTCCCCTTCCTATCCTGTCTCCCTCATTACCTTATAGATTCTTACCAAAGAGCAGTTGAAGCCCTATCTCAGGCTCTGCTTCTAGTGAGGCCAACTGAAGACAACAGTATGCTATTATCTTATTAATAAAGAAGTATTATATAACAATACCTATCGACTTCTTTGCCAATGAAATTCCATATTCTACCTAAAGTGTAGATGTCTGCAAAAGACATATTATCATGGTACAGAATCAACACAGACAACTATAATTTATGGAGAGCGTTCCATGTAGATGCTAGCTCCTCGAATTCTAGGTAGGCACAACCACTCACACTTACAAAATTTTAAAAAATTGAGTCAACAATGTCGAAAAATCTGTGAAAAATCAGATAACTAGTACATGACAATTTATTTTGAGTATTTCCTGAAAAGGCTCACAGGTTGATCATAAATGTTCTAAAATACTCTGAGAGAAAATGGTGATGTCCCTCTAACTTCCTGTTCTTCAACAGTTGTGGGATAAAGCCCAAGTGATCACTTCAGAAATGATTGATGTGTTCTAAGGCTTACTCATGAGATTTAAAGCATACTTTTCTAAAAACAAAACCAAAAAACCCCACCCTGCTCTCATCACATTAATATCTTTGTTCACACAAGCCAAATCAACCAACGTCTCCACAGCCAAAAAGAGGGAGCGATAATTGTTAAAACAGCATTTTAGTTTGGGAAGAAGTTGAAAACAGGAATAGGTAAAGAGCATGTGACCCACTCTCAACCAGAAATACCAAAAAGCCTTTGTTAGCAAACTGGATGAAGCAATTATAAGCAGTATCACAGACTGTCAATCTTAGATATCGGTCTTCCTTAAAAGCCTGCATGCTCTGTCATCAACAAGGTTATCTCAACCTTTGCTGAAACTATTTTTACTTTTAGCTTGGCTTACCTCTTAGTATAACCGTCGCCTAAGTTCGAGCCCTATCAAGAAAAGCAGCACTACACTACTGCGGCACTAAAAAAGCGAAGTCACACACGCTTCAGCTCCCAAATAGGTCATAATCTATAGAGCACAGCCTAAGAGGTTAAAAAACTGTAAAAGAAATTCACAGCTATGTGAAATAAACCAGACACAAAAGGACAAATAGTGCATGATTCCACTTGTACGAGGTACCAAGAATAATCATCCATGGAGATAGAAAGTATAGTAGTAGTTACCAGGGGCTGGTGGGGGAGGAGTAGAAATGAAGAGTTATTATTTAATGGGTCAAATTTCTGTTTGGATGATGAAAGAATTCTGGAAGTGGACAGTGGTGATGGTTGCACGACAATGTGAATATTCTTAATGCCACTTAATGCCACAGTATACTTTAAAAATCAAAATGGTACATTTTGTTATGTATATTTCCATACAAGAACTTTTTATAAAAGATATTCAGTGCTTTCCTTACATCTCTTAAAAATGCTAATGAGACTCTAATCAGTAAAATTTCCACACTTACCATATATTTTTTAATCCTCTCCCCAGTTTCCTCAAAACCCAACTTACCAACATCACTCTTGCAAACCCACCACCAAATTTCTTAAAACTCTATTCTGGCCACTACCTTCTGTCTTCCACCTCTCCTCCTTTTCCTCATGAGCCTATATCATTTAAGCACTCAAGAGATAGAACCCTCACTTGAGAGCAGGAAGAGGAAAACACATGAGCAAGCGAGGTCTTCCATAGTGTGCAGAAGGGGAAAAGTTGGAAGTAGTCATCCACAGTAATTTTAATTTCATCACATTCATTTTATTTTATGGTTAATCCTTCTATAGCTTCAAGCATTTCTCATCACCTATGATTTGGTGAACAAATCTGTATTGACTTTAACTGATATTCATTATTTCACAGTCGTCATTCAAATTATGCCTCAGCCCCTTGCATATCAGGTATTTACACCAAGATGAGAGGTTTTAGAGTCAGGGGTTCTCAATTTCTGCTGTACACTAGAATCACATGGGGAGCCAAAAGGCACCATGTCCAGGCCACAGCTCACACCAACTAAATCAGTAGGACCCAGAGCTAGAGACCCAGGCAACTGTATTTTTTTAAACTCCCAATGTGCAGCTACGTGTGACAACCAATGTTTCAGAGAAGTGTTTCTCCATCTTTAATGGACATACCAAATATGTAGAGTTTGTGTTGATTATTAAAAGGAAGGCTGATTTAGGAGGGCTGGAGGAAGCATCCGGATACTGCATTTCTAATAAGTCAAAGTAATGCCAAATCTGCTGTTCCTGAAACCTACCTTGAGTAGTGAGTCTTTAGCAAACAAAAGCCTTTCAAGTTTCCTTGCTTCCTCAGAGGAGCATTTATTATACACACAGTCAGTGAAAGTGAATTCATAGTTGGGCTTCCCAGGGAAGCAGGCCTGGACAAGGACTTGGGACACAACTGAGATGGCCTCAGTGGCAGGCGTTCATTACTCTGCCTGGTGTGGCTTCAGCTGCTCTGCTTCTGCTTATAGGCTGGTCCTAGGTTTCAATCCAACTTAGCTTCTCTAACTTCACGACTGTTAACAAGACACTCAATTCCCTAGGCCTCAGTGACCTCATGTGTAAAATGGAGAATAAACATGGCAACTATTTCATTGCGTTACCATAAGGTTTAAATGAGATAATCATGAACAGCACTGGTATGCCTGCCATTATGCATGCCTGTCTTTATTTCTGCTGCCAGCAAAAAGCAATTCACTAATTCTCTCTCTTTCCCTCAAGCGTCTGTTTCTGGATTCAGCTAACTCGCAGTTTTGCTCTGTGTGCTTCTTGAACTCTGCTTCCGCTACCAACTTCTGGCTCTCTCTACAAGTTCCAATTAGTACATTCCAAAAGTGGTTTTGATTGGGTCAGTCAGTCACGATCCACTAGACCTCTTCAAGGAAGACTCTGTGTTTGCACAAAGTCTCCACTAAGATAGATCAAGGAAATTTGTGGATTGACTTCCACAATCAGGATTTGACTCAGACTAGGGCCTCTCAGATGGTGCTAGTGGTAAAGAACCTGCTTCCCGGTGCAGGAGCTGCAAGAGATCCCTGGGTTGGGAAGATCTTCTGGAGGGAGGGCATGGCAACCCACTCCAGTATTCTTGCCTGAGAAATCCCATGGACAGAGGAGCCTGGTGGGCTACAGTCCATAGGGTCACAAAGAGTTGAACATGACTGAAGCAACTTAGCACGCATGACAGCTACAGTGTAAGACAAGCTAAATGTAAGAAACCTTCAGAAAGAGATGGGGATATAGATGGCAATGAGGTTTTCTAGGATGGGTGGTGCAACTGCCGAGCACCTTGCTTGCCTTGCCCAGTACACTTAGCAAATATTTACTGAACAACTAATAACTGCAAAGCATACGTTGTAGTCCCTGTCCCTGGAGGCCTGCGACCGTCTACTGATCTTGGTTCTGGACTGGAGAGGTAAAGCACCCAGACACACAGTTTCATGCAGATGGTATAAGGAAAATACTAATATTTTTGCTGTCTGAATACTGTTTTTGGTTTTTGTTTAATTTTGTGCTGAGAAATGCTATTCCCTAAAGGATAAAGAGAACCTCTCCAAAGCTCAGAACTTGATAAGGAGATAGTAGCTAACCTTTAGTTCTTATTATATACCAGCACTGTATGTGGCTTAACTCATTTAATCCTTACAAGGGTATTATCATCCCAATTTGGCAAACAGGGAAGCCAAAGCTTTAAGAGGTTAAAACACTGTCAAATCACACAGCTAGTAAGTGGGAGAGCCAGGGCTCAAGTCCCAGAGGCCTGCTTCAGAGCCTACACTCCTCCACAGTGTACAGCGCCTCTGGCCTTCTTCACACGCCTCTTCTTCACAATCTGCTCAAATTTGTGCTGACACAACATCTGCTTCAACATACACCTGTCTTGTTTTTTGCAGAGATGCCCAGCAAATGGCATTTTCAGATGTGACATTCTCAAGTATATGCCATGAAGATATATACAATATATCCAACTTCTAGCAGGAACCTAAAAGGAAATTAAAAGATAAACTTGCAGTCCCTCCAGTTTATGTCAAAATGCAAATTATTCACAAATTTCAGTGTTATTATTATTATTTGCAACCTACTACATTTTAAAATGTACACATTTTAAAGGACACAATAAATGACAGAAATGGTATACACTTAGTAGATGCTGAAGAGATCAAGAAAAGATGGAAAGAATACACAGAAGAACTGTACAAAAAAGATTTTAATGAACCAGATTACTACGATGGTGTGGTCAGTCACCCAGAGCGAGACATTCTGGAGAGCAAAGTCAAATGAGCCTTAGGAAGCACTGCTGTTAATAAAGCTAGTGGATGGGATGGAATTCCAGTAGAGCTCTTCAAAACCCTATAGGATGATGCCATCAAAGTGTTGCATTTGATATGTCAGCAAATCTGGAAGACCCAGCAGTGGCCACAGGACTGGAAAAGGTCAATCCTCATCCCAATTCCCAAGAAGGGTAGTAACAAGAATGTGCTAACCATCAGACAATTGCACTCATCTCCCATGCTAGTAAGGTCATGCTTAAAATCTTGCATGCTAGGCTTCAGCATTATGTGAACCAAGAACTTCCAGATATCCAAGCTGTGTTTAGAAAAAGAAAAGGAACCAGAGATCAAATTGCCAACATTTGCTGGATCATAGAGAAATCAAGGTAATTCCAGAAAAAACATCTACTTCTGTTTCACCAACTACGATAAAGCCTTTGACTATGTAGATCAAAACAAACTGTGGAAAGCTCTTATAAGCTCAGTTCAGTTCAGTTCAGTCACTCAGTTGTGTCTGACTCTTTGCGACCCCATGAATTGCAGCACACCAGGCCTCCATGTCCATCACCAACTCCCGGAGTTTACCCAAACTCATGTTCATCAAGTCGGTGATGCCATCCAGCCATCTCATCCTCTGCTGTCCCCTTCTCCTCCTGCCCCCAATCCCTCCCAGCATCAGAGTCTTTTCCAATGAGTCAACTCTTCACATGAGGTGGCCAAAGTATTGGAGTTTCAGCTTCAACATCAGTCCTTCCAATGAACACCCAGGAATGATCTCCTTTAGAATGGACTGGTTGGATCTCCTTGAAGTCCAGGGGACTTCAAGACCACAGTTCAAAAGCATCAATTCTTTGGCACTCAGCTTTCTTCACAGTCCAACTCTCACATCCATACATGACCACTGGAAAAACCATAGCCTTGACTAAACGGACCTTTGTTGGCAAAGTAATGTCTCTGCTTTTGAATATGCTATCTAGGTTGGTCATAACTTTCCTTCCAAGGAGTAAGCATCTTTTAATTTCATGGCTGCAATCACCATCTTCAGTGATTTTGGAGCCCAAAAAAATAAAGTCTGACACTGTTTCCACTGTTTCCCCATCTATTTCACATGAAGTGATGGGACCATGATCCCATCATGGCATGATCTTAGTTTTCTGAATGTTGAGTTTTAGGCCAACTTTTTCGCTCTCCTCTTTCACTTTCATCAAGAGGCTCTTTAGTTCCTCTTCACTTTCTGCCATAAGGGTGGTGTCATCTGCATATCTGAGGTTGATATTTAGACATGGGAATACCAGACCATCTTACTTGTCTCCTGAGAAACCTGTATACGGGTCAATAAGCAACAGTTAGAATGCTGTATGGAACAACTGATTGGTTCAAGATTGAGAAAGGAGTATGACAAGGCTGTCTGCTGTCACCCTGTTTATTTTTAAGCTATATGCTGAGCACATCATGAGAAATGCCGGACTGGATGAGTTACAAGCTAGAATCAAGATAGGCGAGAGAAACATCAGCAACCTCAGATATGCAGATGATACCACTCTATAATGGCAGAAAGTGAAGAGGAACTAAGGAGCCTCTTGATAAGAGTGAAGGAAGAGAGTGAAAGAGCTGGCTTAAAACTAAATATCAATAAACCTAAGATCACGGCATCTGGCCCCATTACTTCCCAGCAAATAGAAGGAGAAAATGTGGAAGTAGTGACAGACTTCCTCTTCTTGGGCTCTAAAATCACTGTGGATGGTAACTGCAGCCATGAAATCAGAAGGTGATTACTTCTTGGCAGGATAGCTATGACAAACCTAGACAGTGTGTTGAAAAGCAGAGACATTTCTCTGCCAACAAAGGTCCATATAGTCAAGGCTATGGTCTTCTCAGTGGTCATGCACAGTTGTGAGAGCTGGACCATAAAGATGGCAGAGCACCAAAGAATTGATGCCTTCGAACTGTGGTGCTGGGGAAGACTCCTGAGAGTCCCTTGGACAGAAAGGAGATCAAACTAGTCAATCTTAAGGGAAATCAATCCTGAACACTCATTGGAAGGACTGATGCTGAAGCTGAAACTCCAGTATTTTGGTTATCTGATGCAAACAGCCAACTCATTGGAAAAGTCCCTGAGGCTGAGAAAGATTGAGGGCAGAAGGAAAAGTGTGTCAGAGGAGGAGATGGCTGGATGGCATCACTGATGCAATGGACATGAACTTGGGCAAATTTCAGGAGATGGTGAGGAACAGGGAGGTGGGCTACAGTCCCCAGGATCACAAAGAGTTGGATACAATTGGGTGACTGAACAACAACATTTTAAAATAGCTGCCTTCTTTCATATACATGTTACAGTGACTTTTTTTGGGTTGCCTAGCATCTGAAGTTCTGTCTTATCTTTGAGAAAGACACACTGTGTAACTTTCCGAATTCCCAGATTCTTGTTTTCTCTCCTCCGGTCACCTTGGGTAGGCACATGTGACTCAGACTTTATCCAGTCAGACAATCCTACCTAGAACTTGAATACAAGCGAACAAGGAAAATGGAGCATTCATCCTGGACCAGAGGAAAGGGCACTACTGCCAGGGACACCAGCATGAGCAACCAGCAGCAGCTCTTGTATCACATCTGCAGACTCAGCATGATTCTGAATGAGGCTCCCACCACAGTGCTTCCTGACTATGCTAGTTTCCCTGGGCTGCCAAAACAAAGTACAACAAACTGGGTAGCTTAAAACTACCCAAGGATTGCTGACAAACCTTGGTGTCCCTTGGCTTGGGGTTGCATCACTCCAGTCTGCACATCTATCTTCCAATGGCCTTTTTACCTGTGCCTTCTCCTGGGCCTCTTTGTATCAATCTCCCATTCCTTTCTCTTAAAAAGATGCCAGTCACTGGGTCAGAGACCACCATAACCCAATATGACCACATTTGTAACTTGATTACATCTACAATGACCTTATTTCCAAATAAAGGTCACCGTCACAGGTACTGGGGATTAGGACTTCAACATGTCTTTTAGAGGAACACAATTCAATGCACAAAATCTATGTTCCTGTTGATTTCCTGGGCCTGGATCTCCAGGCTTTCTAGTCGTCTTGTGGGCCACCTCACAATATTTTCTTATAAACTCTTTTCCTATTTAAATCAGCAGAACTAGTGTTGTAGCTCCCCCATTTTGAATCTTGACCTGTCTAATCTCTCCCTCTATTTTCCTCACCTCCCTTCTGAAATTCTCCACCCAGAGCTAGGGATGAGTTGAACTGTGACTTTATAATGGCAAAGGCCTTCTATCTTAGCAATAAGGTAAGATGCCCATTCCACTCCCTGGATCAAGGAGACTGAGCAAACGATAGCCCAGGTTCATGTTAAAAGGACAACTCAGACTGACCAGTCCCAAATCTCTTGACTGAAATGCCTGTAGAACCTACTGATTTCCTAAGCTGAAAGTTTGTTCTCAAGCTGCATCTACTTTGGACCAGAATTTGACTAATCTTTGCCTCTGGATAAGGATGGTATGAGGCCTATTTTGGTGGCGAGGACCACACCACTTGCATCAGATCCCATAGACATTGCCCCAGTCTAAATAATTTTCATCAGGTCATGACAACAGCACCAAGGGGCTAACTAGCATTTGAATTGTGTTTGGTCTAAAGTTTCCAAAGACTCATCAATGCTATTAGGAACAACATTATGCCAGAAAGAGTTGCAGAGGAAACAAACATGGGGTTTTGAGAAACATGATAATCAAAGACAGCTGAATCTAAAATGACAACTCTATGTCAATGACTTCAAGGAAATAAAAATACATTTAAAAATTTTGAATAAATCAACTTTACAAATGGCCATGAGGAGCAGAGCAGCAACGTCATTTTTTTGTTTACTCTGATTTGCTTCCTTTTATGGCTTGCGCCTGCCAACTTCATAGAACTGTGGTAGGGCTGGGGACCACATAAGCTTGGAACCAACTGCCTAAGGCTCTCTTTGCCATCATCTGTACAGAGCCTGATTGAGAATGAAGCCAATCCAGGAAAGAAGAATCCAAGAGATATATACAAAGTTACTATTTCATTGGAGTCTCACAATCCAGCTATACCTAAAAATACCCATTATACTTCCAAATTACTGGAACCAATATATTCCTTTCTTGGTTTGTTTGTTCAAGCTAGTTTGAATTACACATCTAGCCTAACAATGACAATGTGCTATCAAGTGTACATATCTGCTTTGACCTAATTCCCTTGGATTGTTGTTGGCCAGAGAAAACTGTATCAAAAGGACCATGGATTTCAACTGGGATGGTGCTTTCTGAATTTCTGTCTTCTGGCATGCTATTGGGAACATGCACATATGCATAAGCTAATGGAGAAGCACCTGCATGAGGCAATCTTTTGGCAAGTGTATGGGAATGACCTGAACCTCCCCCATTCATTCACATATTTACTCAACAAATCAGTAGTGGGCACTTACTATGTGCCAAGCCCAGGCGCAGGCCCTGGGAACTCAGCAATGAAAAAAGAACAAAGCCCTGCCCTTGTGAAGCTTCCACTCTAGAGAAGGAAGACAGACAAAAGAAACATTTTAAAGTCAATATATGTCAGACAGTGATAAAATGTTATGATGAAAGATTAAATAGGGTAAAAAGGATAGAAATGCAGGGTGGGCATCTATTTCATATGTGATGAAATAGTGAGCCTTGTGGTTGTCTGCAAAAAGACACTGCCAAGCCAAGAAAACAATACACGCAAGGCACTGAAGCAGGAATAGGTAGGGGTCCAATGTGGCTGAAGTGGAGGGAATGAGAGTGTGGTAGCAGACAAGGTGAGAGAAGTATTAGTGGGGAGTAGAGACTTCATAGACCATTATAAGAATCTGAGGTTTTAGGGGACTTCCCTGGTAGTCCAGTGGTCCATGATCCCAATGCAAGGGGCACAGGTCCGACCCCTGGTCAGTGAACGAAGATCCTGCAAGGGCCACAACGTAGTAAAAAAATAATAATAATTTTAGGCTTTATGTTATGAACCAGATAAGAACTCCCAGGGTAGCTGTGAGCAAAGGAGTCACATAACCTGACTCAAAGTTTTAATGATTGTTCTATCTGCCATATTGAGAACAGAAGCAAGGAATTAGCAAGCCAATTAGGGAGACCATGAAAACGGGAGTGGAGGTGATAAGATATAGTTGAACTCTGAATATATTTTGAAGGTAGAGCCACCAACAGAATAGAATTTAAGCAGAAGTTTTCATAAGTATATCTCCATAGGCTAAGCAATTAGAGAGATGCTTAGATTTCATAACTATCTCCTAGTCTAAGCAACTAGAGAGATGAAGATGCTAGGTACTTTGAGACAATGGCTGTTTGAGAAGCACAGATTCAGAATGGTGGAAGAATGTGGTTTAGATATATTAACTTTAAGATGCCTGTCAGATACCTATCTAGAATAGATAGTGAGCTAAATGAGTCTGAAGGTAAAAGGAAATTTCTGGGCTGGAGACAAAATATTTGGGAGCCATCAGAGTACATATGAATTTAAAGTCATGAGGCTGGATGAGATCAGCTAGGTATTGGGTCCATACAGAAGAGAATAGTTCTAAGGACTATAACCTTGAGCAGCATCTCAATTCCGAAAGAAAGATGAATAGCGAGTAAGGTAGGATGATAACCAAAAGGTAGAAGCTAAGTGCAAAAATATTTTTCAAAAAAGAGTGGCTAATTAGATCAAATGCTGAGATAAGTAAGGTGAGGACTAATAATTAACAACTAGATATAGCTACACAGAAGTCACTGGAGTGGGTATAAAAAAGGAGAGAATAAGTCATATACAGTGAGTAGAGACAACATTTTCCAAGGATTTTATAGTATAAAGAAATTGAGAATTGGAGCAATATTTAAAAGACATGTGGAAACAAGAGAGAAATTTAAGCTGGATGGTATTTCAGCACGTTTGTATGCTATGGAAATGATCCATTACAAAGAGAAAACTGATGTGAAAGGGGGAGGGGACAATTGCTGGAGAAATGCTTTTGAATCCTGAATATTCATTAGAAGGACTGATGCTCAAGCTGAAGCTCCAATACTTTGGCCACCTGATGCGAAGAGCTGACTCTCAGACAAGACCCTGATGCTGGGAAAGATTGAAGTCAAGAGGAGAAGGGTATGACAGAGGACAAGATGGTTGGATGGTATCACTGACTCAATGGACATGAGTTTGAGCAAGCTCCAGGAGATGGTGAAGGACAGGGAAGCCTGGCATGCTGCAGTCCATGGGGTCACAAAGAGTTGAACACAACTGAGTGACTGAACAACAGTGCTCTTGAGTAGGCAAGAGGAGATGGGGTCTAGTCACAAGCACAGGAGTCAGCCTTAGATTAATATATTGATCACTCATATACTCTAACTGAAGAAGAGGCAGAATATAAAGGCAAAGGTGCAGATAAGTGGGTAGATGAGGCAACAGGCTCTTGTATAAATCCTCTTCTGCTTCATTTTTCTCAGGAAAATAGGACACAGATTTATTATTTGAGAGTCAAGAGAAGGGGAAAAGTTTGAATGGATTGAAGGAAGATGGAAAGATGTAAAATAGTTACCTAAGAAAGTAGGGGAAAGATCAGAGTAGGGAAAAGCAATAGGATCCCTGGGCAAGACTAAGAGCCTGCATGAGGTCAAGGGTCATCTTCCTGCTGTGCATTTGAACACTGTGTTGAAAAGGGTGATGTCCTTAAGGGTTCAGAGTAAAGGGGAGAGAAGTGAGCAGTAATTTCAAAGTCAGCTAACTCACTAAGCTTTAAGACAGAGAAGCAAATAGGTCCACAGTTCAAATATGAAAAGTGCCTGGAATCTTAAAGGCAATTAGATATAATTGGAACATATTCTTAGAAATAAAATCAGAGAATTTTAGAGATTAAAATAAAAAATGATCCAAGTGATTTTCTTGTCTGAATCCTTCATTTTATAACATTTGAAACCAAGGGCCTAGAAAATTGAATGACTTTCCCAAGACTACACAGGTAGAGGCAGAGACAAATCTAGATGTCAGTTCTCTGTCTTCATCCACTAGTCTTCCTGTCCTCATTTACTGGCAGGGTACAATGAAGTTTCAGGCTGGTCCACTTGTCTCATTGTAGGTTTAAGCCTGCCTTCTCTGAGCATTTCTGAGCCCTGTTCCATGACTCCCATCTTCTATAATGAATCCCCCTTGCTATCTCTCATATCATACAGCTTCTCCCAGTTCTTCAGCCAAGTGTGTACTTCACTGAAGCTTTCAGTGCACTAGGCTGGGTCCAGAGCCCAGAATTAGGAAATTACGAATGGAGCTTCACCCAGAAGGAAGGAAGGGGAAATACAGGATGAGCCTCTCTCAAATCCTGCAGCTGATTTCCTCAGACTCACGACAGCACCATGGTTTTCAGGTGCCAGTGACAAAGGTATGGCATTCTCTTAACCCAGCTTTCCTCTGTCCAGGGAAGGGCTCGAGACTTTTTAAGTTACAAACTGTACGTGCTCACTGGACCAACAAATGCCAAACTTTTGCATTAAGAAAACAGATCTGAACCAACAAGCTTGCAGATAGCCTGCAGCCTGTGTTCCATCTGAATACCATTTGAACATAACTGGTTAAAGTTCTTCCAATGATGGCTTTTGTTATCTATAAAATTAAGACTAAACCAGAGATCAAGGAATTTCAACTGGAAGTTATATCCTGTCTGCAGTCTCCCATCTTGGTGTAATTTAAGTGAGTTAAAGACCCCTTTAAATTCACTTATTTAAAACAGATACTCATCCAAAGAAGCACTCTATAAACATTTGGCACATCTTGATGAGCCCTTCAATTGTCCTTTAAAGGCAGTGGAAACAAGCTCAAAACCAATTGCTTATGCTCTCCTCCAAGAAGTTCATTAATTGGAACGAGGGCTCTGCCTCTGGCTGAGAGTACCCTCTCCACTCTTTAATGTTGCATAATTATCCCTTCTGAGGAACAGCAGTGTAGTTCCAGGCACTTCTTTTCATATTTAGACATTATTTAGATAAAGAGGTAAAGGGTATTGAAGGGGACTAGGAGTTAACATATGATACAAAAGGATAGGGTCTTATCTGCCCTCCCTTCTCCTGTTTAAAACAAACAATTTAAAAATGGAGAGAAATCTATGCACCTTCATATCCTCCCACATACTGGACGAGACATCAGGAATAAAATCCCTGAAGTAAACCTACATATATAAAACATGGCCCGGGCCGTGCCACGCTCAGTCACTTCAGTCGTGCCCAACTGTTTGTGACCCTATGGACCATAGCCCACCAGGCTCCTCTGTCCATGGGGTTCTCCAAGCAAAAATACTGGAGTGGGTTGCCATGCCCTCCTCCAGGGATCTTTCCAACCCAGGAATCGAACCTGTCCCTCTTATGTCTCCTACACTGGCAGGTGGGTTCTCTACTACTAGTACCACCTGGGAAGCCTAAAACAAGGCCTACATACTCTTATAAAGATTAAAAAGGATAAATCTCTGGAAAAATCATCTTTGTCAACACCCACCATGCCAATATTAGAGGACTGAGAATCAAGACATATCATATTTTAAAGAATCAATCATATAATCTACTTGGAGGATAGTTTTGATTTTATATAGTTGTCCATAACTTTGGTCAACAATTCTACATTCATAAATAAGGGAAATAACCATGAGTAGGAAAAGATTTAACTATAAAGATGATTTCAGCATTATTTATAATAATGAAAAATTAGAAACCACACAATAAAATACTGGCACATCCATATTATGAATTATGCAGCAACTGAGTGCTATTATAGAAGAGGTAAGATATTCATAATGTATTAAGTTTTAAAAGTATCAAAACAGTATGCATAGTAAAAAAACATAAAATATATACATACCAACATATATCTATATATATATATAGAGAGAGAGAGAGATTCATAGAAAAGAGACTAGAGAGGAAATACACTAAATTATTAATAGGTGAGAGAATTATAGAAAAATTTTGTCTTCTTTTGTCTAACTCTGCTTTCTTATCCTTCCTATGTTATCATTGTCACAGATTGGGTTCCTTTGGGAAACAGATTCTGAGGGAGAGATTTTCGCGTTCTTAGTAACAACATCCACAGGGACTTCTTGGCAGAATCAACACCCATAACGAGTGAGGGAAGCAGGGCCAGGCAGAGGGAGAAGTTGAGCTGCACTTGCAAGAGAGACTCAACAGATCCCATAGGGACTATAAAGTTGGGATGGCCCTTGAGAGAGGTCCTGAACTGAGGCTAGAAAACTGCTTTTTCACTCCTATTTGGACAAGCCATTGAATGTGTGCTACCCCAGGGAGGAGTGTCACCTACGAGAGGAGCTCCCTTAAGCTGAGAGCAATGCCTGGTGAAGAACTCAACTGTAGGCTATTTGCAGGTAGGACTGGTGCAGCTGGGAAAACGAGTGTCTAAATCTTTAAGTGGGTGTGAGAAGTTTGGGAAGCCCACAATACAGAATCTACTATACTACATTTTGTGCTCACTTTCTCTATTAAATTTATGCCATCTGGAAACAACTCCTTTCTATTCCTAGGGAAGCTTTCACTATTAAGGTTAACCAGAAAAAAAAGGCCCAGCCCTTACCGTTGGTCATGGGGTGGTGAAGTTCCCATCACCTTCTTCCTCTATTTCCCAGCTTACTTCCCTCTCACTCTCAGCTGTCATCTCTGCTAATTTGAATGCTTGCCAGGCAGAGGATGCGAGGGCCTATACTATCAACCCTGGGGTCTTAATCACCACGGACTTCCAGGCAATGATGGCAGAATTTGTATATCTGCTAACAAAACTGAGCAAGGAATACCAATAGACAACTCAGAGGATCCAAAGGTATTCTTCCCCACACCCACTCTTCCTACTGACTAGAGTCAATTAACTCCACCATTCAGTTCAGTTCAGTTGCCCAGTCGTGTCCGACTCCTTGCGACCCCATGGACTGCAGCATGACAGGCTTCCTTGTTCATCACCAACTCCCAGGGTTTACTCAAACTCATGTCCATTGAGTTGGTGATGCCATCCAACCATCTCACCCTCTGTCGTCCCCTTCTCCTCCCACCCTCAATCCTTCGCAGTGTCAGGATCTTTTTCAATGAGTCAGTTCTTTGCATAAGGTAGCCAAAGTACTGGAGCTTCAGCTTCAGTATCATTCATTATAGTGAATATTCAAGACTCATTGCTTTCAGGATGGGCTAGTTGGATCTCCTTGCTATCCAAGGGACACTTAAAGAGTCTTCTCCAACACCACAGTTCAAACACATTAGTTCTTCGGTGCTCAGCTCTCTTTATAGTCCAACTCTCACATCCATACATGACTACTGGAAAAACCATAGCTTTGACTAGACGGACCTTTGTTGGCAAAGTAATGTCTCTGCTTTTTAATATGCTGTCTAGGTTGGTCATAACTTTTCTTCCAAGGAGCAAGCGTCTTTTCATTTCATGGCTGCAGTCACCATCTGCAGTGATTTTGGAGCCCCAAAAAATAAATTCTTTCACTGTTTTCACTGTTTCCCATCTATTTGCCATGAAGTGATGGGACCAGATGCCATAATCTTAGTTTTATGAATGTTGAGTTTTAAGCCAACTTTTTCATTCTTCTCTTTCACTTTCCTCAAGGGGCTCTTTAGTTCTTCTTTGCTTTCTGCCATGAGGGTGGTGTCATCTGCATATCTGAGATTATTGATATTTCTCCCAGCCATCTTGATTTCAGCTTGTGCTTCATTCAGTCCAGCATTTCTCATGATGTACACTGCATATAAGTTAAATAATCTGGGTGACAACATATAGCCTTGACGTACTCCTTTCCTAATTTGGAACCAGTCTGTTGTTCTATGTTCAGTTCTAACTCTTGCTTCTTGACCTGCATACGGATTTCTCAGGAGGCAGGTCAGGTGGTCTGGTATTACTATCTCTTGAAAAAATTTTCACAGTTTATTGTGATCCACACAGTCAAAGGCTTTGGCATAGTCAATAAAGCAGAAGTTTTCTGGATCTCTCTCGCTTTTTTGATGATCCAGCGGATGTTGGCAATTTGATCTCTGGTTCCTCTGCCTTTTCTAAATCCAGCTTGAATATCTGGAAATTCACGGTTCACGTACTGTTGAAGCCTGGCTTGGAGAATTTTGAGCATTACTTTGCTAGCATGTGAGACAGTGCAATTGTGTGGCAGTGTGAGCATTCCTTGCATTGCCTTTCTTTGGGATTGGAATGAAAACTGACCTTTTCCAGTTCTGTGGCCACTGCTGAGTTTTCCAAATTTGCTGCTATACTGAGTGCAGCACTTTCACAGCATCATCTTTTAGGATTGAAATATCTCAACTGGAATTCCATCACCTCCACTAGCTTTGTTTACGGTGATGCTTCCTAAGGCCCACTTGACTTTGCATTCCAGGATGTCTGGCTCTAGATGAGTGATCACACCATCATGATTATCTGGGTCATGAAGATCTTTTTTGTATAACCCTTCTGTGTATTCTCGCCACCTCTTCTTAATATCTTCTGCTTCTGTTAGGTCCATACCATTTCTGTCCTTTATTGTGCCCATCTTTGCCTAAAAAGTTCCCTTGGTATCTCTAGTTTTCTTGAAGAGATCTCTTTCCCATTCTATTGTTTTCCTCTATTTCTTTGCATTGATCACTGAGGAAGGCTTTCTTATCTCTCCTTGCTATTCTTTGGAACTCTGAATTCAAGTAGGTATATCTTTCCTTTTCTCCTTTGCCTTTTGCTTCTCTTCTTTTCATAGCTGTTTGTAAGGCCTCCTCAGACAACCATTTTGCCTTTTTGAATTTCTTTTTCTTGGGAATGGTCTTGATCCTGCCATTAAAGAGTATTAACATGTAATACAAAGATCTTCACACTTAGTGTGCAGTTACATAGTTCCATCCACATTACTCTTATCCATATCTGCTCATCCTTAATCCAATTGTTCTCCTCCAGACCCCTGACCATTCAGTCAAGCTATTTATAAAGGCCTACAAGTTGATATATGTTCTTCCTTGGCCACTTCTACAGCATAAGGTGGATGATGTTCTATACTGCTCAGCGCTGTGTTCACTGGAAGAATTTCTCCTCATAAAGCCACATACCAACACATCCACAACTTAGCTTGGCCTTTAGCCTCCTTTGTCAGCTGGTCCTAAAAGACTATATATGTGGCCAAGGGTATAGATAAGGGAGAGGAAGCTGCCATAATAGTGGATGACATGAGAGTCTGGGCCATTTGCTTATGTAGTCTATTTGTGCCCTCTGGTCATGGCAGTGCCCAGTCTTGGATATACCACTTCTATTTTATGATGGATTGCTATTCAGTTCAGTTCAGTCACTCAGTCGTGTCCAACTCTTTGCGACCCCATGAATCGCAGCACACCAGGCCTCCCTGTCCATCATCAACTCCCGGAGTTCACCCAAACTCATGTCTATCGAGTCAGTGATGCCATCCAGCCATCTCATCCTCTGTCATCCCCTTCTCCTCCTGCCTCCAATCCCTCCCAGCATCAGAGTCTTTTCCAATGAGTCAACTCTTCGCATGAGGTGGCCAAAGTACTGGAGTTTCAGCTTTAGCATCAGTCCTTCCAATGAACACCCAGGACTGATCTCCTTCAGAATGGACTGGTTGGATCTCTTTGCAGTCCAAGGGACTCTCAAGAGTCTTCTGCAACACCACAGTTCAAAAGCATCAATTCTTCGGCGCTCAGCTTTCTTCACAGTCCAACTCTCACATCCATACATGACCACTGGAAAAACCACAGCCTTGACTAGATAGACTTTTGTTGGCAAAGTAATGTCTCTGCTTTTTAATATGCTGCCTAGGTTGGTCATAACTTTCCTACCAAGGAGTAATCATCTTTTAATTTCATGGCTGCAATCACCATCTGCAGTAATTTTGGAGCCCCAAAAATAAAGTCTGACACTGTTTCCACTGTTTTCCCATCTATTTCCCATAAAGTGATGGGACCAGATACCATGATCTTCGTTTTCTGAATGTTGAGTTTTAAGCCAACTTTTTCACTCTCCTCTTTCACTTTCATCAAGAGGCTTTTTAGTTCTTCTTCACTTTCTGCCATAAGGATGGTGTCATCTGCATATCTGAGGTTATTGATATTTCTCCCGACAATCTTGATTCCAGCTTGTGCTTCTTCCAGCCCAGTGTTTCTCATGATGTACTCTGCATATAAGTTAAATAAGCAGGGTGACAATATACAGCCTTGATGTACTCCTTTTCCTATTTGCAACCAGTCTTTTGTTCCATGTCCACTTCTAACTGTTGCTTCCTGACCTGCATATAGGTTTCTCAAGAGGCAGGTCAGGGGGTCTGGTATTCCCATGTCTTTCAGAATTTTCCACAGTTTATTATGATCCACACAGTCAAAGGCTTTGGCACAGTCAACAAAGCAGAAATAGATGTCTTTCTGGAAATCTCTTGCTTTTTCCATGATTCAGCAGATATTGGCAATTTGATCTCTGGTTCCTCTGCCTTTTCTAAAAGCAGCTTGAACATCTGGAAGTTCACGGTTCATGTATTGCTGAAGCCTGGCTTGGAGAATTTTGAATATTACTTTACTAGCGTGTGAGATGAGTGCAATTGTGCGGTAGTTTGAGTATTCTTTAGCATTACCTTTCTTTGGGATTGGAATGAAAACTGACCTTTTCCAGTCCTGTGGCCACTGCTGAGTTTTCCAAATTTGCTGGCATATTGAGTGTAGCACTTTCACAGCATCATCTTTCCGGATTTGAAATATCTCAACTGGAATTCCATCACCTCCACTAGCTTTGTCTGTAGTGATGCAGTGTGTAGGATTGCTATTAGGATATCCCAACTTATGACTTGGTGGGTCTGACAGAATTTAGGTAATGATAAACAGTTTGGCCACATGGCCACTCAAGTTCCATGATTACGTGCTCTGTCTACCACAGCCCAGAAACATAGCAGGACCTAATTTTGAATTAACATAGAATTCTCCACTGTAGATGGAATAGCATTGCTATAGGTGTTCACATTGTGATTCTCCTACTGGGGCTTGCCATAAACTCCACACAACATCACTCTTCACTGAAGACAACACCATAGGGCCTTTCAGATCATGTGGCCAAAGAAGCAGGGCTGTTCACACCATGGCTTGGGTGTGCTACATATATTCCTTTCCTGCATTGAGCCTTATTCAAAGCTGGATAGTCAAAGCTATGGTTTTTCTAGTAGTTATGTATGGATATGAGAGTTGGACCATAAAGAAGGCTGAGGGCTGAAGAATTGATGCTTTGGAACTGTGGTGTTGGAGAAGACTATTCAGAGTCCCTTGAACTGCAAGAAGATCAAACCAGTCAATCTTAAAGGAAATCAGCCCTGAATATTCATTGGAAGGACTGATGCTGAAGCTCCAATACTTTGGCCACCTGATGTGAAGAACCAATTCATTAGAAAATGATGCTGGAAAAGATTGAAGGCAAGAGAAGAAGGGGACGTCAGAGGATGAGGTGGTTAGATGGCATCACCAACTCAATGGACATGAATCTGAGCAAGGTCCGAGAGACAGTGTAGGACAGGGAAGCCAGGCGTGCTGCAGTTCATGGGGTCGCAAAGAGTTGGAGACAACTGAGCAACTGAACAATAGTAAAGTTGAAAACCTTTCACATCACCTGGTTCCCAGTCATATCATATACTCTTCTCCAGAATCTGAAGAGCCTTCCAGGCATTCTGCTTCCTTATTAGTGGTAGAAAGAGAAAAATGAAACAATTTGTCTAGATCACTAGATTTCTGAAAACGTTACTGATACGCCAGGCCCCTGAACATTCATGAGGCTTATCTCTTACCTTTCATAGTATGTGTACCATACCAAATCCTTCAACATAATTCTCTGCTTCATAATCATCCAGTCTGATTAACACAACGTAAACAATATCATGGATCAATATAATGTTCAATGGACTATCTAGAGAGTCCAGTGCTCTTCAGACTACGACAGACAACTGATGGCAGAGTTAAACACAGCCATGGGACAAGACTGTAAGTGTGTACCAATGTTAATCCCATGTGAATGCAAAGTGCTTCTGGTCTTCTTTCCTGATGAAGATGAAAAAATACATCTGCCAGATACTTGAGATCATGTTAATCTGTTCTAGCAAAAATACCACATCTGGCATGGCAGCTATAATTGGGACTACCATTTGGTTGAGCTTGTGATAGTTTACCCTTAACCTCCAGGATCAATCTGGCTTTTCATGGACTGGACTGGTAAACTAAGCAGAGATATGTGGAGATCATGACCTGTGTATCCTTCACATGTTTAAGACTGGCACTAATCTCTACTATTTCCTCTGGTATGCAACTGCTTTTACTTACTGCCTTGACTGGAAGCAGGGATTTGAGAGACTTTTGCTTGGTCTTCCCACACTGCAATAGCTCTTACTCGGAGGTCAAGGCATCAACATGGGGTTCAGCCAACTACCATGTATGTACACTCCAATTATGCATTCAGGGGTTGGGGAAACAGCTAGGGAGTGACTCCACAGTCCCAGTGAACTCACTGTGAGCTAAATATGGGCCAGAGCTTCACTGGTCTTCACACACCACCTCTCCTACAGAGGGACTGAGATGACCCTTCAAGACCTAGTTATCAACTTCAATCTAAATCCTTTGTTCAGCAGTCTTCCAATGTATCACTGTATGGTTACTCAATGAAATAGCCATAGATCTCTTTGGAGAAGGACTATAGGAATCATATTGTTTATCCTTGCTTGGATACAGGCTATGGGATTCTTCTTCCTGAGAAGCACGCCTTTCCTTCTGGCTGTAAATTCCAGGTCTACATACTTGCTCAAATCTGGAAGCGGGAGAGGGAGCATAGTCAGCTTTAACTGAGATAAATTTTATTAAATAAAGTTCACCCATTTTTCCATATAAAATTTAATGAGTTGTGACAAGGGTATATTTTCATTATATCACTATAATGAAAATACAGAAAATTTCTATCATCTCCCAAAGTTTCCCTGTGCCCTTTGTAGCCAGTTCCAACCTCCTCTCCTCCAAGCCCTGTCAACCACTTGTCTGCTTTCTGTCTAGAATGTCATTTATATGGAATTACACAGTATATAATCTTTTATGTCCTTCTCTTAATATAATAATTTCATGTTGTTCTGTGTATCAGTACTTCATTTTATTGCAGAGTAGTAGTATATTATACGGACTTCCCTGGTGGCTCAGACAGTAAAGAATCTGCCTGCAATGCAGGAGACCTGAGTTCAACCCCTGGGTCAGGAAGATTCCCTGGAGAAGGGAATGGCTGCCTACTCCAGTATCCTTGCCTAGAGAATTCCATGAACAGAGGAACCCAGTGGGCTACATGGGGTCATTAGAATCAGACACGGACTGAGCAAATAACATTTTCACTTTTTCATTCTACCATACAGACATACCACAATATGTATACCAGTTCATCAGTTGGTAGGCATTTGGGGTTGTTCCCAGTTTCAGTTCAGTTCAGTCGCTCAGTTGTGTCTGACTCTTTGCAACCCCATGAACCGCAGCACACCAGGCCTCCCTGTCCATCACCAACTCCTGGAGTTTACCCAAACCCATGTCCATTGAGTCGGTGATGCCATCCAACCATCTCATCCTCTGTCGTCTCCTTCTCCTCCTGCCCTCAATCTTTCCCAGCATCAGGGTCTTTTCAAAAGAGTCAGCTCTTCATGTCAGGTGGCCAAAGTACTGGAGTTTCAGCTTCAACATCAGTCCTTCCAGTGAACACCCAGGACTGATCTCCTTTAGGATGGACTGGTTGGATCACCTTGCAGTCCAAGGGACTCTCAAGAGTCTTCTCCAACACCACAGTTCAAAAGCATCAATTCTTCAGCGCTCAGCTTTCTTTATAGTCCAACTCTCACATCCATACATGACTACTGGAAAAACCATAGCCTTGACTAGATGGACCTTTGTTGGCAAAGTAATGTCTCTGCTTTTCAATATGCTGTCTAGGTTGGTCATAACTTTCTTTCCAAGGAATAAGCATCTTTTAATTTCATGGCTGCAATCACCATCTGCAGTTATTTTGGATCCCCAAAAAATAAAGTCAGTTTGGGGTTATTATAAATATTCTTTCCATAATCATTTGCTGAATGCAAATGGTCTCTGGATGGGCAGATGTCCACATCATTTCAAAATGATCACCATGAAAGGTGTAGTTATGATCTGCCACCATACAAAGTTGTTACATCATTTTTTACTATTTTCCCCACACTTTACAATTCATATCCATGACGCATTTATTTTGCAACTGTTAGTCTATGCCTTTAAATCTCCCTCACGTATTTCTCTTCTCCTTCCTCCCCCTGGCAAATAGTTGTTTGCTCTTTGTATCTATTACCCTGCTTCAGTTTTGTTATGTTAATTTGTTTTGTTTTTTAGATTCCATATGTAAGTAAAATCATACAGTGTTTGTCTTTCCCTGTCTGATTTATTTCACTAAGCATGATCTACCCTCTAGGTCCACCCTTGTTGTCACAAATGGCAAGATTTCAATGGCTCAGCAACATTCCACTATATATATATATATATATATATATATATATATATATACACCATATAAAAACACTGTATAAATAAAACACTATAAATATATAAAACATTCCATTATATTATTATACATACACACATATATATAGCAAATACATCACATCTTCTTTATTCATTCATTGATGGACATTTGGGTTGCTTCCATATCTTAGCTATTGTAAAACAAAGCTGCAGTTAATACAGGGATACTTATTTCTTTTCAAATTAGTATTTTCATTTTCTTTTGATAAATACCCAGGAGAATTGCTGGATAATATGGTAGTTCTATTTTTTACTTTTTTGAAAAAATCCCCATACTGTTTTTCATAATGTGTGTGTGTGCTCCATTGTGTTTGACTCTTTGACCTCTGATAACAAAGTAGGAGAAGGTATTATATGAGTCTTCTTGAGAGGGGTACCTGATGTACCAGCTTTGAGAGGATGGGAAAGGAGGGCTTCTCTCTCATACCTGCCTGGTTTGATGGTTGAAGGGGAGGAAGTATGTGTTGCCTGAGCTCCTCTCCCTACATTCCTTGGAGCTATCGCATGGGGTGTCTGCCAAGACTAAAATGAAGTGTTCCAGGGAGACCTGTGACCCTTTGGACTATAGCCCACCAGGCTCCTCTGCCCAGGGGATTTTCCAGGCAAGAATACTAGAGCAGGTAGTCATTTCCTACCCCAGGGGATCTTCACAATCCAGGGATAGAACCTGCATCTCTTGCATTGGCAGGCGGATTCTTGACCACTACACCAATAACAGCTACACCAATTTATATTCCCAGCAACAGTGCATGAGGGTTCCCTTTTCTCCACATCCTCACCAACACTTATTTGTTATTTACTATCTTTTTGATGACAGCCATTCTGATAGGTGTGGGTGACGTCTCACTGTGGTTTTGATTTGCATTTCCCTAATGATTAGCTATGTTGAGCATCTTTTAATATGCTTGTTGGCCATCTCCATGTCTTCTTTGAAGAAATGTCCATTCGGGTCTCCTGCAAAATTTTTAGTTGGATTGTTTGTTTTTCTAATATTGAATTGTATGAGTTTGTTTGTATATCTTGAATATTAACTACTCATTTTATAAATCATTTGCAAATATCTTCTCCCAGTCAGTAGGCAGTCTTTTTGCTTTGTCGATAGTTTCCTTTGCTGTGCAAAAGATTTTTAGTTTGATATAGTCCTATTTGTTCATTTTTGCCTTTGTTTTCCTTGTCTGAGGTGATATATCCCAAAAAATTACTAAGAGAAATGTCAAAGAGTGTACTGTTTGTCAAAAAGTATCTTCTCTGTTTGTCAAAGAGTGTCTTCTTCTAGAAGGTCTATGGTTTCAGTTCTACATCTTTAATTCATTTTTAATTTATTTTTGTGCATGGTGTGAGAAAGTAGTCCAAGCTTGATTCTTTTACATGGAACTGTATAATTTTCCCAATACCATTTATTGAAGAGGCTGTCTTTTCCTCACTGTATATTCTTGCCTATACTGTCATAGATTTTTTAATTATCCATATAAGTGTGAGTTGATTTGAATCTGTCTTCTTTTTGAGTTGCAAGAGTACTTTCTGTATTCTGAATACAAGTCCTTTATCACATATGTGTTTTGCAAATATTTTCTCCCAGTCTGGCCTTCTTTATAATTTCTCAATAGTATTATTTTTTTTTTTTTTTGAAAAGCAAGGGCTTTTAATTTTAAAAAGCCATTACCAATTTTTTTTTCTATGACTCATGCTTTGTGTGTTCTACCTGAAAAATCTTTGCTTGATTCAAAGTCACAGAGATTTCCTTTTTTTTAATCTAGAAATTTGACAGTTTTTGCTTTAATGTTTAGGTCTATGATGCATTTCAAGTTAATTTTGTATATGGCATGAGATAAGGGTCTAGTTTCATTTTTTTTTCCCATATGACTATTCAATTGTTCCAGCACAATTTCTTTAAAACAACTGTGACTTTTATTGAGGTCAGATACCCTCAAATTTCTGATTCTCCATCTTTTATTTGTTTTAACTTTATAAATTGAGCAATCAGTCAGTCACTTAAGTCACTCAGTTGTATCCAACTCTTTGCGACCCCATGGACTGCAGCACGTCAGGCTTCCCTGTCCATCACCAACCCCTGGAGCCTCCTCAAACTCATGTCCATTGAGTCAGGGATGACATCCAACCATTTCATCCTCTGTCGTCCCCTTCTCTTCCTGCCTTCAATCCTTCCCAGCACCAGGGTCTTTTTCAATGAGTCAGTTCTTCACAGCTGGTGGCCAAAGTATTGGAGTCTCAGCTTCAGCATCAGTCCTTCCAATGAATATTCAGGACTGATTTCCTTTAGGATTGACGGGTTCGATCTCCTTGTGTTCCAAGGGACTCTCAAGAGTCTTCTCCAACACCACAGTTCAAAAGTATCAATTCTTCAGCACTCAGCTTTCATTATGGTCCAACTCTCACATCCATACATGACTACTGGAAAAACCATAGCCTTGACTAGTTGGACCATTGTTGGCAAAGTAATGTCTCTGACTTTTAATATGCTCTCTAGGCTGGCCATAGCTTTTCTTCCAAGGAGCAAGCGTCTTTTAATTTCATGGCTGCAGTCACCAGCTGCAGTGATTATGGAGCCCAAGAAAATAAAGTCTCTCATTGTTTCCATTGTTTGCCCATCTATTTGACATGAAGTGATGGGACAGGATGCCATGATCTTAGTTTTTTGAATTAGTTGAGTTTTAAGCCAACTTTTTCACTCTCTTTCATGGGAAAGACTAGAGATCTCTTCAAGAAAATCAGAGGTACCAAGGGAACATTTCATGCAAAGATGGGCACAATAAAGGACAGAAACCATATGGACCTAAGAGAAGCAAAAGATATTAAGAAGAGGTAGCAAGAATACACAGAACTATACAAAAAAATATCTTAATGACCCAGATAACCACAATGGTATTATCACTCACCTACAGCCAGACATTCTGGAATGTGAAGTCAAGTGAGCCTTAGAAACTGAGCAATACCCACTTTTGACTGCCCAACTACCTATATGTAATGCTGTGTCCATTTACCATGTCCATAGTTCTTTGTGGGTCAGATTCTTTTGGCAGACACTCATTATGGTAACTGTACTCAATTCCTGTCAGAAGTAAGTATCACTTCTGACAGGTAAGTACCACCACCTGGTCTCTATTTATCTAAGGGTGCTATTATCCCCATTGCTATTTGTGAGCTTAGTTTTGGAAAAACAGCTACTGTCAGACTCAACTCACAAAAGACTGAGCTCAACAGCTAGTATCCTTCTCACCAGCACATTCCATCTCATGTTGGTATATGGAGGGTTTTAGGCACCCTCCTGTGTAACATAGTTTGTTGGTTCATTTTCCAGCATTAGGCAATATATCTTTTCCAGAATAACCCCTTCTCTAAGCTTTTGACCCTTTATTTTTTCCAACTCACTTAAGGCCATCACTGTCTGCAAAGACTCGATTTCCTAGAATACTTGCCAGAGTGTTAAATCTTGTATCACAGGGAGGTGCTCCCATATTGATAAGCTCTCCTATGTCAGACTTTTTGTTCCACTCCTCATTTGACTCAACACCCCCAGCAACCAGACCCAGGAAATTCCCCTGGCTCTTGAACTAATCAATGCATGGTGATTAGTTCCTACAGCTGTCTCATTCCTTTACAAGCTCAGCATTTTCCTTGTGAGACTGGACTGTGGCCTAATCATAGTTATAATCTAGTAGCCAGGAGTAGAGGTATATATAGATAATAGGTGGCATACAAATTTTTCAAGGCAGAGACCTCTGGCTCAGTTTTAGGCAATGGAATAGCTCTAGGCTTAATAGAGCAGAGTGAGCCATGTTTGCAGGCTCAGAGGGTTCAAAAGGAACTCAGTTTTCAAGATTGAGTGCATCAACCTAGAATGATACTCCTTCCCAGCCAGAGCCCTGACCTTAATATAGAAGACTTGCCAAGGTTGAGAATCCAACCTTCTTTGAAGCTCTGTTGTTCTGATAAGTAAATCCTGAGCTTAATCCTCAGGTTTTTCTATCCTCTGGCTGCATATGATAGTCTCTTTATATTCTATGAAGAAGCCCTCTGACTTTTACACTTAAACACATGGCTAATTCCCCTCAGCCTTTCACTCTTTTCAAAGCATTGATAGCCCTCAGCAAGAGACATTCAATTCCACTGCTCTTATTAATTACTATTTCTTCTAAACTTCTTAAATGTTTAAGATATCACACCACCATTACTTTCCTTTTTATCATTTCATCCCAGTTTACCACTAGTGAAAGTTATAATAATTGTACTGCAACAGCTTGCCAGCATACTCCCTACCACCAATGAATGGGTTCTAATTGATAACCAGCCAGGAATGATCTCACTCCCAAATCCCATTTTAGAGTTTGCTTCCTAAAGTCATTCCTGATACTAATTGTCATAGGTTATATTCCCTAGGAAACAGACTCTGAGATTTTTATGCAGGAAGTTCTCTGTAAAACTCTCTCAATGACAGCACATCTAAAGTAACGAAGACTGAGCAGAGAAAGAAGCTGAACATCAGGGGCCTCAGCAAGTACCGCAGGGGTGCTCGGAGATGGGATGGCCTTCCGAACTATCCCAAACCGAGGCTAGGATTCTGGGAATTACACTCCCACAGTGATCAGATGCAGGCTGCCCCTCTTTAGGGGTAACTTTCAGGAAGCAACTCTGCATTACTTTGCTAGGACTGTCACAACAAACAGACTGGGTGACTTAACCTATATTTATTTTCTTACATTCTGGAAGCTGAAAGTCCTAGATCAAGCTGCCAGCAGGGCTGGTTTCTCCTGAGCTTTCTCTCCTTGAGTAACAGATGGCTGCCCTCTTCCTGCCTCCTCACAGCACCCACAGGATCCAGTCTTGGGCAACTCTCCTGTCCCTCTGCACATGCATGCATGCCTGCAGCGTCTCTCTCTGTCTTAATCACTTTTTATAAAGGCAGCAGTCACATTGGATTAGGGCCCACATTAATGGCCTCATTTTAACCTCACTATCACTTTAACATGCCTATCTCCAAATACAGTCACATTCTGAGGTTATGGAAGTTAAGGTTTCAACATCTGAATTTTGGAGGACACAATTAAGTCCATAACAAGCTCCTTTCAGCCAAAGGCAATTTTTAGAGACAGATTCATCTTTGAGCTATCATCAATCACAACTTCTGGACCTGGGAGAGTTAGTGTCCTCATCCTTAAGGGAAGATCTGGGTGGAGGACCATCATATCCACAACAGCAATGATATTAATATCTCTAATTAGAACACAAGCACAACACTTGTTGAACATTAATTATATTGTGCAAGGCCCCAGTCTATTTGTTCAAATGACTAATTGTAATCTAGAAAAATGCTCCCTCTTCCCTGAAATCTCTGTAGTTATAAACAACCTCAAAATTCCTCAAACACAGAACTCTATATACAGCAATTCTCCATTTAGTGCATATCACTTATCCCTTCCTGAATAAAAGTTAATCAAGAAATAGCTGTTGAATTTAACTCACTCTTTTACTAGAGAAGAAATACCTCTGCTAGGTTTTGTATTCCTCTACAAGATATAGACAAAACTGTTGACTCCATTTGAGTAATTCTGATGACCAGTAAATAATTATTTGCTTAAGTAAGTTCTAAAGATACATAGTTAAAAATGACAGATAATGCTGAAGGAAAGGTGCATTGCATAGTTCTGAGGGTATCAAGACATGCTAGGAGAAATATCTTTTAGTTGATTAACCTAGCAAGGTCATATCAAGCCCATGGGGACTCTAACATGCATGACAAAACTCTTAAGAACACCGTGTAGCAGTCTTTAGTCCACCTCCATATTCTCTAGTGGTATCTATTCATTCTTCATACTTTCACTGAGTACCTACTACGTGCCAGACACCGTGGTTGGTGTTGGTGCTACAGCAGTGCATAAAACATGCAGTCTCCATCCTCATCAGCTTGCAGTCATTTTACCACCAAGTTAAGATTCATAAAGGTCTATACTGGTCCCAGAGTTTCAATTAAAGTCAAAATAGAAATGATGAAGGCAAACCTAAAACATTACCCAATCAGAAATTCAGCCTGATTCTTACGGTTCTGTCTGTTCTAATATGCCAAGATCTGAGAACCCTGGACGGTCTTATTGATCACTCTTCTACCATCTACTTCAGAACATGGCTAGATATCTGCACCATACAGGCTGACCATTTTTCCTGAAGGTGAAAAGGACTGGGGGTGGTTAATTTAATGAGATACTTTCAAACGGTTTAAACTCAATCACACACAAGTGGAAGTGATGATGTCTGAAACATCAAGCCAAAGCACAAGTTGGTGGTGGAGACAGAAGTTTTCTGGAGTATTTTCAGAAATGATAGATTATAATCAATAGCAATAAGAGCAATACTAACAATAAAATAGCCATAGTCTTAACTAAGCCATGTTCTAAACACACAAAAATTATTTTTATCTAATGCTCACAATAACTCCATGTGTGAAATAGGTGTAATCATTCTTATAAATAAGGAATACGACATAGAAATATTAAATAATTTTCCCAATTCATAAAGTAAAAGTGGCATATTTAAACATGAATTCATCTGACTCTAAAAGCTGGGTTCTTTCTCACTGTATTATAATCACTCCCCAAATTATGATGTTCTCCCCGTGAAATAATCCTTCAATATTGCTATTGATTCTTGGTTATCTCCAAGGAAAACAAGTACTTCGGAAAGTTAGGTTCAGTTATATGGAATTTTTAACATTTTTAATAGCATTTTCTGATCAGAATAAATTTTACACAGCCAAATCTTTCTTATAGCCAAAGTTATTTTGTAACTGATTCTTAGCATGTCAAGATACTGTAGTGGCTATTTTAGATAATATGGTGGATGTTTAATGAAGCAGTGTTACAATTTCACTATAAAATGGACTTTATCGTGCATATATTGTACAGTATCAGTTATAGTATTAGGATAAGCTAACTGCTATAACAAAAAATCCCCAAACCTCAGCAGCTTAGCAAAGTAAAAGTTTATCTTTCATGCAAATTTTTATGACAGTATTTTTTTTTATGAGGTTATTTGTATGAGGCATCTCTCCTGAGCAGCTATCCTCGAAAGTGATGACTCAAGTAGTCTACTTTAATCTTGTGAAGACGCCATCTTCATGCAGCCTTTCTAACGTTGACATGAAAGGCAAAGAAAATGTGGGCAAGGCACACAGAATACTTCACAACCTTGGTCTTAGGAAGTGTTATGCATCATTTCTATTCACAGTCCATTGACCTGAACTTGTCATGGACACACTAAAATTCAAAGGAGCTGGCAAGCGGAGGTCCCAGTTAGATAGCTCCAACTTAGGCACAACGATACATTGTAGAAAGAGATCTCACACCTCTGCTCAGGCACCTTTTTCTGCCACAGCTGGTGTCAACTGGTTTGGGCTTGTGATAAGCTTTTATTTATTCTTTTAAACTAATTTTTATTGGGGTATAGATGCTTTTCAATGCTCTATTAGCTTCTGTTGCTGTTGTTTTTCAGTCTCTAAGTCCTGTCTGACTCTTTGTGACCCCATGAACTGCAGCATGCCAGCCTTCTCTGTTCTTCACTATCTCCTTGAGTTTGCTCAAATTTATGTTCACTGAGTAAATGATGCCAACCAATCATCTCATATTCTGCCACTCTCTTTGCCCTTTTGCCTTTACTCTTTCCCAGCATTGGGGTCTCTTCCAATGAAATGGCTCTTCACATCAGGTGGCCAAAGTATTGGAGCTTCAGCTTCAGCATCAGTTCTTCCAGTGAATAATCAGGGTTGATTCCTTTAGCATTGACTGGTTTGCTCTCCTTGCTGTCCAAGGAACTCTCAAGAGTCTTCTCCAGCACCACAATTCAAAAGTATCAGTTCTTCAGCACTCAGCCTTCTTTATGGTCCAACTCTCACATCTGTACATGACTACTGGAAAAACCATAGCTTTGACTATATGGATCTTTGTTGGCAAACTGATGTGTTTGCTTTTTAATATGGTGTCTAGGTTTGTCATGGCTTTTCTTCCAAGGAGCAAGTGCCTTTTAATTTCATGGCTGCAGTCACCATCTACAGAGATTTTGGAGCCCGAGAAAATAAAATCTGTCACTGCTTCTATTTTTCCCTTTATTTGCTGTGAAGTGCTGGGACCAGATGCCATGATCTTAGTTTTTTGAATGTTTAAGTCAGCTTTTCCACTCTCCTCTTTCATCTTCATCAGAGGCTCCTTAGTTCCTCTTCATTTTCTGCCATTAAAGTGGTATCATCTCCTTATCTGAGACTGTTGAGATTTCACCCAGAAATCTTGATTCCAGCTTGTGATTTGTCTAGCCCAGCATTTCACATGATGTACTCTGCATATAAGTTAAACAGGGTGACAATATAAGCCTTGACATTCTCCTTTCCCAATTTTGAACCAGTTAGTTGTTCCATGTAAGGTTCTAACTGTTGCTTCTTGACCTGTATATATAGGTTTCTCAGGAGACAGGTAAGGTGGTCAGGTATTCCCATCTCTTTAAGAATTTTCCACAATTTGTTGTGATCCACACAGTCAGTGGGTTTAGTGTACTCAATGAAGCAGATCTTTTTTCTGGAATCCCCTTGCTTTTTCTATGATCCAACAAATGCTGGCAATTTGATCTCTGATTCCTCTAACTTTTCTAAACACAGCCTATGCATCTGGAAGTTCTCGTTCTACATACTGCTGAAGCCTACCTTGAAGAATTTTGAGCAAAACCTTACTAGTATGCAAAACAAGTGCAACTGTACAGCAGTTTGAACATTCTTTGGCATTGCTTGCTCTTCTTTTAGACTGGAATGAAAACTGACCTTTTCCAGTCCTGTGGCCACTGCTGTTTTCGAGGTTTGCTGGCGTATTGAATGCAGCACTTTAACAGCATCATCTTTTAGGATGAGAAATAGTTCAGCTGGAATTTCATCACTTCCACTAGCTTTGTTCATAGTCATGCTTCCTAAGGGCCACTTAACTTCACTCTCCAGGATATCTGGCTCTAGGTGAGTGACCACACCATCATGGTGATATTGGCCATTAAGACCTGTTTTGTATAGTTCTTCTGTGTATTCTTGGTCACCTCTTCCTAATTTCTTCTGCCTGTTAGGTCCTTACCATTTCTCTCCTTTATTGTGCCCATCCATGCATGAAATATTCCCTTGATATCTCCAAGTTCCTTGAAGAGATCTCTGTTCTCTCCCATTCTATTGTTTCCCCTAGCACTGTTCATTGAAGAAGTCCTTCTTATCTTTCCTTGCTATTCTCTGGAACTCAGCATTCAGTTAGGTATATCTCCCTTGCTTTTTGCTTCTCTTCTTTCCTCAACTTTTTGTAAAGCATCCTCAGATAACCATTTTGTCTTCTTGCATTTCTTTTTCTTTGGGATGGTTTTGGTCACTGCTTCCTGTACAATGTTATGAACCTCTGTCCATAGTTTTCAGCACTCTGTCTACCAGATCTAATCCCTTGAATATTATTTGTCACCTCCACTGTACAATCATAAGGGATTTGATTTAGGTCATACCTGAATGGACTAGTGGTTTTCCTTACTTTCTTCAATTTAAGCCTAAATTTTGCAATAAGGAGCTCATGATTTGAACCTCAGTCAGATTCAGGTCTTGTTTTTGCTGACTGTATAGAGCTTCTCCATCTTCAGCTGAAAAGAATATAATCAATCTGATTTCATGTTGACCATTGGTGATGTACATGTGTATAGTCATCTCTTGTGTTGTTGGAAAAGGGTGTTTCCTATGACCAACATTGATGAACAGAACCAGTTTTCACAGTTATGATGAGCAGAACCAGTTTTCTTCTCTTGACAAAACTATTAGCCTTTTCCCTGCTTCATTTTCAAATGTGCCTTTTACTCCAGGTATCTCTTGATTTCCTACTTTTGCATTCCAATCCCCTATGATGAAAAGGATACCTTTTTATGATGTTAAGTTCTAGAAAGTTTTAAATGTCTTCATAGAGTTAACTTCAGCTTTTTCAGCATCAGTGGTTGGGGCATAAACTTGTATTGCTGTGATGTTGAATGGTTTGCTTTGGAAATGAACTGAGATCATTCTGTTGTTTTTGAGAGTGCATCCAAATATGGCATTTCAGGTTCTTCTGTTGATTGTGAGGGCTTCTCCATTTCTTCTAAGGTATTCTTGCCCACTCTAGGAGATATAATGCTCATCTGAATTAAATTTGCCCTTTCCCATCCATTTTAGTTTACTGATCCCTAAGATGTTGATGTTCACTCTTGTCATCTCCTGCTTGACCATGTCCAGTTTACCATGATTCATGGACCTAACATTCCAGGTTTATACGCAATATTCTCTTTATAGCATCAGACTTTACTTTCACCACCAGAAATATCCACAACCAAGTGTCATTTCTGCTTTGGCCCACTTGCTTAATTCTTTCTGGAGCTGTTAGTAATTGCCCTCCACTCTTCTGGAGTAACATATTGGACCTGGGTGGGGGTTAGGGGAAGCTCATCTTCTTCTGTGATATCTTTTTGCCTTTCATACTGTTCATGGGGTCCTTGGGGCAAGGATACTAGAGTGGTTTGCCATTCCCTCCTCCAGTGGACCACATTTTGTCAGAACTCTCCACTATGACCCATCCATCTTGGGTGGCTCTGCATGGCATGGCTCATAGTTTCACTGAGTTATGCAAGCCCCTTCACCAAGACAAGGCTGTGATCCATGAAGAGGGTGTTGGCTTCTGCTATACAGCAAACTGAATCAGTTATACATATACATATATCCCACCTTTTAAGATTTACTTCCCATTTAGGTTACCACAGAGCATACAGTAGAGTGAAAAGATTTTAAAAAATAAGATTTTTCAAACAGTTTCTTTACTCGACACTATTATATATCTAGCTATGATATAAATCAATATTTTGTACCATGCATTTGATTAGATGAATTAATCTGCTTACAGTAGATTGAATGCCCCACTACCACCACCACCATCAAAAAAGGTATGTCCACCTGGAATCTGCAAATGTGACCTCATTTGAAAATGGGTCTTTATAGGTGTGACTGAGCTAAGGATCTCGAGATGGTTTCAACCTGGATTAACTGAGGTAGTGGCGGCAGTTTAGCTGCCAAGTCGTATCCGACTTCTAGCGACCTCATGGACTGTAGCCCACCAGGCTCCTCTGTTCATGGCATTTCCTAGGCAGGAATGCTAGAGTGGGTGGCCATTTCCTTCTCCAGGGGATCTTCCCAACCCAGGGATCAAACCTGGGTCTCCCACATTGCAGGCGATCCCCTGCCGTTGCAGGCAGATTCTTTACCAATTGAGCCACCGTGGAAGCCCTGGATTAGCTGGGTGGACCCTAAATCCAATGATACCTGTCATTTTGAGAGACAAATGAAAAAGGTAGAAAAGAAGATGACCATGTGCAGATGAAGGCAGAAACTGGAATTAGGCCACATAAAGCCAAGAAAGGCCTGGAGCAATTACTACTAGTTAGTGGAGGTGAAAAAGGATTCTTCCCAAGAGCCCTCTGAGAGAGTGTGGCCCTGCTGACACCTCAGTTTTGACTTCTGGTCTCCAGATATGTGAGAGACTAAGTTTCTGTTGTTTTAAGCACTAACTGTGTGGTCATTTATTATAGCAACTCTAGGAAACTAATACACAGCCTAAAGAGGTATGTTATGGACTGAACTGTGTCCCTCATGCCGCCACAATTGTATGCTGAATCTCTAACTGAATAGGACTATAAAAAGAAGGACCCCACAGATGAGACGAAATGCCAGGTGAGGACATAGCAAGATGGCCAGTTGCAAGCCAAAGAGAGAAGCCTCAGGAGAAACCAACCCTACTGACACCTTAATCTTGGTCTTTCAGCCTCCAGAACTGTGAGAACTTTCTGTTCATTAAGCTACTCAGTCTGTGATATTTTATCGTGATAGCACTTGTAGGTTAATATAGGTGTGACACAGAGACTTTCCACACGTAAGAACCTCTAATGAAAGAACTAGAAGGCCCAGAGTATTAGCATTTGATAGAGTACTTCTAATTTAATAAATAAACAATTTAGTCATAAACCAAGAACATGGTTCTTGATGAGGGCTTCTTACCCCTGATAAATGCTTAGCATAGTGTGCACAGTGCAGAGTAAACACTATTTACTCAATTCTATCACAAGTTTTTTTTGTTTTTGTTTCTGATCTCAATGGACATGAGTCTGAGTAAACTTTGGGAGATAGTAAAGGACGGGGAAGCCTGGCGCACTGTAGTCGATAGGGTCGCAAAGAGTTGGACACAATTTAGCAACTGAACAAAAACACAGGATATATATATATACTACTAATAAACATATTTTCCATTAAAATCTATTTTTAAATCGTGGTTTTTCTTAAAATTAATGGCATCTTAAAGTCAAGGAAATAAATGTATATAAGAATAAAATTAAGTACTTTGCATGTTGTATCTCACTTAATGTTCCCAACAACCATAAGGTTTAGGTACTGCTGTGCTGTGCTGTGCTTAGTTGCTCAGTCATGTCCAACTCTTTGCAACCCTATGGACTGTAACCTGCCAGGCTCCTCTGTTCATGGGATTCTCCAGGCAAGAATACTGGAGTGGATTGCCATGCCCTCCTCCAGGGAATCTTTCCAACATGGGGATCAAACCCAGGTCTCCCGCATTGAGGGCGGATTCTTTACTGTCTGAGCCACCTAGTGGAGTGCTAACGGTGGCTTGCACCAGCTCATGAGAACTGATTGTGCTGGTCTCTCCCAACTCCAGTTGACAACTTGAAATCAACCAAATGGAAATATTCATACTGTGGAAATGAACTATTACCAACATACCACTGGACTGGGCACTATTATTACTTCTATCATATCAGTGAGGAATCAGAGAGGCTCATTAGCTTGCCCTAGTTAGTGCTAAGTGCAGAGCTCAGATTTCAACTTTGGGTTTATCTAGTTCCACAGCATAAATTCTGAATGCCTGTCTTAGGCTGCCACCCTCTTAAATGATATTTAACATAAAGCTGTCGTTGTAGTGGTAATTTTGGAACTTCTTAAGTCCCACAAAAGCAGCTAGGTCTCCTTTGCCCAATTACTTCACTTTCACAGATTACATCCATCTTCTACCATCTGGCATATATAACAAAAAGTAAATCCATTATCACATAAAATGGAAATGAATTTGTCAAACTGTATAGGTGCCTGATTGCCATATCAGTAAAATCAATACATGTTATAGATGTTATATCAAGATACTTCGTAATAGGTTTACTACTATCAAAACTTGATAACATAACCAAAGCATGTAAATCCCTTAAATCTTTAAATAAGAACCTTGTTTAAGGTTGTACAATACATAATCAACAGTAATGCATCCTTTAAATGAGATATTTCTCATCATGTTCCTACAGAGTTTAGATTATGGTTGTTATTCAGGAATGTGTAAACTAAGGATTGGGAGGGAGTATCTATTCTATTTCTGGTGGTGGGGGAAACAGGATGTAATCTAACCTTATTTCTACTTCCAAAGATCAGCAAGTTTACAACTGCAAGCAAGGAAGGAATTTGGCCCCACTTAAGATGCCTGCAACTACTGATTTTGTCTAAAAGCTGGGGGGGGGGGGGGGGGGCTACTTTGAGAGGATAAAAAAGAATCCATAAGATCAGAAAATACTGCATTTATTTTTCTTGCAGCTCACAAATATTCATAGTTTCAAGAGTATTTGACAAAGAAAGGGGAGGGGAAGAATAGAATGCAAGACTTCTTTTTTCTATTCCCTAAAGTTAGTGGGATAAACAGTTCTCAGTCACTCACTCATTTTCATGAATGTAAGAAATAGCAGTCAGCTCTTTTAAAATGAAAGAGAGAAAAGGCAAAGTCCGAGATCCCATGAGTTTCCCTTCATAAAATCCTTGCAGATTCCAGCTTGTTTTCAAATCTCTTGAAGTGGGGCAGAAGCAAAACACTATATTCTTTAAAAAAATAAAAATTTAGGGAGCTTGGTACTTGGGATAAATGGGGAAAAAACAATGCTTGTCACCATACAATGGACCAAAAGTAACGCTAGAAAAAGGACAGAGAGCTTAGGGTCATCAGCACTGCTTGTTAATCACCCATCTTTTCCCTACTCTGCATTCTTAAGGGTTTCTTGAAACAAAAACAAAGGAATCCAACCAAAACCAACATTTTGATGAGTAAAGTGTAAATGAATGAGAAGCAGATGGGCCTGGTTTTCCCAGGGGTCTATAAACGAAGGGCAAGGAGCTTGAGGGCAAAATGCATGTGGGGCTTCACTGGCAAGTGCTCTGCCCTGCTAACAAATCCAAAACGCAGCCAAAGTTCTCCTGCTGCATCTCCACCAGTTGGAAAGACTCAACATGAAAGAAGGTTCTAGAGACCCCAAGGCATTGTTGGGGACCTCAAAAATCATATTTCATAGGTGCCAAAGGCAGCTGCAGACCTGACATACGTAGAAGTTTTCATTCAAGAACCCAGAATTTTTGGCTTTGATCAGAAACCACAGGTTGGTGTAAACATTTCTCTGACCATGTTTTATGATATTTACACTTTGCATGGATCCTCCTGGTCTGATGATGCAAAGTGCTCTGCAGGCATCTGCTGTGGAGTCATCCCCACCTCAGCCTTCAGGTAGAGAAACAGCTTCAGGGCAGAAAGAGTGACCAGCAAAGGTCAGTCCTAAATCAGAGGGGGTGAACTCCTCATGCATCCAGGCCAAGCCTCTCTCTGTTTGGGATTAAAGTGTCTCCCTGCTGTCTTCAAATCATGTATATATCAAGTTACAGCTCAGAAAGAATGCATTTTCAGTTTTTCATGAGATGCTGGGGGTGGGGTGGGGTGGGGGCGGTTGGCACAGAGGGAGTGTAGGCCCCAAATCACAGATTATTTAAAAACCATCCAAGCTGACTTTGAAATTTTTGAAAATAATTTATTTGGCAACTCCAAGAGCCAGATTGGACATTTGGCCAAAGTAACATGCCCTTCAGTGCAAAGACTACAATTAATGGGCCACATCATTCTCTGCTCTCAAGCAACAGAAGCGGCCAGCTGCTGGAGAACGCTGTGCGGTCTTCCAGTGTAAACGCCACTGATATCATCACCATCAGAAGGTCATAAAACTGATTGATTATAAACACAGCTCTCATTTGTTTACAGCTTACATTTTTGGGTTTGGGGTAATTAGCACATTAGCCGTCTCTCCAGGGTGAGGGCTCACAGGTGCTGGGAGAGCGCCTTCCAAGCCAGGAGGGGATCACAAAATCTTTCGCAAAGCCATCACTGGCCTTTCCGAGAAACAGACTAGGGAATTCTGGTTCTTCTGTGAGAGGGGTACTTGATAACACCTACGTGGGGTCACATGTGTAGGAAGACATTTGACCTCTGAGGTAATTTCTTCTAATACAAGGTAAGGTTGGAAAAATCTAAGACATGTCAGCAATGTGAGGGAGATGTCCTTGGTGAGGAGCCTGCAGCTGCTGGAACCTTTTAAGATTCCTTCCCTTTCTCTCAAGCCAACAAAGACAGATAAAGATCACTCTTGCTAGTGGTGACTGATACTTAGTTTCTTTTAGTTATAGTGAAAACAAACCCTTTCAGTCTTATAAAGATGTTGCTTCTCAGACACTGGCTTAGGGAAGCAGCTGGCTCAGCTGTCTTCCCTGGATGTGCTTCTTGTCCCAGATCCTGTCTCTTCCAGCCTTGCTTGGAGTCTTCCACTATCAAGGCAGATTTTATTTGAACAGTTAGAACCATCAAATTAATGCAGACTGTCTAAGTAGTCACTCCAGCAAGTTTTCCATATCAGCTTCAGTGAGAACTCCAGGGAATCTGAAAAGCTTCCCAAATGATTAAAAGGATATTCTTTGAAAGGACATGTACAGATACTCACAACTTGGCTTGTGAGATTGATCAGAGAATATTTTTGCTTTTTTAAGTGTTTTATACCATTCCTAAATCTATCACCCAGCATAATATTTTTTCCATACTTTAAGTGATGGACTGCTAACAGGTGAAGGACTCTGGAGCTAAATATGAAACATTAAAGGTTCTCCCTCATGGGCCACATTCATGTTTAGCGATTTTAATTCCATTTTCTATTCATAATATTGTTGTAATAGTTAACACTCATATTGCTTTTTATAGTTTTCAAAGTTCCTTCACTTGCATGATCTCCTTTGATCTTCATAGCAATGCCATGAAGTTAGGTAACATCCTATCTACATTTCATAGATTAGGAACCAAGCTCAGAGAGATTAACTGACATATCCCAGATCACAAAACTACTAAGTGGTAAATCTTCTCATTTGAAATTTATTTTCTTTGCCCCATATCACATTATTTGAATGAGTTTTAATGAGGGTATTCCTTTGAAGCTATTTGTTTTGTCTGTTTTCCAAATGTTAGTAACTAAATAGAGTTGGCAGCTAATTTCTTTGTGGTGCACAGAAGTAATTGCAAATAATAATCAAGTAATTCTTAGGTATTTCAACTATCTGTAAATATCCAGACACATTCTGAAAGAGCTTAAACAGAAGCATGTACTTGCTTTAGTGAGTTGTTAAGACTCAAATTATTTTGTACTGCAATACTTCCATTGGCATTACATATTGATTTTTTCCCTTATTTTTTTCAAGCTATATCTGATACCTTCATGACATCACACTGAATTTCTTATTGGGGAATTCATACTAAAATTTTTATATTCATGAAAGTTTAAGAGCAAATAAGTGTCAGATTAATTAATCAGTGTTTCTAGAAATGTTTTTTCCTCTTCTTATAAGAAAACTCTCAGAATCAAAGAAGAGGATTTGGGATATTATCTTCCATTAAGACAATTTCCATACCAAGCAAATGAAGTAAAGAGAAGTCTTGATTAACTCAATCATTCAACCTATTTTTATTGAGTTTCTCTCACATATTGAGCATTGTGCTAGGTTCTAGGGATGTTAAAATGAGGTCCTGTTCTAGAGATTCTAGTCTAACAGGGAACCTTGCTTGTGCAGCCTCATTCTTAGCTGCCAATTCTGGGTTAGATGCCTCTCTTCTTTGCTCCCATGACACCCTGTGCATATTGCATTTCCTCATACTTATTACACAGAATAAAAACTGACTGTTACCTTGACATCAGCCCCCTCTCTGCCCATCTTGCTCACGGTCATGTCCCTAGTTCCTGGCACCCTACTTGTAAACAGTAAGTTCAATAAACATTTGAATGAATAAATTAATCTCCTTTCATCTAGGTTAGAAACCCAACTTAATGAGAAAAAGTGCTTTAGCTCTACTGCCCAGAAGTGCTCCCTTATCAAAACTGACTTTCAGTATTTGTTAAGGCTCAGAGAACCCACTTTGTAGCTGGAGGGAATCAGGGAAAGGAGCATCAGTTTGGTCTTTTCTTGTAATTTCTCTTCATCTCCATTTATGCTCCTCTTCCTCTTAGGATATCTCTACTCTTTTGGCCATTATTGTCTTTAGCTATCTTTAAACCTTGGAAGGAAAGTTATGACCAACCTAGATAGCATATTCAAAAGCAGAGATATTACTTTGCCAACAAAGGTTCCTCTAGTCAAGGCTATGGTTTTTCCAGTGGTCATGTATGGATGTGAGAGTTGGACTGTGAAAAAGGCTGAGCGCCGAAAAATTGATGCTTTTGAACTGTGGTGTTGGAGAAGACTCTTGAGAGTCCCTTGGACTGCGAGGACATCCAACCAGTACATTCGGAAGGAGATCAGCCCTGGGATTTCTTTGGAAGGAATGATGCTAAAGCTGAAACTCCAGTACTTTGGCCACTTCATGCAAAGAGTTGACTCATTGGAAAAGACTCTGATGCTGGGAGGGATTGGAGGCAGGAGGAGAAGGGGACGACAGAGGATGAGATGGCTGGATGGCATCACTGACTCGATGGACATGAGTCTCAGTGAACTCCAGGAGTTGGTGATGGACAGGGAGGCCTGGCATGCTGTGATTCATGGGATCGCAAAGAGTCGGACACGACTGAGCGACTGATCTAATCTGATCTTTAAACCACTGTCAAATATCTAAGACAGTAAATACATTCTGACCTTCACATGTCTAATTTCCATCCTTTGTTGTTCTTTTCACATTTCTTTCTAACTTTAGGAGGGTACATTCTCAACAACTGCTAGAGAAGTCCCAGTCCTCTTACATCTGAAAATGTCTGTCGAAGAGATTGTAGATAACCCCATTATATAATAGTAGGTAAAATTCAAATAAGCCTAAGGCTTTCCTGATAAATTCTTTGATGAAAACACAATGTAAATGCTTTAGTCAGCAAGTCCCAGGAAGAATACAAGGCGTGGTTTGGGTTTGGGAAAGGTAGGCTACATGACCAGGTGGCAAGCAGAAACCCTGCTCCAGGTCTGAGTTAGCTCTGAAAACCAGACCAGTTTTGTCAGGATGTCTAGAGGTGATAAGACCTAGGGAGGTCAGCTCATTCTAACCAAACCCACAAAGGTCAAGTGTCACTGGAAGTAATAGACATCTATCCCTTTTCTTGAAAATTCTAGAGAACAATGCTGAATAGAATTGGTGAAAGAAAAAAAAAAATCTATTTACTCTCTAGCTAAAGTTTCCTTCCTTTTCTTTAAAAGTGAGCTTCTCAAAGAATAGCTACACATCCTTTGCCTGTTTGCTTACTTCAGATTCACTCTTTAGCTTGCTGACATGAGTTTCACTCTGGTATTGTATTAAAACCACTTTCTCAAAGGTGACCTATTTACAGCAAAATTCAACAGGCCTTTCCCAGTTCCATGCTTTCTTTTAGATTATTTAATATGATTTATTCATTAAATCATTAATTCAAATGTAATGCACCTTTGTCAAAATTTCTAATCCTCTTTTGTTTTGTCTTTGTCTTGCCTCCTATATAGCAGGTGCCAGGTTTGTTTCATTCACCGCATATATCTAGCTCCTACCACAGCAACAGACATATAATAAGATACACCCAATAAAACTGGGTGAATGAGTGAGAGGATGAAAGAGTTAATGTATAAGATTCCACTTCTGGCATGACAGTGCAAGAAGCTCCACAGACCCATTCCCCAATAAAACTGGTAAAAAATTATAATTAGGGAAAAAATACTAAAAACTCTAGAAATAGTCTGAAGGGCATAGAGCAATGAAGAAATATTTACTCAGGAAAATTTCCTAAAACTCAGTAAGAAATTCAAGAGTTTATGGGATTTGAATGAAGAATCATAACTTCTTCATTCAAAGAGCAGTGAGACAGCAGTGAGACAGCCATTTTGCTCCAGATTATACAATGAAGAATACATGGCTCCCTTTCCCCTGAACTCCCGAGGGGTATCCTCTTAAGAGGGGAAAAATACCAGCAGATGTCATCCTGCCCCAAGCTGTCTATTGTGAGGGCAAAGTTCCAAGAGAATGTATCCAAGAATAGGGGCCCCCTCCTTCTTCTGCCCAGTCTTCACTTATGGGATGGAGATTTTACCTTGGGGATGATACCACTGAGAATATGAGGGCCCTGAATATCCTTGCTGTTGTTTGTGGGGGCAAGGATCCCATGTCAAGGGAGGAAAACTGAGAACATCTGGGACCACTGCCACCATTTACTGAGCATTCAGTTCCAAAAGAGAGCTGGGAGGTGTTACTCAGATGTGTGCAAGTATTCCTGCCCCAAGCACACTGCTAAGGATCAGAGATTTGCCCTGGGAGAAGTAGTCCAAATCCCTCCGTAAGAAGTTGACTTCATTTACAAGCTAAGTGAGAGGTTCCTACAGAAATTCTCAAAAACCATGGAAGTTGTGGTGAAAGGATATTGGAAGGAGATTGATAGAGTCATTGGCGATAAATGCTAAGCTGCAGGATGTTTAATTTACAAAAGAGAACTGGGGAAAGGGGAACTGGGGAAAACAGTTAGGGTCAGAACAGATCTCAAATACTGACTGCTGCAACTATATCTTCAAAGGAGCCTGAATTTGATTGGATTAATTTATAAGCAATTTATGCCCCTAGTATATTGTTTCTGGAGAAGGCAATGGCACCCCACACCAGTACTCTTGCCTGGAAAATCCCATGGACAGAGGAGCCTGGTAGGCTGCAGTCCATAGGGTCGCTAAGAATCGGGCACGACTGAGCGACTTCACTTTCACTTTTCACTTTCATGCACTGGAGAAGAAAACGGCAACCCACTCCAGTGTTCTTGCCTGGAGAATCCCAGGGGCAGGGGAGCCTGATAGGCTGCCGTCTATGGGGTCGCAGAGTCAGACACAACTGAAGCGACTTAGCAGCAGCAGTATATTGTTTAAAACAATATAGTAATCAGAAGGCAATTAGTGGCACTTAGTGGATGAGAGTGGTCAGGGAAGGAGACATCTAAGAGAGCCCTGTCAAAACTATGTTCATCCCAAGGTGAATGGGCATACCCAAAGTTGTGCCCCCAAAGTAGTAAAGTCAGAGATTTCACACTGCCAGAAGAAAACAGACTTCCCAAAGTAATCCAGAAAGTTAACAAAACAAATTAACAAAAATAAGCTCCAGATTTGGGAACCAATATCTAGAGATGCTCTAACATATTATCTAAAATGTCCAGTTTCCATTTTAAAATTATGAGACAAAGAAACAGGAAAGTATGTTCTTTACACCAGGA
The DNA here is from genome assembly GCF_019923935.1 of Bubalus bubalis. Lineage (NCBI taxonomy): Eukaryota > Metazoa > Chordata > Mammalia > Artiodactyla > Bovidae > Bubalus > Bubalus bubalis. The sequence goes on along the minus strand of NC_059167.1, from coordinate 36,707,729 downwards.
AAAAAAAAAAGCAGGAAATAGAAGCTGCCTGTAAGAGTGACCAGATGTTCAATTTAACAGACAATGACTTCAAAGTAACCATTATAAATATGTTCAAAGAACTAAAGGCAATCATAATTAAAAAAGTAAAGGAAGACATGATGACATCATTGCATCAAATAGAGAATATCAATAAAGATAAAGATTACAGGAAACACGAAAATTCTGAAGATGAAAAGTATAACTGAAATTAAAAATAGGGGAGCTCAATAGTAGATTCAAACTGGCAGACGAAATAATTAGCAAACTTGAAATAATTAATAGAGATTATATAACCCTAGCAACAGAGAGAAGAAAGAATAAAGACAAATGAAAAGTTCCCCAGAGAAATGTGAGATGGCATGAAAAATACCAATATATGCATATGTGAATACTGGAAAGAAAGGAGAATATAAAGGGCAGAAAAAGTATTCAAAGAAATAATGGCTGAAAAGTTACCAAATTTATTGAAAAGCATTAATCTTCACATCCAGGTAGCTCAACAAATTCCAAGTAAGATAAACACAATGAGACTCACAAATAGACATATTACAGTAAAAATGCTGAAAGACAGAAAATCCTAAAAGTAGAAAATGGAAAATAATTCATCACTTACAAGGAAACCCCAATATGATTAACAACTGACTTACAGTCAAAACAATGGATTCTAGGAAATAATATTTAAAATGTGCAAAGAAAAAATCTGTCAGCTAAGAGATCTGTATCCTGCAAAGCTATCTTTAAAAACTAGAGATATAAAAAATTTCCAGATATACAAAAACTAAGAAAATGTGTTGCTAGCAGACATGCCATATAAAAAATGCTAAAAATAAAAATTCTCCAGGCTAAAAGCCCCAGACAGAAATTCAGAGCCATGCCAGGAAAAAAAAAAAAAACATCATTAAAGGTAATCATGTAATTACAAAAGAAAGTAAAATGCATATTTTCTCTCTCTCTTAATTGATTTAAAAATCAATTGTATAAAACAATATGTATATAATATTATATCAATGCATATAGAAATGTATTTGCTAATAAAAGTGGAGAAGGAAATGTGGAGAAGGAGTACTCCAGTACTCTGGCCTGGAAAATCCCATGGACAGAGGAGCCTGGTAGCCTACAGTCCATGCAGTCACAAAGAGTCAGACATGACTGAGTGACTTCACTTCCCTCACTTCATAATTTATCACTGGATAAGGAAATGGCAATCCACTCCAGTATTCTTGCCTGGAGAATCCCATGGACAGAGGAGCCTGGCAGGCCATGGTCCATGAGGTGACAGAGAGTCAGACACAACTGAAGTGACTGAGCATGCATGCACACTAATAAAAGCACAAAGGAGGTGAGTGAAAGCAAAACTCTACTGGCCTAAGGAAATGACTCCAGATGTAAAACTAGATACATGAAAAGAATAAAAAAATTATAAATAAGGTTAATATAACAAAAGTTATAAACATATATCTGTTCTCCTTTCTCATCTCAGCTTCTTTAAAAGTTATAAAATTATATAAAATGAGTTACAAAAGTATACTGTTGGATTTGTAATATTTACAGAATGTATGTCCAAAACAATATATATAACAAATACACATATATTATAATACAAATAATATGTACAATAAAAAAGGGAAAACAGAATCAGCTCTATAGAAATAACATTTCTATATCTTACTAAAATTAAGTTTGTGGAAACATGAAATTAATTCTGATAAGCTTAGATGTATTTGTAAGTACTAGAGCAACCTCCAAGGAACTAACTCAAAAACAGTGAAAAAAAAAATGAAGTTTAAATGCTACATTAAAAAATATTCATTTAATGCAATAGAAAGCAGTAAAGGAAGAACAATGGAACAAAAAAGATACAAGACATATAAAGAACAAAGTAAAATGGCAGACACAAATCCAACTACATCAATAATAACATTAAATGGGAATGGTATAACACCCCAATAAAAAGGCAGAAATTGGCATACTAAATTAAAAAATAGGATCCAACTATATGCTTTCTTTAGGGGAGACACATTGTATATTCAAGGCAAGGCAAGTCGCTCAGTTGTGTCCGACTCTTTGTGACCCCATGGACTATCAGTTTAGTTCAGTTGCTCAGTCGTGTCCAACTCTTTGCGACCCCATGAATTGCAGCACGCCAGGCCTCCCTGTCCATCACAAACTCCCAGAGTTCACTCAAACTCACGTCCATCGAGTCAGTGATGCCATCCAGCCATCTCATCCTGTCGTCCCCTTCTCCTCCTGTCCCCAATCCCTCCCAGCATCAGAGTCTTTTCCAATGAGTCAACTCTTCACATGAGGTGGCCAAAGTATTGGAGTTTCAGCTTTAGCATCAGTCCTTCCAAAGAACACCCAGGACTGATCTCCTTTAGAATGGACCGGCTGGATCGCCTTGCAGTCCCAGGGACTCTCAAGAGTCTTCTCCAACACCACAGTTCAAAAGCATCAATTCTTCAGTGCTCAGCTTTCTTCACAGTCCAACTCTCACATCCATACATGACCACTGGAAAAACCATAGCCTTGACTAGATGGACCTTTGTTAGCAAAGCAATGTCTCTGCTTTTTAATATAGAGTCCCTGGAATTCTCCAGGCCAAAATACTGGAGTGGGTAGCCTTTCCCTTCTCCAGGGGATCTTCCCAAGCCAGGGATCAAACCCAGGTCTCCCTCATTGCAGGTGGATTCTTTACCATCTGAGCCACAGTGGAAGCCCAAGAATACTGGAGTGGGTAGCCTATCCCTTTTTCAGCAGATTTTCCCAACCCAGGAATCAAACCGGGGTCTCCTGCAGGCAGATTCTTTACCAACTGAGCTATCAAGGAAGTCCCATTATATATTCAAAGATACAAATAAACTGAAAGGATGTAAAATAATACATCATGCAAATAGAAACAACAGGAAAACTGGGAAATAATATTAATAGACAAAAGAGACTTTAAAACAAGCAAACAAAAAAACATTACCAGCAACAAAGAGGGATATTGTATAAGAAGAAAAATCTATAAGGAAGATATTACAAACATATATATGGGCTTCCCTGATGGCTCAGATGGTAAAGTGTCTGCTTATAATACGGGATACCTGGGTTCGATCCCTTGGTCGGGAAGATCCCTTGGAAAAGGAAATGGCAACCCACTCCAGTATACTTGCTTGGAGAATCCCATGGACAGAGGAGCCTGGTAGGCTACAGTCCATGGGGTTGCAAAGAGTCAGACATGACTGAGCAACTTCACTTTCTTTCTTTCATATGATCCTGAAAAAAACAGTACCAAAATCATAAAGCAAATAAAGAGAGAGAGACAATTCAAAAAGAGTAGTCAGAGACATCAATACTCCACTTAAATAATGATAGAACAAAATCAGAAGATCAAGGAAATAGAAGATTAGAACAATACTATAAATCAATAATATCTAACATACATCTGTAGAACACTCCACCAAACAACAGCAGAATATACATTTTTCTTGCGTGGACATGGAACATCTTCCCAGATAAGCTATATGTTAGGCCATAAAACAAACCTTGAAAATTTAAGAGTGAAAATATTATTAATATGTTCTCTGACCATAATGGAATGAAATAATAAATCAAAATAGAAAAAACCTGGGAACTCACAAATATGTGAAAACTAACAAACTCCAAACCACTGACGGTTCAAGGATGGATTCAAAGAGCAAATAGAAAATACTTTGGGATGAAGGAAAATGGATATACAACATACTAAAACTTGTGGGATAGAGATAAACCAGTGCTTAAAGAGAAATTTACAGCTGCAAGTACCTAAATTAAAAAACAAGAAAGATCTCAAATCAATAACTTCAACTTCCACCTCATGATACTGAAAAAGATGAGCAAACTATACCCAAAGCAAGCAGAAAGAAGGAAATAATAAATTAGTGTGAAGACTAATGAAATACGGAGTAGAAAAATAACAGAGAAAATCAATAACATAACAAAATGGTTCTTTGAAAAGACAAACACAATTGACAAATTTTTAACTAGATTAATTGAGAAAAAAGAAAGACTCAATTACTAGATTCAGAAATGAAAGAAAGGGCATTACTATTGAACACACAGTAATAGAAAGGAGTATAAAGGAATGAACAACTGTATGCCAATAAATTAGACAATTTATATGAAATGGAAAAACTCCTAGAAAGACAGAAACTACTTCAACTGACTCAAGAAGAAATATAAAATCTGAATATGCCTACAGCAAGAAAAGAGATTAATAATTAAAACCTATGCACAAAGAAAAGCCCAGCCCCAGGGAGCTTCACTGGTGAATTCTTCGAAACACTTATAGAAGAATTAACATCAATTCTTCAAAAAGTACAAGATAAGGGAACATTTTCCAACTTACTCTATGAAGCAAATATTACTATGAAACAAAAACTAGAAAGAAATATCACAGAAAAGACAACTACACACCAGTATCTCTTATTAATCAGTTCAGTTCAGTCGACACACAAAAATTCTCAAAAAATTACTGGCAAACAAAATCCAGCACCATATGAAAAGAATTACAAGCCATGACCAATTGGGACCTATCCCAGGATGCAAAGTTGGTTTAACATCTGAAAATCAATTTATATAACACACCATTTCAGTAGGATAAAAAACAAAACCACTTAATCATCTCAATAGATGATATAAAAGCATTTGACAAAATCGAGAACCCATTTATGATAAAAAAAAATTTAATAAACTAGGAATTGAAGGAAACTCTTGGCTTGAACAAAGTGATCTACAAAAACCCATTCTGTTCTTCTTGTTCTTCTTCAGTCACCCAGTCATGTTCAACTCGTTGCGACCCCATGGACTGTAGCCCACAAGGCTCCTCTGTTCATGGGATTTCCCAGGCAAGAATACTGGAGTGAGTTTGCCATTTCCTTCTCCAGGAGACCTTCCTGATCCAGAGCTGCCCATAGCAAACATCATATTTAATGGTAAAAGACTGGATGCTTTCTCCTGAAGTTCAGGAACAAGACAAGGATGTCCACTTTTGCCACTTCTGTTCAACATTGTATTGGAGGTCCAAACCAGGGTAATTAGGCAAGTAAAAGATGTAAAAGGCATTTAAACTAGAAAAGAAAATGTAAAACTATCTTTATTTATAGATGACATGAACCTGTATAAAGAAAATCCTAAAGAATCCACTAAAAATTATTTGAATAATAAATAAATTCATTAAGGTTATAAAATATAAGATCAATATACAAAAATCAACTGTGCTTCTAAAAACCTGTAATGAACAATCCAAATATGAAATCTGAAAGAATTTCATTTGCTAAGCATCAAAAAGAATATTTGGGAATAAATTTAACAAAATTACAAAATTTATATTCTGAAAATTATGAATCATTGTTAAAGAAATGTAAATAAATTGAAATATCCCAGGTTCAGGGATCAGAAGACTTAACACTGTTATGAAGCCAATTTGTTGTTGTTCAGTGGCTAAGTCATGTCTGACTCTTCATGACCCCATGAACTACAGAGCACCAGGCTTCCCTGTCCTTCAACTCATGTCCATTGAGACAGTGATGCCATCCAACCATCTCATCCTCTGTTGCCCCCTTCTCCTCCTGCCCTCAATCCTTCTCAGCATCAGGGTCTTTTTCAATGAGTCAGCCCTCATCAGGTGGCCAAACTATTAGAGCTTCAGCTTTACCATTAGTCCTTCCAATGAATATTCAGGGTTGATTTCCTTTAGGATTGACTGGTTTGATCTCCTTGCTGTCCAAGGGCCTCTCAAGAATCTTCTCCAACACCACAGTTCAAAAGCATCAATTCTTTGGTACTTGGCCTTCTTTATGATCCAACTCTCACATCCGTATATGATTACTGGAAAAACCATACCTTTGATTATAATGGACCTCTGTCAACAAAGTGATGTCTTTGTTTTATAATACACTGTTTAGATTTGCCATAGCTTTTCTTCGAAGGATCAAGCATCTTTTACTTTCATGGCTGCAGTAACTATCCACAGTGATTTTGGAACCCAAGAAAATAAAATCTGTCGATGCCTTTACTTTTCCCCCTCTATTTGCCATGAAGTGATGGGACAGGATGACATGATCTTAGTTTTCTGGATGTTGAGTTTTAAATCAGCTTTTTTACTCTCCTCTTTCACCCTCACCAAGAGGCTCTTTAGTTTCTCTCTGCTTTATGCCATTTAGGGTGTTGTTGTCATCTTCATACCTGAGGTTATTGATATTTCTCCCAGCAATCTTGATTCCAGCTTGTGATTCATCCAGCCCAGCATTTTGCATGATGTTTGCATATAAGTTAAACAAATAGGATAACAATATACAGCCTTGATGTACTCCTATCCCAATTTGGAACCAGTTCATTGTTTCATGTCCAGTTCTAACTGCTGCTTCTTATCCTGCATACAAATTTCTCAGGAGGCAGGTAAGGTGGTCTGGTATTTCCATCTCTTGAAGAATTATCCATAATTTGTTGTGATCCACACAGTTAAAGGCTTTAGTGTAGTTAATTAGCAGATTTTTTTTTTGGAATTCCCTTCCTTTTTCTATGATCCAGCTGCTGCTGCTGCTGCTAAGTCTTTTCAGTCGTGTGCGACTCTGTGTGACCCCATAGACAGCAGCCCACCAGGCTCCTCCGTCCCTGGGATTCTCCAGGCAAGAACACTGGAGTGGGTTGCCATCTCCTTCTCCAAAGCATTAAAGTGAAAAGTGAAAGTGAATTCACTCAGTCGTGCCCGACTCCTAGTGACCCCATGGACTGCAGCCTACCAGGCTCCTCCATCCATGGGATTTTCCAGGCAAGAGTACTGGAGTGGGGTGCCATTGCCTTCTCCGTATGATCCAGCAGATGTTGGCAATTTGACCTCTGGTTCCTCTGCCCTTTCTAAATCAAGCTTGTACATCTGCAAATTCTTGGTTCATGTACTGTTGAAGCCTAGCTTGAAGGATTTTGAGCATAATCTTGCTAGCATGTGAAATGAGTACAACTGTACAGTAATTTAAACTTTCTTCGGCATTGCCTTTCTTTGGAATTGGGATGAAAGCTGATCTTTTCCAGTCCTGTGGCCACTCTTGAGTTTTCCAAGTTTGCTGGCATATTGAGTGCAGCACTTTAACAGCATCATCTTTTAGGATTTGAAATAGCTCAACTGGGATTCCATCACCTCCACTAGCTTTGCTTGTAGTGATGCTTCTAAGGCCCACTTGACTTTGCATTCCAGGATGTCTGGGTCTAGGTGAGTGATAACACTATCGTGATTATCTGGGTCATTAAGATTTCCTTTGTATAATTCTTCTGTGTATTCTTGCCACCTCTTCTTAATCTCTTGTGCTACCCATTTCCATCCTTTACCATGCCCATCTTTGCATGAAATGTTCCCTTGGAATCTCTAATTTTCTTGCCGAAATCTCTATAGTCTATCCCATTCTATTGTTTTCCTGTATTTCTTTGCATTGATCACTTAGGAAGCCTTTCTCATCTCTCCTTGCTGTTCTTTGGAACTCTGCATTCAGATAGGTATATCTTTCCTTTACTCCTTTGCCTTTAGCTTCTCTTCTTTTCTCAGCTATTCATAAGGCCTCATCAGACAACCATTTTGTCTTTTTGCATTTCTTTTTCTTGGGGATGGGTCTTGATCACTGCCTCTTGTACAATGTCACAAACCTCCGTCCATAATTCATCAGGGACTTTGTCTATCAGATCTAATCCCTTGAATCTATTTGTCACTCCCACTGTATAATCCTAAGGGATTTGATTCAGGTCATACCTGAATGGCCTAGTGGTTTTCCCTACTTTTTTCAATTTAAGTCTGAATTTTGCAATAAGGAGTTCATGATCTGAGCCATAGTCAGCTCCCGGTCTTGTTTTTGCTGACTGTATAGAATCATAATGCTTATCATTACCTAAAATTTTACTTATTAATTGGTTTATTGTATTTCCTTACACACACAAAAATATTTCCCATTGATTCTAACTTCAGAGTCTAGAACTTTGTATCTTAAATGTAAGGATAGTGCCAATCAATGTGTGGTGTTACCAGTCATCTATGAGCTAAGTAGAGAAGCTGTATGCTAATTTTATGTTTGCTGAATCTAATAACTTAAAAACTAGACTTTTACATTTTGTATATCTTTGGCTTATTTTACTTTTCCAGTAATTCATTTTTACAGGTTTTTCCCCCCCAAGTATCAGGCTGTGACAGATTTAACATTTTTAAAAACAGAGCTGTCCTTCACCTCAGATGGTTTGAGAAACACTGGCTTTGGTGACCACTGAAATTTTTTGCTCCTCTTTCCTAATGAAATGTTAATGCTTGGAAGTATCCACAAAGCCAGGGATATATTTTCCAGTCCCTCTGCCTGGGAGTAAGGGAGGGCATTTGTCACAATGTGAGTAGAGGCGATGCATGTCACTCTAGAAATGACAAATAAAGGGCTATGCCTTCCCCATCATCTCTTTTTCCATAGCTAGATAAATGAAGAGGACTTTGCAGAATATAAAAAAGTGAGCCACAAAATGGAAAGAGCCATTTTCCCAAAAAGCCCATAGCAGAGCACCAGACCAAGAACAACTGCACAGACTGTGAAATAGAAAAATGAGTTTCTATTACATTAACTTCAGGACTTCCTGGTTATAACTTCTACCATTATGTTAACTAATATGTTGCTTAATAAATGTCTGCTAAATGAATAAATGAATAGTAAACCTATCATGAGAACTGTGCTACTACAGTTGACAATAATATTACCGTACTATTGCTGTACTATACTGTACTATTAGTCAACTTGCCAGTTCATGAGAACGTAAAGAACTTGTGCCAGAACAGAAACTAAGAAACTTTTAGGGAGAAAAAAAAAGTAATGAACTAGTCTATAGGCTTATTATTACTGCTATTGGGGAAAAAAATAGCTTATGTACCAGCAAGGGTCTATGGGCTTTTAGAAAGCATTGCATTAGAGAACATTTTTTAAAGTATTGAAAGAATCTAAAATTATGTTTGAAACCACAAAAACAGTATTTGTAAAATCCATTCAACCTAATCTCCTACTTTGGATTTACTTCTAAATTGTTTATTATCTGGTTAAGTATAATTGTTAATTATGCATATTTAAAATAGAATATATATACATACATTCATCATGCATCCATCTGTCTACATGTCTAATCTATCCATTCAAACTTAAAATGATCTGAAGAGGAGTATGGCTCAATGGATTAAATATAGGCCAGAGAGTAATCAACTGCTTTATCTGAATAACACATACATACCTAAAACACACAAACATGTGGATAGTGCTTCAGAAGGTACTAAGTACTTTCTAAATACACTCTTCATGTTTGTAGTTTAATCCTCATTATAATCCCATGGGATATTTAAAATTATTATTACTTTCATGTTACAAGTCAAAAAAACTGAGAACATCTAAGCTCTGATGGCTCAGCATTATAGAATCTGCCTGCAATGCAGGAGACACAGAAGACACAGGTTTGATCCCTGGGTTGTGAAAATCCCCTGGAGGAGGAAATGGCAACCCACTTGAGTATTCTTGCCTGAAAAATCCTATGCACAGACCAACCCAGACAGCTATAGTCCAAAGGGTCACAAAAACTTGGATACAACAGAGTACAATACAGTACAGTACAGTACCAAAGCAAAGTGAAATTAAGAGATAATACAGGTAAGTTATCAACAAGTTCAGATCTCAACACCTGCTATTAAAGAAAGGGAAAAATTGGGGAGGGGTGTACTTTTCAGTAAATTCACCTTCACTTCTGCTCTTTAAATGATTTCTTCACTTTATTAATGTTAACACAATCATAATACTGTGGCAAATAAGAGAAACAGAGAATCAGATTTATACCACTATTATGTATACACAATTATACAAAACAATATGTACAAAATGTGATGGCTCACACCCAGAATCTTGGTTTGCAAAAATAGCTTGAATAAAGAGGAGTTTATTTTTAAGGGTCTACTATTCTTGGGTATTAAGCCATGCTGTGATGCAAACAGGCTGACCAGGACTAGGCATTTGTTGCACCATTTTAATCCTTTGAAGTGTTTTTTTAAGTTCTTTTGCCTTTCAGCCTGTAAACTTACGATCTGCCGAAGTCTTGTAGCCAGGTTTCCAGAGAAAGCATGCCAAAGGTGAACCCACTCAGCAGTTTCTAAGCCATCTGCACCACATACTTGCCAGCTTTGAGCCTCAAAATTTCAAAAAGTTATGCAATCTCTGGTTAAACTTTTTAAAATACATATTTTATGACTTAAAAGGCTCACACCTCTGCCTCCTTCCATCCCTGACATTCCAAAGATCTGGGAGGATCTGTTCATTCAGATAAGCCTCTGAACACACAGATGATCCCTGGAAACTGGTCTACACTCAGATGTGCCAAGGTCTTCTCACCATGAATCTACTTCCTTAGGCACAATGACGGTCTTCAAATTAGACGTACTAGAGATTTCTCCAGGGCCTGTTCTCTAGACCACACTTCTTCAGTATAAGGACAAGTAAAGGAAGGAGATAGCATTTAACTGATTCTTTTCAGTTACTCATTCATTATGTAATATGTACAAGGCATGTTTATGCCTTCCACAAATTGAAACCCAATGAGAGAGCTAAACTAGGTACCCAAATAACTACAGTGCAACACAACACGATGCCTGCTAGGGGCCCTGAGGGTAGCCCTAATCAAAAGCTCGAAGACAGGAAAACAAAGAAAAATTCTGAATACAGTGGCCATAAAAGGTTTTATGAAAGAAAGAGGGAGCCTCTGAGTTGGATTTGAAGGAAAAACAAGATTTCATCAAGGACAGATGAGAGGAAGTGACAGTCCAGATGACATGAGTCAGAAGTAAGCAAGAGAAAGATGAGTTTAAATAATGAAGGGGTATGGAGGTGTCATTTGGCTGGAACATAGGAAGCATAATTTGAAAGCAAATTTGAAAAGATCCTGAACACCAGGATAAACTGCCATGATTTTATTCAGTAGTCAATGGGAGAATCATTACAAAAGTTTAAACAGAGAAGTGATTTGAGCCAACAATAATCCAAGAAGCTTGCTCTGGTGGTGGTGTATAGAATGGCCTTTAATTTTGAAAGGTTAAAAGTTTGTGGATGAGTTTGGAAGTCTTTTATAATAGACTAAGATGAAGCAAGAAGACTTACGGTGAGGTAGTGGCCAAGAAAATGGAAAAGAAGAGAAGAAATAACAAACATAACTTGGTAGGGAAAGGGGGAAAAATAAAAAGATAACTCCCAGGTCTTGAGTCAGTGCCCGGAAAAATTTATGTTGTGGATAAAAATGTTTGGACTCAAATTTACACAAAGATTCAGAGATTTTAAAAATTTATTTCAAGACTGTGATGTTATCCATTTAGAGAAGGAAAAAAAGACCATAATTTCGCAGGATCACCCTGGACAGCTGGTTGCTCTTGGCACATTCCTTCATAAGGCTTCTTTCTCCATGGTATTAGCTTGTTTGGAAGATAGACTTGAGTGTTATACAGGGGATGAAGAGTTCTCAGTATGATCAATCTAATGCTGGCATACTCAGACAGTGTTTAAAGATACATATGGACCGTCTCAATCCACTTTCTGGAGTAGACAACGAGACATGCCCTTTGATGGGGACAGCAGAGAGAAGCATTCCTTTAAGAATACTGGAGAACCATGATCTCTTCTGATGGCACCCATTATGACAGCACTGGTGGCAGGGGTGGGGGGTGCAGGGGTGGGGGGTGCAGGGGTGGGGGGTGCAGGGGTGGGGGGTGCAGGGGTGCGGAGGCGCGGGGACTTTCTTCAACCTATTTCTAACCAAGTAACCAAGAGACCTTCAGGTCCTTCAGCTAAGGCAGCAGATGGAAAATAGTGCATTTCTTCAGTGTCAGGGCATTGATGGCTACATTCTGCATGAAGGAGCAGGTCTATGGGAAAGTCACTGGGACAGGATTCTTTACCTGTGGTGGGCAGGGGCCAAGAGAAACAAAACCCGTATCATTTTCAGGGCTGAGAAACCTAACCTGGCCACACAAATAATTAACCTGAAAGGCCACTTCATGCTCCTTCAATGGACCCAGATGTTGCACTTCACTTTAGGTAAACGTTATTTTTAGAGACATAAGAATTCAGCATCCAAAATTTATCACCCATCTGAGTGGGAGACAAAGAACACAGAACAGATTTATATGTTTAGGGGGTAGGAATGGGGTTTAAGCTCAATAAAATCTTAACTGTGCTTTACTTTTTAATTTAACTTTCAAACATTTCTTTCCTGTTTTGTGACTGAGAATCTCGTACATGTCACCCTTTCAGTGAAGTATCACAGGAAAGACATTTTTGTGGTGTTTAATGGAAATAATTTTTCTTGTGGTATTGCTCTGATACCCTGGGAAACTGGCTTTCAAAGATAAATTAGGCTAAGAGACGTCCAGTGCTAATTTATTAAGCAGTCAATGGTTTAAAACAACTTTCCCTGTTTCAGCTCACTGGAGATCTGTTACTGGCTCTTGAGAAGACAGCAGAGAGCCAAAAACTGATAAATCTCACAGATTATCTTGAAACAAACAAAGTGAAGGTTGGTGTGGGTAGTTCCATGGGTGCACACGGTAGGGCACACTCCGGGTATGACTGCACATATGCACTGGGCCTTTTGCAATGGTGGGTGAACACTCTGAAGAAACGTTTAAATTCTATTACAGGAAGAGATTTCTGTAAGAAATATCTCCTAAATTTTCTCTTCCTTTTAGGGTGTGCCGCAAATAGAAAAGGCTTCATCTGTAAAGAAAAATATTGATGATCAGCCTCAGATGCTCTAAAGGCCTCAATGCACTTTATACAGATATCCGCAGAATTGTGGTTCTTGGTCTAATTTGTACCCTGACATGGGGCTTCCCTGGTGGCTCACCTGGTAAAGAATCCACCTACAATACGGCAGACCTGGGTTCAATTCCTGGGTTGGGAAGATCCCCTGGAGAAGGGAACGGCTACCCACTCCAGTATTCTGGCCTGCAGAATACCCCATGGACTGTGCAGTCCATGCAGTTGCAAAGAGTCAGACACGACTGAGTGACTTTCACATCACCAAGGGAGCTTATTAAAGTACTGATGCCTGGGTCCTACTTCAGAGGTTCTGATGAGGTCAGGTCTTACCCCTGACATTGGCCAGGGGTATGACCTAGGCATAAGGAGTTTTAAACCTTCCCAGATAGTTCCAACATGTATATAAGTTTAAGATCACTCCCAATAGAAGGTGTTGTCAGAGACTGGGATCTACTTCATACGTAGTAACTGTCAGGAGACTCAGCTGCTAGCATGTGTTCCTTTTCATGCCTGAAAATGCAGATCATGGTCACCTATCAGTAATGCAGTGATATTAGGAACAAACAAGAACCAAAATTAATAAAAACAAGGTTTTGGGAGCTGCTCAACTCCAAATGCTATTCTTATTCTCCATGAGGAAGGCTGGTCAACTGAGCCCATGAAGGAAAACAGAGTTAAGAGCAAACATGGAGAAGAGGGGAAAAGCTTTGCTCTTTGACTCAAAGAATTTTTTCAAAGGCAACCTACCACTGACCCTTTCTTCAAAGCTAGAAAAGTACCAGCGCAGAAAGCACTACTGGGTTTTATGACATAACCACTAATATCCACTTTGAAAGAGACCACCTACATTTGAAGATGCAAAAGAATCACCTACAAAGCTCACTAAATATGCAGCTTCTGAGTCCCCACCCAGACTCAGTAGGGACGGAGTGGAGCCAAGGCATGTGAAGTTTCTAAAGCTCTCCAGGGCATTCTGATAGAGGTGAGCTGTGCCCCACCATTGAGAAACACTTAAGTCATCCCACCTTCAAGCAACCTCCTGAACAGTTCTTTGCCATCAACTGCATTGCTCTTCTTCTGTTAAACAGATTATTAGGTTATAAAAGGGGTGAGGATATGCCTCTTTAGTAGAACAGTCTGCAAAGTATTTTTTGAAAGACATTTGACCAAACTTTATATCGAAAAATCTTCAGTCCTTTTTGGACATCCAAGTGTCTCCTCATGTGCTCAGTTTATCGACAAAGAAGAACAAAGACAAACTACTGCAAATAAATACAACTATATCCACAAACTATGGGCTAATATAGTTCTTAAGGTTTATATATTATAATTTTTTTATGTCTTGAAATGCAATCAAAACTACAATGAGGTACCACCTCACACCAGTCAGAATGGCCATCACTAAAAAATCTACAAATAACAAATGCTGGAGAGGGTATGGAGAAAAGGGAACCCTCCTACACTGTGTGTGGGAATGTAAGTTGGTGCAGCCACTCTGGAAAACAGTATGGAGGCGTCTTAGAAAACTAAACATAGAATTGTCATATGATCCAGCAATCCTACTACTGGGCATCAGTTCAGTTCAGTTCAGTTCAGTCGCTCAGTCGTGTCCGACTCTTTGTGACCCCAAGAATAGCAGCACGTCAGGCTTCCCTATCCATCACCAACTTGCGGAGGTCACCCAAACTCATGTCCATCGACTCGGTGATGCCATCCAGCCATCTCATCCTCTGTCGTCCCCTTCTCCTCCTGCCCCCAATCCCTCCCAGCATCAGGGTCTTTTCCCTTAGATCATGAACTCCTTATTGCCAAATTCAGACTACTGGGCATACATCCAGACAAACCTAAAATTCAAAAAGATACATGCACTCCTATGTTCACGGTAGCACTATTCACAATAGCCAAGACATGGAAACAACCTAAGATGTGGTACATATATACAATGGAATACTACTCAGCCATTAAAAAGAAATAATGCCATTTGCAGCAAAATGGATACAACTAGAGATTGCCATACTAAGTGAAGTAAGTCAGAAAGAGAAAAACAAATACATATGATATCACCTATACACGGAATCTAAACAATGACACAAATGAACCTATTATCTACAAAACAGAATCATGTACATAAAGAACTGACTTGGGGTTGCCAAGGGGGAAGGGGTTGGGGGAGGGATGCAATGGGAGGCTGGGGTTAGCAGATGTAAGCTTTTACAAACAGAATGGGTAAACAGCAAGGTCCCACTGTAGAGCACAGGAAACTATATTCAATTTCCTATGACACAACAATTAGAACTGGACGTGGAACAACAGACTGATCCCAAATCGGGAAAGGAGTACGTCAAGGCTGTATATTGTCACCCTGCTTATTTAACTTATATGTACAGTACATCATGAGAAACGTTGAACTGGATGAAGCACAAGCTGGAATCAAGACTGCCTGGAGAAATATCAATAACCTCAGATATGCAGATGACATGACCCTTATGACCGAAATCAAAGAAGAACTAAAGAGCCTCTTGATGAAAATGAAAGACGAGAGTGAAAAAGTTGCTTATAACTCAACATTCAGAAAACTAAGATCATGGCATCAGTCCCATCAGTTCATGGCAAATAGAGGGGGAAGCAATGGAAACAGTGACAGATTTTATTTTGGGGGGCTCCAAAATCACTGCAGATGGTGATTGCAGCCATGAAATTAAAAGACACTGACTCCTTGGAAGGAAAGTTATGACCAACCTAGATAGCATATTGAAAAGCAGAGACATTATTTTGCCAACAAAGGTCCATTTAGTCAAGGCTATGGTTTTTCCAGTGGTCATGTATGGATGTGAGAGTTGGACTGTGAAGAAAGCTGAGCGCCAAAGAATTGATGCTTTTGAACTGTGGTGTTGGAGAGGACTCTTGAGAGTCCCTTGGACTGCAAGGAGATCCAACCAGTCCATTCTAAAGGAGATCAGTCATGGGTGTTCATTGGAAGGACTGATGCTGAAGCTGAAACTCCAGTACTTTGTCCACCTCATGTGAAGAGTTGACTCATTGGAAAAGACTCTGATGCTGGGAGGGATTGGGGGCAGGAGGAAAAGGGGACGACAGAGTATGAGCTGATTGGATGGCATCACGCACTCAATGGACATGAATTTGAGTAAGCTCTGGGAGTTGGTGATGGACAGGGAGGCCTGGCGTGCTGCAGTCCATGGGGTCGCAAAGAGTCAGGCACGACTGAGTGGCTGAACTGAACTGAGTGATAAACCATAATGGAAAAGAATGTAAAGAAATAATGTGTATATATCTATATATGTATATAGATATAGATCTGAATCACTTTGCTATACAGCAGTAATTAACATAATCCTGTAAATCAACTGTACTTCAATCTAAAAAAAAGAATAAAATACCCCCAAAACAAAATCTTCTCATGTCTTGAAAGATCACAAACACTGAAGAAAAAAATCTATAATCATTACAGCAAAAAAATAAACTTTATACAAGGAATTTGAGAACAGGAATGGATATGTTCCTCCATGTCTAGAAATTACTTCCTTTCCATGATTAATATGGAAAAGCAGTCTATATAAATGCTTATTTTTTAAACTGATCAATTTCCATTATGGTAGCTTTACTCACTTTGAGTCAAAGATAATGGAAAGAAAGAAAATGTTATTTCCAGTTTGGGATTTAAATATAACAACTGGAACTTACTCAACAATCTCTCCTTCCAATTCAATTTGTATGTGTGTGTATGTGAGAGAGACAGAGAAAGACTAGAGTGAACTGTACATTTGCAAAATGTATCTATAATTATTTGGCACCAAATTTTGGAATCCATAGTTCACAGACATAAAATTCACTCAGAATTCACAATTCAATCTGTAAACAGGGAAACTTGGTTGGGAGCAGACAGTGATGTTCTTCACTGCTTTGTGTTTTTCACTTAGAATTCCCCTGATCCTCTAAAGCTCTCCAGCCTTGGACATTGTTCCTGTGCTGTGCCCACATTCCATTGGCATAGTCATGGAATGGTATGCTTGGAATGTCTCCACCCTCCAAAATATTTTTGGATCAAGCTTATCCCTTTTCCCTGAAAAACCTCTGTTGTACAGCATTTGCTTCACTGACTTTTATATTTTTAATATCATGAAAATTCTAGGGGCCCAGTCTAAAGCTCTATTAACCCTCCAACACTAACAGAACACCCACAGAAGGAGAGCAAACCCAGAATCCTCTGCTTGGTGCATACAACTGCTTTGTTTTCTTGTATTTACCTGCATGCTTCTTCTCTAAATGCTCTTTTGAGTTTAGAAATCAGCTAAGAGAAGTCTAATCTAATTACCACCAGATTTACCTAAAAATAACAATGACTTTTCTTTTGAAGTTGCCTCTTCATGGGATCTTTTTCCTATTATGACTAGACAATCTCAATAGAAGACTGAAACTTAAGGAAAACTTAAGGAAAAGATAACCTTTCTTTTAAAAAAAATTTAGCAGCAGGGCACTCATTGGGGTTTTTTGCTTATATCAATAATGAGCACTGTTTGTAATAATAATAACACTATTTAATGTGTCATTATGTGCCAGGTACTGGGCTAAGAGTGTCACATAAATTATTTCACTTAATTTTCCACAATAATCATAAAAGGTAGGTACCAGCATCCCTATTTCAGTCATAAGAAAATTTGAGTCACAAAGGTAGCATGTGACATAGCATAATTATCTTTATTGTCATAGTAAAATTATAAAAGAAAAAAAATGACAGTGAAAAGACTTTAAGTATCCTCAATAGAACTGTGATGAAAAAGAAAATTAAATGGGTTTTCTAGTACAACTATGATAGCAACATCTTTTGGGATCAGTCAAGTGGGTAAAGAGACTTTGGGGAAAAATTCCTTTTAAAATCTTGTTGGCATTTAAGTGACATTTTGGCTAAACACCACGGAAACATCTGGTCACATCCTCTCAACCCTAATTTCTTCCCTAAATGTTGTTCTTAATATGTCACAGTTGTTAAATTTGTAACAAGTAATGCCCTTGAGACTAAACAACAGTGCCTGGTATGTGAAAAATGAACAATACATTTACAACAGTAAAAACCAAAAGGAAATTTTAAATAAACATTTAATTGAGTACAAATAGTCTGAAAGTTATTTTGGTGGAACTTGCCCAATCTGTGTGCTGACATTAGCAGCAGGATGTTCTACATAAACTCCATTAAAACAAATGTAGTCTTCTTCAGTTGTGACATAACTGATGAGATTCAGTTCTTCTAAAGGATTATGGCTGGGGAAGGAACACTTTTTAGTTGGAAGAGAACTCTCCATTCACAGTCTCAGAGCAAATGGGTGACCACCAAAATGCCAGGAAGAAGAGAGTTGGGAATTTGGATGTTGTACAATGGCTTCAAAGTAGACAACCAAAAGTAGAAAAACAACCACCAACCACCAGTGTTTGTGTATTGGTCAGTTAGCCAAGGTCCATGGGCCTGATTCACTTCCTTTCTAACTCGAAAAGGATTTTTCCTTCTAGATAAAACCCTGCATATTTGAATCTAATCCAACATATGTACTTGTCTCAGGCTATATTTTGCTCTTGGTGTGTTTTAATTGTGTACAATGGAAAGTCTTGCAAAGAACTACAGCAAGGGAAAAAAAAGTCAGATCATGGATCATATTCAGGCAATTAGTAATGCAGCTGAGGAAGAAGGGCTGTATATGTCATTAGTCAATTATTTGAAAGCAATTATTTTTTAGTTTTGTGTCCTGACTCTTTCTACATATGGATAGGCAGATGCTATTCAGCAGAAATGTTTTTCCACTGATATGGAATCCCCAAAGAAACCATATTGGCTTTGATGTGATTCAGAGATTGTGTCATTCATCAACATGGTTTTAAAGAATGTTAGCAACCTTAGGGTTGGTTCAACCTGAAAATAAACACAGATGGTTCTTTGGAGAATAAACTATTTTCCATAGCAGATTTAACCATACATGTAATGGAATATATATCCTTTGTATTTAGTGCCACATTTGATTAAATAAAGGCAGTTGGAATGAATGAATCAGACTTTTTTCCTAATACGATAAATACATAGCTTAGCCCCTCCCATTTTTACAATTTGTGAGATTTTTAAAACCATAGAGAAAAGCTGCATATATATTATAAAGAACTTTTTATTCTTGAACTATATAAGAATAAATTTAGTATGTAGTCCCCACAGTGACATGAAAGCAGAAAAATAATACTGATATCTTTCATTCACCTGCTCTGCAGTTTTAATAAGTGCCCCCAACAATCTGCTTTTAACCAATGCATCTCAAACCTAGTATGCATCAGAATTAATGGAAAGTCTCATTATAAACATAGATTACTGGCTCCCAAACCTAGGGCTTTTGATTCAGTGGATTAGGCATAGAATCCAAAGTTTCACATTTCTAACCAAGTTCCCAGGTGGTGCTGAAGCTCTGGTCCGGGGATCACACTTTGAAAACCACTGCTTTATAGCAAAAGTATAAATCTAAGATTACATGTGGTATTTAATTATCATGTCTGTTTAGTCTTCTCTAATATAGAGACTATTTTTCTCCTGTTCCTTGACTTACGTGATCTTACAATTTTAGAAGAACAAAGGCCAGTTTTTCTATAGACCATAAATTAGCATGAATTTTCCCCATGTTTCTTCATGATTAGAATCAGGTTATGATTTTTGGCAGGAATATATCAGAAAAATGTTCATCTTGTTGTATCCTGTTGGTTGGTACATAATTTAAATTGTCTTGTTACTAGTGATATTAACTTATTAAAGTGGTCCTTGCCAGGATTCTTCACTTGAACTTATTTTTTTTTCCTTTTGTAATTTAAAATTATTTTATGGGAAGCTACTCTGACACTAATATCCTCTCTCTCATCAATTTTTTATCCACTAGTTCAAGCATCCACTGATGCTTCTTGCCTGAATTGACTATCATGATAGCTGCCAAATGGTATGATTCTAATTCTGTCATTCCTTCTACATTAGTTGCCATTCTACTGTAAGATTTTTTTCCTATATATATATTCATTATTCATTAGTGTAACATGTAGATTCATGTTCTATTTAATGAGTTATAATCCATTATTATCTGTATTTTGATGCTCACATTATCCCAGAGTTGGCCAGTGAGAGCCATTTCAAACCGGCTTCCATATCCTTTCTGTATGTCCCAGTATTTCTTGAACACTCTTTACTTCTGATGTCAAAAAATATTTCCAGCTACTCTTTTACTTCCTCTGCCTGATTCAACCATTCACTCAAAGAGACTTGGTTGCTTCCAACAGAGAATGGTATTTAAAAAGCCAAGACAAGTCCAAGATGTATCCCTTAGCTACTGCAGTGTTGCTGCTCCCAGGCCCTTTCATTAAACAGAGCTAGCAAATATATGTATATATACACACATGCAGGCTTCCCTGGTGACTCAGATGGTAAAGAATCCACCTGCAATGTGGGAGACCTGGGTTCAATCCCTGGGTTGGGAAGATCCCCTGGAGGAGGGCATGGCAACCCACTCCAGTATTCTTGCCTGGGGAATGCCCATGAACAGAGAAGCCTGGCGGGCTACAGTGCATGGAGTTGCAAAGAGTTGGACATGACTAAGTTAGTTGCTGAGCAACTAAGCACAGCACACAGCATACACACATGCATACACACATACTACAGAATTACACTGAAATTTAGTTCTCCATATTACTACAGTGTGCATATCGATTTGCACCTATATATTTAGCTCTGCATATCAATAATGATGAACTCATGACTGTATCGCCAATTCCAATCCAACATCATAAGATTCAATCTATCTTTCCTGCTCTCTATATTCCTAATTCTCAGTATTTTTTACTTATTTGATTAATCTCGTCTGCCTGCTAAATCACTTCAGTCATAGCCTACTCTTTGTGACCCTATGGACTGCAGCCCACCAGGTTCCTCTGTCCAAGGGATTCTCCAGGCAAGAATATTAGAATGGGTTTCCACGCCCTCCTTCCGGAGAAGGCAATGGCAAGCCACTCCAGTACTCTTGCCTAGAAAATCCCATGGACAGAGGAGCCTGGTAGGCTACAGTCCATGGGGTCGCAAAGAGTTGGACACGACTGAGCGACTTCACTTTCACTTTTCACTTTCATACATTGGAGAAGGAAATGGCAACCCACTCCAGTGTTCTTGCCTGGAGAATCCCAAGGAAGGCGGAGCCTGGTGGGCTGCCGTCTATAGGGTCACACAGAGTCGGACACGACTGAAGCGACTTAGCAGCAGCAGCCCTCCTCCAGGGGATCTTTTCAACCCAGGGATCAAACCCAAGTCTCTTATGTCTCCTGAATTGGCAGGCCAGTTCTTTATCACTAGCACCACCTGGGAAGCCCTGATTAATCCCCCACATGTAACCAATATGCCAACTCAACTAGATCAGTAAGATACTAATTATTAAAGGACAATTGAATTTTCAGGAGATTTTTATACACCCAAAGAAAGCCAATTTTTTTTTTTTTGGTAGCTTCTTGATCACTTTACTATAATATATTCCATGTAATCTTATTTTAAGCAACTCAAAAAACTAACTCAGTGACAATACAAAAGGTTAAGTGCTTTCAAATCTAAGCTGTCTGGAGCTAATTCTACTCATACTCTGTAGATTCTATAGGTTCTCCATTCTCTTCAGGGTCAAATCATAGAGTTAGGTATGATCTCCGAAGCCTACAAAAATTTATAAAGTTTAAAAGCTTACTCCTCTCTACAACTCCCCAACCCACCAAAAGGAATAACTGTTGCCAAGCAAACCCTCCAGAGCTCCTCAGAGGGGCCTTACAGTTAAACACAAAAGCATGAACACATGCATTAACCTCCCATTCCACTTTAAACCTCATATAAAATGGGGGTGAGGGGAGAGAGAAGGCATAAATACAAACAGAGAATAGAAGGGGATTTAACTGTAACAAAATTTTTAAAGGAATGGGTGATAGCAATGTCTCCAAAATCGAAAGTAGACAACGAATTTCACTGGAAGTTTCCTTAAGGCAAAATTAGACAAACAGGTCCTCTTTTTCCATTCTTTACTACAAGCAGGAGTCTCTTCGCTATCTGAGCAGAAAACTAAAACAGAGAACTTCTCTACACTTCTGCTATTAGAGGAAATGAACCAGAGAAACACAGATTCAGGAACACCAGACAAAGCTGAGAGAAGGTGTGCCATACAGAAAACAGAGGATTAAGTGAAAGTCTAACTACTGAAATGGGAAAACAACCCCCCCGTCTCCACATACCCAAACACACACCCTCTTTCCACATGACTCTCAGAATATGCCCCAGATCTGAGAGATTCATCTTTATTGGAAATAGGCCATCTGCTATAGACTGAAAGTTTGTCTCCCCCCATAATTCATATGTTGAAATTCTAAACCCAGTGAGATGGTGTTTGTAGGTGGGGCATTTGAAAGTTGATTAGATCATGAAGGCATGAATGAGACTAGTGCTCTTATCAAAAAGACAAAGAGTTCCGTTGCCCCTTTACCCATGTGAGAACAGAGTGAGAAGTCAGTCATCAGTGAACCAGGAAGTGGGAAGGGGGCCTGCACTACATACAGAATCTGCCAGCACCTCCATCTTGGAAGCCCCAGGCCCTAGAACTGCAAGAAATAAATTTCTGCTGTTTATAAGCCACCCAGTCTACACTACTTTTGTTGTAGTAGATCCAGTTAAGAAGGGTGCTGCTATAACAAATACCTAAAATGTGAGATACTGGCTAAAGGGTAGAGGCTTAAAGAATGTGCGTACTAGAAAAAGCCTACAATGCCATGAGCAGACTAAAACACCAACCTGAAAGAAAAATTCTATCAGTTGGGTGTTCCCTAATGAAATTAAGCCAGATCATCCTGTAGTAAAAATCCTCAATTTGATAGCACACAAACTTTCCTTCAATCTCCATCTTAACTACAAGTGGTAGAAAAATAGAAGAAAATCTCCAGTCTCATGGGACAAGGTGTGGCAAAGCCATTTAGGGCTCCCTTTGCAGAGCTTTGTATTCGGCCTAAACGTCCCAAGGACTTTTTCCCCCCACAACAGAAGAAATTACTAGAAAGGGGCCTTTTGTTCATTTGAGACTAGAGGAACTTATTAAGTCAAGGATATGTAGACCTAATTTTTAAAACTGTCTTGCTCTCTCAACATCTTGGTTATGTTAGGCACCTTTGGAAGTTGCATTAATTCTTTTATATATAAAATGTAATTATTTAGTTTATAAATGTAATTAGTCCCATAACTGTTTGACTAGGCATGAATTCTAAAACTCTACTGTATAGATTATAGTCATTCTAACCTCTACAAATGAGAGTCACATTTTTCTTGTTGTTGTTCAGTTGCTGAGTCCTGTCTGACTCTTTGTGACCCCCTATTCTATAGCATGCCAGGCTCCTCTGTCCTCCACTATCTCCCAGA
Source organism: Bubalus bubalis (assembly GCF_019923935.1). Taxonomy (NCBI): domain Eukaryota; kingdom Metazoa; phylum Chordata; class Mammalia; order Artiodactyla; family Bovidae; genus Bubalus; species Bubalus bubalis. The sequence continues at coordinate 36,684,428 of NC_059167.1, read as the reverse complement.
GTCTGCTCAGATTCATGTTCATCGAGTTGGTGATGCCATCCAACCATCTCATCCTCTGTCGTCCCCTTCTCCTCCTGCTTTCAATCTTTCCCAGCATCAGGGTCTTTTCCAACGGTCAGTTCTTCTCATCAGGTGGCCAAAGTTACTGGAGTTTCAGCTTCAGCATCAGTCCTTCCAATGAATATTCAGGACTGATAGCGTTTAGGATGGACTGGTTGGATCTCCTTGCAGTCCAAGGGACTCTCAGGAGTCTTCTCCAACACCACAGTTCAAAAGCATTAATTCTTCAGTGCTCAGCTTTCTTTATGATCCAACTCTCACATCCATACATGACTACTGGAAAAACCACAGTTTTGACTAGAAAGATCTTTGTTGGCAAAGTAGTATCTCTGCTTTTTAATATGCTGTCCAGGTTGTTCATAACTTTTCTTCCAAGGAGCAAGTGTCTTTTAATTTCATGGCTGCAGTCACCATCTGCAGTGATTTTGGAGCCCCCCAAAATAAAGTCTTGCCACTGTTTCCTCTGTTTCCCCAACTATTTGCCATGAAGTGATGGGACCAGATGCCATGATCTTAGTTTTTTGAATGTTGAGTTTTAAGCCAACTTTTTCACTCTCCACTTTCACTTTCATCAAAAGTTTATTTTAAACTAAAATATTTAGTTCTTCTTCACTTTCTGCCATAAGGGTGGTGTCATCTGCATAGCTGAGGTTATTGATATTTCTCCAGGCAATCTTGATTACAGCTTGTGCTTCATCCAGTCCACCATTTCTCACTATGTACTCTGTACAGAAGTTAAATAAGCAGGGTGATAATATACAGCCTTGACATACTCCTTTCCCGATTTGGAACCAGTCTGTTGTTCCATGTCCAATTCTAACTCTTGTTTCTTGACCTGCATACAGATTTCTCAAGAGGCAGGTCAGGTGGTCTGGTATTCCCATCTCTTTAAGAATTTTCCACAGTCTGTTGTGATCCACACAGTCAAAGGCTTTGGCACAGTCAATAAAGCAGAAGTTTTCTGGAACTCTTGCTTTTTCGATGATCCAGCGGATTTTGGCAATTTGATCTCTGGTTCCTCTGCCTTTCTAAATCAAGCTTGAACATCTGGAAGTTCATGATTCATGTACTGTTGAAGCCTGGCTTGGAGAATTTTGAGCATTACTTTACTAGTGTGTGAGATGAGTGCAACTGTGCGGTAGTTTGAGCATTCTTTGGCATTGCCTTTCTTTGGGATTGGAATGAAAATTGACCTTTTCCAGTCCTGTGACCACTATGGAGTTTTCCAAATTTGCTGGCATATTGAGTACAGCATTTTCACAGCATAATCTTTCAGGATTTGAAATAGCTTAACTGGAATTTCATCACCTCCACTAGCTTTGTTCGTAGTGATGCTTTCTAAGGCCCACTTGACTTCACATTCCAGGATGTCTGGCTCTAGGTCAGTGTTCACACCATTGTTATTATCTTGGTCATGAAGATCTTTTTTGTACAGTTCTTCTGTGTATTCTTGCCACCTCTTCTTAATATCTTCTGCTTTTGTTAGGTCCATAGCATTTCTGTCCTTTATCGAGCCCATCTTTGCATGACATGTTCCCTTGGTATCTCTAATTTTCTTGAAGAGATCTCTAGTCTTTCCCATTCTGTTGTTTTCCTCTATTTCTTTGCATTGATCACTGAGGAAGGCTTTCTTATCTCTCCTTGCTATTCTTTGGAACTCTGCATTCAGATGTTCATATCTTTCCTTTTCTCCTTTGCTTTTCACTTCTCTTCTTTTCACAGCTATTTGTAAGGCCTCCTCAGACAGCCATTTTGCTTTTTTGCATTTCTTTTCCATGGAGATGGTCTTGATCCCTGTCTCCTGTACAATGTCATGAACCTCTGTCCATAGTTCATCAGGCACTCTATCAGAGCTAGTCCCTTAAATCTATTTCTCTCTTCCACTGTATAATCAAAAGGGATTTGATTTAGGTCAGACCTGAATGGTTTAGTGGTTTTCCCTACTTTCTTCCACTTAAGTCTGAATTTGGCAATAAGGAGTTCATGATCTGAGCCACAGTCAGCTCCTGGTCTTGTTTTTGCTGACTGTATAGAGCTTCTCCATCTTTGGCCGCAAAGAATATAATCAATCTGATTTCGGTGTTGACCATCTGGTGATGTCCATGTGTAGAGTCTTCTCTTGTGTTGTTGGAAGAGGGTGTTTGCTATGACCAGTGCATTTTCTTGGCAAAACTCTATTAGTCTTTGCCCTGCTTCATTCTGTATTCAAAGGCCAAATTTGCCTGTTACTCCAGGTGTTTCTTGTCTTCCTACTTTTGCATTCCAGTCCCCTATAATGAAAAGGACATCAGTTCTTACCAGTCACTAAGTCATCTGCATTAGATAATCTATTCTTTTCTAACTCATAGCCTACTAGGATAAGAGGTACCTGGCTGAATGGCATTTATATTGAACCATACATCCTGACTTTATATGTTCATTCACTAAAACCACAAATTTTGTGTAGCACTTATTATATGCCACACACTGGGTCAGGTGCTAAGAATTATGGGGTGAACTGGACAGACAAGATCTTTCCCCTCATAGATCCTGTCTTCCAGGGTGGTTTCTGTGACCATTTCAATTTTACATACACTCCATCGTGGTCATCTTATCACACTCTTACTTTCCATTGTAGGCAAACCTACAAGGCCCAACTGGAGAGCCAGACCACAGCTTAAGGGCAGTAGGTACATCTTAGAGAGACAGGAGTGCACCAAAAGGGAAACTGGGCAAATGCTAATAGAAAAGTTTTTCCTTCTTTCTGAATTTACCAGAGTCCAACTTTGGAGCTACTTCCATACGTGTCCTCTGGTTGCCTTTGATTGTCCACTCGTCTAGATTTCCCACAGGCAAAGATAAACTTCTACTTCTTAATGTGGACCTCCAAATGGCCCTAAGACCTGTGTTTTCCAGCAGCAAAATAATGCAGAAGAGAGCAGTGGATCCTTACTCAGCCAGATGAACAGGCAGACACCCTAAGGATGAGGCAGTATATGACTAAGGCCTGGAATTGTTAAGTTCATTAGACATAGCTAGATATGTAGAAAAGACAAGTAGGGTCAGTGCTGGCTGTGTCCAAAGCCTTCATTCTGAGTATTTTATCTGTTTGGGGAAATCTCAGTGATACTGGACTTTGTCCCATTTCTACAATCAAAAAGGGTCCTGTGATCACAGGACTCTTAAATACAAGTATCAGAAATTGGACTCAAAAAGTGTCAGAATAACAATTATCACTGGAAAGACATCTCTTGCCCACAACAAAGGTGGCTTTCCATGTGATTAAACTGAACATCTGACACTCCATCAGAAGTACTTGCTTTGGCGGTCTGTTTTAGGAGATGTAATATACAACTCTAAAAGCTGCCTTTTGCCACCAACATTAGACTCAAATTTTCCTGTTGGGCTGTGAGTTTCAAAGAGCGTTCACCAGAGCTTTTATTTTGCAGATGAGCAGTTGTCTTTAAAGAATTATCAATTTGAGAAGTTTGGGGTCAATTGCTTGTAATCTCATTGACACTGTAACTAAGATAAACACTAGATAGAGAAAAACAGGAAGGCCTACAAAAACAAAGATTGGAAATGCAGACAAAATAGATTAGGGGTTAACCAAAAGTTGGTTTAAGTTAACACTAAGATTATTTTGATCCCTTGTCATTGTGCAGTTTTGTGAGATAAGACACTTATCAATTGCTCCAACATCACTCCTAGAGATTCTGAGGCTCTTCCAGGGCCCTCCTAGTTAGAGCCTGGCCTGAAGAAAAATAGGAGGCACTTCTCTGGTTCATCCATTATGATGTAACAACACATCATAAACTCATCATCAGACTGCCTGTGACCTTTCTCACTGACATGATATGAAAAGAATGTTTCTTGCAACTTGCTTATCTAGAAAATTCCATGCCCATTCACATTCTACATTTCCTAACACAGTTTTTTCCAGACCTTGTACAAACAGGAAATCAGACTAAAGTCATTACTAGAGCAAACAGTACCTTGCTTCCCTATGCAAAACAAGAAAGGGCAGTAAAGCAAATCACAGAAACATTCCCCTTCTAGTCCCCTAGGGAAAAACTCCTATACTTAAAATATTTCAATGAAAATATTTTAATGGAGTCTTCTAAACCTGGATTATCCAAGTAAATGCCTTCGCTATTGTATTCTGCAGGGGCAGACACCTACATGAAAATAAATCCACAACTATCACAAGATTACCTTTAACTCATATGCTTCTATTTCCTGGATCTCAAAGCTAATAATTTATGCTAGAACAATGATTCTCAAACAATGGTACCACATAAGCAGCATCATATCACCTGGGTATTTGTAAGAATTGCCAACTGTGGGACTCTCCCCACCACTCTAAACTTACAGAATGAGAAATTCTGGGGTATAAGTAGGAATGTGGTTTATGGAGCCTGCAGACAAGCCAGTGACAGACTGGGAACATCACCTATACTAATGCTTTTTCTTTCAAAGCTGACTAAACATTTGGGCTGGGCCTACTGAACAGCTTTGTTCCTTAGCTTTGTTTTGTTTCTCCTAGCAAAGTAAGGATCTGAGTAAGAGAAGTCAATATTGTGGAGGACATGTGACCTTTTTGGGGGTTACTAGGCCCTTCCAGTTTTCCCCTTTGTTTCACCCTTTTCATTCCAATGGGTGGGCTTCCCAGGTGGCTCAGTGGTAAAGAATCTGCCTGCCAATGCAGGAGATACCGAAGACATGGGTTTGACCCCTGGGTCAGAAAGATCCCCTGGAGGAGGAAATGGCAACCCACTCCAGTATTCTCGCCTGGAAAATCCCATGGACAGAGGAGCCTGGCAAGATATAAGTCCATGGGGTGACAAAGAGTTGGACATGACTGAGCAACTGCGCACACACATACACATCCCTATGGGTAACAGGCCATTTCTCTTCTTATATGAGAAATTGACTTACTTTTTTAATTTTTTTCATTCTAATTCATTTGCAGTGGATTTCCTGAAACATTATACCATCTTTTTATTGGTCATAATGAGTCTACTGGTCTGTTCACACTTGAGTGAGATAGTGAAGCTATCTTTGTTGGAAATCTGGATTATTCATCTTTTTTCACCCATTCTGAGGCTCTAAGGTCACTGGAAAAGTTCTGACTCAGGCCCAGCTGCAGTGTACACACTGGGAAATAATGTTTCTTGCCGCCAGTTTATTGTAAAGTATGTATTGATAACAACACGCCAGTACTTCAAATCGGTTTGTGTCCCCCAGGATACACCACCAGTGACTGTTGTAAGGAATACTCCTTGGAAAGATCACTTTGAAGGCTCCATTTACAAGAAAGAATTTAAAATAATATTTTTAAGTTTCTTTATTTTGAAAGGTTTGGGTTTTCAAAAATTAAACTTTATCAAGTTCTTCAAGAACTCTGTTGTACATAATATTTTCTCTCATTAAAAATGTAAAACCTTCTGGAGGAAATGATACTCTGAGCTTTGCAGCACAAATCAATGCCAAATGAAGGCCATAAACTGTGTTTTGTCATGCATTTGGCAATGTCTCCAAATATCTTGAACAAACAATGTCACTGTGCTTCAGACCCATGGACCCTTACTTTTCTGGAAATTTATGTCCATTACGGGAAAGTAGAAATGCTGGGGATTAGCAAGTCTGCAATAGGGTGGTAGGAAAAACAAATAAATGTTGAAAAACAGAAACAATTTAAATACAATAAGCATTTATTTTCCTAAGCTATTGCTCAGGAGAGCCATTTTTACCATGCCTATGTGCTCAAAGGATATTGGCTTTGAGTTTTAATTATCAGTCTCAGACTAATGAAAGTGTTCAGAGCTGGTCTAGGCAGAGGCAGAGCTGTGCGGGCAAAAGAGGGTAGGGTAAGTGCTTCATACAAATCCCATTAATGGAAAAAATAATGAATTTTAGGTACCAAATCTCATGCCCTTGTCAAATGTGTGTCATTTTACATTTTGACTGCTATTTTTAAATAAACACTGGCTTCCCCTATTTGGGAGAGAGTTGTTTTGTAGAAAAAAGTCATGGCTATGGGTTCCAGCCCTGCAGAGTACACTTTTATGGCTATTTCTGTGGTCAGGGAATCACAGGAAATCAGGGGCCCTACACATGATCCACTTTCAATAAAAGTCCAACTTGAATCACAGGTAGAAAAAGATGCTTAAAAATGTCAAGTATCAAGAAAGCAATACTCCACATCGCCAAACTACCTCATAAAAAATAATCTAGCGTTACTGATTTCTGACCTTTGCGGAAAAGAAACCTATTTCAAAGGGGAATGTGCGTGCATGCATGCATACTCAGTTACTTCAGTTGTGTCCAACTCTTTGCGACCCTTTGGACTGTAGCCCACCAAGCTTCTCTGTCCATGGGATTCTCTATGCAAGAATGCTGGGGTGGGTTGCCATGCCCTCCTCCAGGAAACCTTCCCAACCCAGGAATCGAACCTGCGTCTCCTGCGTGTCCTGCATTGCAAGCAGATTCTTTACCTCTTTACTGCTGAGCCACTGGTGAAGCCCTCAAAGGGAAATATTTCTAAGTAAATATCTCAGTAATTGCCAGTAATGGAAATGAATTATAAAAATCTGACTTGAGAGCTTAACAGTGCTACATTCATTTTCTTTTGCCTCCAGTGCTGTAGCTACATCTTTTCCAGAAGTATACAAACAGAATGATGGCTCATGTCTATTTTGTCTGATCCCTTATCATTGTGAATTCTACTTCTTCCAACTGAACCTGAATTCAAACCTGAATTGGGATGCTGGGCAATCCTGGATACTGGTAAGAATGGCATGGCCCCATCAGCACGCAGTGTTGTTCTCCTATATGGCTAGGTATGGTTTTGAGCTGGTTTATCTTTATTTTGAAAGAAAAATCTGTCCCTTATATAATAGTTTTGCATTACAGCTCTACATGCAGAGAACTGTGAGATGTTCTCTTATTAGCGTGTTGCACTCCTGAAGGTCAGCCCTTATTGCAAACCCCTGTATCTAGCAAGTAGCCCCACACTTAAAACTGCAATAACATTAATAATAAGAGTTATGAGTAAAAGTGAACTAAAGTACTGGTCAAGGCTTTATGGGTTTCATTTGAGGCTTAGTATGGCACTTTAATTTTTCATTCAACTTTCCTTTTAGGAATTACTTTGCTAAACATATCCAGGTTGTCTTTGGAACATAATATTACTAATTCTTGATATTTACTGCTACTGATAATTAACAGAAGTGACTAGCCTCAATTTTAGAAGTTAATGAGACTTAAAATAAGCAGGGTTTTTTCCCTGCCACTTATATTAAGCATATAAATTTGATTTATGAATTTGGTTTAAAAAGCTCCCTGTCTTCTGACAACATTAGAAGCCAATCAGTGCATTCTCTGATTTTAAGTGTTTTATATTCATTATTCATCAGTCATTCATAAATAGATAAGATACATTTACTATCCAGAAATATTTTCAAAGAATTATTCAAAATCAGTATCTACTTACGAAACCTTGCTAGAAAGACAATGTTTGCACTTCACACAATGGAGCACTAATCTATCAGAAATAAAAAAGCTTTTTTCTCAAACTTGGTGTCAAAATAAACTCCATGAAGGTTATTATAAAACTGGAGGTAAAATCTAGTGGTTTCCATATTACTTACTTTTTGGTCAATATCCAAACTCTCTTCATTTCATGTAACCAGATTTTACAGATTGATCCTTAGAATTATCACAGGTAGAAGTATATTAACTTCTCAGTTCAAAGAAATAGTACCACACATTTTTCAATAAAGAGAATCTTTTGAAATGACAAAAACAGCTGTTGGTTAGGTTTTCCTGGTATTTCTGCAATGAATTCTCAGGACTATATAGTAAAACCAATGTGGATATCACATACATTCACTAAATAGAAATGAATCTACCAAATACCTAACAGAAACCACTCATAAAAAATTTGCAGTGGTCTTTAATCCATAAGTGTTTACAGCTTTATGAAACTTATTGATTTAGACATTATTTTTAATAAATATATATATAGAAGATATGCTCTGGACCAGGCATCATACTAGGCCCTAATGGTATAATTCCAAACAAAATAGACATTTTCCCTGCCTTCATAGGACTAAGAATTCTGCAGATTGTAAGGAAAAAATTTATTTTCAATTTTGCCTCAAAGAAAATAACCACAAAATAACATTCTTTTTAAAGAAAGAGAAAGCCACCAATCAGGTGACTCTGAAAGTCTCTCATGCTTAAATAGTCTCCATTTTGGTTCTTCAAAATGGGGACATTACTTATAGATAGGCAAAGGAGTTAGAAACTAAAGGCAAAGGAGAAAAGGAAAGATATACCCATCTGAGTGCAGAATTCCAAATAGCAAGGAGAGATAAGAAAGCCTTCCTCAATGATCAATGCAAAGAAGTAGAGGAAAACAAAAGAATGGGAAAAACTAGATATCTCTTCAAGAAAATTAGATATACCAAGGGAACATTTCATGCAAAGATGGGCACAGAAAAGGAAAGAAACAGTATGGACCTAACAGAAGGTATTATTAAGAAGAGGTGGGAAGAATACACAGAAAAACTGTACAAAAAAGATCTTAATGACCCAGATAATCACAAAGGTGTGATCACTCATCTAGAGCCAGAGATCCTGCAGTGAAAAGTCAAGTGGGCCTTAGGAAGCATCACTATGAACAAAGCTAGTGGAGGTGATGGAATTCCAGTTGAGCTATTCCAAATCCTGAAAGATGATGCTGTGAAAGTGCTGCACTCAATATGGCAGCAAATTTGGAAAACTCCGCAGTGGTCACAGGAATGGAAAAGGTCCGTTTTCATTCCAATCCCAAAGAAAGTGAAGTCACTCAGTAGTGTCCGACTCTTTGTGACCCCATGGACTGTAGCCTATCAGGCTCCTCCGTCCATGGAATTTTCCAGGCAAGAGTACTAGAATGGGTTGCCATTTCCTTCTCCAGAATCCCAAAGAAAGGCAATGCCAAAGAATGTTCAAACTACTGCACAATTGTACTCATCTCACACATGAGCAAAGTAATGCTCAAAATTCTCCAAGCGAGGCTTCACCAGTAAATGAATCCAAAGAGGAAAATTTTAAAACTTGCACCCAGCTAGAAATAGCCTCATGCTTGTTCTGCTTCTGCAACTCAAATAGCTCCATGCAAAGTAATGTAAGTTACATAGGTTGGGGGGATGGAATAGGAACTTATAACAATCCTAGCAGCTGAAACTTACCTCCTGCTCAGTCACTAAGTCATATCTGTCTCTTTGCCACCCCATGGACTGTAGCCAGACAGGCTCCTCAGTTCATGGAACTTCCCAAGCAAGAACACTGGAGTGGTTGCCATTTCCTTCTCCATAAACTTACCTCACCCTTGTCAATTACCCAGCCCTTATAACCCTGTTTAACCATGTTTGTTTGTGTAATGGTCAGGCATCTCCCCTGCTGTGTCCTAACTACTGTTCCGGAGCTGTACCCCCCACCCCCCTGCATGAAACCCCTAGTTGGAACTAGCCTATTAACAGTCAGCACTGCCCACTAAAATCTGGTGTCATGCACTGTCTATAAGAACTCTGCAACTCCTTTCTTCAGGGCTCAGAGCTGGAAGTGTTAACTCCTCTGGGCCCGCTGGTGTAATAAACCTGAGTTCTCCAACTCTCCAAGTGTGGTGCTTGGTTTCTCAACAGACTAACTTCAACAAACCAAGAACTTGCAGATATTCAAGCTGGATTCAGAAAACGCAGAGGAATCCGAGATCAAATTGCCAACATCTGTTGGATCATAGGAAAAAAGCAAGAGAGTTCCAGAAAAACATTTATTTCTGCATTATTGACTACACCAAAGCCTTTGTGTGGATCACAACAAACCGGAAAATTCTGAAAGAGATGGGAATACCAGACCACCTGACCTGCCTCCTGAGAAACCTGGATGTAGGTCAAGAAGCAACAGTTAGAACCAGACATTGAACAATGAACTGGTTCCAAATTGGGAAAGGAGTACATCAAAGCTGTTTATTGTCACCCTGCTTATTTAACTTATATGAAGAGTACATCATGAGAAATGCTGGGCTGGATGAAGCACAAGCTGGAATCAAGATTGCCAGGAGAAATATCAATAACCTTAGATATACAGATGACACCACCCTTATGGCAGAAAGCGAAGAAGAACTAAACAGCCTCTTGATGAAAGAGAAAGAGGAGAGTGAAAAAGCTGGCTTAAAACTCAACATTCAAAAAACTAAGATCAGGCAACCAATCTTATCACTTCATGGCAAATGGATGGGGAAACAGTGGAAACAGTGACAGACTTTATTTTCTTGGTCTCCAAAATCACTACAAATGGTGACTGCAGCCATGAAATTAAAAGACACCTGCTCCTTCGAAGGAAAGCTATAACAAACCTAGAGAGCATATTAAAAAGCAGAAACTACTTTGCCAACAAAGGTCCACCTAGTCAAAGCTATGGTTTTTCCAGTAGTCGTGTATACCTGTGAGAGTTGGACCATAAAGAAAGCTGAGCACCAAAGAAATGATACTTTTGAACTGTAGTGTTGGAGAAGACTCTGGAGAGTCCCTTGGACTGCAAGGAGATCCAACCAGTCCATTCTGAAGGAGATCAGCCCTGGGATTTCTTTGGAAGGAATGATGCTAAAGCTGAAACTCCAGTACTTTGGCCACCTCATTTGAAGAGTCGACTCATTGGAAAAGACTCTGATGCTGGGAGGGATTGGGGGCAGGAGGAGAAGGGGACGACAGAGGATGAGGTGGCTGGATGCCATCACTGACTCGATGGACGTGAGTCTGGGTGAACTTGGGGAGTTGGTGATGGACAGGGAGGCCTGGCGTGCTGTGATTCATGGGGCCGCAAAGAGTCGGATACGACTGAGCGACTGAACTGAACTGAACATAGTTCAAACAACTAAGTGTAAACATCAATTGAGATGGAAAAAAAATCCTTTCTCTCATAAAAATCAACTTAGTCTGTAGCCCTAACTGTCTGAATCTGTTGCTTATCTCACTATAGGATGTTCAACCATTGAGAACTTAATTTAAGCATGGCTCTCAATCTGTACCCATAAGAATGGAAGTAGGGTGGTTAGACACCCACACTCTTTGGCATCCTGCTCCCACCAGATGATCTGATCACACTATCCAGTAATGCTGGTCCTCTCCTGCCCACAGATGGGGGTTTGGGATCTGAGAACCTTGGGCTGGGGTTCTTGGCTAGCATTTTCCCCTCAACTCTGGGGTACGCACTGCTTAATACTCCAAAGGAGGCTTTGTTGTTGTTGCCATTTTCCTCTCACTTTCTGTAGATAAAGCATCTCTAAACTGATGAACGGAAATGAACTTCCGTTTCCTTCTGTTAGACTCTCTTTAAGAGAGCTGGTGACAGAGCTGGATTCTTGCTAATCCTCATATGTGCCTGCTCTCTACTCTGTGTTGGTGGCCCCAAATGAGTTAGAGAGATAAATAGGTAGTCACTTCATTCCCCCTTTGAAATATTCAGTATGATATGATACCACAGTGGACAGCAGAGACTCTGACTCCCTGGCCAGTGGTGGAGATGTGTTCTGGGGATTTTGGAATGCTGGTTCCCCAGCCAAGGAGCACAACAATTCAGGAATGTGGTGGCTGTTTTTAGTGGCTCATGCATTTAAGCATCAGACCTGCTTGTCCCTATATCAACTCTAAAACTACTGTAGTTGCCTAACTCTGGAAATTAAAGAATTGTGTGCATTTCTATATACATCAAATTATATTTGGCTTCTTTTCTAACCACTAGATAAGGCATCTTCAAAATGAATTGCAGCCTTTTTCTTGTCTAGCAGTTGAACTGCACAGATGAAAGCATATTCATTCATTCCCTTCCTTATTCAACAAATGTTTATTAAACATCTTTTATGCACCAAGTGCTAATGAAGAGATTCCAAAAGCTACAAAGAGCCCTAAGAAGTCACTTATTTAGAAGGGTCCAACAAAATGTTTGCTATTTTAAACCTCTACAAGAAAATCCACAATCTTTTGAAACTGCCCTAGAAGTGAATCACAAAAAGACTGAGAAATTCTTTCTAAGATCCAAGACTGTTCCTGATGCAAGTCCTGCCTCACTGACTTGATTGTGCTGAAGCCATCATTCTCCATCTTCAGTCTGTAGAACAATCCTCTATTTACTCTGTGCCATTGAGTTACCAATTCTTCTTCTTATCTAGCTAAAAAAGAGTCTACAATATTTCCATCTTTACTTTTGGAACCATTACTTACTCCTTTAATCAGATTAGCTCTTCGTATTCAACACATATTAACAGAGTGGTCAGGGAAACCTTAAGAAAAGAGGAATAATTGTATCCTTAAGGGAGAAGTAGAATTTAAATAGACTGAAAAGGCAAGGGACAGCACAGTAGAAGAGAAAACAGCATAAGCGGAGGCAGGAAAGTAGAACAAATTAGTAAATTGAGTGAAGGTGGGATAAGGTGCTGAATGGAAGGAGACAGGTTAGTACTCTGCAATAATCTAATTCATCCTTGCATGCCATTCATTTCTTCCAACATCTTAAGAGTTTCTTTTTGTCAAGGATCTTTTAATTATAAACAGTAGAAATCCACATTTTTGCACAAGCAAAAAAGGAGAATTTATTGAAAAGAATCAAGAGTGTTTGGTGTACCTAAAAGTAGGAGATCCTTATAAGAAACAGAGGATGGGAAACGGCTATTCTTCACACCCACCCTTGCCATCTTCACCACACACATGCACACTTCTGCTTCTCCCTGCCCATCTGACTCATTCTTCTCTCTTACAGTGGTTTCTCAACTTCTCTATACATTTGGTTGCCCCAATAGTTCCTGATCACACAAACCTCTGGTACCAGGACAGAGTAGGTAGTTTCAATATAATCCAATTTCAATAATCAGGGCAGATTATTCGATTGGCCCAGATGAAGTCAGAGCTCCATCCCCAGTCTGTCAATCATGGCTGGCAGGGTTAAGTAATTCAAAAGCAGCTCTACATCCCAGTTGTGGGTGGCTGGGCTCATTTTCAGAGAACATGTGGCTGTGGCAACAGATACCAGATGGAAATATGTATGTGTGAATTTTCTTGAAAGGGGGATGGAAGAGGATACACCCTTTCAATGAAATGTTCCAATCACCTTGGCAAGGCAGTCTGGGTGGGCAGAATGCCTTGTGTGAAGCTCCGGAAAGGAGAAACCAAACATCAGTGCCAAGGACGTGAGGGGCCCCAAGCCATGAGGAACAATGGAAGGCTACTCTTCCAGAGAAGCAGACTTGAAGAAGATCAGCTGCTGCCGCCTCTCTTCAAATGCCAGATGAACTATCATTTTGAAGACAGATACATTTATAGGAGAAAGAACCAGATCCTAGAAATGATGATGGCCTTATAGTTAGTGAATTCTCTATTAGGGAAGGGATTGCAAAATCATGGAAACACCGTTTTATGTAATGTTCATGGAGATAATTTAAGTATCCAATGGAGGATTAATTAGATGACCTGTATTTACACAGAGACCTCCAATTAAGTGGCTTCCCAAGCCTCAAATCGTATGACTGTTATAATCAGTTAAGTCTCATCTTAGAATACACAAGAAAGAATGTTTTAACAACAGGCCCTGAAGTAGAGCTCTTAATATTGAGTGGCAGGGAATCTGGGAAACACATGTTGGATCAACAGTTCTCAAACTTCATTGCATGGAACTCTAGTGCTCATGGGATGTTTACATGTATTTTACAAAAACAGAGTTTCCATGTCAAATAAAATACTAGTTTAAATAAAGCAAAACAAGCTCATTTACTGAAGGATATATTACAGCCTTTAATAAGTTAACGTTTTATGAATCTCTAACAGGTGAGATACATTAAACAATGTTTCCCAAGCTTATCTAACCACATGAGGACTTAATGACATCATATAGTCCATTAAGTCCCAACAGTTTGGGGAATGCTGGCCTAGCTCTGTTGCCATGAGTCTTCACTTTTTTTGAGTCACACACCCTTCTGAGAACCAAACAAAAGCTACTGACCATTCCCCTTATCAATGAAAAATGAGAGCATACCTACATGCACATCAAATTCTGCACATAACTTCAGGGAGTCATAGAATAAGCTGACTTATCCATGGGTTTTCATATTTTCCTGGAAATTTTCAGGTGGTAAATCCCTATCCTTGAAAACCTAATTTTCTAAATAATTTTCTCGTATCCATACATCCCCAAAGGCTCATAAGATAGAGGCACAAAAATCCCTTATTACATTGCAGGGTGAGTTTTACAGTTCTTCTGCATATGCCTCAGTGCTGTTCTTTGGTGTGTACTATCTAAAAGAAGGCATGACTCCTGCTGCCGTTGATTATCTTTCCTTGGTTGGACTCTCACTCAGTTTTAAGGTTCTTTCCCAAAAAAGTCCCATTTAACTTGATGAATGAAGATAAATAAAGTTAAAGATATTTCACATTATTTTCAAAGTAATTTAAAATTTTTTCTAACAAAAAAGCCTAAAACATTAAATGTGAGTATCACTCTTTTTCACTTCACACATCTTTAGGAAATTTCATTGCTCATGAAGACATGATCTTGGGGGAGGAGAAGCTCCTCCTTGATTTTTTACAAAAGGGTGGTTCATAATCTTAACCCTGGCATCATTAAGGAAATTAAATACTTTGGAATAGATAAGATGAACAAGTGAAAATGCAAAGGTTAAACAGTTCAGATTAAATGAATTATCTATATTATTATTAAATAGCACAGGTAAAAATAATAAGCTCATAATTTCTAAATTACTTTAGTCCTTTAAAAAAAAAAAAAAAAGGAGAGCTTCTAAATGGGCATTTAAAAGCTAACTCCAGAGCATGCATGTGGAAGCCAGATATATAACTTCTTGTGCATCTGTCATTAATTTTATAATTGAAGTGTATGAATATCCCAGTTGAAAAACAAATGGTTTATATCAATGGAAATGATTTAGTTTTTATTTTTATCAAAGTTAATACATGTTAATAATTCTTTTTCAGAGTAATAGCTGTTTGCACATTATAAGCACATGTCTCACGTTTTCCTTATAAGGATATCCGATGGAAAATTTTTTTGTTCTTGGCCCTCTTATAGTCAGCATATTTCCGTTCATACAAGAAGAAAGTAGTCATTTGAAGTCTATGGAGAAATGTCTGTTTGACTAACAGATGTCTAAGATGGAGTAAGCAGGAAGTCTTACAGTTCCTTCCCAACACAAAGGCCCACTCATGATAAAAGAAAAGACCAAACATCTTGGGAATATATAAAGCAGTTTCAATTCTAACAAACATCTGTCCTAAGTCAGCCAGGAAGGTAGGAATAAGAAAATCCATGGTACCTCATACTTAAATACAGTTTTATTTCTTTTATCTCTCTCCTACCCTTTCAAGAACCATCCTCAACATTACTGAAAATCAGCCAGAACTGTTTTATTTGTTCCACCACCAGTATTTTAATCTGGAATGCTTAAAAGGAACCCTCTAGCTATAAGAAAGCAAGTTTCCTCAGAAGAGATGAACTCTGGAACCTATGCATGTGTGTGCTAAGTCACTTCATTCATCTCCAGCTCTTTGCAACCCTATATACTATAGCCCGCCAGGCTCCTCTGTCTATGGAATTCTCCAGGCAAGAATACTGGAGTGGGTCACTGTGTCCTCCTCCAGCTGGAACCTACTGATGAATCTAAAATTCAGTTTAGTCTTACATAATATAAGTCTTACACAACTACATAAATGTTAACTATAACTCAATAAAGCTGGATGGAAAAGTAAATTAAAGTTCAGTCTAATCATTGATATTTACTGAAAAATGCTGTATCCCATTCACTACTCCAGGCACTGAAGAAACAGATGTGTGCATAACGGGCACCCTGTACCAGACAAGAGACAGCCAGCAAACATGGAATCAAAGAGATAAGCAAGTTAATTATAGAAAGTGATTTTTAAAATAGGATAATATGATAGAGAATGACTGGTAGAACATGGGGAGGAGGCAAATTCAGACCACGTGATATGAGGAGGTGGTACGTGTGCAAAGGCAAGAATGCCAAAAAACAGCCACCTTCTGTGGATCTAGGGCAGAGTGTTTCAGAAAGAGAAAATAGCAAATCCCAAGGACCTAATGTAGAAACAAACTTGGTTGTTCAAGCAACAGAAAGAATGCCCAAGTGGCTGGAGCATAGTGAACAAGGGAAAAATAAAAGGAGATGAGTCAAGAAGGTCCAGGCTTTCCATCATTAAGGAAAAAGACAACCCAAATACAGTCGAATGATATGCCAAACCATTAGCTGAGGTATAAATTTCATTTTCATCTCTGAGAAGTAATGCAAAACAACAACAGTGAAAGCATGAAAGTGTTAGTTGCTCAGTCATGTCCAACTCTTCGAGACCCCATGGACTATAGCCCACCAGGCTCCTCTGTCCATGGGATTCTCCAGGCAAGAATACTGGAGTGGGTTACCATGCCCTCCTCCAGGGGATCTTCCCGACCCAGGGACTTAACCTGGGTCTCCCACATTGCAGGCGTATTACCATCTGAACCAGCAATAGTGAGCTTCTAACTAAGTAAATGTTCCAGAAAGGGACTTCTTCATAATAAAGTGCAGACTAGAACATTCTCTATCAGCACACATTGTCTTCCTTTTGAGGAGTAAGAATTGTCTTTTCTTACATTTCTTTTCTCAGGTAGCAAATATCCATTCATCCATTACCTTCTTTGAACCCTAGAATCTGGGTGTTCCATATCACCAGAGTGATAAGGAGAACCAAGCTCTGTCTTTGAAGGATTGTTCTGGAAGTCTGCCAGACCACCATATCATTTCCAAGTGTTCTACAGAATGATCACTTTGTTTCCAGGTACAGCCAACATGTATTATTATCGAAGAACCAGTTCACCCTAGATGAATTAATGAATTCTGACACCATACTTCAGGTTACTGTCTTTTGCTAACCTTTTGTAGCCTCTGAAATATTGGAATGAGATAAAATCTGGTATACCCCTCCTCTGTGTTAGATCAGAGTCTATTCTACCCCAAGTGGCAATTGTCAGAGTGAAGAAAAAGTATCAAGTGAGTAAAGAATGAAGGAGATTTTCACCAAGGAAATGTCTATAGTTAAAGCAGAACACACATATTTACATATAAACATAAGTAAAGGCAGGGAATCGCTGCAACACAGTCTATAGTCTAGTTTGAATATATATTTCAATATGTATGTTTATAGAGAAATTATATATATGACATATAATTCTGTGGGGAGGTATATACAATCACCTCTATTCCCACAAAAAAATGAAAGTTATACAATAAGAGGACCTTGAAAATATTTTTCCAAGTAAGTGTATAAAAGTCCAGCCTTATTAATCCACTAGACAGGGGGTGGTTTTCTCAACTCCTTATTTTTACATTTTCATTACATGTCTATAAATCAAACTCATTTTCATTCTTAAAATACAAAACTCTGTTCAGCTTTAGTTCAGTTCAGTTCAGTCACTCAGTCGTGTTCGACTCTTTGCGACCCCATGAATTGCAGCACGCCAGGCCTCCCTGTCCATCACAAACTCCCAGAGTTCACTCAGACTCACATCCATCGAGTCGGTGATGCCATCTCATTCTCTGTCGTCCCCTTCTCCTCCCGCCCCCAATCCCTCCCAGCATCAGAGTCTTTTCCAATGAGTCAACTCTTCACATGAGGTGGCCAGAGTACTGGAGTTTCAGCTTAAGCATCATTCCTTCCAAAGAACACCCAGGACTGATCTACCCTAGAATGGACTGGTTGGATCTCCTTGCAGTCCAAGGGACTCTCAAGAGTCTTCTCCAACACCACAGTTCAAAAGCATCAATTTTTCGGCGCTCAGCTTTCTTCACAGTCCAACTCTCACATCCATACATGACCACAGGAAAAACCATAGCCTTGACTAGACGGACGCTATTTCTGTTCCATTGCTTATTTTCAATGGCACCCCA
Source organism: Bubalus bubalis (assembly GCF_019923935.1). NCBI lineage: Eukaryota > Metazoa > Chordata > Mammalia > Artiodactyla > Bovidae > Bubalus > Bubalus bubalis. The sequence continues at coordinate 36,666,400 of NC_059167.1, read as the reverse complement.
CTCCAGTACTCCTGCCTGGAAAATCCCATGGACGGAGGAGCCTGGTAGGCTGCAGTCCATGGGGTCGCTAAGAGTCGGACACGACTGGGCGACTTCACTTTCACTTTTCACTTTCATGCATTGGAGAAGGAAATGGCAACCCAATCCAGTGTTCTTGCCTGGAGAATCACAGGGATGGGTGGGCTGCCGTCTCTGGGGTCGCACAGAGTCGGACACGACTGAAGCGACTTAGCAGCAGCAGCATTCATTTTAGATAAACAACATTTAGACAGCAATAACTGTACCTGTTTAACACAACATATTAACAAATACTTTCAGACATTAGTTTAATTGCTTTCATGTTAAAGACCTTTTCTGTATTCTGAGGTAGCCCAAATTACTATTCTAACATTTGGTTTACTCAAGATAAAGAAACCAAGTTGATTATCTTTAGGACAGAGTTTAATAATTATATATTACCCAAGTAGTTTATTCTTTCTTGCACTGATTGTTATTTTCAATGGAATAATTAAAGCCCAGAAAATAAATTTGCCCTAGATTGGCTATTAGCAGACAGGAAACTGTAAGAATTTGTTTCATGATCTTCCAATTTGCTCTTTGTCATTAGATTTGCTCTTTTTTTTCCAAAAGAGGCAATAAAATAGCAGGCTCTAACCCAATTCCTATGACTTGACTATTGCTTTAGATCTTGCATTACTTCACAAGCCTCTTTATTTAAAAAAAAAAAAAGGCACATTTAAAGATATTTTTGATATTCTGTGACTGATTTATCAGTCAGCTAGAGAATTGTTCAGTGAGTTACATAATGGGAATTAGTACTTCCTAAGAACTAGTCAAGGCTATGGTTTTTCCTGTGGTCATGTATGGATGTGAGAGTTGGACTGTGAAGAAGGCTGAGCACTGAAGAACTGATGCTTTTGAACTGTGGTGCTGGAGAAGACTCTTGAGAGTCCCTTGGACTGCAAGGAGATCCAACCAGTCCATTCTGAAGGAGATCAGCCCTGGGATTTCTTTGGAAGGAATGATGCTAAAGCTGAAACTCCAGTACTTTGGCCACATCATGCGAAGAGTTGACTCATTGGAAAAGACTCTGATGCTGGGAGGGATTGGGGGCGGGAGGAGAAGGGGACGACAGAGGATGAGATGGCTGGATGGCATCACCGACTCGATGGACGTGAGTCTGGGTGAACTCTGGGAGTTAGTGATGGACAGGGAGGCCTGGCGTGCTGCGATTCATGGGGTCGCAAAGAGTCAGACACGACTGAGCGACTGAACTGACTGACTGACTGAACTGACTTCCTGAATACCAGCCATTAGAAAGACTAAACCACCAGATTACAATTTGGTTGATTAACCAACTACCTAGATATTGGTTCTGAAATAGCTAACTTGCTATTGGAGGCCTGCAACTAGCACCTAGTAATGTTCTTGAGATAATTAAATTCATAGCTAACTGGTACCTCATTATCTTTTAAGCAAATAGATGAGTTTCTCAGATATCAGAGTTTTCTTGAATTAGAATTACTCTTAATGCCCTAAAACAAAGTTCCCTTAAAAATTTTAATAAATTGTACATCAAAGTCATTTTACAAAATAACCTCTTAAGGCCTTTTTTCTGAAAAAATACAAGCAATAGTAATTTATGTGAATTGAGAAAAGTTAAAAGACAAAAAAAAATTTAAAAAAATAAACACAGCACCGGCCATGAGCAGAACCACCATGCCACATTTGTATATTACTATTTCAGCGAACCTGTACAGTAAATCCAAAGAGCTAGCTACCATGTGCCTTTCCAAATGAAAAAGGCAAAAGACAACTGGCTGCCATATGCTTTTTATTTTTTACAAAGAAATTGTAAACAGGTTACTCAGTATGGGCCACATATATAGGATCTACACATGAATGCCCCAGGAATGGATTTAGCCTGAAGTCTCTTTCAGCTATAAAGCTTCAGGCATCACAATATTCCCATATGTCCACTGTATAATGAAACAGATGACAGCTTTTACCCTGAAGGTTGTTTTGGACTAAGAATAAGATTGGGCAATGGGCAGCTCAGGCAACCATCCAAAGGAGTTCCTGTGGCTTATACATGTGTATAATGTATATAAAAGATGTATACTAATGTTCTTTGAAAACCATAAATAATGTACTAAAGAACTCTAAAACTACATTGTATCACTCTCCATGTCAAAACACATGCAAACACACACACACACACACACACACACACACACACAAATATACTCATGTGCCCAAAGTCAAGAATTATCTCACCAAGGTCGGAGCCTTTGTTGTAAACAACAAAGTGATAGTTTCTTTATCAAGATGAGTTCTCTTTCCTCTTTCTGGCTGAGGCTCACTAAAATGAAGATTAAAGACTCCTACTTCTTTAGGGAGAGAGCTCTGAGTGAGGGGCCAGAAGAAGAAAGAGAACATGGTGAGGCACTACATTCAGCCTGATCTGTCTTTGGCACTAGGGGAGAATGGTAAAGAGAATCCTTGATGGCTCTGCTTTGTCTATCTTACCTCAATAGAGTAGAAAACCTAAGAATTTAGGCAAAATTTCCAGCTAGAAATAAACAGAACCCATTTGCCTGGCTTGTCTGTCTTGTCTTCCTGAGCACTTCAGATAGGGTAGCAGTAAAGAACTGAGAAGGATAGGGAGGAGCCAAGATGGCGGAGGAGTAGGACGGGGAGAACACTTTCTCCCCCACAAATTCATCAAAAGAGCATTTAAACGTCGAGTAAATTCCACAAAACAACTTCTGAATGCCGGCAGAGGACATCAGGCACCCAGAAAAGCAACCCAACTCTTCGAAAGGAGGTAGGAAAAAATATAAAAGACAAAAAAAGAGACAAAAGAGGGAGGGACAGAGTTCTGTCCCGGGAAGTGAGTCTTAAAAAGAGAGAAGTTTCCAAACACCAGGAAACCTTCTCACTGCCGAATCTGTGCCAAGCTTTGGAAGCACAGAAGCCAACATAAAAGGGAGAAAAAAATAAATAAACAATTATAAATCGCAGATTGTGAGCCCTACGGTAACTCCCCCAGCGGAGAAGCAGCGCAGATGCCTGCACACGGCATTAGCAAGCAGAGGCTGGGCAGGGAAGCGGGGCGCGGGCTGTGTCCCTTAGAGTAAGAATCGGCCCGAATGTCCTGAGCGCTATCTGAGCGAAATAATTTGGGCTAGCAAACCAGACTGTGGGATATCTACCACGCAAAAAGCCAGCCCTAACCTAAGACACCGCCAGGCCCGCGCACAGAACAAAGGACTGAACAGAGATAGCCGGTTGCAGACCTTCCCCCTCCGGTGACAGGCAGCCAGAGCCAGAAGGGGGCAATCGCAGCCCAAGAGAGACACTATCTATAAAACTGTAAGCAGGCTTCTTTGCTAACTAAAACTTCTTGGGGGTCTGGACTGTCAACATCTGCCTGAGAAGGTGCGCCAGTTTTACACCCAGATAACCGAGTGGCGGGGAGGCGATAAGTCGCAGTATTGGCACCCGCCAAACACATCACCTGAGCTGCTCGGATCTGGGAAGAGCACAAAACGCAGGCCCAACCGAGTCTGCGTCTCTGAGGTCTACCCGAGTGCCTGAACCTGAGCGGCTTGGACCTGGGAGCTCAGCCCAGGGCCCGCCTCTGATTGTTCCCGGCGGAACAACCTAGAGCCCGAGCAGTGTGGGCAGGGAGGCTACACGCACCGCGAGCGGGGGCAGACCCAGTGTGGCTGAGGCACTGCGAGCGCACGCCAGTGTTATCTGTTTGCAGCATCCCTCCCTCCCTCCCCACAGCGCGGCTGAACAAGTGAGCCTAAATAAAATAAAAAAAAAAAATAGTGTCCTCCACCGTCCCCTTTGTGTCAGGGCGGGAACCAAACACTGAAGAGACCAGCAAACAGAAGAAGCTATAACAGAGGGAAACGCCTTGGAAGCTACAGGCCATAGATTAAAACCCTGTGGTCACTACGAACTACATAGGAAGGGGCCTATAGATCTTGAGAAATATAAGTCAGACCAAGGAACTAGCCAAAAATGAACTGAACCCACAATACTCACAACAAAACCACAGAAACACCTAGATATATTTTTCCTATTTTTACGGTCAATCTTTTTTTTTTTTTTAATTTAAAAAAAAAATTTTAAGTCCTCTATTGTCCTTTAATTTTCACTTTTATAACTATTACTTTGCAAAAAAAAAAGACCCTATTTTATTTTTTTTTACTTCTTCAGCAAACTTCATATATATATTTTATAATTTTTTGACCGTGTTTTGTTTTGTTTTGTTTTTTTCTTTTTCTTCTTTTCTTTAACATTGTATTTTTGAAATTCCAAACTCTACTCTAGATTTTTAATTTTAGCCTTTTGGTATATGTTATCAATTTTGTACCTATAGTTTTTTTCATAATTTCTGTGACTTTTTTTTCCCTCTGTTTCTTTCTCTTCTTCTTTTGTATAACATCGTATATCTACAATTCCAAACTGTACTCAAGATTTTTAATTTATGCTTTTTGGTATTTGATATCAATTTTGTACCTGTATTTTCTTTATAATTTTTGCGACATTGTTTTTGTTGGTTTGTTTGTTTTCTCTCTTTATTTTTCTTCTTCTTTTTTTTAACATTGTATTTTTGAAATTCCAAACTCTACTCTAGATTTTTAACTTTTGCTTTTTGGTATTAGTTATCAATTTTGTACCTGTAGTTTCTTTATAATTTTCGCAACCTTGTTTTTCTTTGTTCGTTTTTTCTCTCTTTCTTTTCCTTCTTCTTTTCATTAACATCGCATTTTTGAAATTCCAAACTCTACTCTAGATTTTTAATTTTTGCTTTTATGTATTTGTTACCAATTTTGTACCTTTAAGAACCCAATCTTCAGGACCCATTTTTCACTAGGGAACGAGATTACTGGCTTGACTGCTCTCTCTCCCTTTGCACTCTCCGTTTTCTCCACCAGGTCGCCTGTATGTCCTCCCTAACCCCTCTCTACTCTACCCAACTCTGTGAATTTCTGTGTGTTCCAGACGGTGGAGAACACTTAGGGAACTGATTACTGGCTGGATCTGTCTCCCTCCTTTTCATTTCCCCCTTTTATCCTTCTGGCCACCTCTGTCTCCTGCCTCCTTCTTCTCTTCTCTGTATAACTCCGTGAACATCTCTGAGCGGTCCAGTTGTGGAGTGCACATAAGGAAGTGACTACTGGCTAGCCCACTCTCTCCACTATTGATTCCACCTCATCTCATTTGGGTCACCTCTAACTCCCTCCTCCCACTTCTCTTCTCCATGTAACGCTGTGAACCTGAGTGACCCTCACAGTAGAGAAACTTTTCATCTTTAACGTAGATGTTTTATCAATGGTGCTGTATAGAAGGAGAAGTTTTGAAACTACTGTAAAAATAAGACCGATAACTGGAAGTAGGAGGCTTAAGTCCAAACCCTGACTCCAGGGAACTCCTGACTCCAAGGAACATTAATTGACAGGAGCTCATCAAACGCCTCCATACCGACACTGAAACCAAGCACCACACAAGGGCCAACAAGTTCTAGGGCAAGACATACCAAGCAAATTCTCCAGCAACAAAGGAACACAGCCCTGAGCTTCAAGATACAGGCTGCCCAAAGTCACCTCAAAACCATAGACATCTCATAACACATTACTGGACAATTCATTACACTCCAGAGAGAAGAAATACAGCTCCATCCACCAGAACATCGACACAAGCTTCCCTAACCAGGAAACCGTGACAAGCCACCTGTACAAACCCACACACAGTGAGGAAAGGCCACAATAAAGAGAACTCCACAAACTGCCAGAATACAGAAAGGACACCCCAAACTCAGCAATTTAAACAAGATGAAGAGACAGAGGAATAGCCAGCAGATAAAGGAACAGGATAAATGCCCACCAAACCAAACAAAAGAGGAAGAGATAGGGAATCTACCTGATAAAGAATTCCGAATAATGATAGTGAAATTGATCCAAAATCTTGAAATTAAAATGGAATCACAGATAAATAGCCTGGAGGCAAGGATTGAGAAGATGCAAGAAAGGTTTAACAAGGACTTAGAAGAAATAAAAAAGAGCCAATATATAATGAATAATGCAATAAGTGAAATTAAAAACACTCTGGAGGCAACAAATAGTAGAATAACAGAGGCAGAAGATAGGATTAGTGAATTAGAAGATAGAATGGTAGAAATAAATGAATCAGAGAGGATAAAAGAAAAACGAATTAAAAGAAATGAGGACAATCTCAGAGACCTCCAGGACAATGTTAAACGCTACAACATTCGAATCATAGGGGTCCCAGAAGAAGAAGACAAAAAGAAAGACCATGAGAAAATACTTGAGGAGATAGTAGTTGAAAACTTCCCTAAAATGGGGAAGGAAATAATCACCCAAGTCCAAGAAACCCAGAGAGTCCCAGACAGGATAAACCCAAGGCGAAACACCCCAAGACACATATTAATCAAATTAACAAAGATCAAACACAAAGAACAAATATTAAAAGCAGCAAGGGAAAAACAACAAATAACACACAAGGGAACACCCATAAGGATAACAGCTGATCTTTCAATAGAAACTCTTCAAGCCAGGAGGGAATAGCAAGACATACTTAAAATGATGAAAGAAAATAACCTACAGCCCAGATTATTGTACCCAGCAAGGATCTCATTCAAGTATGAAGGAGAAATCAAAAGCTTCTCAGGCAAGCAAAAGCTGAAAGAATTCTGCACCACCAAACCAGCTCTCCAACAAATACTAAAGGATATTCTCTAGACAGGAAACACAAAAACGGTGTATAAATTCGAAACCAAAACAATAAAGTAAATGGCAACCGGATCATAATTATCAGTAATTACCTTAAACGTAAATGGGTTGAATGCCCCAACCAAAAGACAAAGACTGGCTGAATGGATACAAAAACAAGACCCCTACATATGTTGTCTACAAGAGACCCACCTCAAAACAGGGGACACATACAGACTGAAAGTGAAGGGCTGGAAAAAGATTTTCCATGCAAATAGGGACCAAAAGAAAGCAGGAGTAGCAATACTCATATCAGATAAAATAGACTTTAAAACAAAGACTGTGAAAAGAGACAAAGATGGTCACTACATAATGATCAAAGGATCAATCCAAGAAGAAGATATAATAATTATAAATATATATGCACCCAACACGAGAGCGCCGCAGTATGTAAGACAAATGCTAACAAGTATGAAAGGAGAAATTAAAAATAACACAATAATAGTGGGAGACTTTAATACCCCACTCACACCTATGGATAGATCAACTAAACAGAAAATTAACAAGGAAACACAAACTTTAAATGATACAATAGACCAGTTAGACCTAATTGATATCTATAGGACATTTCATCCCAAAACAATGAATTTCACCTTTTTCTCAAGCGCACATGGAACCCTCTCCAGGATAGATCACATCCTGGGCCATAAAGCTAGCCTTGGTAAATTCAAAAAAATATAAATCATTCCAAGCATCTTTTCTGACCACAATGCAGTAAGATTAGATCTCAATTACAAGAGAAAAACTATTAAAAATTCCAACATATGGAGGCTGAACAACACGCTGCTGAATAACCAACAAATCACAGAAGAAATCAAAAAAGAAATCAAAATTTGCATAGAAACGAATGAAAATGAAAACACAACAACCCAAAACCTGTGGGACACGGTAAAAGCAGTCCTAAGGGGAAAGTTCATAGCAATACAGGCACACCTCAAGAAACAAGAAAAAAGTCAAATAAATAACCTAACTCTACACCTAAAGCAACTAGAAAAGGAAGAAATGAAGAACCCCAGGGTTAGTAGAAGGAAAGAAATCTTAAAAATTAGATCAGAAATAAATGCAAAAGAAACAAAAGAGACCATAGCAAAAATCAACAAAACCAAAAGCTGGTTCTTTGAAAGGATAAATAAAATTGACAAACCATTAGCCAGACTCATCAAGAAACAAAGGGAGAAAAATCAAATCAATAAAATTAGAAATGAAAATGGAGAGATCACAACAGACAACACAGAAATACAAAGGATCATAAGAGAGTATTATCAACAATTATATGCCAATAAAATGGACAACGAGGAAGAAATGGACAAATTCTTAGAAAAGTACAACTTTCCAAAACTCGACCAGGAAGAAATAGAAAATCTTAACAGACCCATCACAAGCACGGAAATTGAAACTGTAATAAAAAATCTTCCAGCAAACAAAAGCCCAGGTCCAGACGGCTTCACAGCTGAATTCTACCAAAAATTTAGAGAAGAGCTAACACCTATCCTGCTCAAACTCTTCCAGAAAATTGCAGAGGATGGTAAACTTCCAAACTCATTCTATGAGGCCACCATCACCCTAATACCAAAACCTGACAAAGATCCCACAAAAAAAGAAAACTACAGGCCAATATCACTGATGAACATAGATGCAAAAATCCTTAACAAAATTCTAGCAATCAGAATCCAACAACACATTAAAAAGATCATACACCATGACCAAGTGGGCTTTATCCCAGGGATGCAAGGATTCTTCAATATCCGCAAATCAATCAATGTAATACACCACATTAACAAATTGAAAAATAAAAACCATATGATTATCTCAATAGATGCAGAGAAAGCCTTTGACAAAATTCAACATCCATTTATGATAAAAACTCTCCAGAAAGCAGGAATAGAAGGAACATACCTCAACATAATAAAAGCTATATATGACAAACCCACAGCAAACATTATCCTCAATGGTGAAAAATTGAAAGCATTTCCTCTAAAGTCAGGAACAAGACAAGGGTGCCACTTTCACCATTACTATTCAACATAGTTTTGGAAGTTTTGGCCACAGCAATCAGAGCATAAAAAGAAATAAAAGGAATCCAAATTGGAAAAGAAGAAGTAAAGCTCTCACTCTTTGCAGATGACATGATCCTCTACATAGAAAACCCTAAAGACTCCACCAGAAAATTACTAGAACTAATCAATGACTATAGTAAAGTTGCAGGATATAAAATCAACACACAGAAATCACTTGCATTCCTATACACTAATAATGAGAAAACAGAAAGAGAAATTAAGGAAACAATTCCATTCACCATTGCAACAGAAAGAATAAAATACTTAGGAATATATCTACCTAAAGAAACTAAAGACCTATATATAGAAAACTATAAAACACTGGTGAAAGAAATCAAAGAGGACACTAACAGATGGAGAAATATACCATGTTCATGGATTGGAAGAGTCAATATAGTGAAAATGAGTATACTACCCAAAGCAATCTATAGATTCAATGCAATCCCTATCAAGCTACCAACAGCATTCTTCACAGAGCTAGAACAAATAATTTCACAATTTGTATGGAAATACAAAAAAACCTCAAATAGCCAAAGCGATCTTGAGAAAGAAGAATGGAACTGGAGGAATCAACCTACCTGACTTCAGGCTCTACTACAAAGCCACAGTTATCAAGACAGTATGGTACTGGCACAAAGACAGAAATATAGATCAATGGAACAAAATAGAAAGCCCAGAGATAAATCCACGCACATATGGACACCTTATCTTTGACAAAGGAGGCAAGAATATACAATGGATTAAAGACAATCTCTTTAACAAGTGGTGCTGGGAAATCTGGTCAACCACTTGTAAAAGAATGAAACTAGAACACTTTCTAACACCATACACAAAAATAAACTCAAAATGGATTAAAGATCTAAACGTAAGACCAGAAACTATAAAACTCCTAGAGGAGAACATAGGCAAAACACTCTCTGACATACATCACAGCAGGATCCTCTGTGACCCACCTCCCATAATATTGGAAATAAAAGCAAAAATAAACAAATGGGACCTAATTAACCTTAGAAGCTTCTGCACATCAAAGGAAACTATTAGCAAGGTGAAAAGACAGCCTTCAGAATGGGAGAAGATAATAGCAAATGAAGCAACTGACAAACAACTAATCTCGAGAATATACAAGCAACTCCTACAGCTCAACTCCAGAAAAATAAATGACCCAATCAAAAAATGGGCCAAAGAACTAAATAGACATTTCTCCAAAGAAGACATACAGATGGCTCACAAACACATGAAAAGATGCTCAACATCACTCATTATCAGAGAAATGCAAATCAAAACCACTATGAGGTACCATTTCACACCAGTCAGAATGGCTGCGATCCAAAAGTCTACAAGCAATAAATGCTGGAGAGGGTGTGGAGAAAAGGGAACCCTCTTACACTGTTGGTGGGAATGCAAACTAGTACAGCCACTATGGAGAACAGTGTGGAGATTCCTTAAAAAACTGGAAATAGAACTGCCTTATGATCCAGCAATCCCACTGCTGGGCATACACACTGAGGAAACCAGAAGGGAAAGAGACACGTGTACCCCAATGTTCATCGCAGCACTGTTTATAATAGCCAGGACATGGAAGCAACCTAGATGTCCATCAGCAGATGAATGGATAAGAAAGCTGTGGTACATATACACAATGGAGTATTATTCAGCCATTAAAAAGAATACATTTGAATCAGTTCTAATGAGGTGGATGAAACTGGAGCCTATTATACAGAGTGAAGTAAGCCAGAAAGAAAAACACCAATACAGTATACTAACGCATATATATGGAATTTAGAAAGATGGTAACAATAACCCTGTGTACGAGACAGCAAAAGAGACACTGATGTATAGAACAGTCTTATGGACTCTGTGGGAGAGGGAGAGGGTGGGAAGATTTGGGAGAATGGCATTGAAACATGTAAAATATCATGTATGAACCGAGTTGCCAGTCCAGGTTTGATGCACTATACTGGATGCTTGGGGCTGGTGCACTGGGACGACCCAGAGGGATAGAATGGGGAGGGAGGAGGGAGGAGGGTTCAGGATGGGGAACACATGTATACCTGTGGCGGATTCATTTTGATATTTGGCAAAACTAATACAATTATGTAAAGTTTAGAAATAAAATAAAATTAAAAAAAAAAAAACATTCATCATAATAGAATCTAGTGGAAATTCCCTGGCAGTCCAGTGGTTAGGACTCAGTGAAATGAAGTGATAGTTACTCAGTTGTGTCTGACTCTTTGCAACCCCATGGACTACAGCCCACCAGGGTCCTCCGTCAATGGAATTCTCCAGAGAAAGAGAACTGGAATGGGCTGCCATTCCCTTCTCCAGGGGATCTTTCTGACCCAGCGATCAAACACAGGTCTCCTGAATTACAGGCAGATTCCTTACCATCTGAGCCACTCGGGAATTATGACTCAGACACTTGAATTACTGGGGCCCAGGTTCCATCTCTGATTGGGGAATTAAGATCCTACAAGTTGAGCAGCACAGTCAAAAAAAAAAAAATCGAATATCTTCTATTTTGTCATTTACACCCTAGGGAAACACATTACATACTACATTTTGATCTACCCATCTTTCCTTTTATCTCTTTTGTTAAAAAAAATTAATATGAGAAAAAAGTCCTTAAAGTCATCATTATCAATGTAAGTTATAATTTTAAATGAACTAAATAAAAAGCAGTTGTTTAAAAAAAAAAAAAAAGAACTGAGAAGGATCTGGGGACACAGGCAACAGTGTGTCAACTCATGCATCCATCCACTTATTCAGTCTCCAGTGTCAATTAACATCCTACTAGATGTAGGATATTGTACTAAGAAAAGAGAAAACTACATGTAAAAGAATGAAATTAGAACACTTTCTAACACCATACACAAAAATAAACTCAAATGGATTAAAGGCTAAATGTAAGACCAGAAACTATAAAGCTCTTAGAGGAAAACATAGGCAGAACACTCTCTGACATAAATCACAGCAAGATCCTCTATGACCCACCTCCTAGAGTAATACAAATAAAAACAAAAATAAAAAATAGGGCCTAATTAAACTTAAAATCTTTTGGACAACAAAGGAATCTATAAGCAAGGTGAAAATATAGCCCTCATAAAGGGAGAAAATAATAGCTAAGAAAACAATTGACAAAGAACCAATCTCCAAAATATACAAGTAGTTCATGTAGCTCAATACCAGAAAAAATGAATGACGCAATTAAAGAGTAGGCAAAAGACCTAAACAGACATTTCTCCAAAGAAGACATACAGATGGCTAATAAACACATGAAAAGATGGTCAACATTGCTCATTATTAGAGAAATGCAAATCAAAACCACAATAAGGTATCATCTCACGCTGGTTCTCACTCTGGTCAGAATGGTCATCATCAAAAAGTCTACAAATAATAAATGCTGGAGAGGGTGTGGAGAAAAGGAACCCTCTTACACTGCTGGTGGGAATGTAAACTGATACAACCACTATGGAGAAGAGTATGAAGATTCCTTTAAAAAGTATGAATAAAACTACCACATGACAAAGCAATCCCACTGGGCATATACCCTGAGGAAACCAGAACTGAAAAAAACACATGTACCTGAGTGTTCACTGCAGCACTATTTATAATAGCTAGGACATGGAAACAACCTAGATGTCTATCAACAAATGAATGGATAAGGAGGTTGTGGTACATACACACAATGCAATATTACCCGGCTATAAAAAGGAATGCATTTGAGTCAATTCTAATGAGGTGGATGAACCTAGAGCCTATTAAACAGAGTGAAGTAAGTCAGAAAGAGAAGGACAAATACCATATATTAATGCATATATGTGAAATCTAGAAAGATGGTACAAATAATTCTATATGCAGGACGGCAAAGGAGACACAGATGTAAAGAGCAGACTTTCAGACTCAGTGGGAGAAGGGAGAGGGTGAGATGATTTGAGAGAATATCACTGAAACATAAACGTTACCAAATGTATAACAGATAACCGTGTGAGTTTGATGTACAATGCAGGGCACCCAAAGCTGGTGCTCTGTGACAACCAGGAGGGATGAGATGAGAAGGGAAGTGCAAGGAGGATTCAAGATGGGGGGGACACAGGTATACCTATGGCTGATTCATACTGATGTACTGCAAAAATCATCACAACATTGTAAAGTAATTATCCTCCAATTAAAATCAATAATTTTTTTTAAAAACTGAAAAAAAGAGAGAAAGATGGCTCAGATAAGAATTTTGTCATCAGAAACAGAAATATGGAAAATTATGAATTATAAATATAAAAATAATCATATAAATGCCAAAGGGAAAAGTACAATTAAAATACCATGGGAATACTTAAGAAAATTTCAAGCCAGCTTTTTTTCTCTGTTCTTTCACCCTCATCAAAAGGCTCTTTAGTTCCTCTTCACCCGCCATTAGTGCAATATCAGCTGCATATCTGAGGTTGTTGCTATTTCTCCCAGCAATCTTGACTCCAGCCTCTTGATGAGGGTGAAAGAGGAGGGTGAAAAAGCTGACTTGAAACTCGACATTCAAAAAACTAAGATCATGGTATCCAGTCCCTTTGCTGCTGCCATTACTTCATGGCAAATAGAAGGGGGAAAAGTGGAAGCAGTGACAGATTTTATTTTCTCGGGTTCCAAAATCACTATGGATGGTGACTGCAGCCATGAAATTAAGACACTTGCTCTTTGGAAGGAAAGCTATGACAAACCTAGACAGTGTATTAAAAAGCAAAGACATCAATTTGCGGACAAAGGTCCATATAGTCAAAGCTATGCTATTTCCACTAGTCATATACAGATGTGAGAGTTGGACCATAAAGAAGGCTGAGCACCTAAGAATTGATGCTTTTGATTTGTGGTGCTGGAAAAAACTCTTAAGAGTCCCTTGGCCAGCAAGGAGATCAAACCAGGCAATTCTAAAGGAAATCAGCCCTGAATATTCATTGGAAGGACTGATGCTGAAGCTAAATCTCCAATACTTTGGCCATCTGATGCAAAGAGTCAGCTCACTGGAAAAGACCCTGATGCTGGGAAAGAGTGAAGACAAAAGGAGAAGGGGGCAACAGAGGATGAAATGGTTAGATAGCATCACCTACTCAATCAACATGAATCTTAGCAAATTCTGGGAGATAGCAGAGGACAGAAAATGATGTTGTGCTACTACAGTGCATGGGGTCTCAGAGTCGGCATGACTTAGCCGCTTAACAACAACTTAAGAAAGGGAGATGGCTTCCAGCTAAGGAACAGGAAAAAACTGAAGATGAGAGACTGCATTTGGATTAACCTTGAAGCTAGCAGAGATGATGGTTTTAAACACACAAATACACAAACACACAATGAATCCCCAAGATGGCAGAGTAGAAACACCCTGAGCTAACTTCCTCTCACAGGCACACCAAAGTTACAACTATTCACAGCATATTTATCAATAAAAAAGAACCAGAACCCACCAAAAAAAGTCAACTACAACTAATGATGTGAATAAGGAACTACAATGAGAGAGATAGAAGGAGCACAGCTGTGGTTTAGTCAAAACCTATACCCCCAGGTGGGTGATCCACAAATGGGAGAATAATTACAATTGCAGAGGTTTTCCCCAAGGAGCAAGGGCCCTATATCAGGCTCTTTGGTCCTAGGGGCCCTGCACGAGGAAGACAAATCCTGGAAAGTTTGACCAGTTGGGATTACTTTTGGGAGATCCAAAAGACTATGGATAATAGAAACTTCACTCTTACAAGACTCACATGAAATCTCACACACTCAAGGACCTAGAGCAGAAGCAGTAATTTGAAGGAAGACTGAGGTAGACCATGCTTATCTTATAGAGTCTCCTGGAGAGGCAAGAAGCAACTGATACAAACACTAACAGCAGCCATTTTGGGGAGCTCAGTCTACCACTTGGAGTCTGGTGTTGGCAAGAGCCATTCTGAAATCCTCCCCCTGGTTCATTCACCTCAGGAATCAGTACACCTTCCCCACCTGTAGGTAACGGTACTGGGATGCCTCAGGCCAAGCAACTAACTGAGCAGGAACACAGCCCCACTTACCAGCAGACGGGCTGCCTTCAGTCCCCTGAGCTCACGGCCTCCCCGGGACATGGCCCCACCCACCAGTGCATAGGCACCAGCCCCAGAATCCTTTTTGCTCCAGCCCCATCCACCAGCGAGCCAGCACTCTTTGACCTAAATCACAGCAAGATCATTTTTGACCCACTTCCTAGAATAATGAAAATAAAAGAAAAACAAATGGGACCTCACTAAACTTAAAAGCTTTTGCACAGCAAAGGAAACCATTAACAAAACAAAAAGACAACCTACTGAATGGGAAAAAATAACTGCAAATGATGTGACCAATAAGGGAGTAATAACCCCACATATATAGACAGCCCATACATTTCAATATCAAAAAAAGACCCAATTTTAAAATGGGCAGAAAACCTGAATAGACACTTTTCCAAATAAGACACAGATGGCCAACAAGCACATGAAAAGATGCTCAACACTACTAGTTATCAGAGAAATTCAAGTCAAAACCACAATGAAATATCACCTCCTACCTGTCAGAATGACTATTATCAAAAAGACCACAAATAATAAATGTTGGTGAAGATGTAGACAAAATACATAATACACTGTTGGTGGAAATGCAAGTTGGTGTAGTCACTGTCGAAAATGCTATGGAGGTTCCTCAAAAAACTAAAAATAGGACTAACATAACAACCCAACAATTCCACTCCTGGGTATATATCTGAAGAAAACAAAAACACTAAATGAAAAAGATGCATGCACCCCAATGTTCATAGCAGTGTTATTTACAAAAGTTAAGATACAGAAGCAAGCTGCTGCTACTGCTGCTAAGTCGCTTCAGTCATCTCTGACTCTGTGCGACCCCATAGACGGCAGCCCACCAGGCTCCCCTGTCCCTGGGATTCTCCAGGCAAGAATACTGGAGTGGGTTGCCATTTCCTTCTCCAATGCATGTAAAGTATAATATGTGTATATTATATTATGTGTATATATTATATACACATACACATTACACAATATATTGTGTAATACACACACGCACACACACACATATAGGCTTCCCAGGTGGCTAAGTGGGTAAAAAATCCACCTGCTAATGCAGTAGATGTGGGTTCAATCCCAGGGTCAGGAAGATCCTCTGGACAAGGAAACGGAAAACCACTCCAGTATTCTTGCCTGGTAAACCCTGTGGACAGAGGAACCTGGTGGGCTACAGTCCATGGGGTCAGACATGACGGAGCAGGAACACAAATGGTTTCATGAAAAGTGTATATGTATGTATACACACATACACACACACATAATGCATTATATATATATATATATATATATATATATATATACACACTAAGTCACTTCAGTCGCTTCCGACTCTGTGTGACCCCATAGACGGCAGCCCACCAGGCTCCCCCTTCCCTGGGATTCTCCAGGCAAGAACACTGGAGTGGGTTGCCATTTCCTTCTCCAATGCATGAAAGTGAAAAGTGAAAGTGAAGTCACTCAGCTGTGTCTGACTCTTAGCCACCCCATGGACTGCAGCCTACCAGGCTCCTCCATCCATGTGATTTTCCAGGCAAGAGTACTGGAGTGAGGTGCCATTGCCTTCTGCAATATATATATATATAAATACACACAAATGAAATACTCATTAGCCATCAAAAGAATGAAATTTTGCCATTTGCAATAACATGGATGGACCTGAAGGGTATTATGCTTAGTGAAATATGTCAGACGAATACTGTATATCACTTATCAGTTCAGTTCACTTCAGTCGCTCAGTCGTGTCCAACTCTTTGCGACCCCATGAATCGCAGCACCCCAGGGCTCCCTGTCCATCACAAACTCCCGGAGTTCACCCAGACTCATGTCCATCGAGTTGGTGATGCCATCCAGCCCTCTCATCCTCTGTCGTCCCCTTCTCCTCCTGCCCCCAATCCCTCCCAGCATCAGAGTCTTTTCCAATGAGTCAACTCTTCACATGAGGTGGCCAAAGTACTGGAGTTTCAGCTTTAGCATCATTCCTTCCAAAGAAATCCTAGGGATGATCTCCTTCAGAATGGACTGGTTGGATCTCCTTGCAGTCCAAGGGACTCTCAAGAGTCTTCTCCAACACCACAGTTCAAAAGCATCAATTCTTCAGCCCTCAGCCTTCTTCACAGTCCAACTCTCACATCCATACATGACCACAGGAAAAACCATAGCCTTGACTAGACGGACCTTTGTTGGCAAAGTAATGTCTCTGCTTTTCAATATGCTATCTAGGTTGGTCATGATTTTCCTTCCAAGGAGTCAGTGTCTTTTAATTTCATGGCTGCAGTCACCATCTGCAGTGATTTTGGAGCCCAGAAAAATAAAGTCTGACACCGTTTCCACTGTTTCCCCATCTATTTCCCATGAAGTGATGGGACCAGATGCCATGATCTCAGTTTTCTGAATGTTGAGTTTTAAGCCAACTTTTTCACTCTCCACTTTCACTTTCATCAAGAGGCTCTTTAGTTCCTCTTCACTTTCTGCCATAAAGGTGGTGTCATCTGCATATCTGAAGTTATTGATATTTCTCCCAGCAATCTTGATTCCAGCTTCCGCTTCTTCCAGCCCAACGTTTCTCATGATGTACTCTGCATAGAAGTTAAATAAGCAGGGTGACAATATGCAGCCTTGACGTACTCCTTTTCCTATTTGGAACCAGTCTGTTGTTCCATGTCCAGTTCTAACTGTTGCTTCCTGACCTGCATATAGGTTTCTCAAGAGGCAGGTCAGGTGGTCTGATATTCCCATGTCTTTCAGAATCTTCCACAGTTTATTGTGATCCACACAGTCAAAGGCTTTGGCATAGTCAATAAAGCAGAAACAGATGTTTTTCTGGAACTCTCTTGCTTTTTCCATGATCCAGAGGATGTTGGCAATTTGATCTCTGGTTCCTCTGCCTTTTCTAAATCAAGCTTGAACATCTGGAAGTTCACGCTTCACGTATTGCTGAAGCCTGGCTTGGAGAATTTTGAGCATTACTTTACTAGCATGTGAGATGAGTGCAATTGTGCAGTAGTTTGAGCATTCTTTGTCATTGCCTTTCTTGGGGATTGGAATGAAAACTGACCTTTTCCAGTCCTGTGGCCACTGCTGAGGTTTCCAAATTTGCTGGCATATTGAGTGCAGCACTTTCACAGTATCATCTTTCAGGATTTGAAATAGCTCAACTGGAATTCCATCACCTCCACTAGCTTTGTTCATAGTGATGCTTTCTAAGGCCCACTTGACCTCACATTCCAGGATGTCTGGCTCCAGGTGAGTGATCACCCAATCGTGAGTATCTGGGTCATGAAGATATTTTTTGTACAGTTCTTCTGTGTATTCTTGCCACCTCTTCTTAATATATTCTGCTTTCTGTTAGGTCCCTACCATTTCTGTCCCTTATTGAGCCCATCTTTGCATGAAATGTTCCCTTGGTATCTCTAATTTTCTTGAAGAGATCTCTAGTCGTTCTCATTCTATTGTTTTCCTCTATTTCTTTGCATTGATCGCTGAGGAAGGCTTTCTTATCTCTCCTTGCTATTCTTTGGAACTGTGCATTCAAATGGGTATATCTTTCCTTTTCTCCTTTGCTTTTCGCTTCCCTTCTTTTCACAGCTATTTGTAAGGCGTCCCCAAACAGCCATTTTGCTTTTTTGCATTTCTTTTTCTTGGGGACGGTCTTGATTCTGGTCTCCTATACAATGTCATGAACCTCTGTCCATAGTTCATCAGGCACTCTGTCTATCAGATCTAGTCCCATAAATCTATTTCTCACTTCCACTGTATGCTGCTAAGTCACTTCAGTCGTGTCCAACTCTGTGCGACACCATAGACGGCAGCCCACCAGGCTCCCCCATCCCTGGGATTCTCTAAGCAAGAATACTGGAGTGAGTTGCCATTTCCTTCTCCATTGCAAGAAAGTTAAAAGTGAAAGTGAAGTCGCTCAGTCATGTCTGACTCTTAGCGACCCCATGGACTGCAGCCTACCAGGCTCCTCTGTCCATAGGATTTTCCAGGCAAGAGTACTGGAGTGAGGTGCCATTGCCTTCTCCGTCCACTGTATAGTCATAAGGTATTTGATTTAGGTCATACCTGAATAGTCTAGTGGTTTTCTTCACTTTCTTAAATTTCAGTCTGAATTTGGCAATAAGGAGTTCATGATCTGAGCCACAGTCAGCTCCCAGTCTTGTTTTTGCTGACTGTATAGAGCTTCTCCATCTTTGGCTACAAAGAATATAATCAATCTGATTTCAGTGTCAACCATCTGGTGATGTCCATGGTGTTTGCTATGACCAGTGCATTCTCTCGGCAGCACTCTATTAGCCTTTGCCCTGCTTCATTCTGTACTCCAAGGCCAAATTTGCCTGTTACCCCAGGTGTTTCTTGACTTACTACTTTTGCATTCCAGTCCCCTATAATGTGAATCTAAAAAATTAGTGAATACCAAAGAAGCAGACTCACAGATACAGAGAACAAACTAGTGGTTACCAGGGAGAGGAGGAGGAGGGGAGGGGCGAGATAGGGGTAGGAGATTAAGAGGTACAAAGAACTGTGTATAAAATAAGTAAGTTGCAAAGATATATTGTACAGCACAGAGAATATAGTCAGTATTTTATAAGTATAAATGAAGTATAATCTATAAAAATTTTGAATAACTGTATTGCACACATGAAACTAATATTATAAATCAATTATACCTCAATAAAAATATATATAAGTAAATACACACATTTGTTGTTACTCAGTCACTCAGTCATGTTCAACTCTTCACTGCAGCACACCAGGCTTCTCTGTCCTTCATCATCTCCTGGAATTTGCTCAAGTTCAGGTCCAATGAATCAGTGATACCAGCCAACCATCTCGCCCTCTGTCACCCTCTTCTCCTTCTGCCTTCAATCTTTCCTAGCATCAGGATCTTTTCCAATGAGTCAGCTGTTCACATCAGGTGGCCAAAGTACTGGAGCTTCAGCTTCAGCATCAGTCCTTCCAAAGAGTATTCAGGGTTGATTTACTTTAAGATTGACTGGTTTGATCGCCTTGCTTTCCGAGGGACTCTTAAGAGTCTTCTCCAGAAGCACAGTTCAAAAGTATCAATTCCTCAAATACACACATATATACCATATATGCATTCACACACACATTTTGATTGGATTATAGAGCTATAAATGGAGGGAAAGGACAATACAGCTGGAAAAGTGTGTTAATTCACTCAGCATCTTTGAGAATTACCATGTGCAACACATTCTAATAGGTTCTATCAGAATTCTTATCATGAAGACGTGGAAAGTGGTGTGGCAGGCTGAAATCTGGTGGCCCTAATGACCAAACGTCCACAATTCATGCTCCAGTGTCATTCCATCTAACACTGACTCTAGGTTTTCCATGTGATGAGTTTTGGCAAAGCTTGATAAGTCCCTGCACATTCATACTTATTCTCCTGGACTGTATCTTCTTGGACCCAGCCACCACGTGGAGTGGCCAAAATGGAAGAGACTCAAGAATTCTGGTTCACAGCCCCCATTATTGACTCCCAGACTGAGGCCAGTAGGAATTGCCAGCCATGGCCATAAGGCCCTTTGGGACCTTCCACCTGTTGCAGTGTCCCTAGAGATACCCTATACAGAGCTGCCAGATGATCTGTACACTCATGAAAAATTATAAATCACTGTTGTTTAAAGAGACTGTGGTTGTTTATCATGAATCAATGGACAACCAAAACAAGTAGACAGTGAAAGTAAGACACTACATTTTATTTAATGAGCTCAAAACAAGCTTCAAATAATTCTGACCCTGAATCCCCCAAGGCCTGAAGTTGAGACCCAGTGATTTTTCAACCTGGCTGTACCTCAGAGCTAACTTCAAAGCCTTTTCAGAGGTCATATAACTGGGCCTACCACAAAATTCTGGTTCTAGAATAATCTGAAGGACCAGCCAAGTTCTGTGTAAAAAGTTCCACTGGTATATTACAACATGAGTGTTAGAACTGTCAGAAGAATCTGTACTGACATGGCCAATTATTTCAAAGTGGATATTATCACATATCGGAGAAGGCAAAAGCTTACATGTACCTTAGACACAAAGAATGGAATATCATCAAGAATCTACTGTAATCAGTCTATTTCATGGAGCAATACTGTGCTCAGGAACTCTGTAAGAAAAATGAAGCAGTGGTGGAATGTTTCCAAACTTTTACTGGGAAAAAAAATTGTCAACTCTATACCCTTTAATCACTAAGAAGTTTCCAAGGTCAAACTGAGCACATAAATCTCAAATAAGAAGTTGAAGAGAGAGGTTTCCTAACAGGAGCAGAAAAGAAAAGGAAGCAAGGCAGCATGGAGCATGTCGCTGCAGCAATTGCTTCTTCTGTCCACCCTGGCTTCATTATGATCAGAGGAAAGGGAGAGGTTGTGCAATTGTATATATAAATCCTGGGTGAGGATGAGTCAGGTCAGGGGGAACAAGAGGCGGGGGCGGCCCACTTTCCTCATCTGCTCAGCATAAGCCTGTGAGGAAACATGCTGACTCTTTTAATAATATCAATGAAAGACAAACATCAGGGAAACAGGCATTGAGACTATGAGGTCCAGCTGGTCCCTCCAACAGGGAAATTCTCCCCCCACTGCCAAACTTGCAGAACCTGGACATATGTTTATTAAGAGAAAAAAAAGGTTTTTCATGTGGATTGCAACAGCAGGATGAGCAAGAAATCTCCAAGAGAAAGGTGAATTTGGGGGGATCAAGGTTCCCTCCCAATGTGAAGGCCTTTCCCTAATGGTAATTTTAGACAATTTGGGTTTGGCTTTATTACAGGAGGTAAAGGATTTCCTTAGAAATAAAACAGATTAACATACCTGAAAACATTGAAAAGAGTAAAAGGATATTTCATTTTTCCTCCTTGCTTGGTAGTGTTACTCAAGGCTCTCTTTGCTACAGTAAATGAAAACAACTCAAACTACCTTAAACACTGATGGGGAGTTATTGGCTTATTAAAACAAAAATCTAAGGATATCCTGGCCTCGGCTATGGGTAGATCCAGGTGCTCAAACAATTTTTCATGAAGCTGCCTCTTTGTGCCTTGACTCAGCCTTCTTCTATGTTGGCTCCATTTTCTGGCAGGATCCCCCAATACAGTGGCAAGACGGAAGCCAAGAGCTCCAGGCCATTTTTCTATCCTCTCAACAACCTTCTACAGAAAGAGTTTCTCTTTTTCCAACTACTTCCAAGAACTGAGTCTCCTTCATAATAATTGTGTCACATGCCCATCCTGAGTCAGTCACAGTGGCTAGAAGAATGTAATCTCCTGAAATGGCCAACCCTGGAGCATGAAGTGGAATCTAGTTCACTCAAGTAACATGGTCTGACAGTAGAGGAGGGGCAGGTTCCCATGAAAATTCAGAGTATTTTTTCCAGAAGCGGGTGAATGGATGCTGTCCAGGTAAATTCTCTGGCAGAAAGCAGAGAACTGGGCCTCCAGGAGAACTCACTGATTTAAAGAGGCAGTTCTGTTTTGAAGAAATGACCATGCAGGCTTCATAGGCCCAATGGCCCACAGATGTCAACTATGCACCCTCCATGGTAGACGGATTTTGCTCTTTCTCCAGCACCCACTAGTCATGCCTGAGTTGACTGGAATCACTGATACTCAATCAACCTCATTTTTAATGGTCCAAAACAGAGCAACCCAACTCTTAAATTTTTCTTCTGATGCAGTCAAAAATTAAGGAGTCTTGGTCTCAGCCCTTTGAGCTCTTTTGCTGGCTTGTAGCTATGTGCCTAGAAAGTTAAACTGTTAAATTCTTCAGCTTTCTCTCAAGTAAAAAAAAGAAGAAAAAAAGACTGAAAGTCCGAGATTGTTCAAAAAGACATTCTATTGAAATAAAAACATTTCAAATATAATGTCATCACTCTTGCAAGTCTTCTCACCTGGGCCAAGAAGCAATGTGTGCCAGATGAGTCAAAAAGAAGAATGCCAACTTTATTGATTTTACCACCTCATATTCTTCTCAGGTCTGTGAAAAATATTTAACGGGTAATTTTTTTTTATAATTCTCTACAAATCTGCTCTACATCAAAGATTGTTTTTAGGGAGGATGTTACACAGATACAGAACAGAATACTTGAACTGTGATAGTCTGATTGATCTTCACTATTCCAAGTATAATAAAGTATTGGGGGATGTTATGAATAAAAGTCTCCAAATTCCCAGTGTGGTGGTCAAGGTATTTCATAGTCAAGCTAGAATCTTGTTGGTTTTTCATAGTGTCTTAATGTATTTAGTTTAAGAAGCAGGAAGTCAGCCCTTTCTTCATTTTTCTCTTTCTATCCCAGTCTGCAAGATCATGGCATCCGGTCCCATCACTTCATGGGAACAGATGGGGAAACAGTGGAAACAGTGTCAGACTTTATTTTTTGGGGCTCCAAAATCACTGCAGATGGTGACTGCAGCCATGAAATTAAAAGACGCTTACTCCTTGGAAGGAAAGTTACGACCAACCTAGACAGCATATTAAAAAGCAGAGACATTACTTTGCCAACGAAGGTCCGTCTAGTCAAGGCTATGGTTTTTCCAGTGGTCATGTATGGATGTGAGAGTTGGACTGTGAAGAAGGCTGAGCACCAAAGAATTGATGCTTTTGAACTGTGGTGTTGGAGAAGACTCTTGAGAGTCCCTTGGACTGCAAGGAGATCCAACCAGTCCATTCTGAAGGAGATCAGTCCTGGGTATTCACTGGAAGAACTGATGTTGAAGGTGAAACTCCAGTACTTTGGCCACCTGATGTGAAGAGCTGACTCATTTGAAGAGACCCTGATGCTAGGAAAGATTGAGGGCAGGAGGAGAAGGGGACGACAGAGGATGAGATGGTTGGATGGCATCACCGATTCACTGGACATAGGTTTGGGTGGACTCCGGGAGTTGGTGATGGACAGGGAGGCCTGGCATGCTGCGGTTCATGGGGTCGCAAAGAGTCAGACGCTACTTCGTGACTGAACTGAACTGATCCCAGTCTGCACTTTGACCCAACTCCCATTCTCTATCTGAATCCAACAAGATAACTATTACATGGTGTTATGATTTGTAAACATGTAAAGAATGCATGACTGAAGCAGAATAAAAAGAAGGAGAAGTGAGAAACATACTCTGTCTACCTGTTCATAATCCCCTGGCCTCCAAACTGGATAGAATTAAGAATATGGACTACAGCAGTAAACAAAACAGCAAAAGAAGGCTCATCCTTTCTGTCTCAGAAAGGCTATTTGAATATCTTCTTCAACACAAAGAAAAGGAATGACCTCATTTAACCCTATGCCATGGGTGAGACACCCTATAGATCCCCCTCTATATTCCACATAAAAAAGAAATTATATTCATCTATCTTCATGCTAAATTTATGCCCATGCTATTCCTTGTCCCTCCTCTTAGCCAATGTTATACCAGATAGGACTCAGAACCCAATGTAGAACGCTTCTACAATCCTGGGATGTCTGATGAGCTATGAGCTAGAACACATAAAGAGACATGCCACATGAATCCAGTTTTTGTACCCTCTCTTTGAGCCCCATTGCCAATCTGGCTCTTTGTTTAGGTGACCTCTGGCCCCTGGAGTCAATGTTTGTCTTCTGAACGGTATTTCAACACTAACATCTGGTGATGTCCCCCAGCCTGACATTTGTGAAGCAGATGCTTCCAGTGGCCTGGAGTGTGCCTTCTAGGTCAGTGTTTTCAATAATGCCCTCTGGCATTGATCTCTGTGGTACCTCTCCCCAGGTAAGAAAAGAAATGCCACTAGGAAATGGCTGAGAGAGAACACTTCAAACCATCTGGAGGCAATCTTGGAATATAAAACCCCAGAAGTTCTTGTATAAAGAAATACCTTGGGGTAGGCAGTAGAAAAAAAAAATCAAGTCCTTGGTATTTTTCTGAAGTTTTACTTTAAATAATCTAGCAGTTCAAGCCTGATAAATCTATAAGTAATTTCTTTACATGTTTCTTTCCATTCAGGGTGCTCTCTCTTGAAATGCTGAAGTAACAGAGAACAGAATCTGTCGTTGAGAAAAACAAGTGCTCTCCTCTCATCCCTACTTTCCCTCTATATATACACACAAGTACACACTTCACAGGTTTTAGTAAGATGCTCCTCTCAAAGTGGGCCTAGAAAAAACTTCAAGGAACCTTGTGAACTAGAGCAGAAATTCAGATAGTCTACATTTGAACAATGGTGTCTTTTAAAATTAGGGGTTTTCCCCAAGATTCTTGAAAAGCTTTCAAAAGTAGTAAGGTTAATGAGAATCCATTATTTCAACTAGATAAAGATTGTTTTTTAAGATTTATTTATTTATTGGCTGTGATGGGTCTTTGTTACTGCACGCAGGCTTTGCAGCAAGTGGGTGCTGCTCTTCACTGCAGTGCACGGGTTTCTCGTTCCTCTGGTTTCTCTCTCATTGCAGGGCACAGGGCCTAAGTGCATGGGCTTCAGTAGCGACAACACACAGGCTTAGTTGCTCCACAGCACGTGGGATCTTCCTGGACCGGGGATTGAACTAGTGTCTCTTGCACTGCAAGGTGTATCCTTCCCTGGACCACCAGGGAAGCCCTAGATAAAGATTTTTGATCTCCAGTACTGTGTCTCACAATACTGTGTCTCACCATCTCCTCTTACAAGTAGGCAATGACATCTACATAACTGCCTTTAGAGAGGTGGAAATCTTCTCAATCTCTTTATCTTTGGATGTTCAGTTTCAGTCTTTTGTATCTTACATGTTTCTAACATGCTCAGTCTTCTCTCTAGCTTCTTGAACAAACAGAATGCAATCATAATAATTATTTTAGATCTTCTTGTCTACTAGTTATATCACCTGTGTCATTTTACTCACTTTTCTCTTCCTTATGGGTCATATTTTCCCACTTCTCTGCATGCCTGGTTATTCTAAATGGATTCCAGATTTTGTTAATATTGTGCTGTTAGGTGTTGGATATTTTTATATTCCTACAATATTCTTAAGTTTTGTTCTGCACTATGGTGAGGTTTCATGCATGCTTGGTGGCTCAACATATCCAACTCTTTGTGACCCCCATGGACTGTAGCTCACCAGGCCCCTCTGTCCATGGGATTTGCCAGGCAAGAATACTGGAGTGGGTTGCTATTTCCTTCCCCAGGGGATCTTCCTGACCCAGGAATAGAATTGGCATCTCCCGAGTCTCCTGCACTGGCAGGCAGATTCTTTACTACTGTGCCACCTGGGAAGCCTTTAAGTTTCATGCTTGAAAACAATAATCTTTTCAGGTCTTGCTTTGAAGCTTTGTTAGGAGCAGTATTTGGTCTACAGCTAATTGTTTCTCCACTACTGAAGTAAAACCCTTCTGAACTGCCTAATATTTGTGATCTGCCTAATTCTGATCTGCCTAAAGTCTGTGAATTATGAGGTTCCCCATGTCAGCTTGTAGAAACAGGAAACGTTCCAGGCCCTGCATGAGCTCTGAACAGTGCTCCCTCTAATCTATTCCAATGGTTCTATCCCTAAACTTGATTAGTTTTCTCACATGCAAGTTCTTATCAGTACCTAGGTGAAAATCGGACCTTCTGCAGATCTCTGTAGCTCTCTTTCTGTAGTACTTTCTTCTCTCTAGTATCCTACCCTGAGGATTCTGGATAACCTATTCTCCCTCCCCAGCAACATTTTCTCAACTTAGGGAGTCCATTAGGCTCCACTTGGGTTCCCCCTCCCCACACAATCCTCTCAAGACAGGTAGGGCAACCATAGGTAGGACTCATCTCATTTAGTTCCTGTTTCTCACAAATCACTATCCTTCTCTGTCTGATTCCCAATGTTTTGAAACATATTTTTTCATGTACTGTGTCCAGCTTTTTGTTTTCGCAGGAGGGTATAGTTGATCCCTGTTATTACATCATGGCTACAAATGAATGTTCAACTCCATATTTCTAAATTAAAGCCTTATGCTAATATTTCTTGAGTGTATGTGTATACACACACACACACACACACATATATATATATATATATATATATATATATATATATATTCTTGACTTGTATTATCAGTCAAGAAGCAACAGTTAGAACCCTGTATGGAACAACTGATTGGTTCAAGATTGAGAAAGGAGTATGACAGGACTGTCTGCTGTCACCTTGTTTATTTAATCCCTATGCTGTGCACATCATGAGAAATGCCAGGCTGGATGAGTTACAAGCTGGAATCAAGATAGGCGGGAGAAACGTCAACAACCTCAGATATGCAGATAACACTGGAGATCCAACCAGTCCATTCTAAAGGAGATCAGTCCTGGGTGTTCTTTGGAAGGAATGATGCTAAAACTGAAACTCCAGTATTTTGGCCACCTCATGTGAAGAGTTGACTCATTGGAAAAGACTCTGATGCTGGGAGGGATTGGGGGCAAGAGGAGAAGGGGACGACAGAGGATGAGATAGCTGGATGGCATCACCAACTCGATGGATGTGAGTTTGGGTGAATTCCAGGAGTTGGTGATGGACAGGGAGGCCTGGCATGCTGCAATTCATGGGGTCTCAAAGAGTCGGACACGACTGAGCAACTGAAATGAACTGGACTGAACTGAATGGCAGAAAGTGAAGAAGAACTAAAGAGCCTCTTGAGTAGGGTGAAGGAGGAGAGTGAAAGAGCTGGCTTAAAACTAAGTATTAAAAAAACTAAGACCATGGCATCCAGCCCCATTACCTCATGGCAAGTAGAAGGGGAAAGGTGGAAGTAGTGACAGATGGGCTCTTCTTGAGCTCTAAAATCACTGCAGATGGTGATTGAAGCCCTGAAATCAGAAGGTGATTGCTTCTTTGCAGGAAAAGCCATGACAAACCTAGACAGTGTGTTGAAAAGCAGAGATGTTACTCTGCTGACAAAGGTCCATATAGTCAAGGTTATGGTCTTCCCAGTAGTCACATATGGTTGTGAGAGCTGGACCATAAAGAAGGCAGAATGCCAAAGAATTGATGCCTTCAAACTGTGATGCTAGAGAAGAATCCTGAGTCCCTTGGACAGCAAGGAGATCAAACCAGTCAATCTTAAGGGAGATCAACCCTGAATACTTGGTGGAAGGACTGATGCTGAAGCTGAAGCTCCAGTATTTTGGTCATCTGATGTGAACAGCCGACTCATTGGAAAACACCCAGATGCTTGGAAAGATTGAGGGCAGAAGGAGAGGAGGGCATCAGAAGATGAGATGGATGGATGGCATCACCAATGCAATGGACATGAACTTGGGCAAACTTCAGGAGATGGTGAGGGACAGGAAGGCCTGGCATGCTGCAGTCTACGGGGTCACAAAGAGTTGGACATGCCTGGGTGACTGAACAACAATATTTCTTGATTTATATATTTTAGGCATTACTGACTATTGTCTTATTGATCATAAAGATCTTCCCTCCCAAGCCCAGACTTGACCTCATAGTCTTTCTCAAACAGCACTTTCCGACAGACAGTCCTGACCAACAGATTGGAGTTAAGAAGTTGAAATGTTTGACATCCTAGTACTAGATGTTAGAGTGCCTTTCAATTCTAAAATTTTATGTGATTCTGGTTAGGTATTAGAAGATGAAGTGAAAACTTAGATCAGTTATTATAGCTAATTGGAAACAATTATAATAAAAGTTTGCTAAGTGTCAAAGTTATAACTGGTGATCAAATAAAACTTTAGAAAAAAATCTGTTAACTCATTAACTTTTTTCAACTACTATTAAGAGAGTAAGAGTTGCAGGAGGAGTTGAGAAGAGCTAGAGGGACATGTAGAAGGACATGTAGTTTACGGAGTTTCTCGCTTTCCACTCAACAATAGCACAGAGGAAGAATTAAAAATGAGGACTCGCTAGGGATTTTACCTCATCTACAGAAAATACACAGATCTTTCACCTGAGGGAGTTCATGGGTTAGGGATTGACAGAACCCATAATAAAACCTATGGTGATTTCAAATCTAAGAGATTAAAAATTATTATATCCCTGGTTTTGCAAATTGTGTAAATGTTCAGATTCAATGTTCATTTAATTCTCTGGAAGAAAGCAAAATATCAAATATAACTGCTTAGTGGCAAGTGTTACTTTTCTAAAAATTTTCATTCTATTTATAATAATAAAATACTTTGCCTAAATATGAAGAGAAAAACCCCAGAGAATGTAAATTTGATAGAAATTTTCTGCTTGGATAAAATAAAAAAAAACTGAGTCTAACAAAAACAACAAGCACAATGGATCATACAGTAAATAAGAAAAGGACAACTCTGGCACTATTTACTGAGAGAAGAATGCTGGATCCACACACTCCATTCTTCTCTGGCCCAGCCTCCTCAAGGAAAGATCTGTTAGCCTTATGGGTACTATGGCGTCTCAATCTGAGGGCAGACAAGGTAACAGATAATCACTCTCCCCACTAATTGCTCCCTCCACAGATGAGTCTGACACAGCTGGAAGGTGCTGGTGGTGCTGGAAGGGAAGAACTCTGGAGAAGAGACTCCTGAACACCCTTGTTATTCTCGCTCCCTTTGGAAGAAAGAGGTTAAAGTGTCTTCTACTTGTAGCTGTTTTTTGGGTTTTTTGGTAGGGAGTTTCTTTGGTTTGGGGGGTTTTGGGTTTTTTCTGTCTTTGTAAAATCAAATGGGATCAGGAATCTAGTAGTCACTTCCTTGATGCTGCTGCTGCTGCTAAGTCACTTCAGTCATGTCTGAATCTGTGGGACCTCATAGATGGTAGCCCACCAGGCTCCCCCGTCCCTGGGATTCTCCAGGCAAGAACACTGGAGTGGGTTGCCATTTCCTTCAAAAATGCATTAAAGTGAAAAGTGAAAGTGAAATCGCTCAGTCGTGTCCGACTCTTAGTGACCCCATGGACTACAGCCCACCAGGCTCCTCCATCCATGGGATTTTCCAGGCAAGAGTACTGGAGTGGGGTGCCATTGCCTTTTCCGTCTTTGAGGCTAACTCACATCAAAGATTTTAAAAGAAAGAGCTGCAAGAATCTGTGCTATGTTTCCCAGCTAAGATCTCAGGGGATTCGCATGTGCCAGGAGTTGGGACAGAAGCCCTCTCCTGGAAAAGGAGTGTACATTTGGCCAGAATATCCCTAAAGCTGAACCCTCACCTCTGCAGCAGGTAGCTCTATCAAAAGAAAACTGCCCCTCTGCCAACACCCTACAGCTAAAACTGAGGAGAAGAAAGGAGAAAGAAAAACTCCTTGTATGCTTTTCATGAGTTCTCAATTCATTTGTATGCCTTGTTAAGGATTAAGATGATTGCTGCTCATGCTTGCTGACGTACATCCAAGATTATCCTACTAAATCTCCAGAAACGCCAACTGGGAAATAAATAACGATTGTTCTCTTAAAAGATCTTTGTTTGCCTGTGGGACTATAATGGCCTGTAGGGCTCCTTCATGTGCCAGCCTGAAGACAATCATACAAACAGGAAGAAAGCAAATCTTTGTAAAGCAGTAGACCAGGGCCACTGCAAATCCAGCTCCACAAATCTGGTGGCTAGCCTTTTAGCTAAGTGCTGAAGCAGGATGCCAGAACCAAAGGCAGGATAGATAGGTACCCGAAGGCAGAGCCAGAATAGCACGCAGCCTCAGCACACAACTGGGCAGCTGGTTCAGCAATTGAACCAGTTGTGCCTAGAGCTGGATTTGGGGCTGCTGAGGAAATCAGAATTCTTGGCAGGCACCAGAGACCTGGAAGCAGCACTGCCAGGTCTTAAAGAAGACCTGTAGTGTGTGTGCACACATCCAGCACAGCATAAGGCCAAGGTCTGGCTGTCTAGCAACAACTGGCCATCTAAGCTCCCTCTTACATCCGTTCATCCTTTCTCTTTCAAGGCTATCCTCAGAGTTTACTTCATCCTATTTCCCCTGAGCAAAATTTCTTAAGACTTCCTGGAGAGATGAGAAGAAGGATAAAAGAAGACTGAACACAACTTCCCCACTGTCCAGCACCTCACCCCTACTTGGCTCCCACCTTAGGCATGGTCCCTCCTCAGCTCTGGAAGGGTGCCTGGACTCCCCTTCTGAGCAGCCATGTGAGATCCAATCTTCCCTCCCAGCAACGTCCACCATTTATAAGCAGACATACCATATGAGGGAAGCTTAGAGATTCACCCTTGCTTTTTTCCCATCTCTCATTGCCTTGATCAATGCAGGAGGCACTAGTCTCATGGCCAGCACTTTCCCAGGAACCAGGAAGAGCATCTTCAGTTTGAAGAAACTCTTACAAGCCTATCCATTTGCCTTTCTAATGTAAAGACTCAACCATTAAAGAACAAAGTAAAGCATGTATTCAAAGAAATGCTGTATTTTCAGACATTTAGGCTCTCAACTTTTGTTCTATCTTCTTTTTTAACCTCCTGATTTTATAATGGCATAGCTAAGATCACAGGGCAAGAGGAAAATATACTCCTTAACTACTGTATTTCGACTAATCTCTATCTTAACTACCATTAAATCTGCTAAAAAGCATTTGTTTTCATTATTGTGCAAAGCTGATTGACAGGAATGTGAAGTTGGGAGCAAGAGCCAAAAGAAGCTTAAGGATTTATTTTAAACATATAGCCTTTCTCTCACACCAGGCCCAAAGATCTGGAGAGGGACAACTGCGACAGGTCCATGCAGTCCTAGGGTGGCATAGAGAAAAGGCCTTGAGATAGCAATCCTGCTGCTGCTGCTAAGTCACTTCAGTCCTGTCTGATTCTGTGCGACCCCAAAGATGGCAGCCCACCAGGCTCCTGTGTCCCTGGGATTCTCCAGGCAAGAATACTGGAGTGCATTGCCATTTCCTTCTCCAATGCATGCATGTATGCTAAGTCGCTTCAGTCGTGTCCGACTCTGTGTGATCCCATGGACAGCAGCCCACAAAGGCTCCTCTGTCCATTGGATTCTTTTAGGCAAGAATACTAGAGTGGGTTGCCATTTCCTTCTCCCCTGAGATAGCAACAGAGTGGGAGAAAGTATTTTTAATTCATCTTCCTAGAGAACCAGGCTTTAAAGGAACTTCTTTTCTGAAGGCCCTCAAGGATCCAGCTAGCATTAACTTAACAAAGTTCAGCAACAAGGACCAGTATTGCTGATGAAGGCCAGAAGAGGAATACGGAGGGTCAGCCTCCAGAGTCAGGCTGCTGAGTTCAACTCCCTTCAGCTATAGACTTCAGGGAATTTACTTAATCCCTCTAAGCTTCCATTTCCCTGTGCATAACTGGAGATAACAAGTTACCATTTACTGAGCATATACTACAAGCCAGGCTCTGTTCTAACACTACCCGAATTATAACCCATTAATCTTTGTTAACAACCCTAAGGCTGTCACCCACATTAACCCATTTGATCCTTACAACAAACACAGGAAGCAGGTTCTGTGGTTATCCCCACTTTACAGATGGAGAAACTGAGACACAAAGAGGTTAAGAACCTCATTATAAGATTGCCTGGAATGTAGTTGGTACTCAATAAACATTAGCTATTGTTATTAGCATTAAGGAATTCCTAAAACCTTAAGCAGGCCCGGAGATGCTGAGTGGATAAAGCAAGATCATATGTTATTTTTTTTCTTTGTTAGCTTAATTCCTTAGTTCCCAGTTCTCACATAAATTTGCTGTAAACCAGTCACCATCCTTATTCTCTCTCTTATTGTCAGGAACACACAAGCACATAAGACACACACAGTTGCTCACTCACATACCCTTGAGGGCCTTCAGAAAACAAGTTCCTTTAAAACCTGGTCCTCTAACACCACATACCCCCAATATCCTGCTAAGCCACAAGAGACATCCTGGCAACTCTGATGTAGCTTGAGATTTAGGGATGCTTCAATTCACCAAAAACTTTAGGTGGTCAGTTTAGCTTGATTCTTTTGTGGTCCAGTTGGCCTCAATGAACAAATTCAACAAGTATTTTGACTCTAGAGGTCCTAGAAATACTTTCTGGGATTTTTCTTAACTAGCTGATCTGCAGCAACATTAAGACTTACAACTACAAGAATCACCCAAGTGTTAGCACTCTGTTGCAGCAAATGGTAGTATTTCAGCCCCATTTGTAGCCCTGCCCATGATGCTTTTCATGGGACACTGAGAGGGTAGGCACTTGGGAAGACCACAGTATTTTCAGACAAGGTAACTGAGACTGGTTCACAGCAGAACAGCACACACAGATGTGTTTTAATGAGAGCAGAAGGAGACCTTAGCAGATATCTGGCTAAGACACTTTTATAATCATAAAAGTGACACCTTTAGGCTCAGAGAGCTTGAAGGGACTTCCCAGAGGTGACACAACCAAAAAGGGACTTAGAACTGAGGTCTCCTTATCCACAGTTTGGCTTCCTTTTCACTATACCTCACACTGGCCTAACCTACTTCATCTAGAAAACAAAAAATGTACCCTTCTCCCTTTGCCTACTTAGCATTTTCCCACATGGAACAGAGAAAACTGAGGATGTAAGGGGAAGGAAGAGGGATAGAAAACAGGCCTTGAGTACTCCTGAAAAATGCTTGACCATGGATCGTAAGGAAAAGGCATTCTGATTTCCAAACTAAAAAGAAAAATGTCAAATCCCTGAAACCCTGTCAGACTCCCACAACTATCTTTAATGACAAAGTATAGAAATCACTCAGGTAGTGAATGAAATTTTTCCAGAACTTTCTTCATGAGCAAGCACAAAACTTCGATCTTTAAAAATTAGATCTCTATTCTGTGCCTGTGGCTCCTTTAACTGAACTCTTCACAGATGGACTGCAGAGCCATACATGCGTCTGGATCTTCAGGGATGGGGAGCAGTGCTCTGCTTCCTGCACCATCTGGTTCACTGTTCCCAGCCCCAGCCTACACTCCCACTACAGCCAAGTAATCAGAAGAAATCAGAAGAACACCTCAGGGAAAAGAATCTAGGGCTCAGACTTAACTTCCTCTAAGGGGGATCAAAAACTGAAGACTGTTCCTTTTCAAGTTTTATTAATCCTGGTTCATAATTTCCACCACATCATTAGTCATTTCCTATTTCTGAAGGGCTGGCAGCACTCGCCAAGGCATCAGGGAGTAAATGGCCAGATAACCATGCCACCTGTGTGCCGTATTGATAGTTACCCACAACCGCATCTGGGTGAGAGGCTAATGTGCTTTTTCTAAAAGGGAAGCCATTTAGAAGTGCAGCCCAGTTTTTGATCTCTTGCTAAATACTTTTATCCACATCATCTTCCCATCTGGGCCTGGAAGTCATCATGTGACCTGCGGTGCTTTGAAAAGAAAGCAGCAACGGCAACAACAGCAAATCTGCCTTAACCCTGGAGTTGGGTGAGCTCTTGAACCCCTCCCAAGAAAGGGAGGGAGTCCCTCTCTCTAGCTGGGAAAACTCTAGGAGCTGAAGTTTAAAGACAGAATGGAAAGTGACAAGAATGATGTCCAGCAAGAGCCCATTTTAAAAACAGACAGATGAAATACAACTTACAGAGAACCTGAGAACTGACTAGTAAGACTAACTCCATGGAGGTTTTACCCAGTTCATAGCAGCATGTAGGTAGCCACACAGCCAAGGGTCTTCTCAAATTCCTAATTCCCTATAATCACAGGGTCTCCCCAGTACAAAAACTCTCAATAAACTTGGCATGAGACAAGAAGCTAGGGTTCTGGGGGAGCCCTAACTCCAACACAAACCTAGGAATACAGACGTCAGTTCTGGACAGCACAGAGAGAGCTAACAATGAAAATAGGTATATAGTGGCTTTTTTGGTCAACCCCTTGGCTGGAAGCTCTGCTACCCAACTGTCCAAGAAGCTATGGGGCATACCTAGAAACCTCTGGCCTATATTTTCACGACTAGCAATTCCTATATGAAAGACTGTAAGAGGAACACAACTAAAGCTCATTTGCAGATATTTTCCTTTTTAAAACGCTAACCCCCCTGGGCTTCCCAGGTGGCTCAGCGGTAGAGAAAGTGCCTGTCAGGAGACTCAGGAAACATGGGTTCAATCCCTGGGTCAAGAAGATCCCCTGGAAGAGGAAATGACAACTCACTCCAGTATTCTTGCCTGGGAAATCCCATGGACAGAAGAGCCTGGCGGGCAGCAGTCCATGGGGTTGCAAAGAATCGGACATGACTGAGCATACACACAATGCCCTGGTATAAATTGTATTAATAGTTGAAAAAAAAAAATGTGCCATCTCATTAAAAAAAAAAAAGCTAACCCCTCTAAAACCTGGCCCTCAAATAGCATTTCCATCTGGATAATCCTCAAGCACTTTGCCAAAAGTGAGATAATCACATCCCTACTTATCAAAGAGAGAAGTTCCCAAACTTAATTGCATCTCTCAAAAAGGACAGAAAACTGAAGATACCAAGTTAAGGGGGATGCACAGCTTTTCCCCACTACCATTCAAAACACAGTTTTCTCCTCTTGGAAAACTAACACCTTGAGTGTCATCCTGAGTAGTAAGGCTGAGCCAGAAAAAGTGTTCATATAGGCAAAATCCCCCCACTTTTCCACCTTGTCTACCAAGGATAGTACCAGGAGATCATAAAAATAGTTTCACGGGGTATAGTATCAGCAACCACAGGAATAGAAGTGGATTTGCTGGAGAAATTAAATCTCTTGTTCTTTTTTCTTAGACTGTACAAATATACTGTGTAAATATATGTGCTTCTACTTAAACTTTTTTCTTATACAAAATGAATCAAAATACCCACCCCATTCCATTTGAGGAGCCTGTTCTATACATCTGGATGCTTCTTGGAAATTACTAAATATTCAAACTGGAGTTTTTCTTCTTGACTGCACACACACATATATACCTGCTTACATGCGTACATACAAACATTATCCCAGCCTTCAGACTTAATTTAAATCTTCAAATTTTACTCTGATTTTCCCCCTCTGAATTGTAGTCAACAATCCATCCATTAGCTACTTGGCAAGGCAGAAAGGAGCAACTACCATTTCTTACTTTTTGATTTTTACAATGTCCCTCAGCTTAAAAGTTTTATCTTTTAGTCTAGTTTTCCCACCAAAGGCTAATGAAAGATGAAAACAATACTTGTGATTACATAGCACCCCATGTGTCAGGAGTGTACCCTTGCTGCAACTTAATTTATTAAAATCTCATCAGTCATATAACTTCCATGTTAATAACCCATCCACCACATCAGGTATTGAGAGCTAACACTTCTGCTTGACTATTTAAAAGTAAATCTGCCTCATTAATACACCTTTCTGAGAAGTTTGGCATTTCAGCTCACTCGATGAATTTAATCTGAATCATGTTATTAATAGTACAATGAAAGGAACCATCTAACAGATCCTGATCTGCACAATGTTTGCTCCCGAGGCCTCTAAGTCACTCTTCCAGAATCACTAAGGCCTTTCTGCTCCCATTTCCAAACCTCCTAAGCTCCCCCAACTCTGTGGTAGCTGAAACCAGTGTTGATTTTTATCTGCATGGCAACCTCATGCTTCCACAGCTTCCAAACTGATCAAGTGGCTTCAAAAATGCCTCCACTTTTTAAAAAGGCTGAGCCAAGCTCTGTACAATCGAGACAGAAAACAATCCCTTATCATGTCGGAAGTAATACTTGTGGTTATCTAAAGCAACGGTAATCATATCATACACTTTATCTGTGAGTGGCTTTTTCCTTCCAGGGGTAGGAATAGAAACTTCTTCTCCTTCATAATGAGCACTATTGAAACTCCAGCAGGCAGACTCTACTTTTGGCGACATGCCATTCCCTAACATAAGCATGTAATCGTCTCAAAAAATGCAGCATGGCAGAGAACAGGTACAAGTATTTTCTGAAAATATGTTTGTAAAGGGACGTCTTTATAACAGGGATTGTTTGTGTTAGGGTATGTATGGTGAAAAAGAACTTGCAGTTCTGGTGCCAGGCTACTTAATCCCACAGGACCTTGTGCAGGGATTCAGGGGATAGGGCCCAGGAAACAATACAAGCTTTTTTCCCTTGTATGTGCTGCTACATCATCAGAGAAAAGCATTCTGCTATTTAGTCCATCAAAGTTCCTTCTGATAGATATGGTGGCTGTCAGCACACCACATCAAAACATATGCTCTATCAGGGTCTCAGCACTAGAGAAGCCTCTAAAATAAAATTATCAAATGGCATCATTTATTGTTGATGACAATCTAACCACAGTCACTTTGTGACTCATCACGCACACAAACATCACAGTACTAGGTGTACACGTCAGCCATGGGCCCTGCAGGTTAAGCTCTCTGATGTCTACAAGACACATCTTCAGGAGAGAAGTACAGTGAAGTTTCTTTTTGCAACAGAGAGGAACTTCCATCTTTGCTTGTCAGACTGAAAACCTGGAGCATACTGCCAGGTGCCCTGTGAGTTCAGAAATACTGACCCAGAACAATCAAGCACTATGGAGTCTGGTTCTCCTCCTTCTTGTTCCCTGGGAACGGTCCCACTGTCCCTTGCCCAGTCCCGCAGACTTGCCTCTCACTGCAATTTGTGTCCCTGATCCCAAACTGACTATGCAATACTTATACAGGCTCCAAGAGATAAAATGAGCCTTCTCTCATGTTACCTCTTTCATCTACCCTTCCAATGTATTTAAAAATTTTTGACAATCAGCCATTGTCAACCTCTTGTCAATAAATAAGAAGCAAAAAATTTAAAATACATTGGAAGGTTAGATGAAAGGAAGCATTCCTGACAATGCAGAATGGTAAATACTAAACTCTACAACAAATGTTGTAAATATCTATTCCCAGGAAGTTCTAAGTTTGAGCTGTCTTGGATGGTTTAAAACTTCTGTCAGGGTCATAAGGAATGATTTTAGATGGCTTATTGTAGTCCCATCCAACAATACGGGTCTTCAATCAACACATACACCTGCAGATGGCTGGCTGTTAAGGAGTTCACAGTCAGAAGCTAACCCTGGATAATGGGCCTGATAGCTTCATTTCACATTCATAAACAAAACATGTGTACTTTTCTCTAAATGACAAGATGGCTTCAATAATCACTCTAAAAAGTGGTATAACAGATGGTTAGAAAAAAATTAATACTAATAATATTTATGATCTATAGAGGAAAAAGGCAAAAGGGTTCCTGAAAATAAAAGTTATTTATTCCTAAACCCTGTTTCTTTGCTTGGAGTTATTTCTTAAGAAAGAAGCTGCTTCCTTCCCTAACCATATAAAACGATCCCTGAAGTTATTTATAGTGTTCATGGCCCGGAGGCATCACTCGGTTCCCCCACCACAAGCCCAACCATGTGTTACTATATTAAAAAATGTGAAAAAGTAATTATGGGGTATGGGAGCCAGTGTCTGCAGACACAACCTGCCAAAGAGGAAGTGACAGGAAACTTATGCTCCTCATTGCCGCTCAAGCACTGCCCAGGCTCCAGGCTCAGAAGAGAGCAATCTGTTCCAAGAAATAAGAAAGAAGCTTGCCCTGGTGGATCAGAAATACCCCTGTTTCTGAATAGACAGTAAACCGGTTTCCAGTCCCAGGTCCCCTAAATGGGTCAGACTTTCCAGTCACGTGGAAAGACCACTCACGACACCCTCCCTCAGCAACCAAGCCAGCTGCCTGCCTCAGCTCCTGCTGAACTGGGGAACCTGGGGAGACGGAAGATCCTGGACCTCTACAAGAGTCCAGAACCACTGAAACTGGCCCCTAAGAGCTTATCCTACCACTCTTGGATACTGATTTCTGCCACCCTGTCCTAAACCCAGCTTCACTGTTCCTCTTGCCACCTCCACCCCTGGTTCCTCGTCTTCACATAGGATGTGATGATCCACCCAACAGGGATTTCTGGACCAGCATCCACATATTCACAACCCCCTCAGTTTTCCCCTTAGCAGATGGGCTCTACCACCATTGGGATATCCATGCTTTCTGGCCCTGGGGTCAGAGAGAAAGAGAATTTCAAGTATCTGTCCCAGAGAGCAGAAACTTATCAGGGAGCGAAGTATACATTTCTGATAAAAAGGCTAGAGTTCCCAAGAGGCTTCAGCTTAGCAAATATTCATTGAGAGAAATTCCATTTCCTCCCAGGCCCTCCATCTGTCCCTGGTCTAAGCTACAAAAGGAGTTCCCTTTTGATTCAGGAAAAAAGAGACCAAGCACCTACCCTCACAAGAGAGCCCCAGAAGTATGGAGAATCCCTGCTATCTCAGGAAGGATTTATTTGGAAGTAAAGAATTATTCAACTTCATCACCTAAACACAGCACTACATAAGCTTCTAAAGAAGCAAAAATTAACCCACATACAACAAAGTATCCTCTAAAAACTGATTTACAGAAATCTTTTCCAAATTATCTTTTAAAGAAAAGTGAGTTACAGACAACTGAGAATACAGAGGTTGATGAAGGTCAGGAAAATGCCCTCCTCAGTCTCTTTAATATAACTAAATAAATCAAATTAACCTGTTTCCCTAGTGAATAATATTCTATGAACATGAAATATAGTTCTATATTATAAGCACACTAGGTTTGAGTTCCATTTTACACTCTGCAATTCTAGGATACGAGTAAATGCTGATTTCTAAAATTTCTGAAAAGTTTTCAGATTTGTTTTTGTTTTTCCAACTCTGGGCAATAACATATATGTGTGTATGTATATATGTGTGCTGTGCTGTACTTAGTTGCTTCAATCATGTCCAACTCTTTGCAACGCTATGGACTGTAGCCCACCAGGCTCCTCTGTCCATGGGATTCTCCAGGCAAGAATTCTGGAGTGGGTTGCCATTTCCTCCTCCAGGGGATCTTCCCGACCCAGGGATCAAACCCACGCCTCCTGCGTCTCCTGCATTGGCAGACAGATTCTTTACCACTGAGCCATCTGGGAATATTTCATGTACACAAACATATATGCCTGTATTTCATGTATACAAACACATATATTTCATGTATATGAACATATATGTAACTTAAACAGATATCAATTGATAAAGTTGGAAAGAAGACTTCCAAAATGAGAGAAAATAATCTTATAAGGCTGATCCATGGCAACCTTCTTACATTTAGAAACCGGTTTGTAGCTTTCTGAGATGCCCTGTTAACCTCCCAAAGATCTGCAGACAAGCTTAAGTTATCTCATTATCCCAGTTTTCCCCCTTTCATCTTTGCCTCCTAAATCCTTTCTTGGCTACTGTAGTATCCACAGTGCCACCTGCTGGTTATGGAAGTATCTCCATGACTCCCAGCTCTTCTTTCTGGATTTACTTAATTAAAGTCGATCAAAGACTGCTAGAAAAGTCATAGGAACATACACTTAAGTAATAATAAAAGAATCAATGAGATGAGCAAGATACCTATTAATGGAGGGTTAATATGACCCAATACATTTGCCTGAGACAAAAGTATGGCTATTTAAAAGACAATTATTTTTAAAAGTTAAATGGAATATTTGCAATTTGCTTCATGCAGGCAAGGAAAGAGGGCTGTACATGAGAATATGTCTTTAAAAAGGAAATAAGGAAGGGAGGAAGGAGAATGGAATGGAAAGTGAAAGGAAGAAAGAAAGAAGAAAAAATGATTAACAAGGCTAAATGATTAAAACTTTCCCAAAATTCTTTATTTTCTTTTACCCACCAATCCAGGATTTCTACTTTTTCCCTTCCTTAATCAAGTACCTTCTACTTATAAAAGATATGAAATTTGGAGTCATAACTGGTTAAACAAGAATAAAACTTTAACTCAATCCCTTAACTTTGATTCATTAGCAGTTTCTTCACCAGAGTTACAGCCCCACCCACCTTAACCTGGAATCTAGGAGCCAGTACGCAAATGACAGTCACAAAAGCATCTACAGGCCTGTGTGAACGCAATGCCCCCTCCTCCCATGCTCAACCTTTCAGATAGTTCAACTATTTTCCACCTATCAACAAGAGGCCATTTGCATCTCAGGCCTCAACCAGGCAAAAGATAAGAGAGGATAAACTTTACAACCCACAACTAATGAATATGAATGAAGTCATTCTTGCAAATTTTATTGTAGGACAAAGTAGCACACAGGGAAAACGTTTTTGCTTCAAGGCTCTTGACAAGCATTAGCTAATCAAGCTTCCTAACAAGCCCCTGGAGTCTAGACTAGCAAAAGGTCACTATCCCTCTAGCTGGTAGGCAAACTAAGACACCTAGGTTACCACTTCAACATCAGTTCATGTGATTGATATTCTGAAGTGACACTGAATAAAAGATGCTTGCAATAAGTTTCTCACTGACTATGAGTGCAAAACAGAAAATACACCAAAGTCGGGAGGCACTTGGACAAGTACTGAACCAACCATTATTTGACAATGATTTTTATCAGAGCATATCATTTTAGAAATACAGATTCTCTACCTAAATAAAAAAAACACTTGTAAGATTTAGATTGCAACTGAGCAATAATTTAAAAAAAAAAAGAAATTTCTGCATTTATCAGTTTAGGACTTATTTGGGGAGTTGGTTAGGTTTCTTTCTTTTCCCCCACTCCTTCCCAATTAAAAGGCTACACATGGAAATTACAGAAAGGGTAATGATCACAAATGTGATCTTCAGCCTTGAGCTCTAACTGGCATATCCTCCCATTTTAATTTTGTTTGTATTTGCTTTCCTCTTTCTAAAAGTATAAACTGATCCCTGAGATAGACAGATAGATAGATAGATATAGCCTTCTACCAAATTCAGGAACTGTCACATTTTCTTTTTTCTCTTTTTAAGTCTATAAACTTCAAAATACTTACTGTTAAGTTGGCAAAGCTCCAATCAGCCCTTCACCACTGTAATTACAGTGATTTTTCCATCTGAATATAACTGATATGGAGAGGAATTATAAAAACTCTATATAAAGCTATTTTGATAGATTGGTTACCTCATTGAGAATATTTTTTAACTCATCACAAACATTTATACATCTTCATAATATTCAGATTACGATAGGAATTGTGAGTCAAAATAAGAGTGGTTGTCACTATCTGAAGGGAAAGTGAACTTAGGATGTCCCTTTAAAATCAAGCAATAGCCTAGAAAGCACAAAAGGAGGAACACCAGCAGGAGCAGCCGCTGCCACCATTTATTTCTCTTAATGTTGATACAACACAAAACAAGTTAAATCCACAGTAGAGCTAGACAAAGTCAAACAATATATTCAACTTCGAGGAGATGGTGCAACAGGGAATGCTGTGTTATAAAGCATTATTCGTATGTCATCACTATTTCCAGAAAATGCTCAAAGCTCCAACATTTGTTCACTTAATACAGGATTCACTTCTCAGCCGAGGAGGACCTTGGGAACAGCACACTCAGCGCTCAGCAGTTATTTGACCTATTTTACTAATGTGTTTGGGAAGGAGGTTAATTAACAGTGGATGGCTATATCCTTAAGCTTAATTTTTCCAACAGCCCCGCTCATAAAAGGAAAAATTGAGTATGTATTGAAGGAAGCAAGCAATTAAGTTGCACAAATAGTGAGCTCATTGAACTGCAGCTGACTTCTATCATGTCAAAGAACAACTAAACACAGAAGCAATAAAAAGATTGTTGCCACGACCACCACTGAGAACCGACTGGCAATAAAGATGAATAACTTCCTACTTGAAGATTACTTGATTAAAGCTCTTTAGAAACCAAATGTTACACATAGGCATAAATGGAGCAAAATATTTTAATGTGTGTTTGGCAGGTTCAGAAACATTTTATAGTCGATTTTAAATGAAGGTTTATACAACAACAGTAAACTCCACTTAAAACAGCCTTTCCAATTGCTGTTCTTGCAAGCAAGCTGCAGTGTTCCTGGGGAAGGCTTGAATCATACTGAGGGATAAAAAGTCCCATGCCTAATAGAGTAAGGGGAGGGCCAACCGGGAGCAAAATTCCACAGAACCCGGTCCTCTGAAACCAAACCCAAGAGCAGAGCCCATTCAAATGGCTGTGACCCTTGAAGGCAAGTAAACAGACTCCCTGTAGCAATAACCGGGAAATCGCTCTTCCCTCAGCAACCCTCTGCTCCCCTGCCCACCTTCCAAAGCTACGAAAGGTCAAGTTTTAGCCCAAACTGCCCTTTAAGAAAGTTTGTTCACATCCAGGGGTTCAATACAGGCTAGCATCACAACTGGCTCCCAGGACTATCAGTATCAGTTAGGTGCGACAGGCATGATTTGACCAGGAAAATGTGTCTGACAGAGGATTCGGCTCTCAGCTTACTAGTGTCTATGGAAATGTCTGGAGAATATCAGCCTCTTAGAAAGCTGGACCCCAGCACTTACCTGCTCCCTGTAGAGGGGATACCATGGAGAGTTAAAAAGAAAAGAGGAGGGTTTTACTGTCAAAGTTGCTTATAAGCTAACATCAAAAAATAAAAAATAATAAGCCACCCTTTGCATTGCTGCCCTCAAACTCACTACTGTAGAGAATCAAAGCCAGGCTTACTGCAAATAAAACAGTCTGCCGCCCCATTTTATCCCTTTCCATCCCTGCTATCTCCATCTCTAAAATGGGAGGGTGGTTGACAATGTTCTTTTCTTCTGAGCTTTTCCCTTTCACTTGGGCTTCAGGGGATCAAAGCCCAGCAAAGAGATTATGGTGAGTGGTTTTCTCTCTTCCAACTCCAGCCCTCTCCTCCCTCATTCAGAAATGGTTGCAGTAATCTCCTATAGGCCCTGTTTCTTCCTTTTGTCCCACAGAGCATCCATCAATGTACAAGGTGTACAGTAGTGTTAGTCCCTCAGTCGTGTCCGACTCTTTGTGACCCCATGGATTGTACCCCACCAGACTCCTCTGTCTATGGGATTCTCCAGACAAGAATACTGGAGTGGGTGGCCATTTCCTTCTCCAGGGGCTCTTCCTGACCCAGGGATTGAACCTGGGTCTCCCACATTGCAGACACTGCAGGCAGAAGCCTTTTCAGCTACAATCACAGGAACAGATCATATTTATGTCCATTTTGAAGAGTTATTTTATCTTATCCATTCTTTATGAAATAATCAAAGGAATCAAAACCTGAAGAAGCAATTTTGTGCTACAACTTGGGTGGAGGGGGGGGGGGGGCGAAAATGGGACCCAAAATGCCCTGAGTAAATTGTTAATGCTTATATAAAGCACATGGTGCTTTAAGTTCACAATCTAGTTAGATCCACCCATTTTATACTGTCTTCCAGAGAATCAGAGCTGAATTTGCTGTCTGAGATTTTTAAATATTTGATTTGGGGGATTCCTCCTGCAAAACCTGTATGCAGGTCAAGAAGCAACAGTTAGAACAGGACATGGAACAACAGACCGGTTCAAAATTGGGAATGGGGTACGTCAAGGCTGTATATTGTCACCCTGCTTATTTAATTTACATGCAAAGTACATCATGTGAAATGCCAGGCTGGATGAAGCACAAGCTGGAATCAAGATTGCCAGTAGAAATATCAATAACCTCAGATATGCAGATGGCAGAAAGCATAGAAGAACTAAAGAGCCTCTTGATGAAGCTAAAAGAGGAGAGTGAAAAAACAGGCTTAAAACTTAACATTGAAAAAATGAAGATCATGGCATCACGGCATCTATTCATGGCAAATAGGGAAGCAGTGGAAACAGTGACAGGC
This sequence comes from Bubalus bubalis, assembly GCF_019923935.1. Lineage (NCBI taxonomy): Eukaryota > Metazoa > Chordata > Mammalia > Artiodactyla > Bovidae > Bubalus > Bubalus bubalis. Next base: position 36,621,940 of record NC_059167.1, on the reverse strand, counting down.
TTTACTTTCTTAGGCTCTAAAATCACCACGGATGGTGACTGAAGCCATGAAATTAAAAGATGCTTGCTCCTTGGAAGAACAGCTATGATAAACTTATAAAGTGCATTAAAAAGCAGAGATATTGCTTTGCCAATAAAGGTCCTTATAGTCAAAGCTATGGTTTTTCCAGTAGTCATGTACAGATATGAGAGCTGGACAATAAAAAAGGCTTGAGTGTTGAAGAATTGATGCTTTTGAACTGCGGTGCTGGAGAAGACTCTTGAGAGTCCCTTGAACAGCAAGGAGATCAAACCAGTCAATCATAAAGAAAATCAACCCTGAGTATTCATTGGAAGGACTGAGGCTGAAGCTCCAATACTTTGGCCACCTGATGGGAAGAACTGAGTCACTGGAAAAAGACCCTGATGCTGGGAAAGACTGAAGGCAGTAGGAGAAGGGGACAACAGAGGATAAGATGGTTGGATGGTACCACCAACCCAATGAACATGAGTTTGAGCAAACTCTGGGAAATAGTGAAGGACAGGGAAGCCTTGTGTGCTGCAGTCCAGGGGATCGGACAGGGGGACCAAACAACAACAAACTGCAAACCACACTAAAAACTGCAGAATAGCTTTATCAGATGAAACATAAATATTTGGAATTTTGGTAACACTCTTCACTACCTTTAAAGAGGACCAGTCATCACTGGGTATGTGGTATGAAAATATAATAAAGAAAAAAAATCAGGCAAGAGTTTGAATATTTATATAAGTTACATTTCATTTGCAGGAAGAAAGCACAATGGTATAGTCTTTTCTTCCATTTCGATGTCTCTACCTTGTAGCCTTGCATTGTCTTTATTTTTTTTTTTTTTTTTTTTTTGCTATTTAAGAATTTTATTTATTCTTTTTTTTTTCAGTTTTTTTTATTTTATTTTATTTTTTAAACTTCACATAATTGTATTAGTTTTGCCAAATATCAAAATGATTCCGCCACAGGAATACATGTCTCTACCTTATAGCCTTGCATTGTCTTTAAACTCCAGGCTCTCCGCTAAGACTTTCTAACACTGTGCACTAGAGTTCTGGAGATGGAATGCATTGTACAGCACAGGAAAGGGGGTGTAGAAAGAAAGTAACGACAGTTTGAAGATGGGAACCATCTGCTCTCTGGAAATCTCTCCAGCCTTAGGTTCTCTATCCAACCTCTGAAGGCCAAGACTCCTCAGTTCCCCCATGTTAAAAGAACAAGAAAAATGCCTAGAAAAGCCCATGGTTTCCTTCCTCCTCGAGGAGAGAAAGCAAGAGAGGTGGTAGATGCCCATGTGTGGCCACCACTTCCTCGGTGGCTGGTGTCCATTTCCACCCACTGGATTGGAATCTGGCAGCTTCATAACCAGCAGGAGATATGTGATCCAAGCATCCATTTTGGTTCCAGTTTTAGCCTAATAAAGGTCAGTTCTGTCTAAACTGAGAATCCTGTAAGTATTAGTAAGGATTTCATATTGCCTCATCCTTAAGAGTATGGCCTGAAGAAAGGGATTTTAGGTCAAAAGGTTTATTTTGAGGAAGTCTCAAGATACTCTTCAGAAATACCTTGAGATTACAGTAAAACAGAAATGTGTTCAGAAGTGATAAAAAGAAAATATAGCTTTTCTTTCTCCTCCTCCTCTGAGGAGTTAGGAAGTGTCAAGATCCTAAATCAAAAGCAAAATAGGGTATAATTGTAATAACGGCATCTAGAACAAATAGCTGTTACAAACTTGTCTTCAAAAGAAGAAACGGTGTATATAATCAAAGTTCATTAAAAATGTCAATTGAAGCATTCATTGTTTTCTCCTTCAAACCTTCTCCTAAATTTCCTTATCTCAGCTCATGATTTCTCCGTTGACCAATCATCTGAAGTAGAAACTTCAGTTACTTGTGTCTCCTACCACATGGAATCCTAGATTTAGAATGGCTCGACTATGCTTTCAATTCTACCGCCACTGCCTAAGTCACATCATCTACACTTGGCTTGTTATAACAGCCCCCAGTGAGTCTGCTGTCACCACTCGCTTTCTCTCTGCCTCAAGTCAGCTTTCACATCCTAACAGTTACCTTTCTGCAGTGTACTTACAATCATGGCATATCCTGTTAGTCCAAAAGCTTTTACTAGCTTTCTGGGTATTTCTGAAACAAAGGTCAAATTTCTTAGCATAGTATTCAAGGCCACTAATAAACTGAAACTGTCCCATACTTCAAAACTTATCTGCCATTTTCTATTCACACTCAGCTAATGCTCTACCCAAAACAGACTCATCTCCTTTCCTGGATCATGTCATAGACTTTCACACTTCTAGAACTTTGTATTTTTCTTCTAGCTTCATCTATTCAAATCTGGCTTCTCTTCTAAAGACTAATTCAAATATCCTATCTCTAGAAGGCCTCATCTGATTACAAGGAAAAATAAACTGCTTCCTCCTCAGAGCACATATAACACTGTGTTTTTACCCCTTTGTTACAATTCAACTCTTTCTGAGATGAATCACATTAAGAAGTCTGACTTGCATTCACTAATTTTCCATCTCTTCCTAAAAGAGACAGTAGTTAACCCCTCTGAAGGTGGTCCTGAACGCCTAGCATGTTGCCTTAAATAAGACAAGCATTTTATAAGTGGCTCTTATACTAGAATTGACCAGTACAGAAATTATCAATTTTCACTAAAAGCTAAACCATGAATAAAAGACTAAGTTGAGAATCACAACAATAAGGCTTAGAGGGAAGGACTGAACCTCAGTAAACGTCACCCAAACTCAGGCCCACAAATACATCTTTCATAAAAGAAGAGAAATGACCTAATCCATTCTTCTCAACATTTCTATATTCACACGTACTCGAGAAGGGTTTGACACTGATTGAGAACTCCCACCCTAACCAAATGGAGAGACCACCTCTTTTTCAACAGTACAGACTTAAGTGCTACATTTAAAAGGGTTCAATCAAGGCTCAGGGCTTCCCTCATAGCTCAGTTGGTAAAGAATCTGCCTGCAATGCAGAGACCCTGATTCTATTCCTGGGTCGGGAAGATCTGCTGGAGAAGGGATAGGCTACCCACTCCAGTATTCTTGGACTTCCGTTGTGGCTCAGCTGGTAAAGAATTCACCTGCAATGTAGGAGACCTGGGTTCGATCCCTGGGTTGGGAAGATCCCCTGGAGAAGGGAATGGCTACCCACTCCAGTATTCTGGCCAGGAGAATTCCACGGACTGTATAGTCCATGGGGTTGCAGAGTCAGAAACGACTGAGCGACTTTCACTTCACAATCAAGGTTCAACAGATAACCATCACAATAAAAAATGATCTATATATACATAATACAAATATAATAAATATACAAGTATAATATATGTTACATATATACACACACATCTGAGATAAGTTTCATTTAAACATCTCTACATAGAGATCTAACAATGTCTTAATAAAACAAATATTTAGTTCACATTTTTGCCTTCATTCCAAAAAGGGAAAAAAGCCAAGAACTGAAACCATCTCCTTAGCCTTACTGGCATTAAGTAATCGAATTCTCTGCTACTAAGAAACCTGAGACAGACTAATTGCAGTTCTTAGTCTCACCTGGAATGAAAAAACAAACTAAAACGTCCAAAAGAAAATCATAATTTTCCAACATCTTTCTGCCTCTACTCTAAAACTTTTGAGTCAACTCTTCCTGAGATGAATCACGTTAAGAAGCGAATCTCTTAATTGCACCATATAAGCTAAACAGTAAGCCATGACCTCATCACCCTGGATGTAATAAAAGGGCAGAGACACTCCAGCATTTCAACAACATCTTAATTCATGCACTGTTCTGGTTTATTATAAAGCAGGCCTGTATGCAGGAAGACTTTTTTTTTTTAATGCTTTTATCTTTGTTTTGCATGTTAGCAGATCTCAAGTTCTCATACCTCTGCAGATAGAGGCCTGGACAGTGATAAAGCTAAGCAGGCAGGCTGATAAATTTACCTGAGAAAGAAACTCTGTCTTGAAAATGACACAAGGACTCAAGATGAGATAGAAGTTGAAGGACCTCAAGCTACATAATTACTCCCCAAGCTCAAGCTAAAAGCATACAAACAAACAAAACCTGGGTCTGAACAAATACCTGAAAGCCACAGCCAGACCAGAGAAGAAGCAAAAGGAAGCTGGAATAGTTGAGCTTGAGAAAAGTGAAAGTCAAAGTCGCTCAGTCGTGTCCAACTCCTTGCAACCCCATGGACTGTATAATCCATGGAATTCTCTAGGCCAGAATACTAGAGTGGGTAGCCTTTCCCTTCTCCAGGGGATCTTCCCAACCCAGGGATTGAACCCAGGTCTCCTGCATTGTAAGTGGACTCTTTACCAGCTGAGCCACAAGGGAAGCCCTGAACTTGAGAAGATAAGCTAAAAATGCAATACTACATCCCTTAGGTGGCATATCAATTTTTTAGCCTTGATTTACCATGAGGTCTTCTGAGGATTATTAGTAGCTTTATTATTTTGCTAGAAGTAGCAATGGTATCCCATCTACACATGGAAACCTCTGCAGAGTGCATCCTATGTAAGCACAAATCTCTATCTACTCTGTACCTGTGGCTCACAGGGTAAAGCATCTGCCTGCAATGTGGGAGACCTGGGTTCAATCCCCGGATTGGGAAGATACCCTGGAGAAGGAAATGGCAGCCCACTCCTGTATTCTTGCCTGGAAAATTCCACGGACAGAGGAGCCTGGTAGGCTACAGTCCATGGGATCGCAAAGAGTCACACACAACTGAACAACTTCACTTCACTCTACCTCATACCAGATCAGATCAGATCAGTCGCTCAGTCGTGTCCAACTCTTTGCGACCCCATGAATCGCAGCATGCCAGGCCTCCCTGTCCATCACCAACTCCCGGAGGTACCAAGGAAAAAGTATTTCTAAAATGATGGTCTGATGAGACAGTAAATTATTTGGATAACTTTTTAAGAAAGTTAAGCGTAGTGTATGGAAAAGACAGTATTTGTACAATTCCAAATACAGATATTTCAGTAACAGTTAACACTTTAGCCTGTGAAATCACAAAAATGCACTTGTTTAGGATGGAAATCACTCCAGCATATCAAGGTGGTACAGAAAGGTACAGCCACCATCAGAATCAATAGTATTCAATAATTCTATAGGCTCAAACACTGAGCTGGAGTGAACAGTCTTCTTTTGTATCATTTCCTAGCCACATTGCTCTACTGTTCCCAGCATTTTCAGATGGTGCTATTGATGGCAAGCTGTAAGCTTGCAGTTTTGCATTCCACTGCTTATCACTGTCAGAGCCTCTACCAATGGGCTTACTGTTCTGAGTGTCCCAGTTAGAACTGTGCCTCCATTTTCAAACTGGGCTCACAGGAGAAAAAAGCACAGCCGAAACATCTGAAAGCACATAACCCTGGGTTCATGTCACTCACACTGTATCCCATAGAGCAAGATGGTTCCAAGAACTGTAATTTCACCATTTGTTTTAATAAAAAAAAAAAAGTTAAAAAAGTGAAAGTGTTAGTCGCTCAGTCATGTCTAACTCTTTGTGACCTCCATGGACTATAGCCCACCAGGCTCCTATGTCCATGGGATTATCCAGGCAAGAATACTGGAGTGGATAGCCTTTCTCTTCTCCAGGGGATCTTCCCTACCCAGGGATCAAACCCAGGTCTCCTGCATTGCAGGAAGATTCTTGACCATCTGAGCCACCAGGGAAGCCCCATCTATAAAAAGGAAATAGCCATTTTTCACTTGCATCCTGAGACTCAATAGCTATGAAGCAGTGATTTATAAGCAGTGATGCTTTGGTAAAAAAAAAATTAGGCAATCATCTTATGAGAACTGTTAAGAAATAACCGAGCAGATTGTTAGCCACGACCAGGAAGATTCTGCCTCATAATCAAGACTAAATCCCTTTCTGTGACAACACTAAGTTACAACGTGGCTTTTAAACTACTAAAATTAAGAAAGGTGCTTTGCTCTATTGGCTGTGGCATACATTATTTTCAACAATGGCATTTCTGTAACAAAGAAGAAACAAAGGGGTGGGAGTACAATTTGTAAAAATCTTTTGTCCAAGCACCTTGGAAGAGATCACTTCTGGGAACAGTCCAGCACCTTTAGAAGATAACAGCGTTGTCCCAGTCAGCTACAAAGAAGTTAAGGAAAACAAAGTCCTAAATCCCATAGAGTTGGTGGAATTAGGATATACACCACTTAACAAAAGCATTGACGCAAGGGCAACATAAGCATATGAAACTTTCCTTTCCTCCTCCATTTGTTCAATGCTGAAAGGCAGTAAAAGGAAAGGAAGAAAGGAGTTTCAACTTCCTGGGGTCTTCCCCCTCCTGATAAGAAAGTCCTTCACAAAGTAGGAATGTAAAAAAGTACATGCATTTGTACAATTTCTAACATATTTCAGGATTCCCTACATAGAAGAGTATGTTCCGAATACTTAAAAACAAAACAGTGAGAAATAAAAGTTGAACTTAATTTAACTATGACATTGTCTGGTATTTCTAGAGGGACGGAGGGATGCTGAAATGAGAAAAAGAGATTAAATATTCAAGACCATGATAATAATCCATGAACTTACTTTAATGCTATTTCAGGACTTTTTCACCAAACTTTAAGTACATAAGAAAACTGTATGCATTAAGAAATCAGGGACTGAGATTTTCTTGTTTCTCTTTCTGTTTACACTGTTTTACAAAGCAACCTTGAACAGCCCTAGTTTATCTTTGCCACTGTGTCTGCTGCCTTGTCAGTGTTTAGATCAAGTTTTGAAACTTGTGTCTTTAGCTGGCCAGGAAAAGGCAGCTGGCCCAGAGAGACCAGAATCAGGGAGAGAGAAGTTGCAAGGCTTATCAAGTTATCCGAGAGGCCCTGTTGCGCTCATCCTTTGTAAACAGTAAGACGTGTCATGTCCCTGGTTGCTGTCATTGCTGACAGTTCTCTAAAGACCAGTAAGTGTTGAATTCTTTAAAGCTGGATTGTGCCCAGTGAGAGAAATGATAGTGCGAGATGAGGGGGCCTTCATGGATATCTGAGTACCTTGGGAAAAGACAGGAATTAAGGCTTTTCACTCAGCAACCTAATGAAAACTAGACAAATAGTCTTGCATTTAATGTATAGTTTCCACCAATTCATGCTTCTTTTGTTAGGAACAATTCCAGCCTGTATAGGAAAAGGGGCAGTTAGATATAAAGAAATAATTTCTCATTGACAAGGAAGCTTCAGGTAAAGCAATGCTTATAAAAGGACAAGAGCCTGAGTTTATATTGGTAAATTTCCATTACACAACCATTTCACAGCTTTAACTTCATAGACCTCAAAACTTTATGTCCCTGAACAAGTAATCAAATACAAAAGGACAGAACTAAATAATCATCCAAGGTGTCCAGGACTATATGCAAAGCACAAAGAATAAAATACAAATCTTTAAGGAATATGAATGAGAAACTGTAGCAAAGAAGGAAGGGATTTGAAAATAAGTTACAAATGCAGCACCTAGTGCTTAAAGAACAAACTTTACATCCTCTGCTGTAAAATCCATAAAGGTATCTTTTGAATAAAGATTTATCTGTATAATAAGTTAATCAAATCATTGAAAACCTCTGATTGACACCATTATTCACCATTTCTAACCTCAGGCTTTTAAAAGGTATAAAATGAAGATCAAATTATTTTCATGGAAACTGGTAACACATTGAAATAGAATCAACCCCACATTAGATATCAAAATCTCATTATAATAGCAACTGGTAATAATGTTATATTCAAGACCACCTTTGCCATGATATTTAAGCTATAGATTTCAAGGTTAATCATGTTTCAGAGGAAAGGAAATTTCCAGTGTTCCTATTTTGTTCTTCCTAAGATGATTTCCTGAAAACATTTGCTCCATTAAATGATCTAAAATGTTTGAGAGGACAAAATGTCTTAGATCCACTTGTAAAATTTTAGGTTCTAAAACTTTTAAGAAAGATTATCCTTTCCATATCAAATTCATCCCTGAAATAACGATCATCTCTACAAACAAAGCCAGAACCTAACAGTACATTATTTAACTTGAATTTTTACTTATTTCTACATAAGAAACACTATTTGATTGTACAGAATTATAGATTATTCTTCCCAAGTTTGTTCTTTTTATCTCTTCAGTTTTATTGATTCAAACATCCAGACCATATCTTATATAGCTAAAGTTCAAGCATTGAATCTGAGAGTCTGTCTGAACCATAGAATGCAGAAAGCAATTTAAGGGGAAAAAAATTTATATATATACATATATATATTTCCATTAACTATATAAAGATCACCAATTTTCCTATAAGCAGAAAAACTAAAGATCCATTGTCATGGCCTAAACAGTCACTGCTGAGCAGCTTTCCAAAGAGCAAACGGTAAAAATAAAATAAAATGAAAAAGATTTGCCTGTCATGGGAGTTGGTCAATAAAATGCAACAGTGTTTATTACAACATTTAAAGTCTGTGATTAAGAACACCAAAAGGCCTAAACTAGAAAGGTTTTCAGCCTGTAATTTCCCTGCAGTCCTGGCCTGTACTTCCTTATGAGTTAGCTCAGCAGGGCTTTTTTTCCATGTCCATCATCAGCTTGTAATTATTGCCATTCTCAAAGCTATGCCAGATGGGTCTTTAGAAGCAGGCATGCAGCTTGTTTATGAGAGAAAGAGCTGTAATATTACTCTACACAGAGACCTATCTGGTCCTACTCAAAAGAGCGCTGCTCCTCCTTCCCCCACTCCGCTCCCCGCCCCCCCAACTTCCCAGCTCACCCCCACCACTCTTTTCTCTTCCTCCCCTAGACAGTCCTTTCAGTTTTGGCTCTCTGTCCCAGCTGACTGACCTGCTGAAGGACTGGGATGATGGGAGCCAAGAGATATCTGCATCTTAAAGCATATGGTCTAATCGTCACCTTTCACCATTCACATATGGAGATGAGACCAACACCTACGGGAAAAACAAACTGGGCTCTTTCCCCAACATAATCTTGTGCAGAGGCTCTACTTAAAACATCAGAATTGCAAGTCTACTTTTCAGAATACAGATCTGCAGAGATACCACATCTTTGCCATCCACTTCTCTTTTCCCACAAGTCCTCATTGGCTAGAAGAGACATTCCCTGCAAGATTCTCAAGGACAACCCTTTCCTCCCTTTGCCTGGTAGAAAGGATCTGTATGAAGGTTGAGGTCAAGGAGCTGTGCAAAGCAACACAGGGAAAGGCAAAAGCGGCTAACCAGGGTTCCTCTGGTGATAGGCCTGGGGTGTTAGGTATCCCAGAGGGCCAAGCAGAGCTTCAATCAGCAGTTAATGAGGCAAGACCTGCAACAGATAGCCACTTTTAACTCACAAAAGCTTTTAGATGTCTCTGTTTACTTTGATCCATTTCAGTTAATTTGAGCCTGGTTAGGTTGCATTTTCCTTTTTTTTTTTTTTTTTTTTGGTTAGATAAACCCTCTGCTCCCACTCCATCTCCACCCCCACCTCCCAAACAATAGGATCATTTACCAACTTTATACTTAAGTTTTGAGATCTCTGTCAGGGTGGGCAACAGTTATACAAAATACAATGCAGGGAAGGCCAGTACCCGCAGTATGCCTATAGAATGGAAATTTCAAAATCCCACGAAAAGGACAGGACGGGAAAGGCTTCATTTTCCAGGGAGATTTAGTTATTTGTTTCTGATTAGGTGAAGTACGCGTTCTTTTATCCTTTGTTATTTTTACCCGTGATGACCAAAGAGCTTTCTTTGTTACAATGTTTCAGAGCAAATAAAACTAATTTACTAGAATATGAAATAAGCCAGAAAGGAACTGTACCTGATGGTCACAGACGTGGAGATCCCTTAACTGGCCTGAGTTTCCAGGTCCCGTGTCTGGGAAACAGAAAGAGCTCCTGCTCTGAAGGATTTGCGCGTGGGTCTGCCTGTTAATGGGGATGTGCTGGTGTAATGAGCTTTTAATTAGGTCAGCTCGATGCTTGACCACACAGAACTGTTGGGCCCGCGTCTGAGGAGCCTACTCACCGGTACGGGTAACAGTCCCGGAACCCTTCCCAGCATGCCTTGCACGGCCTCGCTATCCCAGCATGCCCTGGAGGGCCCCACTATCCCAGCAAGCCCTGGCGACGTCACCATCCCTGCGTGCCTCGGGGCCCATACTCAATTATTACTTGGTGTATATTCTCTTACCTACAGCCTTCTCTTATTCTTTCTCTCTCTCTCCTGTACTACTTCCCAAAATACCGTGGTCAAAAGGTTATATTTGAGGCAGGTGTACATTTAAAGAAAAAGAAACTTCTAGTCATCCAGCCAGTAAAATTAATTTAACAAACACACATGGGCAGGTTTGATTTGATATTGCTCAAAAATATTTTTTTTCTCAAGTGATCCATATTCCTAGTCTTCACTCGCCACCCGTGTTCTGACTTCTACTTATCCAGGAAAGTATTATGAAGACATATAAGTTAATGGAAGGAAGAGGATGAAATCTTTCTGCCCTTTTGCTGTTAAATAAATTGGAACTGCTTTAAAGTGTTCTCTTTGAAATCCTGTCCACTGAAGACCCCGAGGAATCATCAGAAATTAGGAACCCCAGTTTCTGAGTCCTTGTTGAGAAAGGGAAGGACTTAGTATCCAGCTTTGAGCTAATGTTACATGCCAGGAAGGGTCTTAGGCAATGAAGGTGCTTTATCTGTTGCTCCCACATTAGGGCCTCAGCCGTAACAGTCTTCATTTATTTTGCTCTTTACCGAGTCTTTAAAATGAAAGTAAGACTGATTTATCACTGAAGAACATTGAACTCTGGTTGAAAGGCATTAAGTTCAGAAAACACAAGTCCAGAGGTTTTAAACTATATTGATGGAGAACAGTCATAGTAACAGCTAATATTTACTTAGTGCTTATAAGACAACTGTGCTATATGCTTTAGGATTCTGTGTAATTTGTAGTATGTTTCACGTACAAGCTCACTAAATTCTTTCAGTTAATGACGGTGGCAGTTGCTAAGCTATAGGCCAACTTATTCCTTTCATTCACGGTCTAGGGAGAGATGACACGGGCATGTTGAGTCACTCAAAACAGGCTCAAACCACCCCAAGGAGTTTGCTTGATGAAAGGTTTTCCTTTCCTTCAAAGCCACTTCCTGTGTCACATGACCTGTATCACTCCAAAGATAATAACACTTCATGCTTCCAGAACACTTTTATCCAAAGATTTCAAAGCATTTTCAAATGTTAATTAAGCCTTCACCATTCTGGAAGATAGCAATGCCAATCTTGCTGTTTAAATACTGTATTCCAGAACACAGGTTGTTCTAATCACTGAGAGGGAAATGGAGGCCTCTCTGAGCAAATCCAGTGGGTAAGCCACCACCCAAACACTGATGACACCCAGAATTGTCCTATGTCTCCTGGGAAACCACCACAGCATCTCTGTTCTGAATTGTCCGCTGCTCCCACTGGTTGTTTACCTTGAAAGAACCACATCAAAGAAAAAAAGGGGTAAGCAGAAAAAAAAAGACTTTCTAATAGTTCCATTTTGTCTAGGGGTAAAAATGTATTTTTTTATAAGCACTCTCAACAAACAACTATGTGCCTTTGTTATATGCCTCTTCATTTATCACGATAACCAGAGGGGGGAGAATAATCAACTTTCCCAAGGCTTAGATGTGACTATTGAGAGTGCAGTTCACCTACCCTCCTGTTTTACAGACGTCACGAACCCTAATGATCCCTCCAGGAACAAATTTCAGGCAGTTTGTGTATCCTATTTAGTCTGGAAAAGAAGACCACATAGCAACCAAGACCCTTCTAGATTTGCCTTGCCTTTCTCCTGGCTTCATCTCCCTTCACTTTACCACACTGGCTTTCCTTCCATCCTTCCAGTAAGCCAAGCTTTTTTCTACCACAGGGTCTTTGCACAGGATTTTCCCGTTTTCTAGGGTGCTTTATTCCCTGTTCTTAATGAAACTCCTACTCTTAGTTCCCGGTTTAAAGGTTACGTCTTCAGAGAAGATTTACCTTTCTATTACTAAATTAGCTTCTATTAATATTTTCTCTAGTGACAGATTGTTTTGGTAATAACTGATGAGATTTTCTTTGTTAAGTGTTCTCCTTCTACATTATAAGCTCCACAAGAACAGGGACACGGTCTGTTCAGCTCACCACTGCATAACCCATGCCTGCATTTTGGATGACCTCAAAAAAAGAGCTGTTGACTAGATCAGTGAGTGACTAAATCTTTTAACTTCGTTTGCAAATCACATTTTTCTTTTGAAGTGATATCACAGGACAGAGAGAACAAGAGAGAAATAGATATCAGAAGTTTGGTTGTAATCATTTAAGGCCTTGATTTATTTCTATCAATACTGAGAATAGCAAACAGTATTTGAACTATTTGAGTAAATACAATTTTTACCATATTTTAAGCTCCTGGAGTAGGTGTTTTACCTATGCATTCTCACAACAATGTTGGGAAGTGAGAAACTGTTATCCCCATTTTGTGCTCATGAGGACTAGGTAATTCTCACATGTTTCTGAGACTCCTCCTTCCATTTTTTGTTTGTTTGCTTGTTTGTGGAGCACTCACTATTTGCAGGCACTTCAGTGGCAGAGTGATGAATGAAACAGCCATGGCCCTCTTCTTGAGAGCTTCTGTCTTTGATCCTCCACAGCAATAGCACAGTGCATTCTGGCATGTCACTGGTGCTCAATAAATACTAAAACAGTATTAATCAGGTTAAAAAAAACAACAAAGAACTATAATTGAATCCCTTCAGAGTTTTAAAGGTCCAATAATACTGCTACAGTACTGGTGATCATTACATGATTCTGCTGGGGGACATATGGTTTACCATTCATTCTGCAAAGGTGTAGAGTGCACAAGGAGGTCACCAGTCACTCCAATATTCTAATAAAAAATATGGTGATTGTCAGTAATGAGTTTTAATTAATGGTGCCATACAGTGGCCAAAATGATCTTTCTAAAACACAAATTAGAAAACCAGACCGTGTCTCACCCATGATTTATAACCTTCTAGGGCTTCCCATTGGCCTTGGGATAGAGTCCAGTCTCTCCATCTTCTTGACACAGATGACAAGAGCTTGACTCCCTCTTTGGAATTGTGTCTCTTCTACTGACTACACTCACTCCTTTGCAGACTTTGTAAAAAAAAAACATTTAACTCCTCCAACACCTCTAGGCCTTAGATAGGATGTTCCATCTTTTAGTAACACTCTCTCTGCACTCTTTGTCTTCATTGAGGGGATGGTTTATTTGTGCAGAATTTTTACTGGGCAGTGCGCCTGGGACCAATACCTGTGAATAGGGAGGGACGTGGGATTGGGCAGAAGGAAAAGCTTATCTCCAATGTAGGTGCAACTGAAGCCTCAGTTGATCTTCTGAGAAGCCCTGGAGCTGAGATGGCCCTTCAGAGATGTCTGAATGAAGGTAAAAAGGTAGTCCTTTTACCTCAGCTACCCCCAGAGATTGAGATAACCTTGAGAAAGGTAGCTTTCTTCGGCAGAGAGCAATTCCTAGGGAAACACCTCAGCTGAGAATCATCAAAAAGGCAGCTCTACTGCCAGCAAGGGAAGGACTGTTTCCATCCTTAAGGAGGAGCTGGGTGACTCACCCCAACACCCATGACAGTCTGGTTAACTCTAGTCATTTTTCTGGCCTCAACCTAAATATCTCTTCCTCCAGGAAGCCTCTCCTGATTACCTAAGCCTGCTGCAAAACACCTGTTGCTTCCCCATGGTGACGTGCTTCACATTATATTATAATTATCTGTTCTGTGTCTGTATTCCCCCAGGAAAACATAAACCACATGAAAAAGGACCTGGTGTCTAGCTTATTAACATTCTGTCTACCAATATTCAAATAATCATGAACAAATTAAAGAATGAAGGACAAATTAAAGACTCCATTTTGATTTTTTAAAAATTTTATACAAATGTCAAAAAGCCTGAAAGACTGTTTACTAAAACATTTGGTTATCTCTTGGTAGCAGAATTATGCGTGGGTTTTATTTCCTTTATTATACCTTTTCATATATCTAAGTTTTTATAAGCACACGTGAGTTTTTAAAAAAAAATTTTTTTAAGTAATTATTGTTTTGAAGAAAAAAATAAACCTGACTCGTCCTATAATATAGGGTTGGCCAAAAAGTTCGTTCAGGTTTACATACCAGCACATGGAAAAACCTAAACGAAATTTTTGGCCAACCCAATGATGACTGTCATCAACACACTCATCCTGTGAAGTTCTTAGTTTTTCTTTTATTGGAATTTATAGTCCATAAAGCAGTTTTACATAAATGATTTTGTTTAATCTTGACAAAAAGTCAATAGGAGAAGAAAGGCAAGTATGATATTTTGATTCCTACTAAACTATAGAATAAAACCAACCCCTTCAATCAGGAATGAGTTAATGTACCCTCACAACTTTGGAGCCCAGCTGTCTTCTTTTTCTCCAATAAGTCCATATTTGATGCAGTCTTGACAGGCCCGGGGGACAACAGTGATATAAAGAAACTAATGGAAGCCATCTCACCCTATTGTCCATGGGTCTTGCTGGCTACAGTCCCTATCCTTACTTTTCTCTCTGTGTGCTCCTATACATAAAAGAGAGTACAATGTCTCTCCTGTGGCCTTATTTTCATCGTTTGTTTGCACAAGCCTAATCTGCAAGGCCAGCTAGAGTTGAAAGCCCTGTTTTCCCCTCACATCTCATGTCTCCCTTCTCTCCTAGGAATGATAACACTTCACATATGGATAGCACTTTCCAGAAGGCCTCTGCATACATCACCTCACTGGGTCCTCCTAATAAACCTTTGAGGTCTGCACATCAGATAGCATTACCCCGCATTAGAGATAAGGAAACCAAAACACAGGTTGCGTGACTTGCCAAAAATCACAGTTAGTTACTGATAAACAAAGAACTAGAATCTGGGGCCTTACAGGAAAAGCCCAGAACCCTCTGCGTTTTTGCTTTGATCTTGTAGTCTAGCATATGACCCACTGATAGGGCCCTGCAGAATCTAAAACTTGTTACAAACTAAACTGATGAAAGCAAGATTGTGGGTTCCATTTCCAAGTGGCCAGTTGTGATGCTTGCACTGGAGTGTGCAAAGGCAAGCAACAGACCAGCAAGTAGGACCCAACTTACAAAAAGGACTTAAGAATGTGTAGATGATTCAGTTCAATTCCACCACCAACATGAATTGAATACCTTAGTTACCTGTTCTTTTAAGCCTACAGAAATATATAATAACCTTCCTTAGAAAGAGACTATACAAATCTATGTTTCTATAATTGACATATTCTGTCATCATAGTTTTCTTGGGATAGTCTCAACTTATACTAATTGTCCTGGTGCAATTAATGGCTCTCCCTTTCACTCAGAAAAAAAGTCCCAGTGTGGAGGATAATTTATATGGTCATCCTATATACATCTCACAGAGAACAAATGTGTGATTTCAATAGACACTGAACATATTGATTTTCAATAGGGCAAGTCCCAAATGTTGTAAGAAGGACTGCTGTTATTGAACTACACTGCTGGAAAAATTCCCAGTGTTAAATGGCCTTCAGTAAAGACACAGTAAGACACACATCCCTTTGTGTTCTGTGGGGCTCAAGTTTTAAAACAGTGAAATTCTGGCTAGCTGCAATCCCTTTGCTAAATGATTTTGGTTTTTCTCCACCTTATTCTCTTACCTGATATTGTATCTTTTCTCATTGCTTATCATAAGTGTTCCTTTCCACATTCATTTTTAAAAATGAGAAGAAACAAATTAGAATTCATGTTTTTTGGCTTAAAATTATAATGCCTCTTACATTTCCCAAAGGAATCCTGCCAAAGCAATGGCCTAGAACAATAGCAATTTGCCAAAAGGTAAGAAATAAGATCTTCATGGCAATTCCAACTCAAGACTGAGCGTATGAAAATCATTTTCCCCATCTGTAAAATGGAGAGAATACCTACTCTTGAGTTGCTGAAAAACATAAGTTGTTGTGACTCATGCAATTGGTAAACAATTTATTTTGATCTCCTTAGAAGTTCCAATACTGCCTCAACAAAAGACTTGGTCCTCATTCTCAGGAAACAAAATCTTATTCCAAAGGACAGACTCAAGATAGTATATAATTAAACACCAAGAGTATACTTCAGAAAGCAGTATGGGTTAGCCTTAGGAGAAAGTGGTATGGGTTGGAGTAGTAAGC
Source organism: Bubalus bubalis (assembly GCF_019923935.1). NCBI lineage: Eukaryota > Metazoa > Chordata > Mammalia > Artiodactyla > Bovidae > Bubalus > Bubalus bubalis. The sequence continues at coordinate 36,605,680 of NC_059167.1, read as the reverse complement.
AAGCAAGTCAGTGGTAATACTTTTTCCCAAAAGTACCGCAAAGTACTAAAGAAAATTATGTGAAGGGTGTGTGGGTGCATGCTCAGTTGCTTCAATTGTGTCCAAGTCTTTGTGACCCTGTGGTTGTAGCCCACCAGGATCCTCTGTCCACAGGATTCTCCAGGCAAGAATACTGGAATAGATTGCCATGCCCTCCTCGAGGGGATCTTCCCCACCCAAGGATCAAACCTGAGTCTCCTGCATTGGAGGCAGATTCTTAACAGTTGAGGCAATGGGAAAGCCCATCTGAAGGGTATACAGCCACTTTGCCAAAGTCCCCATGGATTCAAGGAAACTTTTTCACTTTTTCAATAAAGGCCTTAAGTGATTCAGACTTCATGAAATAAATTAATATATATATATTTGAGTAACCCAGTTCAATCATCTGAGCAAGCAAAGATGGCGAAATCTACATTCTGTTGAGATTTTTGTAACCTTTTTTTTTATTTTTTCACACAGCTCTGTCTTCCACTCTCATTGTAACAAGCCTAACCAGACTGCATTTCTTTCTGAGGTATACACATGTAAAGATAGTGTCTAAAAGACATGAGTAAACACATCCGCCCGTATTCCCGTAGAAAACAGACAGGAAGAGACAGTAACCTCAGGTTCTTTGAAGCAAGAATTTAGCTATTCTGTGATACTACACCTCTCTTACAATCATGAATCTTTCCATATTACTGAGCACCTACAGGTTCTCTGACCAGGCCCTGTGGTGAAGATCTTTGTCCTGCAGGAATGCCTGAATTGGGAGAGTGACTGCAATAGGGCCCTTAGCCAGATAGTAGATTAGACTCTTTATACAAACTCAGCCTTAAATTAACTTTCCAGTTAGCCCCATTTTACAGATGAGGAAACAAATGCTCAGAGAAAATATTATGCCCAAGGTTACAAGGTGGTAAACTAGAATTAAATCAGGGTTTTCGTGGTTTCAAAGCCTCTGCTCTTTTTACCATCCAGGCTTGCTTTGTTCTCATTTTCATTGCAAGCCCTGTTATTTGGCCCTGCTGAAGAGAACGATTTGATATCTGGATGTTTTTCCCACCAGGATCCTCCCAGAAGAAGATGTCCTAACTTCAGTGCAACAAAAACCTGAGCGATAACATCAGATTTTGCCAGAATGGAGTTACATCCTGGCTGTCATACAGAAACCCAGGCCTCCGACAGTGAGCACACTATTATGCCACATTCTTTCAACAACTCCAGAATGGAGGAAAACAATGACATGGGTAATTTAAAATAATAGAGGATTTAAAAAAAAAAAAAATCCTTTGTGTCTGAAGCTTTGAATTAATTATATGATTATTATTTTGTTTACTTGAGTTCCTAACCACATTTTTCAAATGTTAAATTACAATTGTTCCACAATTTCTGAAACAATGTTAGCTAAGTACTAGAGCAAGTCAGCCAAGAAAATACCAGACAGCAGAGAAACTAAATTCAAGGCCCAGCTTCTATGAGGCCAAAATGCTGGTGGCATCAGACATGTTACTAACTTATCTGGCCCTCAGTTTCCTCAAGCAGAAAATAAAGGGGACTAACCCGGTGACCCGGTGGCTAAGACACAGAACTCCCAATACAGAGAGCTGAGGTTCAATCTCTGATCAGAGAGCTAGAGTCCACATGCTGAATAAGGGTTACCATGCCACAAGTAAGACCCAGGACAGCCAAATCAACTTTTTTAAAAGAGAATAAGAAAATGAAAGGATTGATCTAGAATATTTATCTGTCTATTCAATAAATACTTATTATTAGTTATTAATATAAGTCTTAGCCCTCGTGATGTTTACAGTCTAGTGAGCTTCCCTGATGGCTCAGAGGTTAAAGAATCTGCCTGCAATGTAGACAGGAGACACTGGTTCTATCCCTGGGTTGGGAAGATGCCCTGGAGGAGAAAATGGCAACCCATTACAGTATTCTTGTCCGGAGAATTCCATGGACAGAGGAGGCTGGAGGGCTACAGTCAAAGGTTCACAAAGAGTCAGACACAACTGAGCGTGCAGGCACAGACAGAAGAAATAAGATGACAATTTCAATAGTGTGATAATTGCTATAAAAAGATAAATAGAGGATGACATGGGAGTGCACGGAGGAGCTTCCAATTCATTCTAGGGGTACTGAAGGGGTGCACAGTTGTGGGAGTGACATCTAAAGCAGAGGCATAAAAGATCAATAGGAGTTAGCAAGCGAAGCAGGCACACACAGAGGGTGGAGCTGCATCCCAGGCAGATAGGACTGCCAGGGGAAAACCTGAGGGGCCCTGCCCTGGCCCCTTGTGAAACTGGCTTAGTCTGGCTAGTTTGTGAAAAGGCAGTTGGAGAGTAGGCAGAGGGGAGATAGAAAGGTAGGAAGCAGCTAGACCCATCATTAGGGGCTTTGCCTATCATCAAAAGGAGTTTGGACTTGATTCTTTCCTTTGGAAACTGTTACTGGATCTTACTAAGGACCACACATCCTTCTAGGTTTTGGGGTTACCAGAAGAGCAAACCAGAAATAGGTTCCTGTTTCTACAGAGTGACATAAGAATCCATTCAAAGGTTAAAGCAGGGACATGACATGATCAGAGTTTTAGAAAGACCACACTGACTACAGGGTAGGCACCCGGCTTGGACAAGGATAACACTCTTTCAGCTAAAAATTATAACTCCATGATCTAAAACTTAAGATATAAAAAATTATAAAAATCTTATGTTAACATTTATTTTATATATGAATGTATCTCTTTTCATATGTATGGTATCTTTGATTTATAGATTCTTTTGCAAGTGTTCAGTAAATTGAGTGGGTTCTTTCCCTTGTTGTATGTTCAGACACCAAAACATTTGGTGGGGAAAGAAGGAGAGCCAACACATATTGAGCATACTGAATGGATCCATATTAATAATGTTCACTTTACAGATGATGAATCCTGAACCCCAAACTCAGTTAATCCTAAATGTCACTCAGTGAGAATAAAGCCAAGATCCACAACTCATTTTCTGATTTGTCTGCTGTACATCAAAACCCATAGTTTTGTATGTCTCAAGGAATATCTATAATACGGTCACCACTGACCTTGAGCTCTCAGAAGACTGATAAAGAACTGACTCATGGGTATCAGCTTGTTGACTCAGTATTGATTGTGTAAGCATGTCCTGAAAGTGAAAGGTGCTCAGTCGTGTCTGACTCTTTGCCACCCTATGGACTGTACGGTCCATGGAATTCTCCAGGCCAGAATACTGGAGTGGGTAGCCTTTGCCTTCTCCAGGGGATCTTCCCAATCCAGGAATCGAACCAGAGTTTCCTGCATAGCAGGCAGATTCTTTACCAACTGAGCTATCGTCCTATTTTTGATAAATTGCAAATTCCTGGTGTTCAAAAACCATCTCTATCTCAAAATTCTGCTGTGAGTTTCTAGAAAATAGAACTCAAGTCCAGTCAAATATTGAAAGCGAGAGTTTTGGGTAGGGAGAAGGTAGTCATTTTCTTGGAGTAGAATGCATAGACAGCGAAAAGAGAGTCAAAACTTGAAAAACATTTAGTGCTTCCTAGAAAGTTGTTTTCCAATACAAGAAATACTGCTTTCAAGTACAAGAATTCCCTGAACTTCCCGAAAATAAATGAAAATTAAATAATAACCACTTCAGGCTTCAGAGCCCATTCCTGCTCTGTTCACTTAGCACTTTCTTTCCTCTTGGCATATTGGCTTCTGTCCCCTCCCCAGGAATCCCAGCCCTCACCCAGCAGGGGTTTACAAGGCCTTTGGGAGCTTGGTGGCCTCCCCACACTTCCTGGTCCCCATCCACCACCCCCAGATCTTCCAGAGTTCCCTGCTTCCTGTCTTGGAGCTAAGCCCCTTACAGGACTCACAGAAGGTGAGACACTTTCTTTTGAAGCCCCTGAAAATCTGTTTCTTCTAAAATAAGGCACCTAACAACCAATGAGTGAGGGAAAGACTGAGTATCTTTCTTCTTTGTTTTGTTTGCTTTTGTTTGAAGCATCGTATTCAGTCACATCTGCTCACACCCAAGTTTAGCAGACTGTTGGCTACTTAGAATTCCTAACGTCAGATTTTCTTTGGGCCCACATACTACACACAGGCTTCCCAAGTGGTGCTAGAGGTAAAGAATCTGCCTGCCAATGCAGGAAACACAAGAGACATGGTTTTGATCCCTAGGTCAGGAAGATCCACAGGAGTAGTAAATGGCACTCCATTCCAGTATTCTTGCATGAAAAACTCCATGGGCAAAGGAGCCTGGCAGGCTACAATCTGTGGGGCTGCAAAGAGTTAGACATGACTGAGCGACTGAGCACACACATATACACAGACAGACTTGTGCTTTATTAAAACTAGTCATGCTATTTTCATTCCCATTGCTAGAAACTGATCTTTTCAGTGAGCATTTGTTGCAATTCTGGCTAATGAGATGAGAGATGTCTGCTGGTGGGGAAGTCTGAGAAAGTTTTCTTTGCTTTAAAAAAAGAAAAGAGGCACCTCACCTAGGAGGAAGCAGCTCCCTCTCCTTCTAGGTTTGGTAACTAAAAGCATCTTCATGATCCTGCAGTGATGAAGAGAATCCTGAGATTCTGAGAACAGAATCTGACCTACTCATGGTGGTGGAGCAAGAAGACGGAAAGAACCTGGGTCTTCTTTTTACTAACCCTGGACATGCCTGACTACGGGGCTCCTTCTTAGGGAAGTAAGAAGTTTTCCTCATTGTTTAAGTCATTCTGAATCAGGCTTTCCACATACTTGAAAATGGCATGGCCCACTCTGGAACTGATGAATGAGACAATAAGCTTAGTAGTGTGTGATAACAAAAAGCCAGGCATGGAAAGACATAAGAAGAAAGAAAGCATTCTTTGTCAAGGAAGGAGCAATGCAATGTCTGGATGCAATATAATGTGTGCCATTTGACTTTGTCTTTTGGCCCAGCCACCCACCAGATTTGGAGATCATGAGTAAATATTGAAAGAAGTATTTCTGTTTTAAAATTCCATACACAGCATCCTCCCTCCACCCTGGGGCCCAGAGGAAGATGTTTCTCTCGTTTCAAACTAAAACCCCTACAGCTTGGAAGCTTTCAAGCTTCACTTCCTCACTGCAGTGAGAGAAATAGGTGCTCAGCAAATGTCCACCAGAAACAGGAATCAGGACAAAAAGTGGTGTCCATGGAGCCTGCAGGGCCTGGGGAAGCGGTAGAAGGCCCCCACCCCACCCCATGCCAGATGCGGTGTCCCTAAGCACAAGACTGGAACCTGGCAGGAGACTGTGAAGCCCAGTGGCTCCCAGCACTGGCCAGATGGATGGGAACTGGTTGTGAGCACATGTGAGACTGTCTCTGGAAACGGCCAGAGATATTTAGGAGAACATTGCTGGAAGCTGGTAATGAAGGACCCTGTACCAACACGTGGGAGCAAAGGTAGGAGAACTCTGAATGACTGCTGTTCCTGTCACTTCATCCATACCCACAGGTAGCTAAAAAGATGAAAGCAACTGAGAAAAAAAGGAAGCCTTCATGCCCCATTAGGAAGGGAGCTAGCATAATATTTTGATGGAATTTCCAGCAAAGCAATAGATTAGAAGTTTAAATAGATTATGGCACTGACTGTATTGAGTCATTTTTCTTTATACCTATCCAAGCAAAATCATAACCAAGGAGAGAAATGTGGGTCCCATAATGAGAAGACAAGAGTCCACTAACCAGATCAGCCTTCAGATAATTCTGGTAACAGGAATCACTACTTGAAACTTTTACATGTTTAATCGGATAAAATTAAAAGGAAAGCATTACTCACCTAGAGCCAGACATCCTGGAATGCGAAGTCAAGTGGGCCTTAGGAAGCATCACTATGAACAAAGCTAGTGGAGGTGATGGAATTCCAGTTGAGCTATTTCAAATCCTGAAAGATGATACTGTGAAAGTGCTGCCAGCAAATTTGGAAACCTCAGCAGTGGCCACAGGACTGGAAAAGGTCAGTTTTCATTCCAATCCCTAAGAAAGGCAATGCCAAAGAATGCTCAAACTACGGCACAATTGCACTCTTCTCACACGCTAGCAAAGTAATGCTCAAAATTCTCCAAGCCAGGCTTCAACAATACATGAACCGTGAACTTCCAGATATTCAAGCTGGTTTTAGAAAAGGCAGAGGAACCAGGGATCAAATGGATGAACCACTGGATCATAGAAAAAGCAAGGGAGTTCCAGAAAAACATCTATTTCTGCTTTGCTGACTATGCCAAAGCCTTTGACTGTGTGGATCACAATAAATTGTGGAAAATTCTGAAAGAGATGGGAATACCAGATCACCTGACCTGCCTCTTGCAAAATCTATATGCAGATCAGGAAGCAACAGTTAGAATTGGACATGGAACAACAGACTGGTTCCAAATAGGCAAAGGAGTACATCAAGGCTGTATATTGTCACCCTACTTATTTAACTTATATGCAGAGTACATCATGAGAAATGCTGGGCTGGATGAAGCAGAAGCTGGAGTCAAGATTGCCAGGAGAAATATCAATAACCTCAGATATGCAGATGATACCACCCTTATGGCAGAAAGCGAAGAAGAACTAGAGAGCCTCTTGATGAAAGTGAAAGAGGAGAGTGAAAAAGTTGGCTTAAAGCTCAACATTCAGAAAACAAAGATCATGGCATCTGGTCCCATCACTTCATGGCAAATAGATGGAGAAACAATGGAAACAGTGTCAGACTTTTTTTAGGGGGGCTCCAAAATCACTGCAGATGGTGACTGCAGCCAGGAAATTAAAAGACGCTTACTCCTTGGAAGAAAAGTTATGACCAACCTAGATGGCATATTAAAAAGCAGAGACATTACTTTGCTAACAAAGGTCTCTCTAGTCAAAGCTATGGTTTTTCCAGTGGTCATGTAGGGATGTGAGAGTTGGACTATAAAGAAAGCTGAGCCCTGAAAGATTGATGCTTTTGAACTGTGGTGTTGGACAAGATTCTTGAGAGTCACTTGGACTGCAAGGAGATCCAACCAGTCCATCCTAAAGGAGATCAGTCCTGGGTGTTCATTGGAAGGACTGATGTTGAAGCTGAAACTCCAATATTTTGGCCACCTGATGCGAAGAGCTGACTCATTTGAAAAGACCCTGATGCTGGGAAAGATTGAAGGTGGGAGGGGAAGGGGACGACAGAGGATGAGAGGGTTTGGCATCACTGACTCAATGGACATGAGTTTGAGTAAACTCCAGGAGTTGGCCATGGACAGGGAGGCCTGGCATGCTGCACTCCATGGGGTCGCAAAGTTGGACACAACTGAGCAACTGAACTGAACTGAACTGAACTGAGATGCAATCACAGAGGATTTTAAACTGTAGAACTTTGGGACAATTGAGCAGTGACTATAAAACTAGAAGAATCAGCCCTCCCAATATTCACTTAGAATCTGTGCTGAAACTGTAGTTGTGTTCCCATATCTGCTTTCATTGTTGATTCTAACCCCAGTGCATGGGGTGTGTGGGTGGGTGTGTGGGTGGGTGGATATGAGTATATGTGGTGTTGTCAAAGACCCAAGTTTGTGAGAAGTAGCATACCATCTCTCCTACTTGGCCTTGATGGACCTTACCAAAGAAAATCTGGGAGGTCAAAACTCGTATTTGCCTAAACCTGGAATGGAATTCAGTGGATTCTTGTTTCCAACAATCAAGAATCCACTGAGTAGAGCAAGGAGGAAGCAACATAAAGCCCCCAAGATGAAATTTCAAAACACTCCGAGATGACAAAAAATCAGTGACAAAATTAGCAAAGCCCCCTAACTTAATCTTTCACTTTCCTAATTCACATAAAATAAAATCACATTTCAGCAACACCCAGTGAAAGATTGAGGGAAATGGGGAACGGTTACTACTGGCATTTCGAAACTGTTCATTCTGAAAAATGGAGCAGGGAGGCACTAACTATGGCATGGTCTAGAGCATGGTTCTGTGATATTTGAAAATTAGCTTTAAACAATTGTAGGTACTTTAAAGGGGGAAATCCCTTAAGTACCTAAAATTATCCCCAAAGGAATGTTCTAGACCCTGGGATTCCCTTGGGAGTGAGGCTTACAGCACAGTTAGGTTCCAGAGTCTTAACTAGGATCAGGCAGGAACATCAGAGTCCAGGGGAGTAGGAGGCAGAGTAAGTGAAAACACAAAATCATGTTCAAGAAATCATAGGGAGATCAAACCAGAAAAGCTGAGTACAACATAAGATCAAGGGGCTGGCTTCAAGCCAGGAACAGGAAAAGAAGCCAGAAGAATGAAGGAAGAAAAGTGAAGAAGGTAGGATTCAAGGGAGTAGAGTTCAGAAAATTTATTGTATGCAAGATCAGGTGTCCAAAACGTTCTCCTATTGGGTCTGGCATAGTTCTAACAGGAATGGTCACCGTGGCTTAAAGGAACAGCTAAGAGTAAAACAGAATAACTCAAGGGGAAAAACATGCCAGGAAAATTTTATTCTTTCTATCTCCACCCTCAACTATCTCAACTATATTGATCTCACTTCTCATCCACAAAATATACAGGGGGCAAATGATTGCCAAATGTAGACAGGCATCTTCTTTCCACACAAATAACTTTAAAAATGTAATTTCAAACAGTTTCAAATAAGTTTCAAGGGATATTCCAAAGAAGAAAAATCACTTTTCAGTTAGGAAGAGAAAATAAGAAAATATACTATTTTAGAGCACCTGGTAAGTGCTAGGCATGGCTTCTCACCACAATCCTGAAATATTATTAGCCCCAATATTTATATGAGGAAATAAAGACTCAAGAGGTTCATCCCCAGATAATCCAGGAGAGACAGATGCAAGGCCAGATATGACTCCAAAGATTTCTCTTGAGAGAACCAGGGAAGGTTCATGTCAGGGAAATGGCCTGCCATCTGAAGCTTGCAAGATGGCTAAGAGAAGCTAAAAGGGATTTGCCTGAAGTGAGCATTCTAGGAGAAGAAACAAAGTGAGCAAATGCAGAAAGATAGGAAATCCAGATACTGTCCGAAAAATGCAGACGACTGAGTTAGTCAGAAACGGATGGAGCAACAAAGAGAGCCACACAAAAAGAGGAAGTGTAAGAAGTCATGATCAGAGCCTGAAAATGCTTCCCCACAAATCCATGTGTCATCCTTGTGGTACCTGCGTGTTCTACAGCCACTCTAAAGAGTCCCATCTAGTAAATCATTGCAGGACAAATTAAAGCTCATGCCTAATTTTCAGGACAGGAATCAAGGCTCCTTAACTTGCCCTAAATTGTACACAGGGACTCTCTTGGAGTCACTGGAAACAAAGGCTCAACCTGGCAAACATCCAGGGGAGACCTCATTCTTGGGCTTTTATAGCATGTTTTGTTTTCAAAGAATATTTCAGCTTCTGGAATATCACACTTATTCAAAATTCTATGATCTATAGTGATGAAACCCCTCAGTTCACCCCTGGGGCTCCCAGGCTGTCACATAAACTAGTGTTTTACTTCTAGCTTATACCTTAGAGAGTCTGGAGACTACTGGAGCTTTTACATGTGTCCCTGAGAGGGTCACAGTGTTGCAGTCCCTCTGCAGGCTTCCTCTGCAGTCTGCGCCTCTGACCTCTGTGCTCATCTGTTTCCCATGATTCCTACTGGGCCCCAGGGCGGAGCAGTATAACACAGTACAGCATAATTCACTTTTATAGAGCATCCTTCATGCAAGCTATCACAGGGAGCTAATCAAACGCTGAGGAGAAAGGGTCTGCTGCAGGATAAGATTTAAAGGGAGGAACTGATTTAGTGGCTCGAGGGGAAGAAAAGAAATTTCAGATAGATGGGTTGGGAGAAGTGAAAGAACAACCCCCGCTGTGGTAAACCATGGGTGGAAAGAAGTGGCTAAGTCTGGGGGTAAGAGCAAGTAAGGGTAGGAAAGCAGCTGGTATTCTGAGAAACTACGGATCCTTTCACAGCCAAAGGTGACTGGGATTTCATTCGGGAAAGTAAGTGAATTGTTGGAAAGCCTTTGGGACCAAAGAACAGAAAACGCAACCCCAGATTATTTGAATAAGAAGGAAATGTTACTATCTCTCATCACAAGATGTCCTAAGAGTGGCCTGGTTAATTCAGTGGCCCAACAATGTCATCAAAGTCCTGGACTCTCACCCTCTTTCTACTCTGAATCCCTCCATGTGTCAGATTTGTCCCCAGAACTGCAATATCCCAAGTCACAGGATGGCTAATGCAGTTCTAAACATCACACCTAGATACAGCAATATCTAAACACAACAATATAGGAAGCAACCGAAGAAACAGAGGCCGTTTGCCCAGCAGGTCCTCTTTGTAGAGTGAGGAAGTCCTTCCCAGAGCGCCTCCACCAGACTTAACCCCAGCCTTGGAGTCTAGTCCCTTTCTAAACCAAAGATGGATTAATATAATTGGTTCAGACCAATCAAGATTCACTTTTAAGTCACATAAGAGAAAGGTGGGCCCGTAAATTCAAAGCTTTGCCCACAAAGAAAAGGAAACAATGGTGACTGATCTCCAGTCACATGTCTCATAAAACGGGCTTTGCATCTGTTGTCGCCTGGAGGAATAGATTACATCCAATACATATTTACCTGTACAATTTAGCTTACTTGTTTAGAATTTAGGCAGACCATACTGGGGAAAAAATCTCCTATACTGAGAAAGAAAATAAGAATTTCTAAGTATAAGGTCATGTTTGGAAGAAGTGGCGTGGGGAGTTGAATTTAGGCCTCATTTTAGAGTGAAATTAAACATATTTACAAATAGAAGGAAAGCATGTTTGGGATCAAGGACTTCTGCTCTTGACAGATGAAGTCTGGAAAGGGAAAATTTTAATTGTGAATTAAAAATGTAATGGTAGAGTCAGAACCTTTTGAGAGCAAGAATCTCCTGTTTCTGGAGGGGGTGGAGTAGCTGTGAAAGGGAAATATGCAAGAATGCATAGCCAAATATCAATCCAGGGACTTGTACATGAGAACTTCTACAAAGTCCAAAGCAAAGAGTATGAAACCCACAGGAATAGGAGGAAGACACATTTTCGGTAAGTGTGGAACCAATATGAACTTCACAGATTCTGAGCTTGCCGATCTTGAACCTTTTGGGGTTTGAGTTCATTTAGTTTGGGCAAAATTCATTTCCAAATACCAAGGAAAAGAATCGGCCCCAAAGATTACTGAACATCAACTAGCTCTTAAGAAACCACACAGGGATGAGTTAAGTGTAAATGAATCACAAACACACAGATTAAATTTCTTCTAAACTACACCAGAGTTTAAAGGCCAAGGGGAAAAGCATTTGAAGCAAAAGACATTTTGACTTTGCAGAACCTAAAACATTTTTAATGAGTTTGAATTCATTCAGTTAAGATTCAGCTGAGTTCTTTCTTCCAAACCCAGTGTTCCACCTAGTGATGTTTTTACAGCTGCCAGTGTAGATCTGCTTCACCTTAGGAAATTGCTTTGGTTTTTTTTGTTTTTTTTTTTTTAACATTAAATTCTTGATCCAGTGTGATCTAAAATAGCTGAGAACATTATCACGGCAATGACAAAATTATTATACTAATGGCCCCTATTATAAATGGTAGAAAGTTCTCCACTCAATACTAGGGACAAGATTCAGTTCGGTTCAGTTCAGTTGCTCAGTCGTGTCCGACTCTTTGCGACCCCATGAATTGCAGCACTCCAGGCCTCCCTGTCCATCACAAACTCCTGGAGTTTACCCAAACATGTCCATCGAGTCGGTGATGCCATCCAACCATCTCATCCTCTGTCATCCCCTTCTCCTGCCCCTAATCCCTCCCAGCATCAGGATCTTTTCCAATGAGTCAACTCTTTGCATGAGGCGGACAAAGTATTGGAGTTTCAGCTTCAGCATAAGTCCTTCCAGTGAATACCCAGGACTGATCTTCTTTAGGATGGACTGGTTGGATCTCCTTGCAGTCCAAGGGATTCTCAAGGGTCTTCTCCAACACCACAGTTCAAAAGCATCAATTCTTTGGTGCTCAGCTTTCTTCACAGTCCAACTCTCACATCCATACATGACCACTGGAAAAACCATAGCCTTGACTAGATGGACCTTTGTTAGCAAAGTAATGTCTCTGCTTTTGAATATGCTATCTAGGTTGGTCATAACTTTCTTCCAAGGAGTAAGCATCTTTTAATTTCATGGCTGCAATCACCATCTGCAGTGATTTTGGAGCCCAGAAAAATAAAGTCTGACACTGTTTCCACTGTTTCCCCATCTATTTCCCATGAAGAGATGGGACCAGATCTTAGTTTTCTGAATGTTGAGCTTTAAGCCAACTTTTTCACTCTCCTCTTTCACTTTCATCAAGAGGCTTTTTAGTTCCTCTTCACTTTCTGCCATAAGGGTGGTGTCATCTGCATATCTGAGGTTATTGAGATTTCTCCTGGCAATCTTGATTCCAGCTTGTGCTTCTTCCAGCCCAGCATTTCTCATGATGTACTCCTTACTGCCAAATTCAGACTTAAATTGACGAAAGTAGGGGAAACCACTAGACCATTCAGGTCTGACCTAAATCAAATCCCTTATGATTATACAGTGGAAGTGAGAAATAGATTTAAGGGACTAGATCTGATAGAGTGCCTGATGAACTATGGACAGAGGTTCATGACATTGTACAGGAGACAGGGATCAAGACCATCCCCAGGGAAAAGAAATGCAAAAAAGCAAAATGGCTGTCTGAGGAGGCCTTACAAATAGCTGTGAAAAGAAGGGAAGCAAAAAGCAAAGGAGAAAAGGAAAGATATGAACATCTGAATGCAGAGTTCCAAAGAATAGCAAGGAAAGATAAGAAAGCCTTCCTCAGCAATCAGTGCAAAGAAATAGAGGAAAACAACAGAATGGGAAAGACCAGGGATCTCTTCAAGAAAATTAGAGATACCAAGGGAACACTTCATGCAAAGATGGGCTCGATAAAGGACAGAAATGGTATGGACCTAACAAAAGCAGAAGATATTAAGAAGAGGTGGCAAGAATACACAGAAGAACTGTACAAAAAAGATCTTCACAACCCAGATAATCACAATAGTGTGATCACTGACCTAGAGCCAGACATCCTGGAATGTGAAGTCAAGTGGGCCTTAGAAAGCATCACTACGAACAAAGCTAGTGGAGGTGATGAAATTCCAGTTGAGCTCTTTCAAGTCCTAAAAGATGATGCTGTGAAAGTGCTGCACTCAATATGCCAGCAAATTTGGAAAACTGAGCAGTGGCCACAGGACTGGAAAAGGTCAGTTTTCATTCCAATCCCAAAGAAAGGCAATGCCAAAGAATGCTCAAACCACCACACAATTGCACTCTTCTCACACGCTAGTAAAGTAATGCTCAAAATTCTCCAAGCCAGGCTTCAACAATACGTGAACCATGAACTTCCTGATGTTCAAGCTGGTTTTAGAAAAGGCAGAGGAACCAGAGATCAAATTGCCAACATCCGCTGGATCATAGAAAAAGCAAGGGAGTTCCAGAAAAACATCTATTTCTGCTTTGCTGACTATGCCAAAGCCTTTGACTGTGTGGATCACAATAAACTGTGGAAAATTCTGAAAGAGATGGGAATACCAGACCACCTGATCTGCCTCTTGAGAAACCTATATGCAGGTCAGGAAGCAACAGTTAGAACTGGACATGGAACAACAGACTGGTTCCAAATAGGAAAAGGAGTACATCAAGGGACAAGATTAACAAATCTCAAAGATAAGACATGAAGCACTCTTCTCAAAACTCTACATTTAAATGCTAGTGATCCTATAACAGGAATTCTTGTGTCTTACAACCACTTGTGGAAAGTTATTATTGAGTATATACTAGGTATCAGGTAACATTGGAGATAAATGGTAAGGATGTAAAATTATTTTTTTGTCAGTTTACTTCTTGTTCTGGATGAACACCACTTAATAATTGGCTCAAAGTATTATGCCGTGAATGTTTCTTTCATACCCTCTCTTTCTTCCTTTTTGGAGTAGGTGACTGTCCCCTATAAGTCTGTTTTCTATTATCTTCTACCTCTTACCTCTCAGTCACTCCTGTATCAGACTCTCTCAGATAAATATCTCTTCCTTATAACAGATGCTCAAACACTGAGAAATTGAAATATCATTAATTCCCTTATTTCTCCACTAGACTCCTTTACCTTTTGCCTGCCAACCTCAGACAAAGCTCCTTCTACTCTCTTTTCTATCTGCTCAAAATAGAATATAATTATTAATACCTCAATGTTCATATCAGCATTATTCATAATAGCCAAGAAATGGAAGTAACGTAAGTGTCCATCAACAGACAAACGAATAAAGAAAATGTAATATACATATATATGGGCTTCCCAGGTGGCACTAGTGATAAAGAACCCACCTGCCAATGCAGGAAACATAAGAGATGTGGGTTCAATCCCTGAGTTGGAAGATCCCCTGGAGGAGGGCACGGCAACCCACTCCAGTATTCTTGCTTGGAGAACCTCATAAACAAAGGAGTCTGACAGGCTACAGTCTATAGGGTCGCAAAGAGTCAGACACAACTGAAACAACTTAGAACACACGCATACATACATACATGTACACACACATACACAAATGGAGTATTATTCAGCCATAAAAAGAATGAAATGCTGCCAATTGTGACAACTGGATGGCCCTAAACAGTGAAATAAGTCAGACAGAGAAAGACATATACTGTATGTTTTCACTTTTATGTGTAATCTACAGAATAAAACAAATGAACAAATGTAACAAAAAGAAATAGACTCACAGATACAGAAAACAAACTAGTGGTTACCAGAGAGATAAAATAGGTGAAAAAGGTGAAGAGGTATAAACGATTAGGTATAAAATAAATAGGTTACAAGGGTGTAATGTACACCATAAGGAATATAGTCAATATTTTACAATAATTTTGTATGGAATATAATCTATAAAAATATCAAATTACCATGCTGTATACCTAAAATTAATACAATGTTTTAAGTGAATTATATTTCAATTAAAAATAAAATAGTACATAACTAACTTTGGTTACCTACTCCTCAATGGTCTGGCTTGAGCTAAGTGTAGCATTCACAATATTTGAATGAAAGTAGAGATTCCGCATCTTTTAGAGAGCAGACCTTGAATATGATTTCTTGAAACTGAAATTGAACTAACTTTTGTATTTAAAGTTCTACTCCCTTGAGACATCCAATCTGTGTCAAAATACAGTTTTGTGGCAACCCTCCCAATGAAATCCAAACAACAGTTAGAGCATAGAGGTATCTTACTTCCGTGGAACACGTTTTATATCATAGACATTATATGCTTGCATCTCAGAAGGACCTCGTGAAATGAATGAGTACTACCTCCATTTTACAAATTAGGAGCCTGAATTTCAGAGAACTTACACTTCTAGAAAGTGGCAAAGGCAGAATTTAAAGAGGTCCACAGGAACTCATGCATGCATGCTAAGTCACTTCAGTCGTGCCCAGCTCTTCGTGAGCTTATGGACGGTGGCCTGCTAGGCTCCTCTGTCCATGGGATTTTCCAGGCAAGAACATTGGAGTGGGTTGCCATGCCCTCCTCCAGAGGATTGAACCTGGGTCTCTTACATATCCTGCAATGGAAGGCAGGTTCTTTACCGTTAGCACCACCTAGGAAGCCCAGGCCTCATCTGTTAACTTACTTCTCACTGCAGTGGTCCAGTAAAGCAGAGAGGGAGTGTTGGAGTTCTTTGGCTGGGTAACACTGCAAAAACTAGAATTTTGTTTTGTTAGCCTTAATTCAGTTAAGGGGGAGGAATGACACTTCAGGGGAAAGAACCCAAGTTGTTTTTTTCTTTTTCTCAATTAAATTACATTTTACAAGAATCCCTGATGAAACCAGAGGGAAACAAATCTTGCTTCTCCACTCTCCTTCAAACAAGTACCTAAAATATCCCTCCTAATTCCTGACTTGGGGAGATGGCTTATGTAATTATTATTACAGCAGCCTCTCCTGTTAAAGAAAAACCCAATAACAAGCGCATTGGGCTCTCCCTGCCTTGGAACAGAAGACTTCCCTACAGCAGGAGAGACTCACCACATCCAGTGAAAAAAAGATCACAGATCTTGGATTTTCATTTGGACATGTGTTTGGAGAAAGAAACAGGAAAAGCGTGTATGACCAACAAAGGAGACACAACTGGTGAACCTATTTTCATTGCACAAATCCTGGGAAATTTTCTCCAGGAGCCAAAATAAAGCATTCATCTCCTCCATTCCTTTTGTAGAAGACTCAAAATAGTCAATGGATTTCCACTCCTTTTCTTAAGGCCGTTTCCTTTCCCCTCCCTCTACCCACCTCTCACCCCAAAATAAAACTTTTTTCTCCCAGCCAACATGTTTTCTGGTCACCACAACAACAAGCAGATTCACAAAGCAAATGAGTAATTTGGAATGTGACAAGTCTCTCTTCTGACTCACAGAAAGAAAAAAGTAAAGGTGGCTACTGCCAAAATGGAAATGCTTTCTGGAAAATTCTTGAAAATATTCCTAAAATCTCAAATCAGGCAAGTAAATATACCCTGAGGAAAAACATGGAATTTCTCAAAATATAAATAAGGTAAACTTTTTAGTGTTAAAACGATGGAAATGAATCTACTGATGCATCTGTATAAATGAACCTTTTTTTCCTTTTTTTAATGTCATTTTTTTTTTAACACTTGAGCTACTGCTTAAGAAGTCCTCTGCCAGGCAGGTGGTGCTGATGGTCACAGAATTTCTATATAGAAAGGGCTTATAGGAGACTATCTGGATAAAGAGGATGCTGGGAACTTGACAACAATCTAGCACCTACTGGATTTTACTTAAACACTACAATTATTGGCGGGGGCTCTGTGGTAAAGAATCTGCCTGCCAATGCAGAAGATATAGATTCGATCCCTGGATCAAGAAGATCCCCTGGAGTAGGAAATGGGAACCCACTCCAGTATTCTTGCCTGGGAAAATCCATGGACAGAGGAGTCTGGTGGGCTACAGTCCATGGGGTCTCAAAGGTCGGACACAACTGAGCGACTGAACACACACACATGCAGTTATTGGCAGCAGTACTTGGAGAGGGAGCTAATGAAGATTATGATGAAACTAATAACCACTCCAGGCCACAGTAGTAAACACTGCTCTTGTCTATCCAACAACTATTCCACCTTTCTTCCTCCCAGACAGAACCCTGATTTTGACCAGTCAGCCACTAATGCTCTAAACAGCTATGCTCCTTAGGGGAACTTAGTCCAGGACCAAAGCCAACTGGCCTAAGATAACCCCAAGGGTCTTTTCAGGAATGTTTTAGGAATAAGCATACAACCTAACTCTGATCAATTAGAGGTGAGGAAAAGTCTGCTAGATGAGTCTGGCAATGACTTCCTCACTACTAAGTAAGACAATCTCCTCTACCACAAACACCGACCCACATGGATGTGACTCCTGGCACGTCACAGTCATCCTACTATGAGCCTGAAGATGCAGTCAAACCAGGGCTGACTGAGGATGGAGACAAAAAGAATCTGGGTTATTGACAATATCACTGAGCCTCTGAAGCAACACATCCGAGAGACAGCCCTATCTCTGGACTTCTTAAAGTGTGAAGCAATAAATCTCCATATTGTTTAAACCAGTTGACTTAGGGTTTTCTGGTGCTTGTGGGCAAAAGCAACCCTAGAGATATATGGCCACTCTTAGTCTGCCATGCCCCACCACCATCCCATGACACAGACACTGGCTTCGAGGCTGCAGGGGCTTCAAGATGCTGACCCAGAATTCAGACACTGGAGCCACAGCCTCCTATCTTATGTAAGACCCAAGACCTTATGTAAAACCCAACAGTTTCTGAGCAAATAAAAAAGATGATATAAAATTTTAAAAAACTCAAGATCTGCTTCTTCAGAAGAGGTTCCACTGGTTGCAGAATGTTACACTGTATTTACAAGGGGTACTTATTTTGGTTTAATTTATCAGAGTTACTCTCCTGCTAATACTGTGCTAAAACTTAAAGAATAAAGAATGCAGTCTTATTATCACAGAAATGGCGACTTAGTCTCTCCATCAATTTCAAGCTGAAATGTTTATCTTTTTAAGATGTTTGCATTCACATGTTTGCTTACAGCAAGAAAAGTATAAAAGGCAGCAGAAAGACTTGAAGTCAGAATCAGTGAGAGCAGCTGGCTCCTGCATTAAAAGAAAACTGATGTAATAGTGTAACACCTATTATACTTCCTAAGTGTTGTTAGAGATAAAGAACCACTGGCCAGTGCAAGAGTTGAAAGAGATGCAGGTTTGATCCCTGGGTTGGGAAGATCCCCTGGAGGAGGGCATGGCAACCCACACCAGTATTCTTGCCTGGAGAATCCCATTGGCAGAGGAGCCTGGCGAGCTACAGTCCATAGGGGTCGCCAAGAGTCAGAGATGACTGAAGCCACTTAGCGTGCATGCACAATGTAACAAGAGTAACTGGAATAATATTTTGAAAAATACCAAGTGTTTATTTTATTTTGTATTCCTATATATTTGACTTCTCCTTAGTAAACCCAAAACATCCCCCTGCTCTTGTGGTGAAATAAGACTGTTCTGGCAGGAAAATAAAGGGAAATAAAGAGCTAATCCTCAACTGTTAATTTCAGAATAGGACAAAATAAAGCACTGGATTCATAAGTCAGGTTTCATTAACATGGGATTTGTTTAATGAATGTTTTATTGTGAAATAATTTAAGCATACTGACAAGATAATGATATTATAAACACCTTTTTTAAAAAAAATTTAATTGGAGGCTAATTACTTTACAATATTGTATTGGTTTTGCCATACATTGACATGAATCCACCACGGGGCCATCTCCCTCCCCATCCCATCCCTCTGGGTCATCCCACTGCGCCAGCCCCGAGCATCCTGTATCATGCATTGAACCTGGACTGGCGATTCATTTCACATATGATAATATACATGTTTCAATGGCATTCTCCCAAACCATCTCGCCCTCGCCCTCTCCCACAGAGTCCAAAAGACTGTTCTATACATCTGTGTCTCTTTTGCTGTCTTGCATACAGGGTTATTGTTACCATCTTTCTAAATTCCATATATATGCATTAGTATACTGTATTGGTATTTTTCTTTCTGGCTTACTTCACTCTGTATAATAAGCTCCAGTTTCATCCACCTCATTAGAACTGATTCAGATGTATTCTTTTTAATGGCTGAGTAATGTTCCATTGTGTGTATGTACCACAGCTTTCTTATCCATTCATCTGCTGATGGACATCTAGGTTGCTTCCATGTCCTGGCTATTATAAACAGTGCTGTGATGAACATTGGGATATATGTGTCTCTTTCAATTCTGGTATAAACACCTTTTTAATCTATATCCAAAATTTAAAAAGTCTTAACCTTTTCCCTCATTTGCTTTGGATCTTTTTTAACAAAGCATAATTGATACCTCCAAGCCCATTTCTCTCTGCTGTGGTCAGTGGATCATTCCCCTGAATGTTTGTATACTATTACCATGTTTGTCTGTTCCCACACCAATATATGTTATTACTTTGTGTGCCTTTAAACATAAAAATTATAACACCATGTACAATTTCAACTGAAATCTTCAAGTTTTCTTTCATGCACTAATCATTATCCTTGTGCAATTAATGATAGACTGATAGATATAGCTATTTTCATTCAATTTTTTGGCTTTATAACATATCCTAATTTACTCATTCCCCTACTGATGGACAGATTGTTTTCAGTTTCTCAGTATCCAAAAAATGCTCCAATAAACACTTTTGCCTCCTTTAAAAGTGTGAAAATTTCCCTTCAAATGTTTAGACTGAATCATATAAAACTGTCAATATTCAACCATTTTGACTATGAGTTGACAAACTTATATGGCCTACCTTATTCTATATCTTGAGATTAAAATGCCAGTTGATAGGGTATAAATGTCTTCAATTCGACCTGCTATAGCCAAATTTTGAGAAATATTTTTCTAAAATCCTTTTGTAACCAGTGCCAAAGTCTTGAATACTCAGGTCAAAGAGTTTATTCCACAGAAAAAATAGGTCTTCTACCTATAAGAGGGAAGGGTTGGACAAAGAGGAAGGACCTGGAAATTTCCATGTAGTTCTGTCATATACCAAACCTCGGAGATAATGCTGTGCTTCATTTCAAACTCCCAATTTTCACTATGCCCCAAGGCTAAAACATCATGGATGACTGAAAAAACTTGGTACACTATTCTAGGAGTTCGGGTCAATGAAGTTTGAGCTTGTCTTTAAGAAGCAGCCCAAGGGGATATTTGGAACCACAAATTATCCACAGTTAAAATAGCAATAACTTCCCATGTAACCCTCTTTCCTTAACTAGAACCAGAAAAGATAGGCAGGGGTTGGAGAGAAGCAAAGGAATATGCAGCAATTCTTGTTATCATTTCAGTTTCTGAACCCAAGGAATAAAAGTTTGCTTCTTAACACAAGATCAGATGGGTTGATGTTTGCTTGCTCAAGTGTACATGTTATTCCTATAGGTGATTTGATAATTACACTCTGGAAAGCTGCATTAGAAATTACTATGTAACTTATACTTCTATAATAAGTACACACCACCTGCTTTGTAGGGCTTCCTTGGTGGCTCAGAGGGTAAAGAATCTGCCTGCAGGGCAGGAGACCTGGGTTCAATCACTGGGTCAGGAAGATCCCCTGAAGAAGGGAATGGCAACCCACTCCAGTCAGTATTCTTGCCTGCAGAATTCCATGGACAGAGGAGCCTGGTGGGCCATAGTCTATGGGGTTGCAGAGTTGGACACAACTGAGCAACTGATCCTTTCACTACTTTTCACTTTCATCTGCCTTGTAAACACTATTGACAGTGTTTGCAACTTACCATATCATTAAAATGGCAAAAATCCAGTTATCCGTTATAGTATCTGGATGCTTGTAGTACACTTTTAATGACTGGAAATGCCCTGACCACCCTCCACCAGCCAATATTGCCCAAAAAAACACAATGTACAAACCTGGATCCTTGTAAAATTCTTTAAACATTTTATTGTTCTGGAGTCCTTAGATATTTCTTTTCCTATATGACCAATATTTGGGGATTTTCTTTACGAGTTCATGAACTTAAGTTTTATCTGCTTTATATAGATAAATTATGATATTATAGCTAATATATCTATATTTTGCTACTGTAACAAACAACCTCAATGCCTGATGGCTTACAATGAATTTACCTATTTTGTTCACATTTCATGAGATTGGCTCCAGATCTTCTGATCTCTGCTCAGCTCCACACACACTCATCTCCATTAGCCAGAGCATGTCACACAGGCAAGCTGAAAGTCAGGAATCAGGCCAGTATACTGTGTGATTTACGTAGGACACGAAGAGGAATGCAGAACCCTATTACAGGGAGGGAGTGAAGCATGGTAATCAATAATCCAATATATCACAAATGGCAAACCACTTAGTATTCTTGCCTTGAGAACCCCATTAACCGTATGAAAAGGCAAAAAGATATGACACTGAAAGATGAACTCCCCAGGTTGGTAGGTGCCCAATATGCTACTGAAGAAGAATGGAGAAATAACTCCAGAAAGAATAAAGAGATGGAGCCAAAGCGAAAACAACACCAAGTTATAGATATGACTGGTAATGGAAGTAAAGTCTGATGCTGTAAAGAACAATATTGCATAGGAACCTGAAATGTGAGGGCCATGAATCAAGGTAAATTGGAAGTGATCAAACAGGAGATAGCAAGAGTGAACATCAACATTTTAGCAATCAGTGAACTAAAATGGACTGGAATGCCCAAATTTAATTCAGATGACCAATATATCTACTACTGTGGGCAAGAATCCCTTAGAAGAAATGGAGTAGCCCTCATAGTCAACAAAAGATTCTGAAATGTAGTACTTGGGTGCAATCTCAAAAATGACAGAATGATCTCCGTTCATTTCCAAGGCAAACCATTCAATATCACAGTAATCCAAGTCTATGACCCAACCACCAATGCCAAAGAAGCTGAAGTTGAATGGTTCTATGATGACCTATAAGACCTAGGAATAACACCAAAAAAAAAATGTCCTTTTCATCGTAGGGGACTGGAATGCAAAAGTAGGAAGTCAAGAAACACCTGGAGTAACAGGCAAGTTTGGCCTTGGAGTACAAAATTAAGCAGGTCAAAGGCTAACAGAGTCTTGCCAAGAGAACACACTGGTCATAGCAAACACCCTCTTCCAACAACACAAGAAACGACTCTACACATGGACATCACCAGATGGTCAATACCAAAATCAGATTGATTATATTCTTTGCAGCCAAAAATGGAGAAGCTCTATACAGTCAGCAAAAACAAGACCAGAAGCTGACTGTGGCTCAGATCATGAACTCCTTATTGCCAAATTCAGACTTAAATTGAAGAAAGTAGGGAAAATCACTAGGCCATTCAGGTATGACCTAAGTCAAATCCTTTACAATTATATAGAGGAAGTGACAAATAGATTCAAGGGATTAGATCTGATAGAGTGCCTGAAGAACTATGGATGGAGGTTTGTGACATTGTACAGGAGGTGGTGATCAAGACCCATCCCCGAGAAAAAGAAATGTAAAAGGGCAAAATGGTTGTCTGAGGAGCCCTTACAAATGACTGAGAAAAGAAGAGAAGCTAAAGGCAAAGGAGAAAAGGAAAGACATACCCATCTGAATGCAGAGTTCCAAAGAACAGCAAGGAGAGATAAGAAAGCCTTCCTAAGTGATTGATGCAAAGAAATAGAGGAAAGCAATAGAATAGAAAAGACTAGAGATCTCTTCAAGAAAATTAGAGATACCAAGGGAATGTTTCATGCAAAGATGGGCTCGATAAAGGACAGAAACAGTATGGCCCTAACAGAAGCAGAAGATATTAAGAAGAGGTGGCAAGAATATACAGAAGAACTATACAAAAAAGATCCTCATGACCCAGATAACCATGATGGTGCAATCACTCATCTAGAGCCAGATATCCTGGAATGAGAAGTCAAGTGGGCTTTAGGAAGCATAAATACAAAGCTAGTGGAGGTGATGGAATTCCAGCTGAACTATTTCAAATTCTAAAAGATGATGCTGTTAAAGTGCTGTACTCATTATGCCAGCAAATTTGGAAAACTCAGCAGTGGCCACAGGACTGGAAAAAGGTCAGCTTTCATTCCAATTTCAAAGAAAGGCAGTGCCAAAGAACGCTCAAACTACCACACAACTGTACTCACCTCACACGCTAGCAAAGTTCTCTATTCAAAATTCACACACTATGCTCAAAATTCTCCAAGCTAGGCTGAAACAGTACGTGAACCAAGCACTTCCAGATGTTCAACCTGGATTCAGAAAATGCAGAGGAACCAGAGATCAAATTGCCAACATCCATTGGATCGTAGAAAAAGCAAGAGAGTTCCACAAAAACATCTACTTCTGCCTCATTGACTACATTAAAGCCTTTGACTGTGTGGATCATAATAAACTGTGGAAAATTCTTAAAAATTCTTAAAGAGACCACATAACCTGCCCCCTGAGAAACCTGTATGCAAGTCAAGAAGCAACAGTTAGAACTGGACATGGAACAACGGACTGGTTCCAAATTGGGAAAGGAGCATGTCAAGGCTGTATATTGTCACCTTGTTTATTTAACTTATATGCAGAGTACACTGTGAGAAATGCTGGGCTGGATGAAGCACAAGATGGAATCAAGATTGCCGGGAGAAATATCAATAACCTCAGATATGCAGATGACACCACCCTTATGGCAAAAATCAAAGAGGAACTAAAAAGCCTCTTGATGAAAGAGAAAGAGGAGAGTGGAAAAGCTGGCTTACAACTCAACATTCAAAAAACTAAGATCATGGCATCTGGTCCCATTACTTCATGGCAAATAGTAAGAAAACAATGGAAACAGTGACAGACTTTATTTTTTGGGGCTCCAAAATCACTGCAGATGGTGACTGCAGCCATGAAATTAAAAGATGCTCGCTCCTTGGAAGAAAAGCTATGACCAACCTAGACAACATGTTAAAAAGCAGAGACATTACTTTGCCAACAAAGGTCCGTCTAGTCAAAACTATAGTTTTTCCAGTAGTCGTGTATGGATGTGAGAGTTGGACCATAATGAAGGTTGAGTGCTGAACAACTGATGCTTTTGAACTGTGGTGTGGAGAAAACTCTTGACAGTTCCTTGGACTGCAAAGAGATCAAATCAGTGAATCCTAAAGGAAATCAACCCTGAATAATCATTGGTAGGGCTGATGCTGAAGCTGAAGCTCCAATACTTTGTCCACATGATGCAAAGAACTGACTCATTGGAAAAGATGCTGGCAAAGATTGAGGGCATGAGGTAAAGGGGATGACACAGGATGAGATGGTTGGATGGCATCACACCCTTGATAAAAACAAGCTTGAGCAAGCTCTGGAAGTTGGTGCTGGACAGGGAAGCCTGGTGTACTGCAGTCCATGGGGTTGCAAAGAGACAGACACGAATGAGCGACTTAACTGAAATGAAAAGCTAAGCACCAGCATAAAGAAATTAACAGATTTCTTTAATAGCTTGCATACAGGTTCTGAAGATAATTTCAAATGAACATTTTCAAGAATGTTTGCAGCAATGATAGCATCATCAATATAAATGCATAATCTCTTAAGGTGATACTTCAAAAAGTAAAACTCATTGGATAATTCAAGATTTGATTTTTGTTGTTATCTTATTTTGTCTTTTACAAATTCTCTTTTTCTAGTCTTCCCTGCATGTATTTCATAGTGATGCTTTACAGTAAATATATTTAGTGTTTGTTTCTGTCTTCCACAGCAGGCCAACATGTATTATTCGAACTTCCAACAAGGATTCTGAGAGCCTGCGATAATTGCTGCATTATGCTTGTTTCTCTGGGGCTACAAAGTCAGTTCTAATCTTTAACCAATATTCAAAAATATGCATGTTAGATATCCAAGATAACAACAAAAGTTAGATCTCGAATCATCCAATAAATTTTACTTTTTAAAGTATCACCTTAAGAAATTATGCATTTATACTGATTATGCTACCATTGCTACAAACACGCTTGAAAATGCTAGAACTCCACCCTGGTACTTGAAGCTGATAGCCTCTTTAAAAATAAGTAGAGAAACTGATTATTTCCATGGATGTTCCAGTGGAAATTCCAAATAAAATTAAGATAAGAGATGGCATATGAAGCCTTCCCTAATGATAACAGATCCAAGGTACATGATACAGTGTGGGCCTCTGACAAAAATACTGCTCAATTACAGCTTATATGACTATGTCTTTCTCTCCAAAGTCATATTCAAGTCTTGGAAATGTCATACAGGAAAAAACTTTAGAGAGGGAATACCTAAAGTACATAGCAGTGCATTGCAACCCATTGATTTCCAGTCGGAAAACCCACTCCCCTTCTGAAATTCAGGGAGAGATTTTCAAGCTCTCACTGTGTGAAAGGATGTTCAGGAGCCTGATAAGGACAACAGTGGCAGCCCCTGGATTACGGTGCTGGGGACTTAATAGGATGGACCATTGTGAAATCTCAGTCCAACTGGGGCACAGCTGGACCTAACCTCCTCCCTGCCCAGCCTGAACTTCACATCTGCCAGCTTATCGCCCTGCAGCTTTATTTCCTTTTTCTTCCTCTCTGCCTCTCACCCTTAGGCTGGGAGTAGCGGGTGGGGGGTGATAAGAACGGGAGAGAGGGGAGCTCACGATGGGGTAAGATTATTAACACCGGTGTAAACTTCAGGCCAATCTGGGTAAGAGAATTACCTCAAAGTCCCTCTTTGTAAATTTGCATTCTTCCTATACATAAGTCTTTAAAAGAAGTATCTCTCGCCCCATCTAGCCCCTCTTAGGCAGCTCTGCTGGTGAAATTTATGACCTGTAGGAATGTTATCCATTTCAGTATGTTCACATGAAAATAAGTGCAGAAAGGAAAAATCTTCACCGGCTGCTTTGACGGAACTCAGAAATCAACTGCACCGCAGAGTTCCTTTCTCCTGAGCGTTGAAATGCGTGGTAAAGGCCCCGCCCGCACGTTCCCAAAGAGATTCGCTTACAAAGATCGGTATGGGGAGGCTGATTGGGTCTCCTGAGATAGATCTCATCCTCTGACAATTCACCGATACCCTGCTGAACCTCGCGCGTCTAATTACCTGCGTGATACCTGAGCCTTTCTCCATGCGCCCAAGTCCAGCGCGCAAACTCGCCCCGAGGCGCGGCAGACACACAGCTGGGGGGCCGGCCTGGGCGGAGAGAGGCCCCCCAGCTGCCTCTGGAAATCCACATTTTAGGGCCTTGTAGTCATTTCCTTGCTTGTGAGAGGAAAGATTTTGTACATTTTTATAAAAGGAGGCCCGAAGAGAACACCCTCCTCTTACTTCCTAATATATTATGTCCTCCCCTGCCGAGTCCGGGGACTTAGTCTGGATTTGGTAACTGAAGTAATATAAATGTTAGCTAAGAAGCATTCCCGCAATATGGTTCCAATTTAGGCCTGTTTTGAAGTCGAAAGGCCCAATATGTCTCGTAGATTCTTCGCTGGACATTAGCGCTAATGTAATTTGCGGAGGAGCGCGGGCCGCGACGGAGAAGGCGGCCCGGCCTCAGCCGATCAGGACGCTTTCCCAGTGCCAGGGGGACCCTTGCGCCCGCCCACCCCACGCCCACCGCTTTTGATGTCGGGGGCTTTGCTCAGGAAATTGCCTTATACTTGCCAGGGTTTGCAGATAAATGGAGCAAGGTAAGTGCTGTACCCTGTCACCACCGTCTCTCCCCTCCAGGCTCTGGAAGGAGGCAGCCCCGGCTGAATGCAGCCTTTCTCTGCAAGCTGTTTGCACTTTACTTCAATCACGTATCTCTCCGAACACCGGCTTGATTTGCGAAGACACGAGTGCATTTTCGGAGTTGGGCTGACGCGCCCCCTCCCCGAACCGTCCCCCTCCCCGCAGCCCAGCACTGCGCTCACACCCCTCCCCAACTCCACGGCTGCATCGCGGTAATGAGCATATCCCCCTGGAACTGTCTGCCCTTTATCTTGCTGGGGGGACCCGCACCTTTTGAACTGCCATCTGTAGATTGTGTTGGTGCACTGACTTGTTAACTGTGCCATGCTGTGAAGGAAATGGCATGATTTAGATCAAGTGCTCAAGACGGCTGTTCATAAGAAACACTTGAGCCAAGCTGTTGCTGCTCAGAAAGTGCCCTGGGGAGAGGGGTTCCGTTTCGGGTCACGGTCCTGCCTTGTATGGGGGCAGGCGCAAAGCGCTGCAATCCCCCGGCTTCGCGAGGCTGGAGGGAGGGGGTGGGGAGAAACATTATGAAACCATAGAAGCGAGGCTGCCAAATTAACTTCTCACCCTTTCAATCACACTCCAGAGGATAAAAGCCTAACATTTCTGCCTCAGAAACAGGCTCGGTTTACACCAAACAAGTTATTTCTCTAATTTATCAGCTTGGCCAGCTATCCTTCTAATTACTGAAAACGTGTGCTCTTTTTGAAGCCACTTTTGTACGTGTACAATGATCAGCCAGCTAGGAAATGAGTTTTGGAAAATGTTTGTGGACAGGACTTCCCCAAGACTGCTTATCAAAATAACTGAAAAACAGAAAGTTTCTGGTTTCAGTTGTTTTGTTTCCATGAAGATGGTTTTGCTTATTCCAAGGGGCCAAAACAAAATTGAGGAACTGCAAGTTCAGGTAAGCTGGAAAATGGTTCAATCTTCACTTCTAAATTGCAGATTTCTCTAAGTAAAGTTTAATTAGGAAAAGGAAAGCTGAGAAAGGGTCAGGGAACAGGGGATCCCTTCAGCTTACTTCATCAACTCCGAGGCTAATACCAAGGGCACTGATTTGTCCATTATATGGAAATAGATGATTAGGGTCATTCTCTAAGACAAATTTACTTTTCTGCACACTCTAAATCTGTTTAGTCACTTTAAAGGTGTCAATTATTGGAACAGGCTAAGACTATGAATTTCTTAGTAATAGCTTTAATAACATTTTGAAATGAAAAGCAGATACCTTGAAGTCAGCCTGCTTTGAAAAGACATATGAGCAGCTCTGGTTTTAATTTGGGCAGCATTCTACATCTGGAATCCCTTATAATTAAAACTAAAAACTGAACTACTACTTCCACCTGTCAAATGATGAAAAGATGAATGCACTAATAAGTTACTAAATAGCCCAACATGATAGAGTTTACATTCTCATTCTATACAGTAAAACAGAATTTTGGACAGGAGGCTAAAGGTCTTTGGTCATTACTAATAACACGCTTTCAGTATTAACCTGTATGTCCTGCTGCAACTTCTGACGGGGTCTTTTTTACATTAAGAGCTCATTTCTGTTAAGTCTTTGTTTTAAAAGTAAATCTAGATTTCAGAAAGAATTCTCAAAACACGTAAATTAAGATGTACTTTTCATCTCACATTTTATGGTTTTCATCATTCTTGAAATCCTTCTAATAGCGTTCTCTACTAATTGCACACAGTTGTCGAAAAGTTCAGTATTTACAAATATTTATCGAGTACCCACAGTATGCATGGCTCTGTGCTCCACACTGGCAATGCAGTGCTGAGCACGATATATCTATGTAGGTAACTTAGAGTTAGGAATACTTGAAGTAATTTCTTCAGAATGACAAAAAACCACATTTTTGCCTAGATTCTGATAAGAAGAAATCATTTTCTAAAGCTTTTGCTGTCACTCCAATTAAAACAACAATGGTCATTAAAATGGCCTTAGACTGTCACCGGTGATCAGAAGGTTAATTATTTAAAAATGTAAATCCTGAGTTGTAACCCCTACTGAAGCTGTTTGGAACAACTCCCCCGGCAGAGGTCGAGCTGTGTGGGCGGCCCCTAAAGGCTCATTTTTCTTATTACACAGTCTTTGCTTTTCTGTCACAAAAAAAAAA
The DNA here is from genome assembly GCF_019923935.1 of Bubalus bubalis. Classification (NCBI taxonomy): domain Eukaryota; kingdom Metazoa; phylum Chordata; class Mammalia; order Artiodactyla; family Bovidae; genus Bubalus; species Bubalus bubalis. Next base: position 36,576,725 of record NC_059167.1, on the reverse strand, counting down.
AAAAATGGAAATATCACATTTTGAAAAGGGCAAGGATCCTCTGAGGAAAAAAAAAAAAAAACAGTGAAGAGTTTTGCCAGCCGTCGAAGGGGTCCTCCACAGGGTACACACTGCTTTCCCGCAGGATGTCCTGATTGTTCTGTTTAGCACAGTAACTAAACTACCATTGGCACCGGACAAGAGAGGAGAGGGCAAGGCCTGGAGGCAGCAGTAATCATAATAAACCGAGTTCTCTGTCTCTAGGAAAGTATGCCCAGCAAGAGAATTCCAGCCTTTTTTGAACTCTTTTGGCCTCTTTGCATGTGTGCTCAGTCTCCAATCCATGTCCGACTCTTTGCGACCCTGTGGACTGTAGCCCGCCAGGCTCCTCTGTCCATGGGATCTCCCAGGCAAGAATACTGGAGTGGGTTGCCATTTCCTTCTTCGGGGGATCTTCCCGACCCAGGGATCAAATTCATGTCTCAAGTCTCCTGCATTGGCAGGTGGGTTCTTTACCACTAGCACCGCCTGGAAAGCCCCATTGTATACACACAATGGTATATTATTCAGCCTTAAAAAGAAAGGACAATCTGACATGCTATGACATGGATGATCCTTGAAGACATTATTAGGGAAATAAACCAGTCACAAAAGAACAATGTTGTATGGTTCCTCTTACATGAAGTACCTAGAGTATTCAAAATCATAAAGGCAGAAAGTAGAATGGAGATTACCAAAGACTACTAGGGAGAGGGTGCAATGGGAGTTACTGTGTAATAGGTACAGAGTTTCAATTTGGGAAGATGAAGAAAGGTCTGCAGATGGTTTCAGAACAATGTGGATGTACCTAATGCCACTGAACTGTATGCTTCAAAATAGTTGAAATCATAAATTTTATGTAATATATATTTTGCCATGATAAAAATCAAGCTTTTTACATTAAAATAGAGATTTCCAATTTATCTAGAAACAAAGAAATCTAAGTAATGATTAACATTAGCCAGCATACCTGAATGATACCTAAGATTAAAATTGAGTAGCTTGTACTCTTAATGGGCCCGTCAGATCGCCACAGCCCACCTTCTCCTTCTGGTCTTCCGCCCACTCCGCATCACCCACATAGGCTTCCTGCCAGGCCCCCGCAGCCTTCTGCTCTAAAGGGCTCTGTGAATAACTCTCACATGTACATACAACTTTCCAAGATTTGCCTAGAATGGGATTTTTTACTGATAACACCACAATTAACTCAGTCTATCCCAGGCCCAGAGGAGCTGAGACAGGACAGGACGCATGAGCCAGCATCCATGATAGAAATGTGACTAAGAAGCCCTCTTTCTGCAAAATGAGCCCTCGGCACCCTCCTCTATCTACCCACCTGTGGGAGAGAACAGTGGATGTCACGCCCTAGAGACCTACTGAGCTGTGCTTCTTACTCAACAGTTACAAACAGGGCCACAGGTAGATGCTTACAAAAGAACTCGAGGTACTTTTCAGGATCAGAAGAAGTTGCCTATTACCCATTTTTCTGATATTGACTTTTATGTAAATATATTACAGGTTTTGTAGCTCAGAGTCAAGGAGCAATGAATTTAAGAATCTCTATTAAAGTCTGGATTATCCCCAACTGTGAACTTTCCTTCTAAGCCATTGACTGTCTAAGGATTTCTTCCTCTTAAATGCTGCTGTCAAACGAGCATTTTAAAGCATTTATCAAAACCAATGGCTGCAAACTTCAATCTGTACATTCCATACAAAGCAAACCCCAGTCTAGTGCTGATGCATAAATGATGTGTTGGTTTAATCTATTTTTCACAGGGGGTGTCTGAGAACAGGAAAATTAAAAACAGGTAGAATGGACTATTATTACTGTCCCATAGTGTGCTTTTTTACATGAGGTCTGGATTAAGATAACATCTGGTCTATATTTCTTGAACTATTTCCCTTTTATCACAAGAAAAATCGGCAACCCATCTCACAACTGCTCTTAATTTAGATCTAAATATCACTGATGAAACATTGTACAACATGCTGTTATCTATTAAAATGATTTCCCTGAAGGAACAGTTGATACTTTTATATATTCCAGCAAAGCTAATCATGCCAGGCCCCCTTAGTAGGGCTTACCTTATAATCATATGTTCAAATGTTCCACCTAAATCACTGCTTTGGTACCAAATGAGTCTTATTCTGAGATTGATTTCACTGCGTTGGCAAATATGGTCCCCAGGTCTGAGAGCCACAGAACAACCAAGAATCTTTTAGGAATACAAAATTTTACTCTGGAGCAAAGGAGCCATTGTTCCTCCTCCCAGGCTGTACTATGGGCTTTCCAGAACCCCATGCAAGGGGAAGGCAGTAAGCTGTTTTCAGCACTTTTCAGAGTTCAAGTCCTATACAATATAGTATATTGATTCCACAGAATAAAAGCTTCTGGTTTTTTTTTTCAGAGTTGTATAACTTATTTCCACAGATAATAAATCAGGAAAGTATTTTCTCTAAAATTATTTTGCATACCTATGGTGCACACTTGTTTTGTTCATTGTAAACTACATCAAGGCTCAGAATCACAGACGGTAAGTCTATGTATTAACCAGTTACATGAGAAATTACTTTCTACAACCCCCACCTTTAATTTGGTAGTATCATGTGTTCCTGACTTTTTTTTCTTAAAATACAGAAACCAACACACACAAAAATTATAGGGGTTAAAAAACTCAAGTAGAAGTGATTCTTGGATAACTGAAAGTACAAGGGTGTTCGATACAGTAGAAAAAGAAATCAGAAATATATTACACATAAAATATAGAAAAATTAGAAAAAAATGCTTATAAAGAGGGGATTGATGAAATGAATTATGTTATATACATAGCATGGAATATCTTACAGCCAGTTAAATAAGGATAAAGGATATGTGTATGCATGTAGGAATGATCTTCATGATGTATTGGGAGCAACACAACACGAATAGTTTGGTACCATTTTTTGTTGTCATTAATGAGAAAAAATATAAAGAAACAAGTATGTTGATGTGTTTGTAGAAGATCTCTGGAAGAATTTATATCAGACTGTTTTCAGTGACTAACTGTTCAGAATAAGAAAGGAAGAGAACATTTCTATAAACTACTGATGGTTTTCTAGCTTTTCTGAACATACATATGTCACTTTCTAAATCTAAAAAAGAAAAGTAAAAATGCAAATAGAACAGAGATCAATTAGCCATTTCCTTACCAGAATAAATCAGAAGGGAAGTGGCTGGTGGGGGAGGGTGGGTGCCTGCAGAACAGAGCAAGAGGAATGCGATTGACAGGCATCCTGTCATCTTGTATTTTTTGGAGGGAATTCTGAAAATAAAAAGCCTTTGGAAGTTATCAGCGGTCAGGCTGGAGCCATTCATTTTTCACCTGCCTGTGTTTGTTGTCTGGCAGCCAGTCAAGGGTGCTATTAGCAGAATTAAGATCCAGAAGAAAAGATTATCCCATAGAAGGCAAGATAAGGGGCTGGAAAGTGTGGCTGGTTATCAATATCACAATACCAAACAGGTCAGAAAGGATTCCATATAGGTTTCACTTGAAGCAGGTAATCTCTGCAAAAAGAATGGAGTGACTGTTCCTCCGAAACACTTCAGTCCTGCAACATACTGCAGTTCATTTAAGATAAAGCGGCAGTTTTACCAAAGAGTCCCACAACTGCTTTAGGCTGGGGAGTGGAAAATAAAATACTGCACCAACATTCTTTTATTCCCCCTTATTCATTAACCCTCAGTAATGAAACAACCTTCCATCTCTCTCTCAGATCATTTTTAATATTTTGAATGGTACACTTTCATTTGCTTTTCTTTCCTTCTCAATGAGGAAAGATCTAAATGGAATTCCATGGTACAATTTGATATAAGAAACAGGAGGAGTGATCATAACATTAAGTATTTAATTGTTGGCAGATTTTTTTAAATCACCAGTGGTAGTGAGGATACAGAGCAGCAACTCTTGTCTAGGGAGCTTATGCCACTCCGGTTCTGAAACATGTGTTTTCAAACAACGAATTGGAATGGTGAAAGTTTTGAGTTCATGTCAGCACAGCAATTTACAAGAGTTCACGTACAGCATGAACTTACATAGCATTTCACCATGTTGTCTATGAATCATTCAATTTTAAGCTCTACAGCATATGGACAATTGCAAAATGCAGAGGTAAGAAAACACATTTGGTATTTCCATTTTATACACTTCATATTGGAAATAAATGGCTTTGTTTTCCCAACTGTTTTTTGCCTGAATGATAAGGGCTCTTTCATTTTCCTTTTCTCCTTTTCTTTTTTTGGCAGTTTCAAGTAAGAAGTTATTAACTTGTTCAGCTAAGTAATTTTTCAATGTACGAAAGACCTTTGTATTATTTGTACACATATGGAGTGATCAACAACTAGCAGGTCATTGATTTTTTGTCATCATTCCAGTAAAAGTGATGAATTGACAATGGTTCATCCAGATAATACTTGATCAATAAAACACATTCCCAAGAGAGTTGCAGTTTAGGGAAGTGTCTAACCATCAACAAAATTACAAAAATAAAGATTTTTGTATCTTTATCACCATATTGGCACTATATCACCAATTAAGGTAGCCAACCTTGCGTACACTCAGTGACCCAGGAGTTGTCAATTTCTCAATGAAAAGATAAAACCAACATACATTTACAACAAAAATGGGCTTTGATATTTTTTATAGTCTTCCATGCTGGGAGATATATCAACCAACTCACTTATGCAGATAACACCACTTTAATGGCAGAAAGTGAAGAGGAACTAAAGAGCCTCTTAATGAGGGTGAAAGAGGAAGTGAAAAAGCTGGCTTGAAACTCAACATTCAGAAAACTAAGATCATGGCATCCAGTCCCACCACTTCATGGCAAATAGAAGGGGGAAAAGTGGAAAAAGTGACAGATTTTATCTCTTTGGACTCCAAAATCACTGCAGAAAGCCAGTGACTGCAGCCATGAAATTAAAAGATGCTTGCTCTTTGGAAGGAAAGCTGTGACAAACCTGGAGAGCATTTTAAAAGGCAGAGACATCACTTTGTGAACAAAGATCCATAGAGTCAAAGCTATGGTTTTTCCAGTAGTCATTTATGGATGTGAGAGTTGGACTATAAAGATGACTTGAGTGCCAAAGAATTGACTTTAAATTGTGGTGCCGGAGAAGACTCTTGAGAGTCCCTTGGACTACAAGGAAATCAAACCAGTCAATCCTAAAGGAAATCAATCCTGAATATTCATTGGAAAGACTGGTGGTGAAGCTGAAGCTCCACTACTTTGGCCACCTGATGTGAAGAGTCAGCTCGTTGGAAAAGACCCTGATGCTGGGAAAGATTGAGGACAAGAGGAGAAGGGGGTGGCAGAGCATGAAATGGTCAGACAGCATCACTGATTCAATGGACATGAATTTGAGCAAACTCCAGGAGGTAGTGGAGGACAGAAGAGCCTGGCATGTTGCAGTTCATGGGGCCGCAGAGTCAGACACAACTTAGCAACTGAACAACAACAGAGTCAAAAAATTGAATCTGCTACAGCAGACATGAAAATACTTTCATTTCTGTAACAACTTTCAACAGCCTGTCAGTGTTGTGCTATTAGCATGAATGAGACTATGCCCTGTCTATGTGAGATAAATACCTTCCAAAATATTCTTATTTTTCATCTCCATTCTAAAAAAAGGACATTACAGGAAAAGTAGAAAACTTTGGTAATTGAACATTAAGATCTAGTTTTAATGAGTTTTTAATTACAAAAGCAATACATAAAAACATTGTATTTTTTAAATGCCAACAAATACAACATGTGTACAGTATGATAACAAAAGCTTCCCTCAAATATCCTAATCCCTTCCCCAAATATACACACCATGCCTCCCTCCTCGCTGATAACAGCAATTAGCAAATGTGGAGAGTATTTTACAGACTTTTATCTATGCATCTACAAACATACATACACATACACAACTGTAATAGAGGAGAGTGTTTTTTAAATAGGATTATACTATATGTATTGTTCTGTGGGTGATTTTTCTTCCTTTAACAGTTTGTCTCAGACATCATTCCAGGTCATTATGTAGAGACTAGAAGTTGCAATCTAGAGCCCACAGTTCACAAATCTTTTTTTTTTTTTAATTAATTTGTTTCATTAAAAAAGTCCGTATTTTCTTTTCTTTTAATGAAAATATCCAGCAACATTGTGCCCATTTCTCACCAGGAACTGATCAGAAGCAGGAGTCCCTCTGATGGGATCTACACTCACAGTACACCCCTAACTCCTTCCTACAACCCCAACTCCAGTCCAGCCTGGCCCTTTAAATCTCCAAGTTTGCTACCCCTGCTTAGATATATCTATATTACTCTTTCAAAAGGCTGCATTATATACAAGGATGTATTGTACAATACAGAGACTATATCCGGTATTTTACAGTAACTGGAACAGTACCGTAAATGGAATATTACCTTTAAAAACTCTGCATCACTGTGTCATACACCTGTAACTTACAAAAACTATACTTCAATTTTTTAAATATCAAAAAAAAATAAAAGTCTGCATTATATTCCATAAGACAGATGCATCATAATTTATTTAGCTATTTCCCCATTTATATAACACTTTGAATGTTTGAGTTTCATGGTATAGAGTAAACTAAATCCCATAGTCAGAATTGAACTCCCCCTTTTTGTTTTCATTTTTTCCTAGAGTTTATAAAGATCCTGAATCCATAACTGATAATGCCTTATAAAACTTCACAAAAATACAAAAGGCTGTTGTAAAAAGCCTGAATCTGTAACAGATAATGCTTTATAAAACACAAAGGATTGTTCAATATTTTTCCCTTTGAAAAATGATATTGTAACTGAGAGACCAGAGATCCGGGGATGGAGAGAGAACGAGGATATTCTGAAAGATAAAGAAAACTCAAGCAGAAGCTCATTGGGATGGATTCTATGTGCTATTAGTTAAATCAGAATTCTCTTCTTAAAAAAAAAAAAAAACATGTCTCTGGCTTAAAAGTGACAAAGATCTGCTGAATAATTACGTCTTCTTTGGTCTCTTTCAGCAGCTGTCTCTGTTCTCATTCTCCTTTTCCTTTTGTTTTATATCCCTGGTTCAAAAAAGTCTCTAGGAGCATATAAAGTTCCCATCACAGGGGTTTGCAACTGTGAAAATGGGACAGAAATCCTAAAAGTTCAAAACTTCTTCCTTCAAAGTGATGCTGTTCATGTGGATAAAGTTGACAGACTTCTAATAAGAGGCCAAGTCACAGTTACAATTTAGTAACTATAGTGTACACTTGAGCCAAAAATCAAAGCACATGCGAGAGTGGAAAGGAACTCGGGTTTTTTCTGTAATCATCTCTCATCCAAAACAAGAAACACACATGGACAATAACAATTGCTATTCTCAGAGAAATAGAACTTTTGCCTACGTAAGTTGAGGTGAGGCAAGAATTCTGCTCAAATAAAAAATAGACACTGAGATAAAATTTGCCTACTTCTCATGGTTTTTTCCTTCCAATCAACTTATTTAAAAATCCCTAAACTTCCAATTTTTTCCTACTGGGCTACAGTAAATTTCTCTACAAAAGTAGGGAAATGTTTGCATATAATTTTCAAGAGGATCATATTTATCTGCATATACAATACTCAGAAATAAGCCAAAGCCTAATAATAGCCTATTGTTTTATCTGTCTTTCTAACCAAAATTAAACTTTAATGTTTCTTTACCTGTAGGTTTGAGACTTAGAAATCAATATATGTATCTTCTGAATGTCTTCTATGTGTGCATGTATTAAGAATAGTCATCTTTGTTTATTTTCAATAGAAAATTTTCAGCAGAGAATAATCAGCATCTAAAAGCCTTCATAGACTGTAACAAATAAAGTATTGTTCAAATAAACTATTTTAAACTAAAACTGAATATTTTGAAATAACAAATCCATGCTTTTTTTAATCCCTTTGCTACTGATGTGAGCTATTATAGCTGATGTGAGCTATTAATGGTATGTCCCAGGTAAGCTAAAGTCAAAAATTTAAGCTTTACAAAAGGCATCTTGCACTCCTTACAGGAACTGAGAACACCACACTGATTAGATCACCCGGCTTCCACAGTTGATTTAGAACACAGCAGACTCCTTGAAAGAATCACAGAAAAGCTCACAATTCCTTGCAATAGTCCCTTCCCCATCCTTTGAAGTTACAGATAACCTAAAAGTCATCATGTCATGCTAGATTTAAAGAAATCCTCAAAATATCTGCTCCTTTCCTATGGTTAATATCAAACAGGTATCAGTAAGGCTTGTTTTAAGACAACAGCCTCTATGATTTCAATAGCAGCAGAGAAAATTGGCTGCAAAAAAATCAGAGTCTCAGAGGATGATGCCGGGCCAGAGTCTAAGGTAAAATACAGCAGATTCCCAGAGCTACTCAGGCCTTGCAGAGCCTGCATCTCCTTGGTGTTCTACACCGCCCTTCTGATCTATGTGCAGAGGAGCTTAAGACTGACAACCTTATCACTGAAAGATCATGCAAACACTGGTGCCTATATGCACCAATTACTGTGCTAGGAGCTTAAGGTAGAAAACTGGGTAAGATGTATATATGGTTTGGGGGCAGACTGATGAAAATAGAATTCCACAGTGTACCTTGTAGCCAGTGCCAAAGTAAAGCAGTGTACGAGAGAGCACAGAGAAGAGACCAGCTCTGCTTTTGACTGAGAAGTAGGGGCTGGTCAAGGAAAGTAGTCAGAGGTGGTATGTTATGATAAGGACAAGCACTGCTCCCCTGTTACCCAACTGTAATGATCACGTATTCACTAGCCATCTGTTTGATTTCTAACAGAGGTGGGCAGTTCGATCTCTTGGAACTCAAACAAGGGCATATGTACCCTGGGTTTTAGAGAGTCTGTTTGCATTCTCTAGCTACCTTTCCATGATTTCATTATTTGACAAAACTGGATAATGATTTATCTCCCTGCCCTTCAGGCCCTAGTGGAAACAGTAGGAGATGAAGAGCTGACCCCCAACTTCCTCTGCTTACATATTGTCCAGAAACACCACAGTTTCACTTTAACAAAGCCTGCGCACATACGTAAAGTTGCAAAGGCTTCTGATGAAAGAAGGGACACAGAAATGTGTTCCTGATGGGTGTTATTTTCCTTTTGAACACTGGTACCTGGATTTAGCCAAGTTTAAAATGTCCTTGAATTCACAGATAATCTCCTCAAGTGGTAACCCAGTAAATCTCGGCATAATTTCCCATGGAGCTTATCTGATTATACAGCACATTTCTAAGATCTGTGTTAAGAAACAGTATTAGATAAAGTGACCTATTTTATATTACTAAAGAAGCAACTTGTATTTACTACAACAGTTGGATGCTCACTCAGTCATAGATTCAAAGTTCTATACACAACTTTAACTGTACTTCAAACACTACAGCATCTGTCTCATTTAAAACAAATTAAGTAGAAGAAGATAAGAGTTTCTAGAATCATAACATACGAGATACAACTATCATACCTCAAAATACAAGTCTAAAAACGAGATACCCTCTTTTTTGCCTATTAAATGGATAAGGATTTTTTTTAATTTTATTTTATTTTTAAACTTTACATAATTGTATTAGTTTTGCCAAATATCAAAATGAATCCGCCACAGGCTGGTGCACTGGGACGACCCAGAGGGATGGTATGGGGAGGGAGGAGGGAGGAGGGTTCAGGACGGGGAACACATGTATACCTGTGGCGGATAAGGATTTAAAAATAATAAAAACCAGCATATGTGTGCAGGAAGAAACCAATATATATATAAATGTGAGTAAGAATACAATTTGGTTCAATGTTTTAGAGGCAATTAAGCAACATGTATCAAAGGTATATACCATTTGACTTATAATTACATTTCTAAGAATTTATCCCAATAACCTAACCAGAGATGAATCCAAGGATTTACACACAAGGAGCATGCACATTTAACATACCTAAAAAAAAAACTAAATATACAACACTTAGGGTCTGGTTTCCCCGGTGGCTCAGCAGTAAAGAATCTTCCTGCAGTGCAGGATCTGTGGGTCTGATCCCTGGGTCAGGAAGATCTCCTGAAGAAGGAAATGGCAACCTACTCCAGTATTCTTGCCTGAAAAATCCCATGGACAGAGGAGCCTGGTGGGCTATAGTCCATAGGGTTGCCAAGAGTAAGGCATAACTTAGCAACTAAACAATAACAAATAAAGTGTGGTACAAGTATTATATTTTTAAGAAGATATTTAACAAAGCAGAAAATGTTTGATATGTGATGGAAAAACAAAAATCAGAAAACAGCTAGTATATTATGATTTTTCAATAAACACAAGTATACTCATGTAAATATACCTAAGCAAAAAATAGATTGAACATATATACTAAAATATTAGTATTAATTGTATATCATATGAAATAATGCATAGCATATCACCTGTGACAATGATATATACACATATTTAAAAATCTGACCTCTGGTTTTAAGAGAAAGCCCAAAGCAGAATCCTGATGGAAAACAGCAAGGTTGAATATTTAAATACTTATATACATCATATTAAACACCATGGGGTATAAATACTTTGATTCCTTAAATCAAGTTTGTCCTACAATAAACAGTATAAGTGTCAATGTGTAATGTCTCAAAATTTTAAAAGATAGTTCTACTTTTTTCTTTCCCACAGGGCAAATACTCATCCTTGCTAAGAGAACACACTTATGTGAAACAAAGATTAATGTTGTGTGGGTGTGAGGCAATTGTCTTTATGCTTCTACAGCCCTGGTGGATGAAGTTAACACCTTTTGTTCATGCCAGCCCTACATATCATCTGCCTAGTTTTAACCTCAGTATGATTTCCATGGCATCCTCTGGCCAGTAGAGGCATCTTCCCGAGGTGAAATCCAAAGAAGTGACTAATTAGCAAGAGTCTGATTCAGATATGCCAAGAAAGAAATATTATGCATTAGTATTTATTTCCATTGCACTTTATAAGCACAGTGATACACTATTTCCCATGACACTTCCCTTGCAGAATTACAGAATTGTGGTTATACTGCCAACTTTAAACATGAGAGGAAAAACAGCACAGTCCGTATATAAACAGATTTTCAAAGGTTATTGTGTGATCAAAGCACCAAAATCTGGGGAGAGCTTCTGGAACTACCCACTCAGCCACTATCTGCCCAAAACTTGGTAACAGAAGGTGGTTGATAGTGGTTGCTTAGCAGTTGTTGTTTCAAAAACAGAAACCTATTTCTTGCATATTCTACCCTGATTCTTGACAAAGAAAAGTGCCGCAAAAATGTGACTCTGCTGGGGGTGGGATTAAAATGGAGTGTCAAATTTATCTTGTAACTGTCCTTTCTGTAGATAAGCCAGACCCTTAAGAGTATCCTAATGTGTAAGTATAAGGCCATTCGTTCTTTTTTTTATTTTAGGCAAAATATAACCTTCACAAAACAACTTCTTTTTGGTGAAATTTTCCATAGTTAAAATCTATTTGAACCAAAAAATATATATATAAGAAGGTATAAATCTTAAAATTCCAGGAAATAGATACTTCTCTTTGAGAAGGTCATAGGTGTCATGCTTAGTAAAGAAACCAGAATGGGAGTGGGTGAGTTCTGCTATGGAAGTCTGGCTTTCTTTCGGCCTGAGAGAGAAGGGAGGTAGGGATGTGATCTTCCAGTCTCCTTCCCAGTTACTCAGTGGCGTCCTTCTACCTCTTGCCAAGTTGAATTCCAAATCTAAATTTTAGTAGCCTCAAATAACAAAGTTTTATGCCCAAATAACATATAAGATTCATACACACATCACCAGTTTCATAATTACCCTCCACTGATGCATTCATCAAGCATTCATTGAGCATCTACTGTATGTCTAGTGGAGCGTCAGCAGGTATTATCAGGTATCAGGTATTTTCTAGTCAGGTTCTCTTCTTCACGGATATCCCCAAGAAACCAGTGGATGCTCAGAAAGAAGTATAAAAGTGTTAAGGAAACTAAAGGAAAGTTTGTTCCAACATATAAATGTCCCACATTATATAGCTTCTAGGATAAATCTTATATGTTACTTGGGCATGCTGCTGCTGCAAAACTTCATTATTTGGGGGTTCTTAGGGTCTAAATTATAGGTGGCAAGCAAGGATCTGCTATCCCTGAACTACCACAAAACAATACTAAATTGGACCAATTTCTGAATAAGCCCTTATCAGATCAGATCAGTCGCTCAGTCGTGTCCAACTCTTTGCGACCCCATGAATCGCAGCACGCCAGGCCTCCCTGTGCATCACCAACTCCCGGAGTTCACTGAGACTCACGTCCATTGAGTCAGTGATGCCATCCAGCCATCTCATCCTCTGTCGTCCCCTTCTCCTCTAGCCCCCAATCCCTCCCAGCATCAGAGTCTTTGCCAACGAGTCAATTCTTCGCATGAGGTGGCCAAAGTACTGGAGTTTCAGCTTCAGCATCATTCCTTCCAAAGAAATCCCAGGGCTATTTGAAAATACAAAACAAAAATAACAGATTAAAAAACTATTCTGGAACTCTTGGAGGTTCATAGTTAAACATCTCTCAAAGGACGAAGCGATTTGCAGGTAGAGTATTCACTAGAAAAATGTCAGCTTTAACTTAACTCCAGACCTCATACATTCCAAGTTTCCTTCTTAAAAGTAGAAATGAGGATAACTTGTTCACATAATTATAACGGAGGGAAACCTGGTATAAACATATCTACAAACCTTCAGTAACAAACCCTCAGAATCAAGTAAAGTAGTGACTTAATATTTATAATGCTCCTACAAGGTCACTGCCAGAAACAAAAATGTCGCATACCAAGTCCCTAGCCAAAGTTTCCAAGGGATCAAGTTGAAAGGTAAAAAAGTAATAATATACTATAGCAAGATTTATACATATGTCACCAGTATCATAATTACCCTCCAATTATGCATTCATTAAGCATTCATTGAGTGTCTACTGTATGCCTGGTAGAGTGTCAGGTATTACAATTAAACAGGGTATCAGTGATGATTTATGGTATCAAACAGCAGAATCCACTGTGGAAAGTTTAAATGGAAAAAGAATTGGATTAGGTTTTGGGTAGCTCAGAAACGGAGAAGGCACTGGCAACCCACTCCAGTATTCTTGCCTGGAGAATCCCAGGGACGGGGGAGCCTGGTGGGCTGCCGTCTATGGGGTCACACAGAGTTGGAGACAACTGAAGCAACTTAGCTTCAGTTGCAGCAGCTCAGAAAGGTCAGAGATCCAAATCCTGAAGCCACACAGCCAGCAAGAACACGCAGAATAGGGACTTCAGTAAGAGAAACATCTCTGCCCCTGTCAGTAACTGCCATCCTTGGGACTGAAGACCAGAACTCTGCCACCGTCACCTCCCCAAGATCTCCATCGTCAGCCTTAGCAGAAGACTGGCTCCCTTCCATGCAGCTGTCTCCTTCTATGACTCACTTCCGAATCCACCTTGCATGGACTGCATCACAAAGCCCAGATCACAGGTCTGCCCCCTGGTCACAAAGGAATCTGACAGATCTGTTTTCTGGCTTCTGTCTTGGAAAGTTAGGTGTCATGTTGTGGGAAATCACCAAAAGGTTAGGTGACCACAAAGTTCACTGTAAAATAAGACAGCCTGCCATGGAGCATTCAGTCCAGTATAATAATACATAGACAACAAAGATCGCTGAATGCAGGGACTTCCAAGTACCAAGCAGACCTTCCTAAATATAATCTAATAAAAATTTTACATTACCAATATATCAGGTTTATCTGACAAGGTTTTTCTTCCCTAGAGGATCATTTTCTCTGCCTTTTTCTATAATCTCATACTTAACATGAATCAGTCCAGCCATTTGGCTGTGGACTAATTATGTTAAATAAAAAGAAAACCAATTATATTTTAAAACATGGATTAAACGCTTGTGTGTTAGACTCTAGGCTTCTCCATGTAGCACTATAACAAAGAAAATGGACTTTCGGATTAAAATGCCACTCAACCATTACCAGCTGTGTGTCCTTGAGTGGAGTTTTTACTACCTTACATCTTAGTTTCTGCTTCTGCTGTACTTACCACATAGAATTGTTTAGGATGATTGAAAAGAAACAAGCATGTACAAGACTTAGCACAGTGCTTAGCACTGTTGGGTATTATCCAACCATTATTTAATCCTTACAGTGACATTATGAACCAACGTTGTTATCTCCATTTAAACTGACAAAGATGAATCTAAAGTCACTTTCTAAGTAACACCTGAGTAGCATTGGGATTTGCACCCAGGTTTTCTCATGTTGAGCCTGGCCTTTTAACACTACTCCACCTGCTAAGGCTTAAAAGCCATTACAAATAAGAATGACTCATGTAGGTTCTCAGAAAATCTTCTCTTTCCTATAAAGCAAAGTTGTTTTTTTCTCCATTTGATAGAGAAAGAAAAAGTATAGAATTCTGATAAAGGGAATGTTCTTTCCCCAGAATCTTTACAGCCCCTAAATATTTAGGACCAGAAGGAAATTTACAAGCTAGCCATTCTAGCCTCCTGAACTTAATGTCACCCTAGGTCCATCTTACCTTTCTTTAGGTTTACCCTGCTTCCTATCGTCTCTTTTGTCTTCTATCATTCCAGGCAGAATCTAGAGACAACAGTCAGGCAGCCACAAAACTGAGTGTTATCCAGGCAAAATGCAAGAGAAAAAGAGCTTGACTATTGACCAACTGGTGGCACTCATGGCTATATGTGCATTTCCCTAAGAGTATGCCCTGGAATGGGCTTCCCAAATAGTTCAGTGGCAAAGAATCCACCTGCCAATGCAGGAGATGCAAGAGACGGGGGTTTGATTTCTGGGTTGAGAAGATACCCTGGAGGACGAAATGGCAACCCACTCTGGTACTCTTGCCTGGAGAACCCCATGAACAAAGAAGTCTGGCGGCCTACAAGTCCATAAGGTCACACAGAGTTGAACATGAGTGAACAGCTGAGTACACGCACTCCCTGGAACACGTAGTTCCTTAGGATGCTAGTAGATATTTTATAGGTAAAGTGTCTGCCCGCCATGCGGGAGACCCAGGTTCGATCCCTGGGTTGGGAAGATCCCCTGGAAAAGGAAATGGCAACCCACTCCAGTACTGTTGCCTAGAAAATTCCATGGATGGAGGAGCCTGGTGGGCTACAGTCCATGGGGTCGCAAGAATGAGTTCTAGGTCAAGCAAGTTTGGAAAACGTGGGGGTAAACAAAGTTAAACAGGTTTGCTCAGAACTTTTAATGTGTTAATGAGCGTAATGAACTCACAAATGAGGATATGATAGGCAGTGTTGAATTTGTCAGAGTCCTTTTTTTCTCCAAGAATCTGGTAGGACCAGTGAATCACAGACACATTTGAGAAACACTGGGTGAGGAAAGGTGTTTGTCATCAGAATGCAGAAAAAAAAATGAGTTAATTCAAATGTGACAGGAAACTTCTAGCACCACTCCGGGAAGAAGAGGTTCTGATCCTCTGGTTCACACATCCAGTTTGCCTGGCATATCTGATACCTATAGGTGGTACACACCAGGTTATGTGGCTTGATGCACTCAATATGAATATTGACAAGGTCACTCTCCATGTTCAACATACAGTCTTCTGATTATATTTTAATTTCCTTTGTAGCCATCCTACAGAGAAAAGTGCTAGGCAAGCTGGTATAAATGCCTGGTACAATTGGTAGCTATATTTCTTGTTGTAGATTAATATAAATATTCCAGCCAATAAGAGCATCCAGTCAATTTGACAGGCAATTTCTCAGTGTAAGTCAAACCATCATTACTTTGGTTTGTGCAATCTCTTCCAAGTTTTGTGAGAATGAGATAGTCTCTACGAGTTCCTAGATACTGACAAAATTCAGTTTCCATCCTGCAAATGTTAAAACCAGACAGAACCCAGGCCCTATTGTACTTACTAAGGTCCTGTGACCTTCCACCATCTCCTGGGCATCCCTGTGAGGCTGTGTTATGCTCTTTTATTATTAAACATTTAGACCTTTTATGCTTTTGCTCTGATTTGCCATCCTCTATGGGCTTCCCACGGAGAAGGCAATGGCACCCCACTCCAGTACTCTTGCCTGGAAAACCCCATGGGCGGAGGAGCCTGGTAGGCTGCAATGGGGTCACGAAGAGTAGGACACTACTGAGCGACTTGACTTTCACTTTTCACTTTCATGTGTTGGAAAAGGAAATGGCAACCCACTCCAGTGTTCTTGCCTGGAGAATCCCAGGGATGGGGGAGCCTGGTGGGCTGCTGTCTATGGGGTCGCACAGAGTCAGACACGACAGAAGTGACTTAGCAGCAGCAGCAGCAGCATGGGCTTCCCAGGTGGCTCAGTGGTAAAGAATTGCCTGCCAATGCAGGAAACCCAAGAGATACAGTTTTGATCCCTGGGTGGGGAAGATTCCCCTGGAGAAGTAAATGGCAACCCACTCCAGTATTCTTGTCTGGGAAATCCCATGGACAGAGGAGCCTGACGGGCTACCATCTACGGGGTCACAAAGAGTCGGACACGATTGAGCATGCATGCACACACACACACACACACACACACACACATATGCACACACACACACACCATCCTCTATAGCCCTAGGATCTTAAATAGCTTCTAAATGAAATGAAAACACAATTTTCCCAATTTGCCTTACTTACCAGTGAAGTTCTAGGATTCCAATTTTGAAAGCATGTACCCAGGCAAGTGGTTATCTTACTCTGGAAAAATCTCAATGAGCTAAAACTAAAGGAACTTTGCAGGACCACAGAAAATAAGCAGGCAGGGGTCAGTCTTCCATCCTGAACTTGCCAAGCTACAAGTTGGAAAATCCATGCAAGGAGCCAGCTCTGCCCAAGGGGACACCTGGATTGTGAATCTCTCCTGGAGGGAGGCTGGGGTGCTGGGGAGATCATTTTCATAAATACACTTACTTTCCTCCTTTGAACAGGCACACCTGTTTTCTCTACTAACTCTGTTGCTTCGGTCACTTATGCCCTAGGGAAAGCAGTTGTAAGAAATAGCAGATGCAGAATTTACACAGCAGAGAGCATTCCATCCCTTCAGTTTACAAAGTCTGCAGAAAACAACCCAGTGGTGCAGAACTATTTTATGAACTGTGACTTCAAGCCGCTCATTGAAAATGCAGTTCCTATCACATTGTTCTTTGCAGATTTTCATTTTAAAATGATGAACACATTTGGGGTTAGTTACACTTGAACTGGCCACACTTGCATCAACAAAAATCTTCGCAAAAAGTTTACATTGTGTACACTACTGCCTGTTTTACAGATGGAGAAACTGAGGCACAAGTACCTTACCCCAAACTTCTGCAAAATGACACGGAACAAATACCACCTGCCCATAGCACGTGACAACATCTAAAAAGGAACGAGGTGTGTTCCTGCTTAGTGAGAATCTACTTTGAGATGGATTTGCCTGGTAAAGACAGGCATGAAGTTGACCTCTGAGGATAGAGTTCAGCTCTCTGGTGTCATGAATGTTATCATTCAAAACAGAAAAATGCCCCCTGGTGAACTTCTAGCTCAATGACTCAGAAGTGAGGAGTAAGATTATATGTTAAGTATCAAAGGGTAGATAATCCAAGCAGAGTAGAAAATAAAAATCACAAATTGGAAATCGTTTTATTTCTGAGGATGTAGCAGAAAGGATTCAAACATGCAGAGATTCTGCACACATCAGTGCAGGATCCCAGCTTGGGTGGTCTCACATGGGGAAAAGTCCTCAAACAAGGACAAATTAGGAAAGGGATGGGAGTGGAGGAAAGCAGGGGAGATCAGGTCTGCAGACAAATGAATAAAAAAAAGAAAAGAGACTCTCAACCACTCACTGTGTGTGCATGTGAAGTCACTTCAGTCATGTCCAACTCTTTGTCACTCTGTGGACTATAGCCCGCCAGGCTCCTGTGTCCTGGGATTCTCCAGGCAAGAATACTGGAGTGGGTTGCTGTGCCCTCCTCCAGGGGATCTTCCCAACCCAGGGATTGAACCTCTGTCTCCTGTGTCTCCTGCATTGGCAGGCAGATTCTTTACCACCAGTGCTACCTGGGAAGCCCAAACCACTCACTAGCCTGTGCAATTGTATAATTGTTTTTAAGATGACTTCTGCATTTAATAAGCAGCGTTATGAGTTTAGGAGAGTGTATTCTCATTTCTCAAAGTTTGTTTCACAACAGAGTACTAAATTCAAGAAATATTTTCAGGGGCTTCCCTGGTGGTCCAGTGGTTAAGAATCCACTTGCCAAGGCAGGGGCCATGGGTTTGATACCTAGTCCAGGAAGATTCCACATGCCAAGGAGCAACAAGGCTCATGCAGCACAACTGCTGAGCCCAAGCTCTAGAGCCCAGGTGCTGCAACTACTGAGGCCCATGCACACTAGAGCCCGCGTTCTGCAGCAAGAGAGGCCACCACAGCGAGAAAATGAGAAGACCACGCGCCGCAACAATGAATAGCCCCTGCTCCCTGCAACCAGAGAAAGGCCAAACACAACAGTGAAGACCCAGCTCAGCCAAAAATAAATTTTTTTTTCCTAAAAAGAAATACTTTCAAAACAAAATCTGTGCTTCCCCACATTAGTGGTCCCTCAATCCAGATGCCTGTTAAAATCACTTGGGGAGCTTGTTAAAAATTGATTCAGGACATCTCTACTGATTTTGACTCTCCACGGGATGCTGTTCAGTAACTGGCACTTCTTTCAAAGTTTACCAAGGTTTCTTGGCCATAGATTTGGAGACTTCTGCCATAGATACGCCCGTTTCAGGGTTACCTGAAGAAACATACATAGCACTGGTATAAGGATCTTCTTGATGTCTCACCAGGACTCCTTGTCTACTATTTTAGGCTTGGCTGTCTCCTGGAATCCACCCTCCTTTTTGTCACCCTGTGCTCTCCACAGGGCTGCCTGGGGAGATTAATCCTTCCAGGCTGAAGGTGTGCTCCTACTACTCCCTGCCTGATGAAGTCAACCCAGGGTGGTGGAACTCAGGTCATTCTTCTGCCATGGCTGGTGGCTGTGCCATGCTAGGGAAAGGGCTCACCTCCCACAAGGTTTAAAATTTTTCTTCAAGTCACACACAAAAAAGTGCTGCTATGCACTTCAATAATGTTTCCAAAATTCCCTTTCTCCAGGAATTTGGTATCAATTTTCTTGAGACTAGGATTGGGGAGTGGGGAGTGGTTCAAGAAGTAATAGATAATTTGAGCAACATCACCCCACAGAACACCAGGAGCTCTCCCTCACTTATTGCCTTTGCCACTGCCTTCTCATGAGTAATGGGGCCTTGTCAGGATGGAGTCCAGGTCTCTCTTGGATGGCTCCATAGACCTCATGAACATATTACCTTGGCATCTCAAATGCCCCAGAGGAACGTACAGATCTGAAAAGTCTATGTACTATATGATTCCAACTATGTGACATTCTAGAAAAAGGCAAAATTAAGGAGACAATAAAACAATCAGTGGTTTCCAGGAATTGATAGGGAGAAATGAACTGGTGGAGCATAGAGGATTTTTAGAGCAGTGAAAAAATATTTTATGATACCATAATGATAGGTGTTATTATACATTTGTCAAGCTCATAGAATGTGAAACACCAACAATGAGCCATATCATAAAACTACAGAGTCTGGGTGATTATGACATGTCTACAGAGACTTATCAGTTGTAACAAATGCATCACACTGGTAGGGATGTTGCTAATGGGGGGAGGCCATGCGTGTGTAGGAGGAGGGGATATTTACATTATAGAGCATGCTCTAAATCACTGTATTTAATCAAAAAACTAAACAGATTAATAGAATACAATCAGAACTAATCTGGGATATTTATGGAGGTCAACTGATAAAGCTGTTTTTTTTAAAAGAAGACTAAGAGGGACTTGCCTGGTGGGCCAGCGGTTAAGACTCTGGCACTTCCAGTTCAAGGGGCATGGGTTCAATCCCTGGTCAGTGAACTAAGATCCCACATGCCACAAGGCCTGGGAAAAAAATTTTTAATAAATATAAATAAAAATTAAAAAGACAAAGAAATTTAGCCCAGATTAATTGCAAATATATGTCATTGGAAAGGAACTTTGAAAAAAGACACTTTTAAAAGTCACAGAGTAAAGGTTACCTTGTGGTGATCACAGCTATACCAGTAAAAACGAATGAAAAACAAAATAACTCCCTAATGTTATGTAAATGGATAACTGTGGCTTTGGTTACAGATTCAAACACAATGTGTCTGAAAGAGGTGAGGATTACCTCTTTCGAGGTGCTATGTCAATTGGTGTTCGAGGATGTAGAAAAAAGGCCTGGATGTCACATATCCAAGTGAAAATCTTTAATAAATTCAGTTCATAAACTGAGAGAGTGAAAAATGCAATGTTTCTAATTTAAAACATTTTATATGATATGTTATTTTGAATATATATGTAAAACTACATTAATAAGCTATACACAGAAGTAGACAAGTGACTAATTTATCTAAATCCGTATAAGTTCATATAATCATTTAATTTTTTTGAACTTTTCATTAGAAAAGGAAAATTTCCCTCCTTATATAATCTCTCTAAGCACCAGGAATAGTATAGACACTTAGCTGTATTGTGGGCTGCCTACTGTGAAACAGTCTTTTCTAATACACTGGCTTGCTAGAGTCTCTAAGGGACCTTGTAGCTTTGTTTTGGTATTTATCAGAGCCCACTTTTCAAACGGAGAGCCCACCTTCCTTGATTCAGTGAGTTCTCTTTGCAGAAAGAAGGCTGTAAGACAAATGTATAAATTCAAATAATTAAAGGTTAACTGTAGAGACACACTTATTCTTTTTTCCAGTGTTCCTAGACTATGACAGAATTCCTATCCCTCAGTTGCTGGGTTGGTATATTGAGTGTTATTTTTCTTGGGTTTTGGATCCAATATTGTGAGGTAGGAGCCATATATCATATCATATTCTCATTACTCTACAATACTCTTCCCCACCCTCCCAGTCCTTGCCCCCAGACCTCTCCTCTTGGCCCCATCCTTGGAGAGAAAACCAAGTTATCAGCACCACATAATTATCAAATGCTCAGTGTAGTAGGAAGGACAGGAAAGAAATCTCTAATTAAACAAAGCATCAGCTTTGCTCTTCTGTATAGGATCCTTAATCTAAATAGAATTTCAAGCTATTGTGCAAGATACAGAACCCACAAAATGGGCATAAATATTAGCCTCTGTGTTGGCAGTTCTTTCAATATGACTGGTGCTATCTCTATATACTTATAAATACAATTATTTCTTCATCAAACAAACTTCTTGGCTATGACTTTGTCAAGAATGGAATAAAAACAAAGGGAGAGCTGTGCAGCCTCTCTGCCATACACCAGCTCGTTTTGGTTACAATCTTGCAACTTCCAAAGGGGAATTTGGAGCTCCAATTATATGGAGCACAGTTTCGTATTTCTCATTACAGACATATGCCACTGAGAATTACATAAATGGTGTTGGCCGGCAGAAAGAAGAGCAGCATTCCTCACCCCTTTCTTCTCTCTGCCAGGCTTACACACCCTGTCAGAAGAGAAAGCACAACTTTGCTGACCCTTTCAGGGACAAGTCGCCCTGGAACAAGTAAGTAAGCCAACTCTTGAGAATATTCTGTAAAAGCAAACAGTGAAATATCCTGGTGTGTCAACCCTGCATACACGTTTTCCCACTTGGCACCGATGTTCCTCTCTGCTTTGAAATTGCCAGACAGGCAATTCTGTCCATCAGCAGGTATCCCATGTCCAGCTCTAACTGTGTCCATTGTCTCCTCCTGCTCCTACTGCTCCAAATACCTTGATCCAGAAGACACATGAGCATCCTGCCTATAGAATCCAATATTCTAAAATCTATGCACAACTCTGATTTTCAAGAATTTTATAGCTAGGGAGCTGAGGTGGGGTTTAGAGACTTTCTAGTCCCAAGATTGTAAATTCAAATTCCTAATGGGATCGAGGAGGTACTATGAGAACAGCAAGTCACATATGAGGCAATAGGGAGTGGTGAGAACTGAAGCAAATTGCCTAAGAACAGTCCCTCTGATTCTAATCCAACATTCCCATTTCACAGATGAATAAACTCATCCCCCAAAAGTGACATAATTGGTCATGATAAAAATTCAGTTTCGCTCAATTTCCACCAAACAGGTTGCCCTTAGGTCAGAAATGAAGATTATAATTTTTCCCAAATCTTCAGGGCTCTTGTTTGGGGGTACACAAAACTTTTGTTTTAGGAAATTGAAAATGCCATCTTCCCAGAAATATGCCCTCCAAGACTCACTTCACACCATGGGCTGTGGCCAAGGCCACATTCATTCTTAGGAATGTTCTGTCTAGGGAGGATTCCTGGGATGTGATCTGTGGTCAGTGAGAAAGCCCTTTTGATCCCAGCCACAAAAATGCTGCTGAACTCAGAACCCTTCTCTCCATAAATCAGAGTCCTCCCGGGAATGCCCGGGTGTGGCTTCCCACGCAGGTGCCCGGCTGCTCCAGCACTCCTAAGGGGGCACTCCCTCACTTTGAAAGTCTTTTAGGAGCTGCTGGAGTCAAAATGGTAAATCCATACAGTTCTACACTCACATACGAATTCTTCCTGACTTTCCGGGCATCTGTTTTGTTCATTCCTAGCAGCCAGGTGTGAGTGCCTGTCTGCCTTCCTTCTGTTTGCTATTTCAAGTCTAACCTTCAACTCTGAATTTGGCTCAGCTTGGGAACATAGGCCAAAGAGTTCCTTGTATACACTGCTTTTAATTTGTCCAAGGATTCAGGAGGTAGCTGTGATCCAAATAGTTTAAGAAGTCAAAATACTGCTGCAGCCTGGGTCTAGCAAGCTGGCTGAAGGCTGGCTGGTGAATTTGGAATCTCCCTTCAGGGATACCCATGTGCCTCTAGGAGACAAGCTCTTTCTTTTGCCAGCAACTAACTTCCTGCTCAGACCAGCATGAGGTCAGTGTAAGAGACCTGCCAGGAGGACTTGAAGCCAGGTCCTGTTTTAGAGGCTCAGACACCCACAGCAGCTATGAGGATTTTCAATAACTCACACCCCAGGCTGCTTAAAAGTACATATTCTTAGCTCCCATTTCCATAGAAGACATAACAATAGTAGTATTTACTGAACACTCAATGGGCTTTAGGTACCACGACAAGTATCAATACTTTACAGAAATCTGTTTCATTTAATCCTCGCAATAGCCCTATGAAATGAGGGTGGTACTGTCAACAAGTGAAGCGAGTCCTAGTTACCACAATTACGACTCCATTATGCAGTTGGGGAAACTGAATTTTAGAAAGGATCAGTTAATTTGCCCAAGTTCACCAAACTAGTCAGTAGTAAAATGAAACTCAGAATGTACCCATTCTTATCCCAGGGGACCACAAAGCTATAAACACACATTTCTATTAAGAAATCTCACCAGCTAGGTGATACCTTTGAAACATGCCAGAGCAGTTGTCAAGTAGAGGTTAAGGTCTGTGGGGGCTTGCAGTTCACCAACCAAAAGTGAAGAGGGATGGGGCACCGGTTCCACTTGGATTCCAGGAGTCCCAAATCCATGTATACCTCACAGACAAGCCGAGGATGCAGGCAGCCCCCTTGTGCTAATGACAGGGGACACAGGTGCTCAGGTAAAGGCCCTTCCACCTGAGACCAGCCTCAAAGACCAAGGCTCAGGCCTGGTGGCCTTGGAAAAGCTACAGGGCCACATGCACTTCACACACCTAACAAGATTGCACTGGTGGGAAGTCTGTCTACTGTCTCCTGGTAAAAAGTGAGTGTCTTCTGGAGTTTCCTGGAGGCCAGAGGAGAAGACCTAAACCCACATCACCAGGTCGAGGCCAACAGAGCAGCATGAGGCAGGTCATGGCCGCTGCAGTATGTCCTGGCCTTTCCACCACCCACTTCTCAGTCCTCCTTCTCATGCTGAGTCTCAGAAGTGACTCAGAGGAGCAGCTAAGGTGACTCAGAGAGAAGTTCTTTCAAGTTCCTAAAAAAACATGCCCAAGGCCAACCACGAGGTGCATTTCCTCCCAGCCATGTTATTTTAAAGGCAAATGGGTCTCCAAAACAGAGCCACCATCCCAGCCCTGGGCCAGATCACATTGCAGGCCATGTTTAGTGGAGAGAGGCTGCTTACAGTAAATCCAAGCAGGCTTGAAAATGTTGATTTATTCTTCTTAGAAGATGAATCACACCATGTGGATTGGCTGAATCAAATAAGGGATTCTGAGACTCGTTATTCAAAGTGGAACAAACACTGCTGGAGGAGATGGTGGGGCAAGGCCTGGGTGGCTGCTCTTCGGGGCCAGTGCTCATGGATTCAAAGGTGGGGACCAATCACACCCTTTTCTTTTCCCCTCCTTACTCTAGGTCCCTGCCTATGGCCTATCAACTCTGGATGGCGAGTTAAAAGGAGATGAAGTTAAAATTATCATCTTTGCTCTTTTAAGTGGCTGAATAGAGGTGACATATAATAACATTGCTCAAAATGTCTGCACAGGTGTTTCCTTTACAGTGAAATGAAGCGTTAGTCACTCAGTTGTGTCCAACTCTTTGCAACGCTATGGACTGTAGCACACCAGGCTCCTCTGTCCATGGGATTTCCCAGGCAAGAATACTGGAGTGGGTAGCCATTCCCTTCTCCAGGGATCAAACCCAGGGATCAAACCCAGGTCTCTCACATTGCAGGCAGATTCTTTACTGTCCGAGCCACCAGGGAATCACCCTAATATTCTCTTCCTCCTCTCAAAATACTCCAGAAACCTGAGAAAGTGGAACAGTTCTAATATCTCTATTAACAGGAGGCAGAAAGGCTTCCATGGGCCTTAGCTTAGTCTGTTTGGGCTGCTGTAACCAAATACCATAAACTGGGGAACTTATAAACACATATATTTATTTTCACAGTTCTGGAGGTTAGAAAGTTCAAGCTCAAGGCACCAGCAGATTTGGTGGTTACTAAGTCTGTTGAAAAACATGAAAACAAAGCACACCACAGCAAACAACCCTCATCAACCAGCTGGTGTGATTCCCAGGGTGCCAGCTTTCTCACTCTTTGCCCAGTCAAGCAAATATTCGGGGTCTCCAGCACAAGGTGGAACCTGCCTGGTCACTTATGGTAGTGAGGAATGGAGGGATTCTCACACCTCTTTCTGTTTCAGTAAGTGGAGCTGGGAATCCCTGTCTCCAAGGCTTTTTTGAAACTCAAGCCTATTCCTGGGGAACTCGGGACCCAGGTTCTTCTAACACCTATGAGGTGAAATCCATCTGCTTCTTCTTGGCTTTTTCCTCCCCTCCGGAAGCCTGCCATCCAGCTAATGTGATAGGGCAATCCCAGATCTGGCTCCAAGATCCAGCTGCACTCTCTGCCATCTTCCACGCTCCAACCTCACCTTCTGTTCTGAGGACAAATATGATTTTGCAAAGTTCAATTTTCCAACTGCTACACTGCTTCATTATTTGAGAGATTAAGGAGAGTTAAGTCTTTCAATGTTCAAGGTTATTTCCTTAATCTGTCAAAACTCCTAATCACAGAAACACGTTCATACACGTATCTCAGAATCAGTCCTCAAGTTCCAGAGTCTGAGAATGACCCATTTTTTTTCCTCCTCAATGAAGAGTATTTTTACAATGCTTTGTGCTCACAGTTCTCAAAGTGCTAAGCAGAAGCATGCCAAACCTTCTATTACAAATGTAATGCATGCAGACATGCATACAGGGGAATTTTTAATACTGTTCTTCAAATTTCCGTCACATTTACCCCTAAGAATCTCAAATAATCATTGACTTCTGAGAAGAGGTTTTTATGGGAACTAAAAAAGTCTCAAGACAAAGTTTCTTAAATTCAATTGTCTTAACTAGCCTGTCCCTCAGATGTTTTAGTTGTCTAACCTTAGTATTTCCATTAGCTATCATTTCTTTCTTTGGATCCTTCCAGGCTAAATTGAACTAAAGAAGAAAGATGTCAAAACCCTTAAATGCTTCAGACTATGTCCCCCAATCTTATTATGGAAAACAAGGGCTACAAAAACAGATTTGTGTAACTCTTACAAGCACTGGCTGAAGGAATAAAATGAAAACAAGCTATTGTGTTAATCTTCAGATTAGCCCTCTAGTCTGTCAATGTAATACTGACCAGTAAACAATGTCCATAATTAAACTGTTGTCAGAGACACAAAAGCCCCACGAGCCTGAGCTAATGAGGCAGTATTCAACTCCTTCACAAAGGCTGGCCAAATACAATTCCAGGAATGTTAATGCTGCCAAGTAGCCGGGATGCTCTCAACAGCGGGAAGACCACTGAGTGGAGGTAATTAAGTCTCCAATGCTCGAGAATTCTGTCCCAGTGCTATTTGTTTGTTGAGGACATGTGCTTAGGTGCAAGGAATTAGAAATCTCTGAAACCAAATTGAGCACATTGGGCATCAAAGCACCCCAAGTCCTCCTCTGAGGTCTGTGACATGAATGTGCATGACAAGGGGGCAAGGGGGCCACAATCTCCTAATTGTTCCAGAGACCTTTCAGTCTGGGGGGGAGACTACATGTCTTGGTATTTATGTAATTAAGTGCACTGAAATCCTCAGCGCAGGATTCCCATGAAGTCTGGCTGCACGTTAACTGGGGCTCAGTAGATTTATTAGAGGACACTTTTCCATTCTTTTTGCTCTGGGAGACAGATGCTCTTCCATAAAATACCCTCATACCAAATAATTTTGTCTAGAAACCAGAGAATCACATCTATTCTTCTCTTCAAGAGAGAATCCCCACTAGGAACACTTTATTTCCCCTTCTGTTTTTCTTGGATCCTCTTGAAAATTCCAATATGTGACCCAAGGCACATTGCAGTAAGAAATATCACACCATGGGAGCCTTTCAACAGGAGGAGTCCTGCACACGACTGATTCCATCACAGGTCCACATTCACTGTCCACTCCTGCAGCCAGGAGGCCCTCCAGAGCTGGCCCACGGCTGCTACATCCCTAACTTACTCCTGGGGCTCCAAGAGAGCTTCCTGATCCTTCTTTTTGGGGCATCCACCTAGAGAGTTGGGTTTTTTTTTTTTTGCACTGTGATGAGGATGGGAGGAGATAAAAGGGGGAGAAGAGGGCATGACACACTTGATGTTCCAGCGACATTTCACTGCAGCCTTGAAAATGTCATCAAGAGGTCAAGCTCCCTGGGGGAACGAGATTATGCCACTTCTCTACTCTCAGTGATCAAAGGAGAACTGATTCCTGTCACAAAACGTAGAAGAAGGCAGGGAAAATGCTGAACTTGCCACAACCTAGCTCTGATCACTTATTTATTCATTTGAAACCACAAGTCTACTACGAGCTACGCCCTGAGGATGCAGAGATGGACAAACGGAAACTATCCCTTCACTCCTAGCATTTATTGCCTATTGGAGGAGATACACATTGTCACACACCTAACTATGAAAAGTGCTCTGTGGAACATCAATAAAACCAGAGGGCAAAGCAAGTCACAAGCAAGCAGGCCATCCTTTTCCATATCTGCTCAATGCCAAGGGCTAACAGGAGTTACTCCTAGGCGGTAGGACTGTATACTGGCTTATTGTCCTACTGTCTCTTTCTGCATTTTTCTTGGGAGTTAGGTAGTTTAATAATTCAGACCACAGGTGTGGAGGTAAACCAGCTATCTGATCTTGAGCAACTTATTTAAATTCTCGGAACCTTGGTTTCCATGCTGTAAAACAGAGGTAATGCCAGTCCCTTCTTCACTGGCTGGCTGAAAGGATTAAACAAAATGAACATCCAGAGTGAGTGCATATTACAGAACAGATACCCCAAGAATACATTATATCTACAAAAAGAAAGAAAATATGCCAAGTTACTGATGGTTGTTTTTGATGCGGGCATTGTTCCCCATCGTCTCTGCCATCCTAGCCCCTGTCACTACAAGGATCCCATCTTTACAACTATAGTTCTTCTTTCTGTATGACTGGCATGTTCCGGGTCCCTTGTTGAGGACAATGTTGGATTCTGCTTCGGAGACTAGTGGAATCATCCCCTAAATCAGGCATCCCCAACCTCCAGAATCTAATGCCTGATGATCTGAGGTGGAGCTTACATGATCATAATAGAAATAAAGTACATGATAAATGTATGTACTTGAATCACCCAGAAGCCATCCCTCCCACCCTGGTCCACAGAAAAAAATTGTCTTCCACAGAACTGGTCCTTGGTGCCAAAAATGTTAGAGGACATTTTTAAATGTCCTCTGATTTTTCTCTTCACAACTCTTCTGCGATAGTTTTGTCTCCAAGCAATGTCACTACTCCAAAGTGTATATGGGCGTGGGGCTGTAGTTTGGGATTCAGAGATTGGGATTGAGGAGAGAAGGGTGGTAAGTACTTCTTCCACACCCCATCTCCCCCATCCAAGTCCTGCCCAAGACTGAGTTTAATCATAAATATAAATATCATCATTGATCATGAAATAATCTGGCTCTTTTGAAAATACAGCCACAGAACTTGACTTGCTGACCTCTCACGACAATGCATTCCACAGATTTCATGATGGCTTTTCAGTCTTTAAAATATGGCTAAGTAAATAAATAACTTACCAGCCCCAAATTCCTACACACCCCATTTCTTCCAACATTTTGTGACGGTGACCTCTGGCAAAACTCAATGAGAAGACAGAGCGAACCAGTCATCCTCCTTTTCACATAAATATCAGGAACTCATCCCCAAAATGCATCCAGACAGCAGGCTGGAAAACACATCCGCTGCAGCTCTGGGGGGTCATTGCTGGTCCCCTCTCTTCAGGAAGCAAGAGTGTCCTAGAAGAAAATGGGAAAGGCTACCAGACCTATGATTTTGAGCCAGTTGTGGGCTAGAAATGCTATGTAAAATTTAAATAAATAACTCTACTTTCATGATACTCCACTTCAGACATTTTCAGTCACCTAAAAGGATGGGTCTCATTTCCTAATTCAACCAAAAAAGAAAACCGTTCCATTACTATGATACATTATCATCAAAAGTATTGTCAATAGCCTAACTCCTAACAGGGGTCTGTTTAACTGGAAAAGTTTCAAGCAAAGTCTCCATCCAAAAGTGAAGATTTGGGGACTTCCTTGGCTGTCCAGTGGTTAAGACTCAGTGGTTAAGTGCTTCCAGGGGGCAAGGGTTCTACCCCTGGTCAGGGAATTAAGATACCACATCGCATGTGGCACAGCCCACCCCCTAAAAAAGTGAAGGTTTTGCTGTAGTGGAGAACACCTCACTCCACCACATCTAAGCTGTGTGACTTTAGCTAAGTCTCCCACTCTCTTTGAACCTCAATTTCTCCCTCTTTGAAAGAAGGATAAAACTTTTGACTATTTTCATGGGAAACTACGCCAGGGTGAGGAGATGGTTAAGCACACACTAGAGTCAGACAGCCCAGGTCTAAAACCCTAGCTCTACCACTAATGCCTGCAGGTTTTGGGGAAGTTGTACAGCCTCTCTGCCTCAGTTTTCCAGCCATAAGGTAAGGTAGTCATATCTCCTTCCTCACAAGCTTGTAGTGATAACATGTGAGTTCATCTATGTAAAGCACTTAGAATACTGTCTGGCAGATGGTAAGCCAAATAAGCTATAGCTATCACTGTTACTATTATATATTAATAGGATTCAGCTCAGTTCAGTTCAGTTCAGTCGCCCAGTCGTGTCCGACTCTTTGAGATCCCATGGACTGCAGCACGCCAGGCTTCCTTATACATCACCAACTCCTGGAGCCTACTCAAACTCATGTCCATTGAGCCGATGATGCCATCCAACCATCTCATCCTCTGCCATCCCCTTCTCCTCCCACTTTCAATCTTTCCCAGCATCAGGGTCTTTTCCAGTGAGTCAGTTTTTTGCATCAGGTGGCCAAAGTATTAGAGTTTCAGCTTCAGCATCAGTCCTTCCAATGAATATTCAGGATTGATTTCCTTTAGGATGGATTGGTTGGATCTCCTTGCTGTCCAAGGGACTCTCAAGAGTCTTCTCCAACACCACAGTTCAAAAGCATCAATTCTTTGGTGCTCAGCTTTCTTTATAGTCCAACTCTGACATCCATACACAACTACTGGAAAAACCATAGCTTTGACTAGATGGACCTTTGTTAACAAAGTAATGTCTCTGCTCTTTAACATGCTGTCTAGGTTGGTCATAACTTTTTTTCTAAGGAGCAAGTGTCTTTTAATTTCATGGATATAGTCACAATCTGCAGTGATATTCAGTTCAGTTTAGTTCAGTCGGTCAGTCGTGTCCGACTCTTTGCGACCCCATGAATCGCAGCACACCAGGGCTCCCTGTCCATCACCAACTCCTGGAGTTCACTCAGACTCACGTCCATCGAGTCAGTGATGCCATCCAGCCATCTCATCCTCTGTCATCCCCTTCTCCTCCTGCCCCCAATCCCTCCCAGCATCAGAGTCTTTTCCAATGAGTCAACTTTTCACATGAGATGGCCAAAGTACTGGAGTTTCAGCTTTAGCATCATTCCTTCCAAAGAAATCCCAGGGCTGATCTCCTTCAGAATGGACTGGTTGGATCTCCTTCCAGTCCAAGGGACTCTCAAGAGTCTTCTCCAACACCACAGTTCAAAAGCATCAATTCTTTGGCACTCAGCTTTCTTCACAGTCCAACTCTCACATCCATACACGACCACTGGAAAAACCATAGCCTTGACTAGACGGACCTTTGTTGGCAAAGTAATGTCTCTGCTTTTCAATATGCTATCTAGGTTGGTGATAACTTTTCTTCCAAGGAGTAAGCATCTTTTAATTTCATGGCTGCAGTCACCATCTGCACTGATTTTGGAGCCCAAAAAAATAAAGTCTGACACTGTTTCCACTGTTTCCCCATCTATTTCCATGAAGTGATGGGACCGGATGCCATGCTCTTCATTTTCTGAATGTTGAGCTTTAAGCCAACTTTTTCACTCTCCACTTTCACTTTCATCAAGAGGCTTTTGAGTTCCTCTTCACTTTCTGCCATAATGGTGGTGTCATCTGAATATCTAAGGTTATTGATATTTCTCCCGGCAATCTTGATTCCAGCTTGTGTTTCTTCCAGCCCAGCGTTTCTCATGATGTACTCTGCATATAAGTTAAATAAGCAGGGTGACATTGGAGCCCCCCAAAATAAAGCCTGTCACTGTTTCCATTGTTTCCTCATCTATTTGCCATGAAGTGATGGGACCGGATGCCATGATCTTCGTTTTCTGAATGTTGAGTTTTAAGCCAACTTTTTCACTCTCCTCTTTCATTTTCATCAAGAGGCTCTTTAGTTCTTCGCTTTCTGCCATAAGGGTGGTGTCATCTGCATATCTGAGTTTATTGATATTTCTCCCAGCTTAAGAATCCTTATTATTACTATTATTAATATGTCAGCACTGTGTCTTCAAGAGATGTTTTAACAGAAAACAAGGGAAAAGGAACTAACACTTAGAATCACGTATTCTGTGAGCCATGCTCACAATAACCCTATAAGCTAGTTGTACCTTATTATCCATGTTCACATCTGAAACATTTTAGGCTCAATTAAATTAAGAAAATTATCCAAATCATAATACTGTTAGTAAAAGATAGGAATGATTTCTACATTGAACAAAGAAATTTAATGAGCACCTGCTAAATGGTGAGAGAACTGTTAAGGACAGGAAATACAAAGATAAGTGTGATCCAGTCCTAGATCCCCTAAGGGGCTTACGGAGACAGACAAGCATTGAGTTTGCTGTGTAGGTGGGAGAGAGATCAGAAAAGAGGACCTTGAAATGAGCCGGACAAGGATGGATGAGCAAGCAAGACAACCCACAGGCTGTTCTGAGACACAGAGTGGGGAGGCTGGCACGAGTGGGAGGGATGTTGGAGAAGAGTTGCTGAAGGGACGAAGACAGGTGCTGAATCTCACAGGTGGGTGGGACTTCGTCCCACAAAGGGGATCAGCAGGCGTAATTCAGGCAAAGGGGACCCCAAAGGTAAGGCACCAAAGAGAAAGACAGCCTGGTTCAAAATGGGGGCACTAAGCAGTCAGTGTTGCTGAACCCCATCTCTGATGTCCAATGTGTGGAGGAGATGGGGCTGGGAGCA
Source organism: Bubalus bubalis (assembly GCF_019923935.1). Taxonomy (NCBI): domain Eukaryota; kingdom Metazoa; phylum Chordata; class Mammalia; order Artiodactyla; family Bovidae; genus Bubalus; species Bubalus bubalis. Next base: position 36,544,585 of record NC_059167.1, on the reverse strand, counting down.
AAGAGGAGGCCAGGCTCCATCCACCCAAGGATTTTACACAGGGCCTTGGTCAGACTTGCACTTTAAATCATGATGACTGTGTGGAGGGTGGGTTTGCAGTGCCTGAGAAGAAATAAGAAACCAGCTCAGAAGACTGCTACAATAATCCAGAGGAGGCACAGAGAGGGTCTGGACCTATTGGAGAGCAGGGGTCAAGGGGTCAATCAGCAACCCACAGAAGCTCAGCGTGAGGAGGAAGAGACAGACTTTCTAGCTTGGGAGACTAGGTGGGTGAAAGGCTAACCAACTGAACAAAAAGATACAGGAGGCAGAACAAGTCTGGAGAGAGATGCTTATAACGATGAGATTGAAAAAGGTTTTGGTACCCACAATTGAGCGGCAAAGACAGACATTTAAGCAAGTGCAGTGGATAGTGGAATTGTATACAAATACGACACAGGCATTTCCTGAGGGCAGCCCCACGGCCTGAATGGTGAGGAGAGAAGCCTCTATCAGAGGCTGAGGGAGCAACTGGCTTTATTTCCATGTTGTGAGAGTCCAAGAAAGGGCTAGAAGATTCTGCAGGTCTGCTTCCGCATAACAGCCCACCGGGCCATCGCAGTCAGAGTTCACTAGTGAGCAGAAGCCACGGGGAGTTAAGTGAGATAATGAGTTCTAATCAAGATAATAGAGAAGCACAGCCACAGTTTTAGGTAGGCATATGAGGGTGCCATGTCTTCCATGATTCAGTAACTCAGAAGAGTCTTAAAAGGTTCTTTGGATTTAGGCAGGCATACTGCAGAGAATCAAGGACTTCTATTTTGAAAACATGCTAGGCTAAAAATTTTGAAATCCATCAGCTATAAAAAAAATTTTTAAAGAATAAACATACATATACACACATACTAAACACATGCACATATATATAATATAATAAGGTATATTATCTATTACACTACACATATAGATAATAATCATGTATCATGTTAATTATAATATATAGAGGTTATGTAATCATGTAGACATACATTGAAAGTGAAAGTTGCTCAGTCCTGTCCAACTCTTTGCAACCCCATGGACCATACAGTACATGGAATTCTCCAGTCCAGAATACTGGAGTGGGTAGCCTTTCCCTTCTCCAGAGGATCTTCTCAGCCCAGGGATCAAACCCAGGTCTCCCACATTGCAGGCAGATTCTTTACCAGCTGAGCCACAAGGGAAGCCCAAGAATACTGGGGTGGGTAGCCTATCCCTTCTCCAGCAGATCTTCCCCACCCAGGAATTGAACCCGGGTCTCCTTCATTGCGGCAGATTCTTTACCAGCTGAGCTATCAGGGAAGCCCCATTTTAAAAAATAAAACTGAAATAATGGCAGACCTGCTAAGAAACTAAGACTGAGATGAGAGAGTTGAGTGAGTTCAAACACAGCCATTGTGAATGACAGGAAGCCAGGTTGCAGACCTATTTGCGCAGTGCTAGGACTCATAGGGAGAAGGAAATGGCACCCCACTCTAGTACTCTTTCCTGGAAAATCCCATGAATGGTAGAACCTGGTAGGCTGCAGTCCATGGGGTCGCCCAGAGTCAGACACGACTGAAGCGATTTAGCAGCAGCAGCAGGATTCATAGGGAAAAGGCAATGGCAACCCACTCCAGTACTCTTGCCTGGAAAATCCCATGGACGGAGGAGCCTGGTAGGCTGCAGTCCCTGGGGTAGCTAAGAGTTGGATATGACTGGGCGACTTCACTTTGACTTTCACTTTCATGCATTGGAGAAGGAAATGGCAACCCACTCCAGTGCTCTTGCCAGGAGAATCCCAGGGATGGGGGAGCCTGGTGAGCTGCCGTCTATGGGGTTGCACAGAGTTGGACACGACTGAAGCGACTTAGCAGCAGCAGCAGGATTCATAGGGGGTATTCCTTCAGGAAAATGGTGAAGCAAAGAGAGCCTTTCCAGCAATAGCAAGCACAAAAGAAAACTTGGCTCTGGATTGAGGTTAAAAAAAATAATAATAATTGTCCTCTGAGATTTCAAAACACCAAAATAGGCCACACACCAGGTTCCGAGTGAGAAATCACACTAGAACACTTACAAGAAAATGTCACTTAAATAGGAAATCTACCCAGAGAAACAAACCTTCAACCCAGATCCTGCAGCATCCTCTCAGAGATAATGCCAACAAATATGAATTCACACAAACTCACAGTCAAAAATTACAAAATCTACCAGGAGAGAAGCACCCATGAACAAGAAATAATAAACAATAGAACCAGACCTATAAGGTATTCAGAAAATGGCAATATCAGATTCTAAACAAAAGGTAAGTATGCTTAATATTTTTAAACAAATGGAGCTATGAATAAGGAGGAAGAGACTAAAACAAACCAAAAAAAAAAAAAAAATGACTTGAACAAATCTGAAAAAGAACTGAGAGTAACTTGTAGTCGTGGAAATAAAATAATTGTTATTTAAAACACAGTGAAACCACAGGGATACCATCAGCCAAATCCTGAATGTGGGAAATTCCACAGGACAAATGACCTGGTTCTTCAACAACTATTCTAGATGGCAAGGAGGAAAACAAAGGGAATGGCACTGTTATAGACTGAAGGAGGCATAAAAGACCCAGCCAAATGCAACATGAGGATACTGATCCAAGTAAACCAAATCTAAAATATTGTTAAGAAATTATATTTATAGAGAACTGTCTGAGGGACTACAAATATTTATGTTGACTGTGCTACAATGAGTTTTTGTCTTAGACTGAGGGACAGTATAAGAAACAGCCGTATACCTGCTCTCCACAGTTTTCACCGTACAATACCATCTGGGATAATATAGGGTAATGATATCATTACCCTACAGTGTGCTCTTAATGAAGACCTATGGCAGGATTCGCTTTCAAGTCTCCATAGAAAAACTGCTTTTCCTAAACTGATTCATTTTTATCTCAAGGATGCTACAGCTCCTGAAACCATGACCATTTTTTCTTTTTATTTTGGTCTTTAGGAAACTCAAAATCAAATATGTAGTCCACCTCAAGCAGCTGCACAGAACAATTTGGGATATATTCCTGTGTGCTGTTTTATCCCAAATTAGCTCTATTTGCCTTTCTTGGATTCCCTTAACCGTAGAGTTTATCCTTTGCATATTTTTTATAATCTACCTCAAGGTTTAAATAAAACTGTAAACCACCCCAAATTCTTGGTGTTTCCTTTAGGAGGTACCCAAACTTTATATAAGCTTTGTGGGCTGTATAATGTACATAACACGTAGACACTCAACAAAAGTGTTTTTGTTTCAATTAAGCTATAGTTCTTTAAAGGCACAAAACTATATCTTCTTCAACTTTATATCAACTATATACAACTCTACATGTGACTTGTAGAGTTAACTGATATGTTTTGGAGTGAAAGAACTAGAGCATCATTAAGATCTCACACAATAGTGTATTTCTCTAAGCTTTACTGAATGAATGAATCAAGCTATGTTTTTGGGAGCCAGTATTTGAATCTGTGCAGTGGATTTTCATAACCTGCTAAGATACAAGGTTCTGGAGACAGAAATAGATACTGATGGGTACTTCATAGGTTAATAATACGTTCCATTGTATGCACTGCAATCCTAAATAGATTAAAAATATAGCTCAGGTTAATATGGAAGATGCAAGTCATGGCAAATTCATGAGACTCCTCCTCTTTTAAATCTATTCTGTTTCTGAAATTTTGATCAGACTCATATACTGTTCATCCTAGACTATCATGTATGGTAACTTAGCATCTGACTCCATATGAAATTTCATAGATCCCATTTTCTGTTTGTGCTTAGTTCAGTTCAGTCATTCAGTTATGTCTGACTTTTTGCAACCCCATGGACTGCAGCATGCCAGACTTCCCTGTCCAGCACCAACTCCCAGAGCTTGCTCAAGCTCATGTTTATCGAGTCTGTGATGCCATCCAACCAGCTCTACTGTCCCCTTCTCCTTCTGCCCTCAATCTTTCCCAGCGTCAGGGTCTTTTCCAATGAGTCGGTTCTTCCCATCAGGTGGCCAAAGTATTAGAGCTTCAACTTCAGCATCAATCCTTCTAATAAATATTCAGGACTGATTTCCTTTAGGATTGACTGGTTTGAACTCCCTGCAGTCCAAGGGATTCTCAAGAGTCTTCTCCAACACCACAGTTCAAAAGCATCAATTCTTCGCTGCTCAACTTTCTTTATGGTCCAACTCTCACATCCATACATGACTACTGGAAAAACCATAGCTTTGACTAGATGGACCTTTGTCGGCAAAGTAATGTCTCTGCTTTTTAACATGTTGTCTAAGTTGGTCATAGCTTTTCTTCCAAGGAACAAGCGTCTTTTAATTTCATGGCTGCAGTCACCATCTGCAATGATTTTGGAGCTCAAGAAAATAAAGTCTGTCACTGTTTCCATTGTTTCTTCATCTATTTGCCATGAAGTGATGGGACCAGATGCCATGATCTTAGTTTTATGAATGTTGAGTTTTAAGCCAACTTTTTCACTCTCCTCTTTCACTTTCATCAAGAGGCTTTTGAGTTCCTCTTCGCTTTCTGCCATAAGGGTGGTGTCATCTGCATATCTGAGGTTATTGATATTTTTCCCAGCAATCTTGATTCCATCTTGTGCTTCCTCCAGCCCAGCGTTTCTCATGATGTACTCTGCATATCAGTTAAATAAGCAGGGTGACAATATACAGCCTTGACGTACTCCTTTTCCTATTTGGAACCAGTCTGTTGTTCCATGTCCAGTTCTAACTGTTGCTTCCTGACCTGCATATAGGTTTCTCAAGAGGCAGGTCAGGTGGTCTGGTATTCCCATCTCTTGAAGAATTTTCCACAGTTTGTTGTGATCCACATAGTCAAAGGCTTTAACGTAGTCAATGAAGCAGAAGTAGATGTTTTTCTGGAACTCTTTGCTTTTTCTATGATCCAGCAGATGTTGGCAATTTGATCTGTGGTTCCTCTGCATTTTCTAAAACCAGCTTGAACATCAGGAAGTGCTTGGTTCATGCACTGTTGCCACCTGGCTTGGAGAATTTTGAGCATTACTTTGCTAGCATGTGAGATGAGTGCAATTGTGTGGTAGTTTGAATATTCTTTAGCATTGCCTTTCTTTGGGATTGGAATGATAACTGATCTTTTCCAGTCCTGTGGCCACTGCTGAGTTTTCCCAATTTGCTGGCATAATGAGTGCAGCAGTTTAACAGCATCATCTTTTAGAATTTTAAATAGCTCAGCTGGAATTCCGTCCCCTCCACTGGCTTTGTTCATCGTGATGCTTCCTAAGGCCCACTTGACTTTGCACTCCAAGATGTCTGGCTCTAGGTGAGTGATCACACCATCATGATTATCTGGGTCATGAAGATCTTCTTTGTATAGTTCTTCTGTGTATCCTTGCCACCTCTTCTTAATATCTTCTGCTTCTATTAGGGCCATACTGTTTCTGTCCTTTATCGTGCCCATCTTTGCATGAACCGTTCCCTTGGTATCTCTAATTTTCTTGAAGAGATCTCTAGTCTTTCCCAATCTATTGTTTTCCTCTATTTTTTTGCATTAATCACTGAGGAAGGCTTTCTAATCTGTCCTTGCTACTCTTTGAAACTCTGCATTCAGATGGATATATCTTTTCTTTTCTCCTTCACCTTTCATTTCATAGCTCAAATAAGACTAGAATCTAAAAAGCAGAGATGCACATGATAAGGTAGGTACTGACAATATGAGTGTCAGTTCCTGGAGAACCAGAGCTACAGCAGAAACGAGAGATGGGCTGAGAAGGCATGATGCAGGGTACCAAAAGCAACTGCAATGTCTGTGTTTATTATATTTTTTTAAGAAGAAGGATTCCCATGTTAGAGGTGAGAAAATCAAGGCTCTGAGAAGTTTAGTTACCTGAGGTCTACAAACAGAAAGTGACTGAACCAGAATTTGAATTCAGAAGTAGATACTTATTCTAAAGCTTAGTCCATACCACCCTTCAATGAAGAGAAGTATTACCAAAAAAACAGAAACAATGTTTTTGAGAGTTTGGAGGAATGAGAACAACATAGGAAAGAAAATAAAAAACCGATAGGAAAGGAAAGTAATATTTATTGAGCAGCTACTATGAGTCAAGCACTTTTACATGCCTCATCTTATTTAAGTCATACAACTGCTTTGGTAGGACATTTTTTTATCCACAGACAAGAAGAGTCTCAGAAAAGTAGCATCAACTCACACAGCAAGTAAATAGATAGCTGGGAATCAAATCCATATCTTATGACCTTCAAGTCAGGGACTTCAAAGGCCATTCCTCAAACACAAAGTACCTTCATTCTCCTAGTCATATTGGATTCTGTTCATATTTATTTCACCAAATCTCAAGAACTAGTCCAGGAAGGGGTCAAGATTACACTACAGGCAATCAGAGTTGGCCTTTGCAGAAAAGCTAGGGTGACCAATCATCCTGGCTTCCCCAGGTCTGAAGCATTTCTCAGGATACAGGACTTTCAGTTACTGAGACAATTACAGACAGATAGTGATGGGCAAACTCAGTGACTCAACCAAAGAGGGATTCATCCACCACGTGGTGGTTTAATCACTAAGTCGTGTCCGACTCTTACAACCCCATGGACCGTAGCCCGCCAGGCTCCTCTGTCCATTGGACTCTCCAAGCAAGAATACTAGAGTGGGTTGCCATGCTCTCCTGCTCCAGGAGATGTTCCCAACCCAGGGATCAAACCTGCATCTCTTATGTCTCCTGCATTGGCAGGCAGGTTCTTTACCCCTAGCACCACCTGGGAAGCTCATCTCCATGTAGAGAAGTACACAAATCACAAATACACAGTTCATATTTTTTTTTAAAAAACTGAACACTCATGTAACCAGCACCTAGATCAAGAAACAAAATACATAATACCAATCCTTCACTACCTTTCCAGAGATAAACCATTATCTTGACTTTACAACTGCCTGTTTTTGAAATGCATACAAATGAAATCATTTGCTACGTATTCTTTTCTAACTGGCTTCTTTCCCTTAAAATGTTATCTTTGTGAAATGCCACTACATGGAGCATTGGTCTGTTCTTTCTCATTGCTGTGAAACCTAACTTTGAATGAATATACTACAACTCATTTTCCATTCTAATGTTAATGATCATTTGGGTAGTTTCTGCCTTGCGGTGCCTCTATGAACTTTCTTATACATGCCTTTTGGTGATAGTATGCATGCATTTCATTGGTAATATACACTTAGGGATAAAATCACAGGGTCATGTGATAGGCTTGCAAATGTTCAGTTTCAATAGATACTGCCAGTTGGTCTTCAAACCTTAGCCATTTCTGAAGAGAGGACAACTGATAATGGAAGTGCAGATTCAGAAGAAATTCTAAAATCCAGTGAGCACATTCCCTGGTTTCTGGCTAACTTGCACTCCCATTGATTCCAATGGGCACAAAGCTCTTAATAAAGAAGGCACATCCCCTTTTTTCTGTACACCCTTCACTAACCTTACTTGCTGAAAGCAGCAATGGAATGACCAGGGGTAGGGACTCTGACTTTCAACTTACAATCTCCCTAAATCTCCTGGCTCCGAGTTGGCCAAGAATGGCAGCAGTTTGGAACATGCTTCCCAAAGGCAAAAACCTGAGTTGGGCTATGGGTCACCTACTAGCAAGACATTTCGCTTCTATGAACCAGTTTCCTTATCTGTAAATTGGCAAAGGTCATATAAAGGCCGGAGAAGGCAATGGCAACCCACTCCAGTACTCTTGCCTGGAAAACCCCATGGATGGAGGAGCCTGGCAGGCTGCAGTCCATGGGGTCGCTAAGAGTCAGACACGACTGAGCATCTTCACTTTCACTTTTCACTTTCATGCATTGGAGAAGGAAATGTCAACCCACTCCAATGTTCTTGCCTGGAGAATCCCAGGGACGGGGGAACCTCGTGGGCTGCCATCTATAGGGTCGCACAGAGTTGGACACAACTTAAGCGACTTAGCAGCAGCAGCAAATAAAGGCACGTGTCCAAGACTTGTCACTAAGAAGATTTCTATTAGTTACCTAGTTTATAACAACTACCACAAACTGGATGGTTTAAAACAATCAAAATTTATTCTCTCACAGTTCTGAAGACCAGAAGTCAGAAATCAAGGTGTTGGGAAGAATTGGTTCCTTTTAGGATCTCTAAGGGAGAAACTGCCCCATGCCTCTCTCCTAGCTGCTGGCAACTCTCGGCATTGCACAGCTTGCAGCCAGTTAAACCCAGTCTCTCTCCACACTGTCCAGGCTGTCCACACAGCCTTTTCCCCTGCATGTTCCTGTGTCCACCCTAACCCTCATCTTACATGAATCACATCTGAAAAGACCCTATTCCCAAATAAGTTCATATTTTGGGGTTCTGGTGGACATGGATGTTAGGAGACACTATTCAACCCCAAGGGACATTCAACAAACAGTAACTATCAGTATCTACTATTTTATCATTTTACTGACTGATGGATGGATGGATGGACCACTCATTCAACAGCTCACCAAATAGTATTGAATATCTACTATGTGGCAGGCACAGTGATATATGCTGGCCATACAGTCCCTGCTCTCATGGAGATTACATGTTAAGGGACCAGGAGGGAGAGCAACAAATCTATAAATAATCATATAAGCTGTCAGTGACAACAAGAAGAAAAACAACAGTGTATCTAAAAATTCCGATTTTGTCCCCTCCAATCCTGTTTGCGACCTTCTGCTCTGGGACTTTGCTGTTGTTATCACATCAGCCCTTCACTGTGCTCTTTGCAAAGGAGGACGTGAATTTTCCCAGCTATAAATGAGAAAACCTTTTCTGGATAGCACTTTCCGTTACAGTGGACAAATTAATCATGATTATTCCATAAACTGGAGACTTGTATAACTGAGGAAATTGTTCCAAATGAAAGAATAGTATGTGGGGTAGGAAGTAAATCAGATTCCACAAGTGATAATAAGACAGAGCAAAATGAGGGCAGTCAGGTATTGGGCTGCATGAATCATTTACTATAAATCCAGATGTTTACAAAATGAAAAACAGGCCAAGTCCATGACCTCGTGAACTGATGGAAGGACTGGTTAAAATATGATGGGAGAATAAATATCATGGAATTTGTTTTTTTAAGTCATGAAAAGACCATTTACCTATTTATCACCTAAAAACATGTAGGAGATAAAAAAAATATTGAAATTTTTATTTTGATCTGCCATCAAACCACTTAAATTTTTTAGTAACCAAAGTTTCAATTATTATAAATCAGTAGCACAGCATGAGTGGCTTGTTATATCATTGTGGAGAGAAAAACACTTTGTTAAGCTTGTTTCCAAGGAAATGAAACGCTTTTCAGACATGTCATTAACACTCATAAAATTCCCCGGAGCCAAGTAGAGGGCAGATGTTATTTTTCAGAATGGTCACAGACCATCAATAGAAGGAAATCTTAGTTAATTGTTTGAGTATTTATTTGCTTATTTATATTTCAAGAAATCAATTTGAGAAAGGAGACAGAATGATCTGCATTATTAAAATACATATCAAACAGGATAAAAGGAACCTATAGTTTTTTAAAAAGTGACACGTACATGGAGAATACACATATTGCAAACATGGAGAATTCATCTATTACAAACAGAAGCAAAGCACCAATGGAGTGGCAACTGTCTGCTCTTGTACATTCATGAAGCAAAGTATTTTGAACCCCCAAGGCTCCTCTTGAGTTTGTACTACCCAGAATTCATTTACATACTGACCCAGAACATTGCTGATGCCCCAAGATTCCAGTTCTTTAACTGCCTCTTCTACACACTGCACTCCCATTCATTTATAAATCCCACATTTCTCTGTATTCTCCCTGAATTGTCCTGCTTCATGATTGGATGTTTGGACCACTATTCTCAGCCTCTTCTCATCACCACCATTTTCTGGGAAACAACATCCCCACCTACCGTGCATCACCACCTAGCACTTCTGTTCTCATGCTTCGCAGTGTATCCACCTGCCTCTAAGGTGCTTACCCTGCTTCTAGGCTTGCAAGAGTTTCCCCGACCTACTCAAGGTAGGGATCATCTTGAATGCATACAAGGCAGCAAAAGTCAGGTTTTCGTGGCTTTTTTGCTATAGTAGATAGGTCTATAAAAGAGCCTGTGGGGCCCTGAAAGACAATTCTTAATTCTGCAGTGTGTTCGTTCACAGAATCACTCAGAAAGTGTTTACTGAGCCATGCTTGGTGAGAAATTACCTCGACACACTGGTAGCCTCCAAGTATATGAACACGCAAGCTCTCCCTGGGGTCATGGAACAGAAAAGCTCTCAAACTATGTTTGAATCACAGGGTTCATTAAATGAATTTAAAGCACATAGTGAGAAGCAAGGGTGAAAAGATATGGTGTAAATTATCACACTTAGTCTAGAATACAAGCAGGTGGAAGAAACCACGCAACTGGAATTCTGGGTTTAGCTTTCCCCAGGGATGCTATTGTTGCAAAGACTAGAGTTAGGGATGGGCAAGGGGACACAACAGATGAAGGTGCCTGGGGTTAAGGGTACATACTGGCTCTATCACAGCAATTCTGTCTGTCTATGGCTGTAGTTTGGCAATTAGCCTATTGAGCTGCCAGATTATATTATACTTCTTGATATAGGAAACGTGGGTCAAATGGGGTATGTCTGTGGATATCTAAATTAAGACTTCATAAATATTCAGTACTTTATGTGTATTTAGTGTATATGAGTACCTAGTAGCTACTGGGTCCTTCCAGCCTTTTCTATGTTTCACACATATGCTCTGATTAACTTTATTTGTCAAACAGGTTAAGTGTGAAAAGAACTCCATGCCTAACACATATTAATAAGTTTGATGCATTTCATTTGTTTTCTTCTACAGCAAAACTGAACATAAACAACGTGGCAAAATGTACATTAGGAGCAGCTACTGCATCCCAAGGTCTGGCAGCAGGAAGAAGATGCACTGAGCAGAAAGTAAAGACAAAGAGTGAGCTCGTGGGGATGTGGGCAGCAAAGGCACAAAGGCAGCCTGTAGGGGTTGCTGTGTGAAGTAAGACTTTAAAGTGACTGGGACCTGTCTGGGAAGCAGAGGGTTTGGGCCTTCCAGGCAGAAAAATGACTGAGCAAAAAAACCACTGAAGAGTGATCCCTCTGGCTGCCTGCAGAAAACGAGAGCATCACATGCTAAGCACAGAACTAATACATGCAAGACAGGGCTGGAGAGATGGGCAGGCCAGGAGGTGTTTGCTCTCTATCAAGGTGGAGCTGGCCGGCCTCACGGAGGAGGTAAGCAGCCTCCAGACGAGGGGACCCCAGCCTGGGCTGCGTGGTGGAGGCTCCAGGCATCACAGCTCAGGTGGCGTGGGTAGTAAAAAATCTAACACCTCACAGGTCAGGTGAGTAGGAGGTCAGTGACGTTAGGGGAGGTGGAGGGGCCCTACTCAGCGGAGGCCCACTTCACCTCCACCTCTCTGCCACGACCGAGCGCTGTGGGCTTTGTTAGAACTGTCTCAAAGTAAATGAAGCGGGTTTCACCTCTTTGCCTTCCAGCAGCTGAGAGGTGATCTCACCCAGCGGTGGACAGCGTTCAACACTATGTCATCCCACATTACGATTCCTGTTTGGTTTCTTGGGGAACAGGGGGCAGACTCAGAGCTCAGTTTTGACTTCACAAAGGGGCCCCTTTGCTCCACTCATTATGAATAAATGAGCACTCTTTCTGGGCCCCCTTTCAACCAGAGCTGATGCGGTTGTATTTATATTTGTGATAAAAGGGTAAACATACTCCAATTTCTTTAAATATCCACTGATAGATTCATAAGGAACTAGTCTAACTCCTAATTCCCAACCTATAACTGGAAGCAGAGGGAAAGCTGTAGAAAAGAAAGAAAATAAATATCTGTGAATTATAAACTGTTTGCTTCCTAATTCTTCAAGCCAGCTTCAAGTACAATGGGCTGCTCCATTCTCTTGTTCATTCACTCAACAAACTTTCTGTGAGCCCTTGATGTGTAAGCAGCACATATATTTCATACAGGGATTTGCCATCAGGCCAGGAAATGTTTATATGACATGGTTTAAGTTAATTAAATCAGAGGCAGGGTTTTTCCCCCCCCTAAATTAATAAAGCTTAAGCTTCTAGACCCTTCCCTTGAATAGATACTTTCCAAGACCCTGGGAGGGAACTTAGCAAAGAGTTTACATAGTTGTGTGTTTTATGAAATGTGCAAATGTGTGATATTTTAACTGCCACTGGCTAAGCCCCATTATATATTTCCATTTTTGTTTTTTCCTTCAGCCACAGTTCCCCTCAAGTTGGGTGGCTTTGGATTGGCTACAGGTATTTTGGGGTTCTGGCTAAGAAGTTAATTTCAGGGTACATTTGTGTTTAGCAGGACGTATATAAGTGGATCATAGTCATTCACCATGCATAGTTAAGTCACCACTAACCATCCCTGTATAGAACCTAATCCTAGGAATGCCCTTCCACCCACTGAGCTGATTTGCCCTGCATCAGGACAACAGTGTAGTGTTAAAGGTCATATCACCATCTGATGTGTCCTCTTGAACCCCATACCCAAGTATGTGGGTCACAGGAGAAACAGGTTTGATGTGGAAGGACCATAAATTAGCCTGGCTTGTCCATTCATCAGATGTGTAAAACTGAGTCCTTTGGTTGGGGACCCCAGTGTTTTGGTTGAGGAGGAGATACAAAAAGGCCCAGAGAATGAATCCCTAGCCAGGTATGCCAGGCCTACCCTGGGAGTGCTAGAAAGCCAGGGGCAATGTGGACCTAAGTGAAAGGAAGGAAGGAAGCATTGAATGCAGACAGACAGGAAAAGAATGGCTTTGTCACCTGGGAGAATTGTATGCTTTTGCTAAACTAGGTGACACTATGTAGCCCTATGACACTATGTAGGTATGTAGGGTTCTCTTTGGTCCTAAGACAGATTCATGACACAAAATTATGCCCAGTAGTTGAAGCCACATGTATACAGAATAATACTCCAGACTGTCAGAACTTACCTTGGTCATCATTTGTATCTGTAGCTTTGACTTATTTATACAAGTCTTTGAGCTTCCCTTGTGGCTCAGCTGGTAAAGAATCTGCCTGCAATGCGAGAGACCTGGGTTTGATCCCTGGGTTAGGAAGATCCCCTGGAGAAGGGAAAGACTACCCACTCCAGTATTCTAGCCTAGAGAATTTCATGGACTGTATAGTCCATGGTGTCACAAAGAGTCAGACATGACTGAGTGACTTTCACTTTCATACAAGTCTTTGGGGTGTTATTTGCTTCGCTCTGAAACCAGAAAAAAAGTCTCTGGCCTCAATGCCAGAGTAGTGTTGTCAGAATGCCACAGCTTACTTTCATGAGTGAGTCTCTGAAAGTGTGTCTATAGTATTACTGACAAGGACCCACCTCTGCCTGCCCCAAAGGCACCTACCTTCCTATTCAGGACACAGGAACATGCGGTCTTCTGCTCAGCCCCAGCTGGGAGCTCCCTCCACCAGAAGATAAACTGGGGGCACCAAATGGCGATACCAAGTTTCTAGGCTACTCTGGAGAATTTAGTCCTTCTGTGCTCTGAGTACCCTGGGTTTCCAGGGCATCACTGGCTGACAGCTCCCCTACTTACCGTGGGAAAATATTACTCATGTAGTTATGATGTATACGCTTCAGAGGTCTAAGGGAAACAAATAATTTAGAACTTTTCATAGTAATAAGTGTGAAGTAGAGTCTAGGAGACTTAAGACATAAAAAGCATACAGTCATCACAGTATCTGTAGATTATTGTCCTAGATGGATCACAATGCTTCATGAAGTCTCTGCCATGTCCCAACATCATGGTATCTGTACATTATTTTCCTAAATGGATCACGATGCTTCATGAAGTTTCTACCACGTCTCAAGCTGATGGACAGCTCCACTGCACACAGTGCTTTACATTAGATCAGTGTCATCTAGGGATGGGATACTTTGGGCAGAAAGCCCAATATGAGTAGCTTAAACTATAAGGAACTAATTATTTCACAAAACAAGAAATCAAAGATGGGGTGACTCTAGAACTGGTTAATTCAGCAGCTCAGTAATTTTTTCCACTCTACCATCGAAGGCAATGGCACCCCACTCCAGTACTGTTGCCCAGAAAATCTCATGGATGGAGGAGCCTGGTAGGCTGCAGTCCATGGGGTCACTAAGAGTCAGACACGACTGAACGACTTCCCTTTCACTTTCCACTTTCATGCATTGGAGAAGAAAATGGCAACCCATTCTTGCCTGGAGAATCCCATGGACGGAGAAGCCTGGTAGGCTGCAGTCCATGGGGTCGCACAGAGTTGGACACGACTGAAGCGACTTAGCAGCAGCAGCAGCATCCTCCATGTGCGGGGTGACCGTCCAATTCGGCTCCCCCTCATGGTGCCAAGATGCTACTGCAGCTTCAGATAATGTCGAAGGCCTTGTCTGGCAGGCAGAAAGGGCCTGCCTGCTTCCTCTCCACATGTGTGGTGTTTTTAAAAGTCAGGTTTCTGAATCTGTAAGTTACATACAGTAAAATTCACCATCTTTAAGTGATGAGTGTGACAAATGTATACAGTCACGGAGCAATCAGGGTGTAGAACATTTTTGTCATGCCAAAAAGTTCCCTCCTGTCTAACTGTAGTCAGTCACCTCCTTCCACCTCAGCACCTGGCAACCACTAATCTGATTATAGTCCCTATAATTTGTCTTTGCAAGGATGTCAGATCAATGGAAACAAACATTAAGGTAGCCATTTGTACTCAGCGTCTTTCACTAAGCGCAATGCATTTCTGTCTTGTTGCATTTCTCAGTAGTTTGTTCTATTTTATAGCTGAGTGGTGCTCCATTGTGTAGATATACCATAATTTGTTTATGCATTCAGCAGTTAATGGACATTTGAGCAGTTACTAGTTTTATCTACAATGAATAAAGCTGCTATAAACATTCACAGACAGGTCTTTGTGTGCATGTAGGTTTTCATTTCCCTTGAGTACATTCTTAGGAGTGGGATTGCTAAATTGGAAAGTTAACACACATTGCTTTTTAAGAGGAAGGAGACTTTTCACAAAAGTTCCTCTGTGTTGTCCCATGCCCCTGCCTAAACCAATCTTGGGCAGAAGGAGCAGACAGAAATGAATCAAAATCCATTTTCATGGCTATAGCTTGTGGTTATACTTAGTATTCAGTCATGTCTGACTCTTTGTGACCCCATGGACTGTAGCCCACCAGGCTCCTCTGTCCATGATCCAGATTCTCCAGGTAAAATTACTGGAGTAGGTTGCCATTTCCTCTTCCAGAGGATTGTCCCAATCCAGGGACCAAACCTGCATCTCCTGCGGCTTCTGCATTGCAGGCAGATTCTTTGCCACTGAGCCACCAGGGAAGCCCCTCATAGCTACAGAGGAAGGACAATCTTCCCTGATCATACAGCTTCCTAGGGAAACAAAATCCAGGCTTCTCCAGTCGGAAAGAAGAGAAAAATAGGTTTAGGCCAGTGCCCAATAGAGACCCACCCAGCAACCACCCTAACTCTGGACTTCTTCTATTAGATAATTAATTCCTCACCTTGAAAGCTACTTAAATCAGATTTTCTGCTGAAAGCATCCTAAATGACCCATGTGTGGCTGCCTGCAGCAGTTTTACCCTTGAGAGGGGACTGTGTCATGGCTTTTACCTCACAACAAGGGGGTCCTGACTACAGCTGATTGGACCACCGGCTGGCCAATGGTCCATGAGGGGCTCACTGAAGTGTTCCCCTTGAGATCTGGCAGAACCAATCACATAGTTTCTGGGAGAGTTTGAGCTCAAGACAGTGGGAGAGAGACAGTAAGTAGAAGAAGCATGGCTGCAGAATCAGGAGACAGATACAGAGGACTCAAGCAGAAGGGATGAGGGAAGGAGAGTAGAGGGAAGCCTTGTCACAGTGAAACAGTGGTCAGAGGGATGACAGAAGCAGTGGCAGAGGTCAACAGAATCATCTGTAGGACTCAATCATCAGATGAGGGAGCGCTAGCCATCACGTCCAGGAGAGGGTAACGGGCCCACAGCTACATTCGCAGGGGATCTCCAAGAGGCCTCTGTTTTTGCTGAGACTGCTGAGATGACAGCCAGTTTTTTTGTTTCCCCGAGCATCCACACAGAACCTGCCACCCAAGATTACCTGAGGTGATCAGAACTTGGCCCCCAGAGCTCAGTCGCCTCACAGTCCTCCAACCACAGTGCACCTGATTGTGTCCCTGAAGGCCAAAGTGTACCACGAACACTTGGTCACAAATAGAGCAGCAACTTCACCCTCCTGAACACTGTCAGCTCCCTAAGAAGGGCAGAGACCAGCACGTGTGACAGAAAAAACGAGGGTTCTCTGAGGGCTGGTTCTGAGTCCGGCACCATATGAAGTCCCTCACATGGGTTAAGTCATTAAATCCTAAGAACACTGTGATGTAGGCAGTATTTCCTTTTCCATGTTACAGATGAAGAATCAGGCCTGGAGCTAAGGTCAGCTGATCAGCTTTCACAGCCAAGATGGCAAAGCCTTTTCTGGGGCTGAGCTGCTCCCACTTTCAGCTTAGGATCAGGGACCCTGGAGGGGACGGAGCACGGAGAGACAGAGCGGCAGAGCAGGCGGAAGAGCCTCTCAGTCCCACTGGAAGCTGGGGAGGACACCCAGCTGATAAGGAGCCCAAGCTACACACCTGCACACACGTTTCCAACCTCCAGCCCAATAAAAATGTCTCCGACTTCAGAGTTCTGACCCAAGGATTGAACGAGACCTTGGGCCAAGAGGAAGCAAGCAATTTAGACTCGAGAATTTGTTCTTTATGGCCTCCCAATGCAAAATGCAGACTGTGGCCCAGCAGCACAGGCATCAGCTGATGCTTACTTGAGGTGCAAGGCTGTAGCCCCTCCTGAGATACAGCAAAGCCACATGTGTATTTTACAAGGTCCACTGGTGATACACAGGTACTTACAATTCTAAGATGCTCTGCTCTAAGGAGACAGGGAGTCTTTGGTATAACAGACAGGGGTAGGGAAGAGAAGTGGGGCCAGGTCTTCTCTTATTTTATCCTAGTCCAAACAAGACTGGCCAGTGTATTTTTCAGCCCTTTTATTTAATGATGTCAGGATATATCCACCTCTGCACTGTGGGGCTGGTATTCTGAATGCCCATTTAACAAGAAAAACAGGAATTATTTTTTTCCTTACAAATTGCTTTCCTGAATCTCCTATATGTGTTTCATCTATTCTCCCTGGCTATGTGTGTTTTTGTGTGTGGAAAAAGCAAAGCTTAAATGTCAGAAGGAAGGGATCAGATTCCCTGTCCTCTTGCCAACCGAGAGCACATTTACTAGTCTCTTCCCTCCATTAAACGTTAAATGATGTTTATGAAGCACCCACATGGGCCTGGAGCTTTTCTCAGTGCTTAAGGTTGCCAGGTGGCCAGCATAATGGCATTACCCTTTATTTGAACTTTCTACTCCGGTGTTCTTGCAGGCTCTGCAGGAACACAAGCAGACTCAAATTTAAAGTGAGAACCAAGAATGGGGATAGACATGACACATGAGAAGTAGTTCCTGATTCTTAATCAGGTAAACCAGTGGGCCGTGCCTGGTCAGTTTCACCTTATCAGCGCTGTCCAAGAGCTGTCCTCAACTTCTCTGGCTGTCCCCCACCCTGCCTGAGCCCTGCCTGCTCCCTGCTATCTAGAGGAAAATTAGACAACCCCACAAATGCTGAAAAGGGTATCAAAATAGACCAGCTTTTCCTATGACTATCTCACAGATGACATGACCAGGTTCACCATGTACTGGGCTTCCTGACTTAACAGAACGTGCATTTTAAACCAGACCCAGCCTGAAAATCCAGATGATATAGTCACTACAATTGCTAACCAGGTCAATATAGAAATGAGCATTTTATCCTAACACACGTGGGGAAAAGATCCACTTCTTCGAAGAGGAACTGTATCCTTTCTTTTGTGTCCAAACCTGCAGTCTTTCAACATAACATACTGTTCAGCATAACAAATGCTATGTAAACTTAGGGTGGGTAATTATCTTCCTATCATCACCAGGAACTGAGATATATAACATATAAAAGTGGACTGTAACGTCCTCCTACTCTAAAAGTTAGTAAACTAAGCATTCACTCCAGGAAAGCAGTCAGAGGTTCCTTCACAGAAACCCATCTGCAGAGCAGGCAGGAAGGAGGAGGAGGGAGGGGGAGCTTGTGCACCACCAAACCCATGCCCTCCTCTGTCTTGGCGTCTTCTGCTCCATTTAGGAGAATGCTTTCTGTCCAGTAATGATGAACCCAACGCCATGTGAATGAGATTTGCAGGTGTGAGTGGGAGGCTGCCGGGGCAAACCCGGATGAATGAGAATGTGGAGAGAGGAGGGTTTCTGGGACAGAAGCAGAAGCAAAGGTCATGCTTGAATGAGCAAAAAAAAAAAAAAAAAGACAGACGCCTCTTTCTGAGGGAGTGTAGATAGGTCATCCCAAGAAGCAACTGAGAGCTCTGAGCTTCTGTCAGGGAAGGATGCAACAAAGTGAGCGACCTCTTCAGCAGACAAAAAGAGTCAGAATTGTCTGAAGGCTTGCAAAGTTGGCCAAACCCATGGGAGCCACCTCCCTAGCAGCTCAGGTAACACAGCAGTCTTGATAGGTTAAGCCCCATGAAAGCAAATGAATGGATAAATCAAGGACGCAAATGCCTGTGTGCATACACAAACAGTGCGTGCGTGAACGAACAGTGCGTGCATGCACAAACAGTGCGTGCGTGTACGAACAGTGTGTGCGTGCCTGCATGCTAAGTCACTTCAGTTGTGTCCGACTCTGCGACCCTCTGGACTGTAGCTTGCCAAGCTCCCTCTGTCTATGGGGATTCTCCAGGCAAGAATACTGGAGTGGGTTGCCATGCCCTCCTCCAGGGCATATTCCTGACCAATGGATTGAACCCTGGTCTCCTGCATTGCAGGCATATTTGTTGGCATCTGAGCCTCCAGGGAAGCCCCCACATAGTAGGCACTAATTTAATAGTTACTGAATGAATGAGTAGGTGGATGAGTCAGTTCAAGCTTCAGAGCCAAACATTTGGTCCAGGAACTATGTCAATTCATTCATTAGTTCATACAGCACATTTATTTTGAGAGACCACTTTGTATCTTTTTTTTAAATTGAAGGATAATTGCTTTACAATATCCACTTTATGTCTTGAACTATGCAGCAACTCAAGACAGAAAAGGTCTGCCCTCCAAATTTCTAGTGGGGAGACAGAGAAATAAATACATAAGAAAATAGATAATTAGATAATTTATAAGCAACAGCGAGTGCTATAAAGAAACTAAAATGTATTGTTAGACTAGAGCAGAGGTCAACAAACTTTTTCTGTTAAGGGTCAGAGAGAAAATACTTTGGGTTTTGTGGGCCAAATAATCTCTATTGCAATTATTCAACTCTGCCATTGTAGCCTGGAGGTACCTTGGACAATATGTAAATAATTAACATGGCTTGTATTCAAATAAATCTTCATTTATGGACACTGAAATTTTAATTTCACATAAATTTTATGTTACAAAACATTCTCTTTTTTTAACCATTTAAAATGTAAAAACCATTCTTGACTCTCAGGCCATATAAACATAAGTAGATGGCCAGATATGGCCCCTAGGCTGTAGTTTGTACACCCCTGAAACTGCATGACAGGGCAAGGAGTAGAGGGGGCTCTTCCAGGAAGGTGACATTTAAGCCTAGATTAGCATGAGGAGAAAGAACTAGACATGTAAAGTGGAGGGAAGAACTTTCTAGGCACAAGAAGGCAGGGTGCAAAAGTATGTGCATATGTATGTGTGTGTGTGTATATACACACACACACACACACACACACACACACATATAAACACATCCACAGTACTATCCATCACAGACAGGTGTTGAATAGTGGTGAGGGAAAACAGATCTAGAAACATCTGTGTCCCCTACCTGACCATGATTTGGAGCCATGAGGTTGAAGGCAATCCTGGTCACTGGGCTCGTCAGCCAGGTGTGCAGCTCCACACTTTGATGAACCAGCATGTCTCTAAACAAAACAGATTCTGGCTTTACTCACCCTTGTTTCTCTTCTGCAGACTTCCTCATTGTTCAAGATTGCCATTAGATTTTTAAGCAACAGCATCTTTCTAGAAAATTTGTGGGAAAAGCAGTTCACAAAATGAGGTTGTGCTTGTTTGTTTTGTTCAGGGTTTACAACTTTTTGAGTGTTATGGTTTGATTCCTGGATTCTAACCAACATTGACAAGCCTGGTGCATTTCATGGGAGTGTTTGAACATAATCTCATTAAATACAAATTATCAAAAGTCTTCTGGAATTGTGTATGCAAGGGGAGGGCTTCCCTGGTGGCTTATCAGTAAAGAATCCACCTGCAGTCCTGGAGACGCAGGAGATGCAGATTTGATCCCTGTGTCAGGAAGATCCCCTGGAGAAAGGAATGGCAACCCACTACAGTATTCTTGCCTGGAAAATCCCATGGATAGAGGCGTGGAGAGCTACAGTCCATGGGGTTGCAAAGAGCTTTACATGACTGAACAGACGCACTCATGTATGCAAAGGGAAATTGGACAATTCCATCCATCAACCACACACCATGAGAGCTAGGGCTACCATCAAAAACTAGGTGAAACAGGTACTTGGAAGCCCCTGCTATACCTTCTCCAACCCGCACCACGTAGGGATACAGCATAAGGGGATGACAGAAACAGCCAGCCCCAGGTAAAAGGAACTCGTCTTTGAAGCATATTGTTCTGATTCATTGGTTTCTGGCCCCTATAGCCTTTGGACTTGAATCAATTCCTGTTCTTGTGGAAGCTACCCAGGTCCATATTTTCCCCTTTCATATGTGGATTTTTACTTTGTTGATTAACATTTCTTGCACGGAATTAAGGCACAGAATAGCATCTCAATCCTTTGTATCCCCAATTGGGGGGCAAAGCAACTCAGCAGTTTTCAAGTCCTGGCAGCATCAAAAGAGCATCTGTAATCAATTACCACCTTCCCCTCACCCCATTTCTCACCATCCATTGCTTAAAAATGGCTAACTTATTTTTTTCCCTCATATCCTTGTAAAAACACATGCACACACCAACACACACATGTGCTCCCAGGCTGAAATCACAAGTGCCAAAGCTCAGCCTGGAGAGAACGTTTATGACTGGGTTATACATCCCTGAAAATAGGGGTTTATAATGGAAACACTGACAGATCATTAACTATAATAGCATAAACCGAGGCACAGAATTTTCACGTTGTCTCCATTTTGTTTGTGTCAGCAGGATTTCCAGGCCCAGAATCTGGTGGGAGCTTACGAGCTGTGCCTGAATGTGTGAGGCAAATTTGAGGGCAAGAGGACAGCCTGGAGAAAATAGCTCAGGTCTAGAATATTCTGTGATGTCTGAATTCGAAATGATCACGGGAATCTCAGCAGGGAGAAAGCACTACCTAGGCTGGAAGCCTAATCTCTCTCAGCCACTCATCTCCAATGACCTGCTGCTCCTTGCCCTGAGCTTGACTTTTACTGGTATGTACTTAGTTGTGTCCAACTCTTTGCAACCCCATGGACTGTAGCCTTCCAGGCTCCTCTGTCCACGGGGATTCTCCAAACAAGAATACTGGAGTGGGTTGCCATTTTCTCCTCCAGTTTACTGATATAAAGAAGCAAATTAGAGCAACTGGTTAGTTATCTGATACATGGAAACTATCCCCAGTCAGGTCTTCATTCTGGATCTCAGTCTCTCCTAGGAGGAGATGTATCCACCAACTGATCACCAGTGTTTGGAACATTGACACATAGTAAACACTCAATATGTATTTGGTGCTGCACGCACAGCTGGATGGATCTATGAGCTAATGAAGGAATTATTGTTGTTGTTGTCGTTCAGTCGCTAAGTCATGTCCAATTTTTGCAACCCCAAGGACTACAGCACACCAGGGTTCCTATCCTTCACTATCTCCCAGAGTTTGCTCAAACTCATGTCCATTGAGTCAGTGATGCCATCCAACCATCTCATCCCCTGTCTCCCCCTTCTCTTCCTGCCCTCAATCTTTCCCAGCATCAGGGTCTTTTTCAATAGGTGGTTCTTTGCATCACGGAGCCAAAGTATTGGAGCTTCAGCATCAGTCCTTCCAGTGAATATTCAAGGTTGATTTCCTTTAGGATTGAGTAGTTTGATCTCCTTGCTATCCAATGGACTCCAAAGAGAACTGATCTCTTTTGGCTTCACTCAGGTTTCTCATCTGTGCAATGAGGGGGTTCAACACCATCAGTGGTTCTCAACTCTGCTTGCACACTGAAATGATGCTGAATCACATTACAAACAGACTAACACCTGGATCCTACCCCCTGACCAAATAAATCAGAATCTCTAGACATGTGGCTTGAGCAGCAATAATTTGAAAAACTCCCCAGGTGGTTCTAATGTAGACTAGACAGTTCCAAAATTTCTTTCTGTGTTTCTAATTCTATGGAGTTTAATTCAGCTCATGAAATTCAAGGCCTAGAATTTGTCTCTCCTCAGTTCAGAGAGGGCTTCCCAGGTATTTAGAATCCACCTGCCAATGCAAGAGATGCCAGTTGGATCCCTGGGTTGCGAAGATCTCCTGGAGAAGGAAATGGCAACCCACTCCAGTATTCTTGCCTGGGAAATCCCATGGACAGAGGAACCTGGCAGGCTACAGTCCATAGGATCACAAAGAGTTAGACATGACTGAGCAACTGAGCACACACGCATACAGTTCAGAGATAAAAGGAGCAAAAGTGAAATCACATGGAGAAATTACATTTAGGAAACAATAACCATTTATCGAACTCCTCCTCAGTGCCATGCTGTGCATTGCATGTATTATCTCCAATCCCTCTGACAGGTGGCATTATCCCATCATCCCTGTTTTGCAGATGCGGAACCTGCAGATGAGGAACAAAGTGAATTATCCAAGAGATAAGGAGTCATCCAGGAGAGGCCGCCCTCCCCAGCTGCCATGGGGCATTGTCAGTCAATCCTTTTCAGAATTAAAGGGTGTTTGGCATCGGCAATGATTTTATGTTCAGGCTGAGTGTTGGAAGAAAGAGAAGTGAGAACTTCAAGACACACCACACAAAACTGTGAGGCTTGGGGAGGAGGACTTCTCTCCCACCCCTGCTCCCCTCCAACATGAAAAAGGACAAGCCTGCTGCTCCCCCAGGCCTGGGCCAGCTGTCAGAGATGAGCCCTGATAAAGGCCCTGGGCCTCCTCCTTGAATTCCTTTGTTCCAGAACCCATCCCATTAGAAAAAGGTCACACATCTTTGGCCCCTTTTAATTTCAGGGGTGGAGAGGTAAAAGCCCAGTCGGGGAAACATGTGCAATTATGAGCAATTACTTAAACGGCTTTCAGACAAGCCTTGGCCCTCCACCAGCAGGCAGAGGGGCCAGCGTCTGCGTTTTGTAGGCGAGAAGGAGAGAGGGTGGGAAGGTAGGGACGGGGGAGGGGAGACAGCAAAGCCTTTTGTCACTGGGCTACAAAAATAAAAAAAAAAAACATTGGTATTTCCTGCCACCAGACTAGCTGACACTAACCAGCCCTGCGCAGGGGAACTATTCACTTAAAAGTCATCGTTTCCTTTACTTATCTGCCTCTAAAGAAACAAATCTATTAGCAGCAAGAAATCACTCCAGCGGCTTTAACTAAGTGCTTCCCCCGTTGAAAATGCCAAAGCCCTAGCCTTCAGCTCTGCCCGCCATGCCCTGGCCTCCACTCCTCCCCAGCAGCTGCTCTGAGCTGGCCCGTGTCAGGGCGTCTCTGGCCACTACAGATAACAAGGGCCATTACATTCCAAATCCTTCCCCAACCTCCACCCCTCCCTTCCGCCAAAATCCCAAACCCAATTTCTCCCTGGCAGATCAAAGGCTGCCCGAGCTACAGGAGAGCTCACTCGATCAATAAACTCCTGACACGGGAATAAACAGAACGATACAATATTTTCCTTCAGGATTTATTTGGTCCCTGGAATAGCTGTGGCTTGCTATGCCTTTCCTTTTGAGACCAATGGAGATTTGGTGTAGAGCTGAAAATAGTTTGCTCTCTGAATTAAAAATCAAACCCCCCGATAGCCCCCCAAACACTTTTCTAGTCTTTGTTGGCCTTAAACACACAAACTGTAAGGGGAAGCCTGGTGTTACAGTTGGACTTTTTAGATCTTCCGAAAAGCAACTTGCCTTCCACGCCGACTCAGTGTGCAAGAGTTACTGGAGAGCTACCTAAGCAAGGCAGCCGCATTTTAATAATTAACTTGGCAATTTAGAAACTATAGTAAAAATTAATATGCTTCTCCCATTGTTCATCCTAAAGAATTCTAAAGTACTCCACAGACAATGATCTGAAACTATGGATAAAAAAGTACAATGATTCAAAAAAAGTTAAATGCAAGGATGCTGTGCATTTGGGATATACCAATTGTTTTTAAAGGATATTCATTTTAGAAATCAATCCCATTGACTCCTCTATCACTCTCCTATGACTGTTTCTTTGATACTGAAATCCTTAACTCATGAAATTGGAGAAGAGAGAATACGTAGAGCTGAGTTGCTGAAATAGTCCATGGAACTCATTTAGTATCTAGCATCTAGGTGGCCCCATTAATTATGATGTTACATTTACTCACACATGCCTTCATGTGTATCACATGTATATTACAATTTTAGAAATAAAGTTTTGTATCTTCCTTCTTTGTAAGATACATAAATGTGTATTTAGATCAATTTGAGCTTGTCATTAGTTTGGAAAACGTTCCACAAAGATTACTGAGGTATGTTGTTGTTGTTGTTTAGTTGCTAAGTCACATCTGACTCTTTGCAATCCCATGGACTGCAGCCTGCCAGGCTCCTCTGTCCATGGGATTTCCCAGGCAAGAATACTGGAGTGGGTTGCCGCTTCCTTCTCCAGGGGATCTTCTTGATCCAGGGATCAAACCCATGTCTCCTGCATTGCTGGCAGACTTTTTACCACTGAGTTACCTGGGAAGCCCCAGAGGGACTTCAGTATTAATACTATTATTAATATTAATTTAATGTTAATCCATCCTAATTTAGACTCCAGATAAGCAAAGTAGATCAGCAGCATAGGCCAGAAGATGAGAAAAACAAGGGGGAAAACGGTGTCTTGGGATACAATGACAGTAACAGCTTAAGCCTAGAATACAGACAATAGTGTGTGTCAACTTGACCTCTATAGCCTACAAGAAGAATGGAGACTCCTTGCCAAGCTGTCTGTATATTTTCTCCTACAGAACGACTTCAGATTGACAATTACCGTTTATTGAGAGCTCACATTTACCCGGCAAAGAGTGAAGCACTTGACAAGCTTTACATTATTTCCTTTAGTCCTCACATAAGAGTCCGATGAAATAGGTACCATTTAACTGATGAGGTATGTGGTCCTAAAGAGGTTAACTGTCTTCCCAAGCTCACATGGAAGTGACTGGAAATGCTGGGATTTGAATGGAGGCATCTGACTTCAGAGCTGGCATGTGAACTGCCAGCCTGAGACAACAGCCTGCAAGTTCCCTCCCAGCCCAGCACTTTAAACTTCCACCAAGAGGCAGTAGCCTTTCTCTTCCATAACATCTTCCCCAGTCTTCTCCGTCCAAACTTTTATATGACCTGAGCAATGGATATGTTTACATTGACTATCTCCAAGTATATTCATTATTTTTCAAACACTTTTCCCTTATCCTTGTATTTCTGTCAATTAAGCCAGGAGAAAATCAACATTTCACAGAGGAGAGCATGGATGATTAAGTGCATTGGTGGGGACCTAGAAGTGGGTCTAGCAATACCATGTACCTTTAGGTTTGTGACCTTCAGGAAACACATCTTTTACATTAATTTCCTTAGTTTTCAAGTGCACCGTTTTAAAGAAGCCTGGCATGATTTATTGATGTCTGTCTCCCAGCAGGAGTATTTTCCTTTTCCTCCTCTTAGCACAATGATTTGCACTAATCCTTTAGAGGAGCAGTGGAGAAGTCTTTTGTTCTATTAAGGTAACATGCAGCTGTCTTTACACCCAGTGTTTAGTGACTACTTTGCCAGCGCTTTCAAGTAGTTCACCATGAAAGTTCAGAGTCAAACAGTCTTTGGATGCATGCATACCATGTCGTTGCTGTTTAGTCACTAAAGTCATGTCCAGCTCTTTTGCAACCCCATGGATTATAGCCCACCAGGCTCCTCTATCCAGGGATTTCCCAGGCAAGAATACTAAAGTGGGCTGCCATTTCCTTTCTCATGGAGATCTTCCTGACCCAGGGATCAAACCCGAGTCTCCTGCTTGGCAGGCGGATTCTTTACCACTGACCCACCAGGGAATCTCACACATATACCATCAGATCAGATCAGATCAGTCGCTCAGTGGTGTCTGACTCTTTGCAACCCCATGAATCGCAGCACACCAGGATCCCTGTCCATCAGCAACTCCCGGAGTTCACCCAGACTCACGTCCATCAAGTCAGTGATGCCATCCAGCCATCTCATCCTCTGTCGTCCCCTTCTCCTCCTGCCCCCAATCCCTCCCAGCATCAGAGTCTTTTCCAATGAGTCAACTCTTCGCATGAGGTGGCCAAAGTACTGGAGTTTCAGCTTTAGCATCATTCCTTCCAAAGAAATCCCAGGGCTGATCTCCTTCAGAATGGACTGGTTGGATCTCCTTGCAGTCCAAGGGACTCTCAAGAGTCTTCTCCAACACCACAGTTCAAAAGCATCAATTCTTCAATGCTCAGCCTTCTTCACAGTCCAACTCTCACATCCATACATGACCACTGGAAAAACCATAGCCTTGACTAGACGGACCTTTGTTGGCAAAGTAATGTCTCTGCTTTTCAATATGCTATCTAGGTTGGTCATAACTTTCCTTCCAAGGAGCAAGCGTCTTTTAATTTCATGGCTGCAGTCACCATCTGTAGTGATTTTGGAGCCCAGAAAAATAAACTCTGACAATTTCCACTGTTTCCCCATCTATTTCTCATGAAGTGATGGGACTGGATGCCATGATCTTCGTTTTCTGAATGTTGAGCTTTAAGCCAACTTTTTCACTCTCCACTTTCACTTTCATCAAGAGGCTTTTGAGTTCCTCTTCACTTTCTGCCATAAGGGTGGTGTCATCTGCATTTCTGAGGTTATTGATATTTCTCCCAGCAATCTTGATTCCTGCTTGTGTTTCTTCCAGTCCAGCGTTTCTCATGATGTACTCTGCATATAAGTTAAATAAGCAGGATGACAATATACAGCCTTGACGAACTCCTTTTCCTATTTGGAACCAGTCTGTTGTTCCATGTCCAGTTCTAACTGTTGCTTCCTGACCTGCATACAAATTTCTCAAGGGGCAGATCAGGTGGTCTGGTATTTCCATCTCTTTCAGAATTGTCCACAGTTTATTGTGATCCACACAGTCAAAGGCTTTGGCATAATCAATAAAGCAGAAATAGATGTTTTCCTGGAACTCTCTTGCTTTTTCCATGATCCAGCGGATGTTGGCAATTTGATCTCTGGTTCCTCTGCCTTTTCTAAAACCAGCTTGAACATCAGGAAGTTCACGGTTCACATATTGCTGAAGCCTGGCTTGGAGAATTTTGAGCATTACTTTACTAGCGTGTGAGATGAGTGCAATTGTGCAGTAGTTGGAGCATTCTTTGGCATTGCCTTTCTTTGGGATTTGAATGAAAACTGACCTTTTCCAGTCCTGTGGCCACTGCTGAGTTTTCCAAATTGGCTGGCATAATGAGTGCAGCACTTTCACAGCATCATCTTTCAGGATATGGAATAGCTCAACTGGGATTCCATCACCTCCACTAGCTTTGTTCGTAATGATGCTTTCTAAGGCCCACTTGACTTCACATTCCAGGATGTCTGGCTCTAGGTCAGTGATCACACCATCGTGATTATCTGGGTCGTGAAGATCTTTTTTGTACAGTTCTTCTGTGTATTCTTGCCATCTCTTCTTAATATCTTCTGCTTCTGTTAGGTCCATACCATTTCTGTCCTTTATTGAGCCCATCTTTGCATGAAATGTTCCCTTGGTATCTCTGATTTTCTTGAAGAGATCCCTAATCTTTCCCATTCTGTTGTTTTCCTCTATTTCTTTGCATTGATCGCTG
The DNA here is from genome assembly GCF_019923935.1 of Bubalus bubalis. Classification (NCBI taxonomy): domain Eukaryota; kingdom Metazoa; phylum Chordata; class Mammalia; order Artiodactyla; family Bovidae; genus Bubalus; species Bubalus bubalis. The sequence goes on along the minus strand of NC_059167.1, from coordinate 36,516,381 downwards.
AAGAAGGCTTTCTTATCTCTTCTTGCTATTCTTTGGTTTGGAACTCTGCATTCAGATGTTCATATGTTTCCTTTTCTCCTTTGCTTTTCGCTTCTCTTCTTTTCACAGCTATTTGTAAGGCCTCCCCAGACAGCCATTTTGCTTTTTTGCATTTCTTTTCCATGGGGATGGTCTTGATCCCTGTCTCCTGTACAATGTCACGAACCTCATTTCATAGTTCATCAGGCACTCTATCTATCAGATCTAGGCCCTTAAATCTATTTCTCACTTCCACTGTATAATCATAAGGGATTTTATTTAGGTCATACCTGAATGGTCTAGTGGTTTTCTCTACTTTCTTCAATTTAAGTCTGAATTTGGCAATAAGGAGTTCATGGTCTGAGCCACAGTCAGTTCCCGGTCTTGTTTTTGCTGACTGTATAGAGTTTCTCCATCTTTGGCCACAAAGAATATAATCAATCTGATTTCAGTGTTGACCATCTGGTGATGTCCATGTATAGAGTCTTCTCTTGTGTTGTTGGAAGAGGGTGTTTGTTATGACCAGTGCATTTTCTTGGCAAAACTTTATTAGTCTTTGCCCTGCTTCATTCCATATTCCAAGGCCAAATTTGCCTGTTACTCCAGGTGTTTCTTGACTTCCTACTTTTGCATTCCAGTCCCCTATAATGAAAAGGACATCTTTTTTGGGTGTTAGTTCTAAAAGGTCTTGTAGGTCTTCATAGAACCATTCAACTTCAGCTTCTTCAGCATTACTGGTTGGGGCATAGACTTGGATTACTGTGATATTGAATGGTTTGCCTTGGAAACGAACAGAGATCATTCTGTCATTTTTGAGATTGCATCCAAGTACTGCATTTTGGACTCTTTTATTGACCATGATGGCCACTCCATTTCTTCTGAGGGATTCCTGCCCGCAGTAGTAGATATAATGGTCATCTGAGTTAAATTCACCCATTCCGGTCCATTTGAGTTCGCTGATTCCTAGAATGTTGACATTCACTCTTGCCATCTCTTGTTTGACCACTTCCAATTTGCCTTGATTCATGGACCTGACCTTCCAGGTTCGTATGCAATATTGCTCTTTACAGCATCGGACCTTGCTTCTATCACCAGTCACATCCACAGCTGGGTATTCTTTTTGCTTTGGCTCCATCCCTTCATTCTTTCTGGAGTTATTTCTCCACTGATCTCCAGTAGCATATTGGGCACCTACTGACCTGCGGAGTTTCTCTTTCAGTATCCTATCATTTTGCCTTTTCATACTGTTCATGGGGTTCTCAAGGTAAGAATACTGAAGTGGTTTGCCATTCCCTTCTCCAGTGAACCACATTCTGTCAGATCTCTCCACCATGACCCACCTGTCTTGGGTTGCCCCATGGGCATGGCTTAGTTTCATTGAGTTAGACAAGGCTGTGGTCCTAGTGTGATTAGATTGACTAGTTTTCTGTGAGAAAAATATACCATATACCATACCTCTCAGCAAACTCACCCAGAATGGCCTACCTGCCTAAAGACAGAACTTGGCATCCTTGGCCTAAAAGTGATCAACACCACTGGCCTACCTTGTGGAAAAAAATCTCTGAGCAAAACCCTACAAAACCATAGTGGTGGGGGTTGGGGGGAAGACCAAACCAGCCAAAAGAGAAACATTTTCCTCCACCAAGGAAATCAGCCAGGTGTGGCTGAAGTGGGACAATGGGGCAGGGGCTGGAGGCTCTGGTGTCATCTCTGGCAGATAATGGCCTCACGGGGGCCCTCACCTTGATGAATGTATCTAGGGTTTGTCGGCTTCTCAGTGCCCTGGTTCATCCCTAAAGAGTGATCATCACCATGTTGGTGACTTATTCAGTTTGCTGCTATCTCTTTTGACTGACTGCAATTCTAGCCCAAGTCAAGCCTTTCTTTGGACCAGAGTTGAAAAATAATAGCACCTGGCATCTCAACCATCTTTGGCCTTGAAGGAGAAGACTCCCTCTTCAATGCTCAGTCATTGAAAAGAATTCATGAAGTCATGAAAAGAATTCCTCTAGATGCAAAAGTACCTCCAAACCCAAACCACCTCCTTGGACTCACCCCTTTTGGCCTTCACTGCCTTAAATATTCACACCATATTTGAATATTTAATTCTACAATGCAGTATTTTTTCCTATCATCTTTTTTAAGACTTTGACAAATTATGTACTTACTTAATCTAAACTGTGCAGCTCCATAAAATGTTTATGTACTCTTCTGAGGCAGAAGGGCTTCCCAAGTGGTTCAGTGGATAAAGAATCCGCCTGCAATGCAGGAGATGCAGGAGACACCAGTTTGATACCTGGGTCGGGAAGATCCCCTGGAGGAGGGCATGGCAACCCACTCCAGTATTCTTGCCTGAAAAATTCTGTGGACAGAGGAGCCTTGCAGCTTACAGTCCACAGGGTCACAAAAAGTCAGACACAACTGAAGTGACTGAGCACGCACACACGTTGAATACAGTAGATAGACAAGATTGTCCTAGCAAACACAGCGAAAACTGACTTGCCCAATGAGTGAGCCTCCATGAAGAGTAACATTTTTTCGGAATATACCTTTCCATTGAGTTTCTCAAATATCACAGGATTCTGCTAACTAAACAGGAGCCTCAAAGTGTCTCTGTGGGAGCCACTGTGAGGCAACCCTCTGCTGTCCCACATGCCTGTGACCACAACATATCTGTCCTGTCCACTGACACATGTTCCCTGGGTTCCTCACAGCCAAAGGCACATCTGCCTAAACAGGCTAAATGAATTCTTGGCCTTGTAACCAAAGAAGGATAACCAACCACTGGTGTTTGACCCCATGACCTTGGCCTCGTTACCACCATGCCTTCCCCAACAGAGTTAAAGAGCTGTATTGCTGTGGTCACATCACCTGGCAGGAAACTGCCAAGGGTCTGAGTCCTGTGTGGGCCGGAAAGTCAGAAAATTAAGGCTGAAATACTGCCAATGTGTCTATTTCTAGGAAGCAGTGTACTTCATATACCATGTTCCTATTTTCAAAAATATCAAAATTGCTACAGATTGAAAGCAGTTGATTTTAAGCCTTTAATAGAAATATAAGACTGTGTATTTAACAGGTATGTAAATATATACATGTAACACATTATAGATATTTATATATTAAACCACACATACATTATTTAAATGTATATATTATATTTTTTATATAATTATATATAATATATATATAATTTTAGAAACTTCTGGAGGAGAAATTGAAATAGATGTTTCAAAAGCTTTCTAGTGACTCCATTTTACTTTCGTCCACCAGGAAGATGAATAAAATGAGGACTTTTTGTGTGTTTTCCAAAGTAAGTTCAGTTCAGTCGCTCAGTCGTGTCCAACTCTTTGTGACCCCATGAATCGCAGCACGTCAGGCCTCCCTGTGCATCACCAACTCCCGGAGTTCACTCAAACTCATGTCCATCGAGTCGGTGACACCATCCAGCCATCTCATCCTCTATCATCCCCTTCTCCTCCTGCCCCCAATCCCTCCCAGCATCAGGGTCTTTTCCAATGAGTAAAGTTACCACCAAAATTCTAGTGTTCCTTTTCCTGGCAAGTTCCCTTTGATTAGTCTCCTGAACTTTCTCTCAGGTGCCTGAGGGGCAAGGCATCAACCTACATTAATTGGAAGCCTCCGTTCTAGGAGACTTCAGTAGAGTTTGATCATGGAACTATTTCCTCCCGTGCCCCCTCTTCCCCTCCCTAACCCTTTGCCCCTTGTCTCCATCTTCTCGCCAAGACCTCACCCTGCACCACTCTCCTTTCCCCACATCATGTTCCTGGCATGAGGGCCTTCTCCCCTTGAGCACACCAAGCTCCTGCCTGCCAATAGGTGCTTGCATTTGCTGTTCACTCTACCTGAAAGACCCATCTCTGTCTTCTTCTCATCTTTCATTTCTTACTTTCATAATTACTTGCCCAGAAACACTTCCAGGATCTCCACACGGGAGTCAGTGCCCTACCTCCGCCGTTATTCTCCACTACATCACCCCAAGACTTTTCTTGAGAGTACTTACAATCATCAAGCAATATTCTGAGTATATTTATTCACTTTTAGCCCTCTCCTCCTTCAAGAATGTAAGTTCCACAAAGGGGGAACTTTATCTACTTTTTGCAGTCTCAAATATCCAGTGGCTAGCACACTGTAGGAGCAATGACTGGCGCACAGTAGGAGCTAAATAAACAATAGATGAATGAATGAATAAATGAACTGCCCAATGTTCCTCAGAGGAAGGGCACAGCTTCTCCAGAGGGACTATGAAACATCTGACTTGTTATTTAGGACACTGGTCCCCAACCTTTTTGGCACCAGGGACCGGCTTCATAGAAGACAATTTTTCCATGGACCACAGGGTGGGTAGGGGATGGTTTGGGGATGATTCAAACACATTATATTTATCATGCATTTTATTTATACTATTATACATTGTGATATACAATGAGATAATTATACAACTCACCATAAGGCAAAATCAGATCATGAGGTGTTAGAGTCTCATAAGAAGCTCGCAACCTGGATCCCTCACATGTGCAGTTCACAGTAGGGTTTGCACTCCTATAAGAACCTAGAGGCACTGCTGATCTGACAGGAGGCAGAGCTCAGGCAGTAATGTAAGCAATGGGGAGCAGTTTAAATACAAATAAAGCTTTGCTCGCTTACTGCTCATCTCTTGCTGCACAGCCCAGTTCCTAACAGGCCATGGAACAGTATCAGGGCCTGGTAGTTGGGGACCCCTGATTTAGGGAGTTTGAAGAGCATTAACCACTTCGATAGCTCAGTTGGTAAAGAATCTGACTGCAATGCAGGAGAACCCAGTTGGATTCCTGGGTTGGGAAGATCCACTGGAGAAGGGATAGGCTACCCACGCCACTATTCTTGGGCTTCCCTGGTGGCTCAGCTGGTAAAGAACCCGCCTCCAATGTGGGAAACCGGGGTTTGATCCCTGGGCTGGGAAGATCCCCTGGAGAAGGGAAAGGCTATCCATTCCAGTATTCTGGCCTGGAGAATTCCATAGACTGTATATACCATGGGGTTGCAAAGAGTCGGACATGACTGAGAAACTTTCACTTTCACAACCACTTCAAACACCCTAACACTACACTTAGCCTCCCAGTGTTGTGGGAACTGCCTGACTTCACTAGGGCTTCTCTAGTTTCCAAATACAAAACTGCCTACATATTAAAATGCTTAGAGATATTCAGCCTCTGATAATAATAATAATAGTTACCATTTAGTGAGTACCTTCCCTGCCAGGAATGTTCATAACACATTCTCACATCAGTCCAGTTGGCCAACTTATGGGGTAGTATTATCTATACTTCACAGATGAGGAAGTTGTCTCCAGTGATTGGCAAAAACACATGGAAGATGTAAGTATCAGAGTTGGTATCTGAAGCTTGTCTATCTCATCTGCCTTGAAGGCCCATGCTTTTAATTGTGTCTTTGTTTTGAAAAGCCAAAACATCAGTATGGTAAAGAGAATCAGCTCATGGTACACAAGCATGTGACACACTTGAAAAGTGTGCAAGCATTTGTGTCATAGGATATGTGGTCACAGTTTCCAACCCCTACATACCCATTCTAAACCAGTGCTTATTTGCATGATAACAGTTCAACTACTTCAGGCTGTTCATGAGCATTTCTGGGTTTTCAGATATTACTCCCATCAACTTCAAGGAAAGAAAGCAGAATTATTTGAAATTTAACACTTGTAGAAACTGCTGCTCTCTGCTCCAAGTGACAAACAGCTCATGTTTATGGAAGATATAAGATGAGTTCTGCCTTCTTTGTGGCAAATTTCTACCAAAAGTAATGTGCAGAGCTAAAACAAATTAGTATTCCTAAGAGTAAAATCTATACAGAAATTTACAAGTCCTAATTTTTTTTATAATAATAACTATCTCAGCATCAACACCATTCAAACAAAGCTATAAAAACACTGGGGTAATATTTCAGAGAAAAACAGAGAAGGAAATAACTTACTCTTTTCCAACCCTGAGACCATTATGATTCTTTTATCTGGATAGCTGACTTTTGTTTCTTTATCTGTCCATCATGTAGATCATTCTGTGTCTCTAGCTCTTTTTTTCCTTTCTTCTTTTCTGGAAAACATCACAAGAATATCTATCAAACTCTTGCCCCTTCCACCTGCCTTTTAACTCCTGCCACTCCAATTTCTACATGAAGTTTACCAGCTTCTCCCTTAATATTTTCTTCTGTAAGATGAGCTTCCAAGTTCTTATTCCTTTCTGCTTGAATTTGTATGAAAACGCAAGTGTTTAAGATTTACAGCTCTGCTTAGCAGGCTCTCTTTCCACCTCTTCTGGAGCTTGACTATTGAGCTAAAAATGCCCCAGCTGAAATAGCAACAGACAGAAAGTTTTGAAGACATATCCAAATCTCCCAGTTCAACCAAAAAAGCAATAGCTTTCAAACTTGTTATATTCTGGTGGGGAAGGACTTTCCACAGCCTGACCCAGTTGTCTAAAAGGGAACTTTCATCAGCTTTCATGGTGTACTAACCCAGTGACTGAATTTAATAGGAACCTTTTCACAATAAGGAGAGGATGTGTGCTTGTGGACCTCCTCTCTCAAGCCAGCTTACCAAAACAAGTGTCCAGGTCACCAGACATCTCTCTACTCCTGGGTAACCGGGGATAATAGGTTTAAAAAAAAAAAAAAAGCAAAGAAAGTACAGTGTTGGAGAGCACTGGGAAGCAGTATAGCCTGGAGCAGTGAAGAGTAAAGGATTTGGGATCCCAGTTTTGGTGTAGGAACAGTTTTTGTGATCTTGGGCAAATTAACTTCTCCAAACCTCAGTTACCTCTTCTGTAAAATGGGGCTATTCTCAGTACTTAATTTGTGTTTTTGCTGTGACAAGATAGTTTAACAAGATTGTTTAAAAAAAAAAAAAGCACTTAACACTTTTATGATACCATGCCCTATAAGTGGTTCCTATTGCAATCATAGTTTTTATTTCCTGTTACATCATGGACCAGGCAGCTTCTCATGAGAGCAAAGGAGTTTAGGCCAACAGGTATAATGTCAGGTTTCCCTCCTAGATAACCCAAATCTATACCAGATGAATTAAGTGGAAAAAAGAAAAAATAACAAACAAAGGACCTTTCAAATGTGTTTCCAATATAAATGGCCTAGAAGCAAAAAAGAAAAAATAAAAGGAAAAGGACAGACAAAACAGATAAAGCTTGCATCTCTCCCAGATTTCAACATATACTTTCATAGCTTTGGAAAAGACCCATCTTCAAAGTTCTTTTCTCAAGGGAGAAGAATGTCCCCCAGAGAAGAAGGACTGGCCTCAAAATATCAAGAGAAAGTTCAAAACTCTAGCCTTCACAGTGAGGGAATAGTCTCCAGGTCAGGCGTGTTGACCCGTCTACAGTTTCTTCTGGTGAAGCTACTGAAAAAGGGACCCAGAGGTACACACACGTGTGCTGTCAATCCCTGATGCTCACACATCCCGGGGAATGCACAGGAAAGTGGGGGGAGCCTTCATCAACCCCATCAAACTAATACTTCTAGAGGCTGATCTCCTGACCCTCTGGCCACCAGCTGTCATAAGAGGGATATCGCCTTTTCTGAGACTCAGAGTAACCTTACCAAGAGGTTGTTCAAAAGGTATGCAGTTCGGAGTAGACAAAACAAACTCAGGTGTGCAGGAGAATGGGGCCAGTTCTGATGCAGAGACCAGAGGTAGGCTGCCTGCCACGTTGTTTACCTTAAACTTACTTTATTGGGGCCAGAAAACTAAGCAGCATCCACATTGTGAAACTCAAGATGCCAGCAAGAGTGGCATGTTCCTTTAAATACGCTTTTGCGTTGATTATTTTTAGATGGTGCTGAAAGGAGACAGTTGCACAATTTCCGAAAGAAAGTCACTCGAGAGTCAGACACGACTGAGCGACTAACCCTTTCTTTCTTTCAGAAAGTGTCCACAGCTTAAGTAGTTGATAAATTATTTTCCTTAGTGTGTGCTTTAAAATTTCGCCCGGATGGAAAAGGACACCAACTATATGCCTCATTGACCTAAAAATCAATCACTCTCCTCCATACAGAAATTTAATTATGCTGTAAAATAAGGCCTTATTAGTGTGGAGTATCTTTTTTGCCCACGATTTTCAAAAGCTTCACATATCTGAAATCATTGTGAAAAGCAAAACTCTGATTTCACTGCTTTTCCCCCCTCTTTGGGAAATATCTCCTTTAAATACTAATAGAGCCCAAGCCTATTGACATTTCAAGCAACACGAAACAATTTCCCTGGTCTTTCACCCACCTCATCTAGCAACCAACTTGGTAAGAGTAACAGCAACTCAAACCCATGATTCCGACCCGGTGCCTGGCGAACATTTCTCCTTTTATAACTACTTGAGCGTGGCAGGCTCTTCCTATTAACTACATTACATCACCATTATCAAAGACGAAAGGAAATTAATTTTGTTTTTCAAGGTCTTGGCAATAAGTTGGTTCTTTACTTCATCAGACATCTGCTGTTTTTCTACGTGTGTCATTTGCGAAGCTGAGTTTTCCTTATGACTTTATTCTCATAACAATTTATCACGCAACAGTGTTTACCAGAGGATTTTGGCTGACGGGTTTTTCTCTCCCAGCAGAAAGTGTAACCGTAACTTAAGGCCAATATCATCATCTATATTTCATTTTCAAATAGTTTTCTAGGGCTTAAAAAAAAACAGCCAACAAGACCGTCAAGAAAAAATAACCACTTATGGTCTCCGGCTGAAATGTATTGCCAATGCAACACTACTTTTGTTTTAACAGATGGGCCTTTATCAGCAAATTATGTGGGCAGTTCACCAACTTCTCTTAGGAATAGAGGAGTCCTTCCATTTACTTGTGCTCTTATCTGTTCACTTAAAACCACATTTGATCACAAAATTCTAGGGATATTTTTTTTCATGTATTGATACAAAGGATAAACTACAGAAAATCTTCTGTTCTGTAATCATTAGTCATTCCTGGGCTGATTGATAGGGCCTAAGCCTTATTTCACACCAGAGGAAAAAAAATAATTAGGTCGTCCACATAGATACATTGGGTTCTCTAATGCTCTCTGTGTTTATTCACTGTCTAATGGCATCAGGGCCTCTGAAAAAGCTCTTCACAGTATTTATTTTGATGAATAATCTGCTGGGGTTTGACTCATTTTTCTTTTCCTTCTCCCATCTCTCACTATTCCTCTCACTTTCTCCAGCAGCTAACTAACTCCTAGAAGTCTCAGTTCTGCTGGAAAACACAAGAGCCAAGTTCACAGCAGACGGTCATTTCAGACAAGAGTCAGTAGCTCTAGTATGGGGTGTGCAGAGAATCAGAAAACCAGCTTCAAGGAATATTAGAGAAAACCTCAATTTGCCACATGCTTCCTATAAAGACTTGTGTTTTTATTTTTTATTAAAGAGATTCTCATCCAAAAAAAAAAAAAAAAACAAGAGATGAATGATGATAATTTTTCTTTTGCCCTGAAACTTACTTTCACCTTTCTGTGTTGCAATTTACCATTAGCATTTCCACAAGGATCCAATCCCTAGGCCTCAGTTTTTCTAAACCTATAAAATAAGAAGGTTGCACTAGACCCAAAGTTGAGTGTTCAGGCTGAGCACCTGAGGAGCTGGTTCAGTAAGCAGATCTGAGCTCCACCCTGATTCAGTAGGGTTGAAGTGGCACCCAGGAATATTCCATTTTCAACCCTCCAGGGGTAAATCTAATGCAATCAAGGTGCTTCCTTTTCCAAATATCTGTGACTCCATAAAAACCTCAGTGAGCTCTTAGCTGATCAGCTGAGCAAATCTTACATTTATTGACAAATCTATCTCTGTTAGGTACTGGCTTCTCCAATACCTCCGCTCCATGAGTCGACTTTGTGAGCAGGACAAGCCTGGTTCCAGGGGGCCTTGGAAGCTGAGCCAGATGCAGGTGGAAGCCCTTTGCTCCAGAAGCCAGGCACATCACCCTCACCGGGCCCAGCCAACAGGCCCAGCCTCAGAGACATGGCCCTTCAAAGTGCTGCATCACTTTTGTGATCAAGGTGAGTTTCCAAAACAGCAGATACCTGCATTTTCAAGGAAAAGTGCAGAAACCTTTCATTTTGCAAGCAGTGACTTTGGGATCATCCGTGATTTGTTACTTATTATCAGACAAATCTTCTCCATTAGCATGAGAGAATGTGGTACAGATGAAATTAGAAAACAAAGTACGACCCACGTGACAAATGAACCACAACGAAGCATGCAACTTTTCAAAATCATTCATCCTAACCTCAGGGCTCATAAATGAAAACCAGAGAGCACATGGCTAGTATGACCCAAAGGCCAGCACTCGTGTGTGCTGATGGAATTTACAGGATGCTGTGGGGACAAGAGTCCCATTTGTGAGCACATCGAAGTCAGAGAGCAAGGCTTGACCACAACCCCCTTACTAACTACTTGTATGGCCTTGGCCAAGTTACTTCACTTCTCAGAATGTGTGAGAAGTGAATGGGGCTCACAGTTACTCACTAAATATTTACTGAGTGTCTGGGAGTAATGGCACAGTAATCTCAAGCAGTGGACAAAACAGGCAGAAATCCCTACCCTCAGGAAGGACACAGACAAGAGACAAAGAAACTACAATGTCAGACAGTGATAACTAAAGCAGGGTAAGGAGTTAGAGCGTATTGGCTCACTATTTCAGATAAGATGGCCAATGAAAGCTTTTCTAGGAGGGACTATTTGAACACAGGCCATAATAAAGTGAGGAAGGAGCCTCATAATATCTGGGTAAAAGCCACCCAGGCAGAAGCAAAGTACAGGTGCAAAGACCCTGAGGCAGGAACATTTGAGGAAAGGTCAAGTGACTGCAATGAGACAAGAGTGGCTTAAGGAAAATGAGTGAGGGGGAGGGTAGTAGAAAAGAAGTAGCCAGATTATTGGGCTTCCCTTGTGGCTCAGCTGGTAAAGAATCCGCCTGCAGTGTGGGAGACCTGGGTTCAGTCCCTGGGTTGGAAAGATCCCCTGGAGAAGGGAAAAGCTACCCACTCCAGTATTCTGGCCTGGAGATTTCCATGGACTGTATAGTCCATGGGGACGCAGAGTCGGACTCAGCTGAGTGACTTTCACTTTCAAAGTCAGATTATAAAGGGCCTGAAAGTGAGCTCTTTGGGTCTTCTTCCATTTTGATGAGTCTTTAGAAGTTCTGAGTAGCATTAACTGATGGATGTTTGAAGGGATAGTTCCAGCTGCTGTTTGCAGACAGGAATTTAAGGGAAGTGCATCCAACAAGACAGGCGAGGTCATCTTTTGTCACTGCAATCTGACATGATTTTTGGCACAATATCAAGTCCCTAGACCTCTGTTTCCCTAAACCTGTAAAACAAGAAGGTAATCAACAACCACAAAAATGTTGTGTCTTATAGGAGCAAAGACGACTTCTCACTCATACTTCACATCCATCGTAAGTTAGCCAGGGTTCTGCTCCATCTTTCCTCCTTCTGGGACCCAAGGATGGAGCACTCTCTATCTGGATCACTGCAGGTCACCACATCACAGGGAAAAGGGAGCACAGTGACTCATACCCAGACTCTGCCACGTCAGTCTGGGAGTGACACACATCACTTCCATTCATATCTCACTGGCTAAAGCAAATCATTTGAACATATCTAACTTCAAAGGCAGTGGAAAAGTACAATCCTCCCATGTGTCCACAAGCTGGCAACTTGGATTAACAGCATTAATGAATACAAGACCAGAGGGAAGCAGAAAGACTGATCAGGAGGCTTTCACAGTAATCCAGGCAAGAGAGAACAGCTTATATCAGGCAGTGGCAAGAGAGGTGTTAGGAAATAGATGCAGAAGACATTTTGAAAGCAGAGACAACAAAATTTGCTGATGGATTGGATGTGGAGTAATCATAACCACCTCACCATGGATTTCTTTTGGTGCAGATTAAATGAGATGATTTATGTGAAATTCTTGCAGAATGCCAGATGCATTGTAAACCTCCACGATGGTGATTATTATTGTTGTATTTATAGATTGAAGAGGTACTTATGATAACAGAACAGAGCAGCTTAATTTTGGACCATCCTACTTTCCAAGGTACATGGTTGCTTTACTGGTACACCTCTATTCACACAAACAGGCATACAAAGATATTTTCCAAAAATAATCATAGTAGTTATTACCAACTTGACTTTAAATTGTCTTCACCTCTGAGGAAACTCTATAATAATGAACTAATTTTCCTAGTAACTACAGAGAAGCTTTCCTTCACACGGATACACATTTGGGACCCAGAAAGTAACCTGCATAAAAGTCAGGAAGCGCCCAGTCTTTCTGCTCAGATGTTGTAGATTAATAGTCATTTGATTTGGGAATGTGAAATGAACTGATAAGAAAAGCTGTTCGTACCAATGACATTCAGGAATGAAAACTGACAGATCACCTGCTTTAGAAGACTTGATTCTTCAGATTTTATGGGGGGTGGGGAAACTTCAGTGCCATTTGCTCTCTTATGGCTTACATTAAACAATTTAATATATAACATGAGGGAGAGAACATGATATAAACAATATATCCAGGAGGAAAAATAAATGACCTCAATCCCAAGAGGCACTGTTATGCACTGGTACTATTCATGTACATTATAAGGAATGATGTATCAGTTTTACTTCTAATCAGTATCTAAATATATCACCGTCGGTTCCTGGAGTGCATTACACTATCTCGCAATGCATGCTCACATTCTACATTAATGTGGAAAGTATCCATCCGTTATCAGGCAGAACTTAATTCTATATTGAAAAATGAGGTGTCTGCTTGGTACACTTCTATTTTAAGGTTTAAAGTCATTGAGGAACCAAATCTAAAATAGAACCTTGGAACCAAGTTATGCATGGGTGTTGAGAGATAACAGTTTGTTGGTTGTCTGACTCGGAGGCATCACCTATGTTTTGGGGGCCTCTGGTTTTTCCTCCTGCTTGGGAGCATCTAACCCAATGATGCTGTGAAAGCCTTTTAAAAATATTCTTAGAACAAGCTTTTAAATAACAATACATGTGGCTAGCTGTGCTTACTCGCTCAGTCGTGTCTGACTCTTTTCAACCCCTGGACTGTAGCCTGCCAGGCTTCTCTGTCCATGGGGATTCTCCAGGCAAGAATACTGAAGTGGGTTGCCATGTCCTCCTCCAGGGGATCTTCCCAACCCAGGTCTTCCACATTGCAGGCAGATTCTTTACTGTCTGAGCCACCAGGGAAGCCCAAGAATACTGGAGTGGGTAGCTGTTCCCTTCTCTGGGGGATCTTTCAACATAGGGATCAAACCCAAGTCTCCTGCATTGTAGGTGGATTCTTTACCAGCTGAGCCACCAGGGAAGCCCACACATGTGGCTATCCCTGAGTTAATTGTACCCATAAACAAGCAAAATATCCCATGAATGTCACAATTTCAGCTCCTAAATTATAACTGCTTCCTGCCTATCTATGCAGCCTGAATTGAGATTCAAAAACTATGTTCACCAAGATAAAAGGGACTGGTTGTTGCAGTGTTGTAAAAATGTAATTTAAATATTGCAACACACCAAGTAATGAGTTCCATGGGATAAAAAGTAAAAGCAGACTCAGCCAGACCACCTGCTCAGGCCACTATGGACATTGCATAAAGTGGATCTGATGGACTTACTGGGCATCTTCTAAGTGCCTTTGACAGTGTCAGGTACCATGTGAAATAAAAATGCATGTAACTATTTCTATCCTCACACTCCTCAAAACAATTGAGGGTACAAATGGAAATGCAACTTGATCTAGTGCAACTAAAACACAGAAAAAGTGGAGGAAAGTGGGAATTTCTTGGCTCATCGGACTCAGTTACGGAGCCAGTGTGGACCTAGCCTGAGGAGCAGGGGGCTGAAATGCTCAAGCACTTGGTTTTCATGTCTTGTTCCTTGTGCTTCTCTCCATGCGTCAGCATCATCCCTTCAGTCTGGGTCTTCCAGGAAACACAACTCTGGCAACCTCCAGATTCACATCTTGATCACTTCCCACTTCAGCACCAGAAAGAAAAGGACCCCGCTGGCGGTAGGAAGTGGTGCATATTTCCACGGTGTAAAAGCTACCACCCTACCCAGCTTCAAGTCACCACCACCCTGATGTCATCTATGGAGTGCAGGGAAGAGGTGCTGTCCGGAGCCTGGCTGAGCAGGTGGGAGTCCATTCCAGCCACCACCAACTCAACCATACTGCACATCCCTCTCTGTACACACCTACAGAAACCCAGCTAGATCTGGTCCCTGCTTTCAAGGGATATTTCAGAGAAGACAGAGAAGGAAGGAAATAATTACAGAACAGTGTGGTAATTGATGTAATATAGGCACATACAAGACACAGCGATGGCCCCAAGCAAGGGTGAGCCCTCTGCCTAGGCTAGAGTGGGACCCTCAGAGGAAGCTTCCAAGGAGAGATGCCTTATGACTGAGAGTTTACCACTTCAGTTCAGTTCAGTTGCTCAGTCCAGTCTGACTCTTTGCAACCCCATGGACTGCAGCACACCAGGCTTCCCTGTCCATCATCAACTCCCAGAGCTGGCTCAAACTCATAACCATCTCATCCTCTGTCGTCCCCTTCTCCTTCTGCCTTCAATCTTTCCCAGCATCAGGGTCTTTTCCAATGAGTAAGTTTTTTGCATCAGGTGACCAAAGTATTGGAACTTAAACTTCAGTATCAACCCTTCCAATGAATATTCAGGACTGATTTCCTTTAGGATGGACTGGTTGGATCTCCTTGTTGTCCAAGGGACTCTCAAGAGTCTTCTCCAACACCACAGCTCAAAAGCATCAATTCTTCAACACTCAGCTTTCTTTATGATCCAACTCTCACATCCATACATAACTACTGGAAAAACCATAGCTTTGACTAGATGGACCTTTGTTGGCAAAGTAATGTCTCTGCTTTTCAATGTGCTATCTAGGTTGGTCACAGCTTTTCTTCCAAGGAATAAGTGTCTTAATTTCATGGCTGCAGTCACAATCTGCAGTGATTTTGGCACCCCCCAAAAAAAGTCTCTTACTGTTTCCATTGTTTTCCCATCTATTTGTTATGAAGTGATAAGACTGGATATCATGATCTTACTTTTCTGAATGTTGAGCTTTAAGCCAACTTTTTCACTCTCTTCTTTCACCTTCATCAAGAGGCTCTTTAGTTCCTCTTCACTTTCTACCATAAGGGTGGTGTCATCTGCATATCTGAGGTTATGGATATTTCTCCCTTCAATCTTGATTCCAGCTTGTGCTTCATCCAATCCAGCATTTCACACAGTGTACTCTGCATATAAGTTAAATAAGCAGGGTGACAATACACAGCCTTGACATACTCCTTTCCCAATTTTGAACCAGTTTTTTGTTCCATGTCTGGTTCTAACTGTTGCTTCTTGACTTGCATACAGATTTCTCAGGAGGCAAGTAAGGTGGTCTGATTTCCCATCTCTTTTTTCTTTTTTTTTTTACTGGAGTGGGTTGCTATTTCCTTCTCCAAGGAATCTTCCCAACCCAGGAATTGAACTCAGGTCTTCCACATTGCAGGTAGAGGCTTTACCATCTGAGCCACCAGGGAAGCCCCTGGTATTCCCATCTATTTAAGAATCTTCCACAGTTTGTTGTGATCCGCACAGTCAGTTTAGTATAGTCAATGAAGCAGAAGTAGATGTTTTTCTGGAATTATCTTGCTTTTTCTATGAGTCAATGGATGTTGGCAATTTGATCTCTTGTTCCTCTGCTTCTTCTACCACTTATAAGTGTGGTGGGAGAGGGCATACACAGGAGAGCACAAAGACCCACAGGAATGCAACAGGAGGAGGTGAAGGAAGTGTGGGAGCGACTGGAAGGGAAGTATGACAAGCTGAGAAGCGAAGGTGAGGCTAGAGGGTGTGGGGAGTAAACCAGAGATGATTTCATGAAGACTTTGGAAGCCTTTTAAGGATTCTGGGTTTTTAGCCTATCTATCAGTGGTCTTCAACCTATTTCAAGGTAGGGGAAACCCTTTTATTATGAAATGATAGGTGTGACCTCAACTTTACTCTTCTGCCCTAATTCCAGTTTTGTTAGTTATCCCCAAACTGTCATTTATAGCATTCTCCCCCCTGCAATACCGGATCCAGTCTAGGACCACATGTGATGTCTTCCCATCCTTCATTTGTGATACAAATTTTGATCTCCAAAGTGTTTTCAATTTCTCCATTCTATGTACAATTGTTATTTTTTACATTGCTATTAATAAGCAATTTCAGGGAAGACATTTTTAGGTTAAGCAAAGATGATGATTTTTCAACTTTAGGACCCCTTCCATAATCACAAATAAGTACTTGATATTCCATTATAGGCAAAAACTCTCTCTTCTCCTCCATGGTTTTCTTTAGTATTTATCTCTTCATTATAAGAATGGAATCATGGATTCCTTTTTCTTCACTGCTTTATAATTCATTTACTGCCTTTAATTTTGTGCTCTGGTGCTCAGTTGTTAAGTCAACTCCATGGACTATAGCCCATCAAGCTCCTCTGTCCATGGGTTTTCCAGGCAAGAATACTGGGGTGGGTTGCCATTTCCTTCTCCAGGGGATCTTCCTGACCCAGGGATCAAACCCATGTCTCCTGCTTGGCAAGCAGATTCTTTACCACTGTGCCACCTGAGAAGCCCTTTAACTTTAATGCTCAGATTACCTCTTATTTGACCACTGGAAATATGTTCTGATATAAGATATATCAAGTGAACCCATAGCTTACCCTGCCCCAGCCTTGGCATCAGCCTTTTCTCCAAGGATCCCTGGTTTCTTTTATTAGAGAATGGCATTACAGACCAAGATTTGGGTACCAGGAGTGCTCATTGCTATTAATACTAGGGTGGCCTTACTTGTTGGTCTTTTCAGTGGAAAAAGCTAGGAAATGCACATGTATGTATCCCTAGAGAACACACACACACAATTGTGAATCCATTACATGTCTCAAATTCAAATCCATCCCTACAGTTTCCTTTCCTGACTTCCTCATTCCACATTTGTAGCTCTCCTATTACACAATGACAGTACTTGTTCCCACCAATATGAACTAATGCACTCATTACTCAATTCTATACTAAATCTAAAAAGGTTTCAGAAGGGCTTCTCCCAAAAAACAAACCTACTAGAAAGAGTTCAGGACTTGTTTGCTATTCTCTCCATCTCCCCAGCCCTCCAAGACTGTGCGTATTTAGTTCAAAACCCTGTGTTCATAAATAATTTCAATCGGTTATTCCCCCCACCCCATCATTCATTGTGGTCATGTCATTCATTTGAAAAACACCTGGGTTCATTTGCTTCAGTTTTCCTCCAGTTTCAGGATGCTTTTCACTTTGCATCATTGCTGATTTATTTCATTCTTTGAATAGGTAGAACACTAACGTGCCTTCAAAATTCAAGATAGTATGAAAAGACACACTCAGAAAAGTTTACAATGTGTTTTACTCCTGTTCTTAAATGAATGTCATTCTTTTTCTGTAAGGAAATCATCAAATGGGGGGAAGAAGGTAAAAAAGACTAATGTAACAGTCTTAATGGCAATGAGGAACAGAAATGAGGAGGATTTCCTATGATTAGGAGTTGTCTCCAGATCAAGCTCCACCATCAACATTTGGGAGCAGGGGATGGATATAAAAATATGTAAAGGTTTGAGGACAAGTCTCAGTTTTCAGGTTGGAGTGCCCGGTAGGATGGAGGTTAACCTCTGGTGGACAAGTTTACAGGAAAAGAAACAGGTTTGGACACAAAGACAATGAATTCCGGTCTTGATATGTACTGTGTTCTTGCCCAGCTTATCTTCTGGAAAGCCAGAAGAAGCAGAACTAAATGAAAGGGAAAGCAAAAGCAGCAAGAAATGTGGGAAGGGCAAATGAAAGCTGCACAGCAAGGAACCTTAAAATCTTCTTAAAATTACTTGTCTTTATGGACTGCCCCATTGTAGTTCAGTCACTGAGTTGCGTCCGACTCTGTGACCCCATGGACTGCAGCATGGCAGGCTTCCCGGTCCTTCACTATCTCCCAGAGTTTGCTCAAACTCCTGTCCATTATGTTAGTGATGCCATCCAGCCATCTTATCCTCTGTCGCCCTCTTCTCCTCCCCTCAATCTTTCACAACATCAAGGTCTTTTCCAATGAGTTGGCTCTTCGCATCAGGTGGCCAAATTATTGGAGCTTCAGCATCTGTCCTTCCAATGAATATTCACAGTTGATTTCCCTTAGGATTGGCTGGTTTGATCTCCTTGCAGTCCAAGGGACTCTGAAGAGCATTACCATAGCCATAAACACATCCTCCCAAAGCCTGGGGTCCTTTTGCTCCATCAGCCCCTAAATAGGTTAGAGTACATGGTTCAGTGGCTCTGGAATCAGAGTCTTCCCTCAGACTCTAGCTCCACCACTTCCTAGCTGGGGGACCTTGTACAAGTCAGCTAATCCATCTAAGCTTCAGTTCCTTTCCAGCAAGACAGAGAGAGTGATGCATCACGTATACCTCGCAGTGTCGTGGAGATTATGGGATAATTTAAAACAAGTGCTCAGCACAATGGCTGACTCAGAGAAGGCATTTTCTCTTTTTTTCCTTTAATCTCAAGTAATCAAGATGCTATCTCCCTCACCCTCTAATATAAGCTACACAATACCCCACTGCTGTGGCTCTCAGCCTTGGCCACACATAAAAATCACCTGGGGAGCTTTAACAAAAAAAATACCAAGACTCAGGCCTCACCGCCCAGAGAGTCGGGCTTAATCGGTTTGGGGTGGAATTCAGCATTGGTGTGTGTGTGTGTGTGTGCGTGCGTGCGTGTGTTTTTAAAGCTCCAAGGTGATTTTAAGCAGAGTTCAGCTCCACTGCTTTCCTCACACACTAAATCTGAAGAAGGGCTCTCCTAGGCTGTACTCCCTCTTGACCCTTCTGACAGCACTTCAGAAGAGAAATAGATTGCTTAAATTGTTCTCTTTTTATCCCAAACATCCAAAGCATATAGCAATATGTTATTCTCCAGGAACCTCTTTTCTGAGAAACATAAATACCACCTTCCCCACAGGAAGAAAGGAATGTTCCTCCCCACCCAAAAGAAACCTGCTCCTTTCTCACCCACCCAGGCGGACTAGAAAGCAAAGCACACAGAAGCTTGGTCAGCGCAAACTCTGCCCAGAGGAGAAGAGCCAGGAAGGGGCAGTCTTTCCATGGGCCCAGTCCAAGCAGTCCCAACCAGCTGAGGGACCCGGAGCCTGGGAGCTCCCGGAGGGCAACGCCATTTCTGCTCATCACACAAATCATGTTTAATGAGTGTTGGCTGCTCTCAGGAAGCACGAGAACCGCCACACGGCCCTTACGCCACCCACGTCCACCAAACCGATGTGTACATGGGCTGAAAGTCAATTCCTCCGTCACTTCAGGGTTTACTTTGAAAACTCTGGTCTGCGGGAGGAAAGGGAATCAGTCACTATAAGCAAAGGTAGAATGCTCATGAACAGCTAGATCCCCCGAGACGCTCTAGGGTGGACGCATACCTATCACCAGTTGCTGCCTTCAAAACAGGAAAGAGGAAGCTTTCTGAGAACAGGAAGTAGCTCCATGGTCAGTTTAATTTTTCTTTTGCAAATCTTTGTCTAATCTGTTTAATTTCTGTTTACCAGTTTAGGAGTATTTTGATAAGGGGATTTCAAGCTCTACGTTCCCTTTGACCTGGAATCCCCAAATCACAGCTAGTAATGAGGTTTTCTGTCTTAAGCCACCCAGCTGCCCCTCAGGGAGCCTGAAGCCTATAGATGTTCAATATAGAATGGACTGTGCATTGACAAAGGTGTTGGGCAGAGCCCCTGAAACAATAGTGTTTGGAATGTGGGTCCTCAATGCTGTGCTTAGTTCTGAGCTTTACTTCTTGAAAACACTGGTGGGCGCTGAACCTGGGCAGCCCAGCCCAGGGTATCTGGCCAGCCCAGCCCTGGGTATCTGGCCATTCTTGATGTTACAGGCAGCCCAGTCTAAATATATCTTCCCAGAAGCAGGGGCCCAATGGCCAGATGTCCAGCACAGATAGAACCTTGGGACACCCACTCAGTCTGAGCCATGACCGTTACACCTGCACAATCTCTGACAGCCAGGGCCTCGGATTCCTTGGCAATCCAAAGACAGCTGGAGCAATTCCACCACTCAAACCCCCACTCTACCCCACACCTCTTCTTCTGAACCCTGCTTAGAGTGGTGGGAAACTGTAACCTTTGGCTAAAGAACATTTCTTTTATTCCCATCGGGTGTCAGAAAGACCCTAGAATACCAAATGAAGAATGAGAAAGCAAGAAATAAATGGAAAGAAAAACAGGCAACTAAGAATTTGGCCATCTTGGATATGAACAAGAAATTAAAACTCTTCTGCAAATGTACCCTTATGTACCACTTGTCTATAACTCCCTTTAAGATAATTCATTCCATGCAAAGGGACATTGAGCGTGTACCTTGGTTTCAGCTGTAAGTCTGGGGTTGAGCTGTCCAAGCTCAGAAAACATTTGACTCAAGAATGCACAGACTTGCAGTTGCCAGCTGGAGTTCTTTTCAAGAAACCCATAATCCAGAGCCTGCTACTAAAAAACGCTTCAAATCCATATCTCAGTCAAACTCAAGTCTTGCAAATTAATGTGCTCAATGACAGAAGCAGGGCCTTGTTGCTTTTTTAAGTGAATGTAGCAGCTTGTTTACAACGATAATGACTGTTAGAAAGTGACTATTGATTGATTGATTCTCACAGCTGACATTTGAAGTATTGAGTATTTGTGTATACTGATGACAAATATGAATAGATCCTCCCCCTATATCCTTGCAATCAATTAGGTGTATGATTCCAGGTCCAGCCCGTACCCAAGGGGAAGAGACAACACATGGCTGTGAATAAAAGGAGGGGCATTATTAGGGTCCATCTCAAAGACTGGGTGCCTTCTTTTTCCAGCTGGGGATCACAAAGGATTTCAAATTCCTGATGCCAGTTATAAGAGTTATAAAGAAATCATGCCATTTGCCTCAAATAACCTTTCATGTAAGACGGTGGGCAGAGTGCCCGCCACAGAACATCACCCAATCCTGAGCTCGTTGGTCAGCTCCCCTTTCTGCAGAATGTTCCTCTTTTCTCCTCCAACATAAATGAACCAAGCCTGTGTCCCGGATCCTCAAAGTATCGAGTATATTTGGCAAACACATTTGAGCCGAGGTATTTGTGTAAATGAGGCTTACAACGTTATCCTTCATAGGAGACACTTTTGGATGTTAACTGAAGTCTCTGGTGATAGCACATCCCAGGGAAGCTGTTTGGAAGAAACTCTGGAATGCTGAAAGGGACCTGAGAGATCAGATTCTAATTTTCTTGCTTTATAGCAGAGAAGAAAACTGAGGCCCAAGGGGGACATGACCACAGACCTTCCCAAGTTCACATAGGCAGATTTGCAAAGACCTTTACAGTCAATTTTCCTCATTCTCTCAAATGAATAAAAGGGAAAGCTCTTTGACACTCCAAAATTGGATCTCTGGGTTGCAGTGTTAGAAGCAGAGTCGGGGAAAAGCCATCAGTAACAGACCCAGGGCTTAATGCTAATTATATGTTTGTTGGTTTGCCTTTCAACACCTAGAGTCTCTTGGCATATTTTGGTAGTTCCAAAGACTATGCCACCCAATTCTTCCCCATTCTCCTCCTCCACCCACCACTGCATCCACCCCTCTCTCCTCAGTCCCCAACAATGCAAAAGAAGAGACCACCACTGGCACCTACCCTAAAGATGGCTGTCCGCCGAGGATAATGTCCGGGGCCAAGAGTGAGATCTGAGTACCAGAGCTGGGGTGTCTGGGCCTCCAGACAGGCTTCACAAGACCCTGTGAACCAGACCGTCTTTGGAAGTCAGGATTCCCCCTTTGACTTCAGCTCTTTGCAAATGTCATCGTTATCTAACACTTGGGCAAAACATAGATACTCCTGTTACACAAGATGATCAAGCAACTTCATCAGAAAAAAAGCAAATCTTCAAGAGACCCTTGCAGAAGGCTCACAGGCTGCTGGAATGTGGATCACCACATTCAACACAGCAGCAGAGAACCGAGTTCTGGGGTTGTGCTCTGAAAATTCAGACTTCTTGGTCTGTCTCACCAGGGCCAAGGGAAGTGCAGCTACCTTTAGAAACAAAGGAGTCACCTGGTTTCACAAGGTACATGCTTCTTGATATTGTGCTGTTTCTTGGATTTGAGTTGCACAATACAATGTTTTTTTGAGCCTTTGAAAAAGAAGAAAAATCCAGGTTTTATGGATGGGACAGGGTCTCAGTGTGCATGCAGGCAGACTCAGTCAGCCTGTTAATGGTACCTGTTCATTTCATGTTTTTGCACCCCAGCAAGATGAGGTATTTACTCTTCTGCTATAAGCCATGCCCCTGGGTCAGACATCTCCCATTCACATTTTTCTCATCAAAGACCAAGAGAAGAAGACCAGGCAGCATTTACACAGAGAGGACCTCAAAGCTCCAACTGAACTGGGCCTCAGGGAGGGCTCTAGGGGCTGTGGAACAGAGGAAACGCTCCTCACAGGGAGGTTCCACACCACCCAAAGTCTGGGCTGCTCGCCACACAGACAAGAAGGAGAGGTTGCACAGGCACATTTAAGCCAGATGGTGCGCACAGGTGTGAGGCTCCCCTCCTAAAGGTCGGACACCATGGTTTAGATAATAAAAATCTGTGATATTAGAAATTTCCCTAGAGGGGTTTTTTAATTCCCTGACTCTCTTAATAGCCTACCTGTCCCACAGGAAAGCTATGACCCATTCTTCACTTATTTAAAAACTGTATTAAATGTCTACTCTCCTCTCCCAGACAGAAGAAAATGCCGGGTATTATTTTTTCTTTCCTGGTGGAAAAACCACGATGGAGACTTCCAGAGTAGGCAGCAATCTAGGACTCCAGGTCTCCCGCATTGCAGGCAGACGTTTTACCATCTGAGCCACCAGTGAAGCCCAATCTAGGACCATAACAGTGCAGAAATATTAACATGCTCCTCTTCCTTATGAATTTTTCACTGAAGCTCAGTGTATACATATGAAGGGCACAAATCCTAAATACATAACTCAATGAATTTTTATCAACTCAATACTCCAATGTGACCAACACCAAAATCAAGAAACAGCACATCTCCAGCAGCCCAGGAACTGACTTTGCATGTCCCTCCAGTCACTGCCCCCCATCAAAAGTATCCACTATCCTGACTTCTGGCTGTTGTTGTTTAGTCACTCAGTCATGCCCAACTCTTTGTGACACCATGGACTTTAGCCCACCAGGCTCCTCTGCCCATGGAATTTTCCAGGCAAGATTACCAAAGTGGGTTGCCATTTCCTTCTCCCATATCATAAATAAGTTTTGCCTGTTTTAAACATCATGTAAGTAGAAGCAGCAAAGGTACTTTTTTGCATCTGGCTTCCTGTGCTAATATTTTGTTTGTGACAGTCAAGCTTGTTGCTTCATGTATTTATGGTTTGCTCATCCTCATCACCATACAATGTGTTATGTGATTATACCACCATGAATTTATCCACCTTACTGTTGATGAGCATTTGAGTTGTGTCCAGCATTACATATAATGTTGCTGTAGACATTCTTTTACGTGTCTTCTGGTCAACATGTATATTATTTCTCTTGGCTATATTCCTAGGGGTGGTGCTATGTTCTCTTAAATGATAAAGATCTGAAATAGATTTGACAGCTACATTTTAGATCAGATTCTTGCTGCTCCTTGATCAAACCAGTTTCTTCTCAACTCTTCCTTTCTAAGTTGGTGCCAAGATATGGTTCTGATACCTGGAGCAAGTTTGGGTGATGACTTCTATTCTGACAGAGAAAGTCATTCAGGATTCAGATCAAGGTTGTTGAGCTGGTCAGCAACAAGCCGCCTGGAAAGTACCTACAACATGCCCTGGGGCAGGTCTGCATGGGAAACCTATTCACTGAGCGCTTCTGAAATCACCACCACTGCACTCCAGGCCCTGTTTCCAGATCTTCCTGCAACTTCTCAGTTCAGACTCTTTTTGTGCCTGTGAATTTCTGGCTTGCTGTAGAAAGGCTGCCAGTGCCTTGTCATGAGCCCCAGAAACCAACCACTGGCCTCCTAAGTGTACCACTGAGTGCAGGATTCACCTGATGCCAATGTGCCCAACACTGACTTGGCATATTCCAAAGAGTGAGGTAGACTTGGTCCCTCTGCCAGTACTCAATCTAGCTCCCCATGCACAGCACCCCCAGAAACACCCAGTAAGATTTGAGGCTTCCTGCATAGAACCGGCCAGAATTTCCAATAACTGAGTTCTCCAAAAGCCCCAGCTTCTGGACAGGTATTTCCACTTACGTTGTCTCATCAGTAACCCCATCCTGTCCCTCCACCTCAGTGTGGCAGGCATGGTTCTATTTTAGATTCTGTTCTATTAGAGGTTGCTACAGGTTACACCGGAGAAGGCAATGGCACCCCACTCCAGCACTCTTGCCTGGAAAATCTCATGGACGGAGGAGCCTGGTAGGCTGCAGTCCATGGGGTCTGGAAAGTCGGACACGACTGAGTGACTTCACTTTCACTTTTCACTTTCATGCATTGGAGAAGGAAATGGCAACCCACTCCAGTGTTCTTGCCTGGAGAATCCCAGGGACGGAGGAGCCTGGTGGGCTGCCGTCTGTGGGGTCACACAGAGTTGGACACAACTGAAGCGACTAAGCAGCAGCAACAGGTTACACTGTCTTAAAGCTAACACATGGTATTAGCTTTTCAAATAGGATCCAAACCTAGAAGTTTTTTGAGTACAACTGGAACCTCAAATACTTTACTAGGAACCTTAAATAAAAGATAATCAAAAAATCAACAAAGGTAGTTAGTGGAAGGAACATGGAAATAAGAATTGGGAGATCAGAGTATAGTTCCGTTCCAATTTCCAGTTTATAATTCCATTTCAAGTGGTTGTAAACTGGGGAGGTGATCCAGGGAAGGTCACTTAAGCTTTCAGAATAACAGTGTCTTTAACTGAAAATGAAAGAGACATGCGTTATCCACAGAACACACTTCCATGAGAGCAGGGATCATGTCATTTTTCTCCTGACCACAGTGTCACCAGCCCCTACCATAGTGTCTGGCCCATAGTAGGCACACAATACATGCGAAATGAATGGATGAATAAATTCATGGGAATCCATGTCAGGCTCTCTTACAAGCTTTTTTAAAATGCACATGTCAAGGCCCCACTCCATAAATGCTCATAGGAGGGGCCCAATCCTTTTTTTTTAAAGGGAGGAAAAAAACCTCTCTAGGTAGTTCTGATTCAGACTCATAGTATGAAGTTACTTACAACTATAAGATTCTATTATTCTATTAAATCAGCTGTATAAATAGTCCTTTACTAAGTTTGGCACGAATTTATTTAATTTTATATAGTTCCCTCTTAATGAGGACAAATAGGCAGTTCACCCTCTAGATTTCTCCAGATCTTGGAAAAGTTTGTTGAACTTTTTCCCTGTCTGAAATCAATGCGCCCTGATCTTTCCCTTTCACTGCGATATTCTTCTCCCACTTGTTTTGAAGTCTGTTTTTTCCTTGAATTACACCAGTTGGATTGAGAACATCAAATCTATTAATATAAAGATATAAAGTGAAAGTGAAAGTCGCTCAGTTGGGTCCAACTCTTTGCAAACCATGGACTATACAGTCCATAGAATTCTCCAGGCCAGAATAGGGGAGTGGGTAGCCATTTCCTTCTTCAGGGGTCTTCCCAACCCAGGGATTGAACTCAGGTCTCCTTCACTGCAGGTGGATTCTTTACCAGCTGAGCCACCAGAGAAGCCCATAAAGATATAATATCTGAATAAATAAGAAAAAATAATTTCTTGTTTGGATAGAATTCCTATGTGCTGGTTCACAAGCATTTCCCTTTTTCTCTTATCTTCACCTAAAGTTCAATTAGAAGGAATGACTGAGAAATTTTTCTTACAGACTTCTTTAAATATCTACTGAAGTTTTTCTCTTTTTACTTAGATACATTTACATATTGCAGTATGACTGCCATTTTAGCAATATTTATTATACTACATCATTACAGCACAATATTGTCTATACTCATTCTACTCTGCATTAGATCTCTATGGCTTGTTTACTACTCGTTGCAAGTTTGTACCTGAAACGTGTATTTTATCACTCCACCCTCACCCCCTGATAACCACTGTTTACATCCACCACTGTTTTTCAGAGCTGCAGCTTAAGAAACTTCCCTTTTCTGCTTCCCTCTTGGAAAACACTGGCCACTCCCGCTACAGAGGGGCCTGCAATCCTGCAGCCTTGCCTTATGTTTTCTACACACCTGTGGTCAATTGCCCTGGTCAAGAAGCCTAAGCCAACAGCAGCCTACTTAGTTTTCTCCCCTACCCTCTCCGGTCCCCAGGCCTCTGCGGCTTTTCCACCTGGGTGTTATTAAAAAAGTGAAGAGGGCAAGAGAGAAAGTGTTTGCTGGCTCCTTTGCCAACTGGGCCCTTCCTTCCAAGGCCGCATGGCTCTAGTTTCTTTGTTTCCTCTTATGTTTAATTTTCTTTGGCCCAGGCTTTCCTCAATGGTTTTCTTTTCGCATTTTATCACCATAAATTAATTAAAATGTTTCTGGCACTGAGTTCACATCTGATCATCTTGGCAGGATCCCCTTACACAGATGGCGAGTAGATAAAGAGCGATCCAGGCATTCAAGAACAAGAAGAACAGCCCACATAGGGAGCCAGGCTGAGAGAGGGCGAGAGGACAGGAAGGGCCATGGAGAAATGACTGCCACAGGCCACACTGGAAAGTTGGAGTCAGGGGTTGGGGGCCCACAAGGGACATCTTGGGACTCTTCAGAGTTCCGATTCCTTCCCCAAACTCCCTAGAATAGAGCTGAAAACCAACTAGTAGAACCAGAAGTGGTCCTACCTCTAATTCCTCTTCACCCTGCAAATTTGGTTGGCTCATGGTTCAGATGGGCTACACAGGTTGGGAGATGGTGGCACTCCAGGGGTAAAATGTGACTCGGGAAATAGGAAGAAGCAAAGATCTCACTTGACTGAGAATCCAGGATGCATGGATCAGACCCATACTATGCTACAGCCTTGGAATATAACAACAAGACAGACACAGGCCTTCTTCTCTTGGTGTGAAGAATCCAGTAGGGCAGATAGACATGAAAGGCCAGCTATATCAGGCAGTAAAGAGACCACAGACTCAGAACTTGAAACACATTTTTGTTATTGATAAGAAGTACGTTGTACAGGGACTTCCCAGGCAGTCCAGTGGTTCAGACTCCATACATCCAATGCAGGGGCCATGGGTTCGAACCCTGGTCAGGGAACAAAGATTCCCCCATGCCACATGGCATGATAAAAAAATAAAAACAAATTAAAATAAAAAAGAAGTACATTGTACAGACAGTACAAGTATGTCCACCGCCCAGAGACTGGACCCACCATTCCCAGTGTCTGGCTGCCTCGAGACTACTCTGGGGGCAGGTGGGGGACCTGAGCACCTTTCAGAGGAAGGCCATGGAGTTGTGACACTCAGGTGGAAAAGCAGAAACCCAGTGATGCTCGGCAAGAGGAGGAGAGGCAGACCTACAGTCATAAGTAAACTTCCAGAAGGCCATTCGAAAGGAGAGCTGAAAACACACTGAGATTTTAACATTTCTTTAAAGTTACTGGCACATAATGCCATCTTATTTTACAGGGAATGCTATCCTCATCAAAACTAACAAGCAAAATAATGAGATTGTGAAAAATGCCACAGATGAAATAAACAGGATGCTGTGCCAAAGAATAATAGAGACTGTGAGCCCTGTAGGTAGGGCCATCCAGACAGAACTCCCTGAGTGCTGACACTTACGTGGGAAGACAGGAAGGACCCTAGAGGCCTCAAACTAAACACGGAGCGTCCAAACTAATACTACACGACCTGCACAGACTGCGACTTGCAAACGCCCCACTCCAGGTGGGCATCCGGAGAGAATAAGCAGCGCCTGGATCCACTGCACTCCCGGAGCCGCATCTCCCGCGACCGCCAAGGCGGAGATCCGGCCATTGCTTCCGGCAGCTGCACAATGTGTTCATTGAAAATCAGTTCAGTCTGTTGTCTCCTGGAGCCAGGTGAGAAGGGCTTTCCAGTTACTTCCATCCTCCACTCAGGGGAGGAGGGAAACATGGCACATATCATTCGCTGCAATCTTTGGCCTCCCTGTGTGCCAAGCTTAGCACTGGACATAAGCAATTGCTTCATTGAGGCCTATTTGTGAGGAGAAGAAAATCTCTCAAGAGCCCCACATGTTCCATCTCCAACTGTACCTCTGACGTTTCTGGTCTTCCAGGCATCCCTGGTTCATCTTCTGACCACCTCAAAGTTTCTTTAGTGTTTGCACGTACATATTCATGCTATCATAACGCTTCTCTACCCCTGCCTTCTCCTGCTGTCTCTATTTACTGTGGATCCAGTTCCTCCAACCACCTCTGACTTCCCAGGTGGCTCAGTGGTAAAGAACTTGCCTGCCAATGCAGGAGAACGAAGGTTCGATCCCTGGGTCAGGAAGATCCCCTGGAGGAGGAAATGGCAACCCACTGCAGAATTCTTGCCTGGAGAATCCCATGGACAGCAATTCCTGGAGGGCTACAGTCCATGGGGTCACAAAGAGTCGGACATGACAGAGCACACACATACACAGTTCCTCCAACCACCTCTGACACTACCCTATACTTCTTAGGAGTAAGAACTAAGTTGTGTATTGATTTTTTTCTAGGCACTTAGTAGATGTGTGATCAACACAATGAATTGAATTTTAAAGCTACAACAAATAAATATCTCATTTCTAAATTGTTAAGTATGAACAATGAAAGCTTGACTTTTTTTACCACCTCTGAATTTCATCTTGCAGATGAATTTTAGAAATCTTCAAAGAAAGAGGGAGTGGGGGAGAGTGAGGAGGAATACACATAAATCTACTATTGTTTTTACTAGTATTTTCTTATTATTCCAATGAGATAATCAAAGTGTATCATTGGCAAATATAAATAATGTATTTAGAGATGCACATTTTGTACATACACACATACTGATTTCTTTGAAAAACCTTCCTGTATGAATTGTTTTTCTAGAGTATGTATGATGTAATATATTCCGAGACGAGAACAAAAAATATTTTTAAAATTTACAGTGGCCAAGCATTCCTTATTTTTCTATTCTTTGTTTCAGTTCCTAGAGTCCTGTGCCCAGCTCTCCCAGCATCACTAAATTCAGAGAAACACAAGGCAGATTAAACCATGAAACAATCCATTAGAGAGCTCTGAGGCCCGGGAAGCCTCAAAGATACAGGGTCAAGGGAGTGCTATTATTTTTATATTAGTTTACATTTGTCTCCGATTTTGAAACAACTGGATGTTTTCCTCTTGTCCTTGCATTTGGTCTCTCGTGGGGCTCGGCTACAGTTACTAAGTGGAGCCCGAGGGAGTTCTCCGTCAGAGACTCGGGGCCTGAGAAAAGGCTGGGTCTGGGAATCTCTTGTCTGATGATTCTGCCCTGGAGGTGGATGGCAACCCTGGGGGAACTGGACTCCCACCTCTGATGTGTGGGCTTCAGGAGCACCTCTAAACAGCCTGGAGCTCTGCCTGTGCTAGTTAAAGGATGCTTTGCAGACATGGCTGATACTGTGCATCCTCTCTCAGTCGGGAGGCTGAGCCGTGTTCCTTTCAGGATCACCAGCCTCACACACATGCTGTCTTTGGGATTATAGCACATTTTCTCCCATGTTTCCCATTTTTTTGTTTTTGAGGGTTCAGGAAGTGAGATCAGAGGGAGGCAGGAAAAGATCTAGTTTATAACAGATAATTTAAATAAAAGCAACTTTACCATAAAATAATTAGATGTGCTGTTTCATTCAAGCACACAAGAATCCTACAAAGTAAGCAATTAGTGATCTCTTTTGGAAATTAGCAAAAGGTGACACATAAAATCCATTATCTTGCTGTTGTTGTAGTGATGGTTTAGTTGCTAAGTCGTGTCTGACTCTTGTGACCCCGTGAATTGTAGCTCACCGGGTTCCCCTGTCCATGGGATTTCCCAGGCAAGAATACTGTAGTGGGTTGCCATTTCCTGCTAGTTCACAGCAATAGTTACAGGTAAAGCTTTGAACAGGTAAAGATGAAAGCTAGTTTCATCCATCTCTGAAACTAGCAAGATCGCCACTATAATACATGACCTGATGCCGGAAGACTAAGCATGCAAACCGCAATTCCAGTTTTCAAAAGGGCAAGAAAGTTGGCACTGAAACCAAACTGGCTGTGAGAATGTCTACAGGACCCAGGCCTTCAATTGTGATCCCCATCACTCTGCCCCTACAGGACGGGGGCCATGCCTTATCTAATTGGACTCCATCTCAAATGCACAGCTGAACTTCAAGACATTTCAAACAATTCAAAATTAATTGTTTTACCAAGGATAAGGATATCAGGCAAACATGCTTAGGCAAAAAAAAAAAAAAAACAAAAAAACTTTACCAGGTAGTCTTTTAATCCAGAGGCCATAATCAAATGTTGGTAAATTCTGCCTTAAGCTTCTACTGGTTCCTGTCATTCAGCTAAGACAGAAAACTGTCTTTCCACTGTTTAGACAGACAGTAGGCATCTCTATTTCATACAAACAAAATTCTCTTCAGATGCAGTCCCCCCCTGATGACATCAGATATATGCCAGGAACTAGCAAGCTACTTATTTCCCCTTAAAAAAAAAAAAAAAAAAAAAAAGTGTCCTTAAGTGTCCTTATTGGGCAGAAAGGGGTGAGAGGAGACTGGAAAACTAAACTACCAGTTCACATCTGGAAGCCAGGCCGCCGAGCCAGTTCAGCTCAGATAACTTGTCAACTGGTCATAGTCTATGAGATCAGAAACAATGCCTTTCAACTAGAGCATTTTTCTCAGGGCAAATTCTCATGACAATCCAAAGATGCTGGAGTCAGGTTTGCAGTTGCGGTTAGAAGGAGATGTATTAAAGCCACCCATCCCCACTTCTCAGGGTCATGTCCTAGAAACACAGTCTGGCATTTGATCTGTGTGTGCTGATAAATATTAGTGACAGCCAGCTTTGACTGCTGAGTGCAGCAGCCTCCCCACCAGGGGCGAGGTGAGATGGGAAAGCGCCTGCTGATTGCAGTGATCTGATGAAGCCCTGGCTCCCTACAACATGCAACTTTTTTCCCTATGCCTCCCCAAAGTAAGGACAGGCCTCAGAACATTAGATGTGCCACTGAACTGAAGTTGTATAAGAGCCTGCATCTCACTCTGTGCATCCAGTGACCTGGGAACTGGGCACAAAGCCACTTGAAGGGGTAAAGGAAAATACCTCCCCTCCACTCCCCATAAAACTGCTTATAAAGAAAACAGAAGTAATTATGGGAAAAAATGCTTAAAAACCTAGAGGGCTCTATTAAATGAACCTCACATGGATTCTAGTTTAAGTTTCCAAGACTCGGGCAAGAAATATTCATGTTGAAAGCTTCTCTTATCCAAGATATTTGGTAAAGCCAGCAT
This sequence comes from Bubalus bubalis, assembly GCF_019923935.1. Taxonomy (NCBI): domain Eukaryota; kingdom Metazoa; phylum Chordata; class Mammalia; order Artiodactyla; family Bovidae; genus Bubalus; species Bubalus bubalis. The sequence goes on along the minus strand of NC_059167.1, from coordinate 36,484,728 downwards.
GGTTGTCCAGAAGTCCAAACAAACGCATCAAGTAACTAGTGGCTTCTCTTTATTTTTAATTTACTGCAAAAACTGCATTAAAATAGCAACAAAGGAAATTAGGAAAGAGAAAAGTTTCCTTACCACCATTGCAAACCATGAACAAGCTTAATCTCATCTTTCCCCTTCAATTCCTTGTTTATGGGCCAGCACGATTTTTACACAGTAAATAAAATGTATCTCCAATCTCATTGTTAAAAAAATATTTTCTGAAAAACTTTGAATGTACTAAAACCCCACAGTGATCCATCTACACTCTGGGCTACATTCCCCCAAGCTAAATCAATACTAAGCCAGTCATTTCTCAGGGCTAAAGATTTCTTATCTGTGCTAAAGCAAGCCGTCTTGAAGTAGGTATGAATGGCACCCAAAAACCCAATAATATAGAACTGAACCATAAACTGCCAACAGTGTGTGCCAGCCTCATTGGGTATCTTCCATTTATCCCTCCAAATTCACTCTCTACCCTTCTCCACTCTGCTCTGTGCCCAGAAAGGCTGAACCACATGGACATTTACCTCAGGCTCCCTTGTTCTCTGGGGTCAGCCAACAGGGGGCACCAGCAGGAGAGCAGAGGCCAAGAAAGTGAAATCAAGGTATTTCTTTTCCTAGCTCCCCAGCTCCCCAGGTCTTTCTCCTGAAGGTCATGGCTTCCCTCCTGCAGCCTCTACTCCAGCCACAACTACAGCTCCCAGGGCTCTGCAATGCTCCCTCCCCTTGCTCCTGCAGCCTAAAGCTGGTAGGACTTCCCCACCAGTGCTGATTCCCCTGAACTGTACCTAGACTCTATGATTACACTCTTTTCTTGGCTCACCCTCTTGAGTGTGCTATTGGGATCCTGACTCAAACACTGGACAATGCAGGAAGTGACCAGCTGAACCCCTGTATCTAAAACCAATGAGGATGGGGGGAACACAACATCCTATAGTCCCACAGCAGGAGAACTTTAGAAAATAATCAGTGAAACAGATGGGAAGTAGTAGTAAGAATCAGTCACTCAGCCATGTCCAACTCTGCAACCCCATGGACTGTAGCCCACCACGCTCCTCTGACCATGGAATTCTCCAGGCCAGAATACTGGAGTGAGTAGCCATTTTCTTCTCCAGGGGATCTTCCCGACCCAGGGATCAAACCTGGGTCTCCTGCCTTACAGGCAGATTCTTTACACTCTGAACCACTAGGGAAGCCCCCAAAACAGATAGAAGTCAACATAGTCTTGTAGACTGCCTGCCATCTGCCCAAGAACTATGCTTTCCCTTGAATCTCAAGGCCACCCTTAGATGCCTGGGGCCACACCTCCCTCGAGGCACAGACTGTCAGATACCTTTGTGTTCCACCTCACATCCTCTCAGCCCACCTTCGACTTCAGCTGTTGCCTTGGCAACCAGCTGCACCCAGGTGTGCCCAGCAGCAACTTTACCTCAGCTACTCCCAGGATCACTTCTGTTCTTCCTTGGGGCATCTCTGACACAGGAGGGGTGCAAGACACTCACATGTGCACAAATGTGAAAGACTGAGGAAGTTAATCTCACGGGACAACTCTTGGCCTGTGGAGCGGGAGAGGCAGCAGTTAAATGTTCCTGTTTTCTGTCCCTTGAGTGAGTAACTCTGAGGTGCACTTTACATGGCTACTCAGAGGACGCCCAGTGGGATTGGGCCCAGTTGCATTGGTGACCATTTTAATATACCTTGGTCCTGGCTTTCCCCTCTCCCTATTTCATGATTTGAACACCCCCATCCCTTACAATACCTCACAAAATGAACTACCTGCACATAAACTCTTCTCATTGACTCTGCTTTCGAAGAAAACCCAACCTAAAAGAGGCAGTGGGATCTCCTTGCTACTCCATAACAGAAGAAAAGCTCGGAAATAGGAGACAAAGAATGAGGAAAATGCCTCCTAGTGCCTGTTTGAAATGCACCCCCAGGTGCTCAATGGCCTGACCAGCAAACCCCAGGATCATCAAACTATCCCAACTACATAAAAATGTTTCAAGGTAGAACCACACTCCTTACCAGCCACAGGGAATCTGCATTTTAGGTAACACAATAACCTAAGTCCATTATTTGCTCTCCTTCAGTGAGGGGAATAAACCAAAAAAGGATATCCTTCAACCCAGTTCCCCTATCTGGAGGCAAAATACTCTCATCCCCCAAGATATTAAGGAAATGCATCAAACTTAATTTCTACAGTTTATTTTCAGACTGCTCTATTTGCCTGGTGCAGAAAGAATCATCCCCTCAGACCTTGAGATTTTTTAAAGTATTCAGCTGGTTTCCACAAATTCTCTCCAGTACAAATAATCTTTTTTTTTTTTTTTAATTGCTTCTCTCTTCCAAAAAGTCAAGAAATGACCTCTCCAGTAGTCTTCTGGGTATGAAAGAAAATACACTGGTTTCATATATCATTAGTCCATGGTGTGGGGGAAAAGGAGAGACCACGTGAAGGAAACAGGTGAATCTGGGGGAGTAAAACAAGCGGAGGAAACAGCAGGAAAATGCAGTCTAGTGGTAAGTGCTGAGAAAAAGGCTTCAGCACTCAGGAAGTTCTATGCCTCAAGACGTCAAATGGAATAACTTTAAGCAAGCCATTTTGAATTCCTTTAAGTTGGTATGATTCTTTTCAGTTCACTCGCCTGTAAAATGAAAACAAATTCCACTTACTGGGGACAAAGATCAATACCAGAAGACCCCACACATATGAATACTCCTGGGACCACAAGAAAAAAAAGCTAGAAAGTCAGATAGGATGAGCCAGCAGCGAGATCTCACCAACTTATCCAGTTCCAAATTAAAATAGGCCACTTGTTAGGTAGTTTTCCAAACAAACACCTTATACAGGGGGTATGTATGGAGTTCAAATTCCTAATAATGTTGGTAGGATATAATGAACAGGATTTCCACTTCTTATTGTCTGCTTCAAGTTTATAAGGCAGCCCCCAGGAAGACACGCAATGCCCCCTCCCCCACTGCTTCTCCTCACCTTCTTTATTTCATCCAGCAATAAAGCCCCATGCCCAAGGCCACACATGGGACTGAGATGAACATCACAGGCCCAAACCTTGTGGAAAATAATCTTTTAGCAGCAGCATCTGGCTTCTTGGCATGATCCCCCAGCTGCCGCTCTGACAGCTCTGAAGTTGCTTTTTACTTTGTCATATGTTTGGCTGCTAACGGGCTGTCTATTCTTGCTTGTCCTCCTCTGGGTCATTTTTCCTTTCAGACTCACATTGAGTCCCAAGAATATAGCACATCATACCTCCTCTGCAGGAAAGCCCCATCCCTAGTTGTCCTGGAATTCAGAGAGCTAGGCATCCCATATGGGAGTAAGCAGTCCCAAAGCTCAAAGGGGAAACATCTCATTACACTGCCTGGTACATTTATTCCACGAGAAGCAGGCTTGCGAAGGGGCGATTAGGCTACTTGACAGGCACAGGTGGTAGACTAATACAAAGCATCATTTGTCTTTGTGTTTACACAGGACCAATCACTATAGTACCCAGGGCTTAAACAAGCACATAATTTTGACACAAAGGCCACAACCAACTTCTCATAATTGGCAATGCTATTGGATTCCAAGTATTTTCTCCTCTTGATGCCAATCTGAAGACCCAAATGGGAAATTTAGCACCTGAAAGTGGTTTCTCAGGCCCCCGGTGCTTATTTCGATAGTCTGTGGAGTCTCTGCATGCCCAGTAACAGACCAGACAAGGGCCAGATGTCCAAACAGGAGCCTGATTTCCTGAAACTCAAGAGTGGTTGGAGAAACCAGCATGCAGTTGGCTTCCCATTCAACCCCTCTGGAGGCACCCAGGGTCCAAGTGAGCCCATGATGACCTTATGAAGTGACCAGAAAGCAGCCAAACATGTACCTGCCTTTCATGGGTTTGCAGTCAGGGCTGCCACGTACTGTTGAGCAGGCTGAGCACTGCTCAACTCCAGAGAACACTATCCATAGAGGCTAGTGATGTGACCTGATGTTGCTCCACACAACAGCCCTGCCCTTGGTAAAGAGATAACTAGAGGATACAGGACAAGGACAGACGACCACAAATCGAAATTGCCCCAAATGTAAATAAGACAAGACGGTAAGAGTATTTTTAGAATATGTAAAACATAAACCCTTAAAATAAGTATAAATGAGTTTCTGGGATGATCAGAAAGAGTTGATTTAATCCTAAAAGGTGGAACAGTTTCTGAGAGAGTAAAAGAGAGTGAAGAGAGAATGATGGGATGCAGAAGAGAAGAGAATGTGATTTGATAGCAGCAAAGCAAAACCTAAAAATTACATGGATGAAGTTGGAGTTATTTCTTCAGGAAAAATTCTTGGGGCATCTAAACCATGGATGATGTGGCTGCTGCTGCTAAGTCGCTTCAGTCGTGTTCGACTCTGTGCGACCCTATAGACAGCAGCCCACCAGGCCCCACCGTCCCTGGGATTCTCCAGGCAAGAACACTGGAGAGGGTTGCCATTTCCTCCTCCAATGCATGAAAGTGAAAAGTGAAAGTGAAGTCACTCAGTCGTGTCCGACTCTTAGCGACCCCATGAACTGCAGCCTACCAGGCTCCTCTGTCCATGGGATTTTCCAAGCAAGAGTACTGGAGTAGGGTGTCATTGCCTTCTCCGGATGATGTGGCTAGAAGCCAGTTTTCTCTCAGCTCCCCATTTTTCCATCTGCCAGCCTCTTCCAACTCCATTTATTCCTTCAATGCATGGGCCCTAAGGAGAACCAAATTATGAATAAGACAAGACCCCTATCTTCAGGAAGTCAAAATCTAATGAAAAGAGTTAAGCCAAGTATATATGGGGTAAAAGTCAACATGGAACTACTGCCTGACACAGTATGCTTATACCAGCATTTCAAGAGAGGTCAGTCCCAAGAGGGATAAAAAGGGTATCCTCAGGGAAGAATTGGCATCTGAAACAAACCCAGAACAACAGTTAGAATGTCAGCAGGGAGAGGTGATGGAAAGCACATGTCAGGCAAACAGTAGCACATGAATAAAGGGATCCAGGTAAAGGGTAAGATATTAGGAAGAGTCTGCTTGGAATAAAAGCATCTAAAGGGCAAGAGAGGATGTGGAAGTAACAGTGCAATTTAACTCTGGAAAGTTGCACTGAGGAAGGTTATTTAAAGTTTTGAATGCCTAACTAAAGAGGCTGAACGTTCTTATAAGTCCATAGGAAGAAATCCATTGTTGTTATTCATATATTAAATTTTGAGCAGAGAGTGATGTAATCAGAGCTGAGCAATTAAAATCAGCTTTATCTGCCAGCAGAGTTCCCGTTAATTGGCGATGGTGGAGACTAGTAGCCCAGGACAAATTAGCAGGTGAGAGGCAGCGCAGGGGCTGGACTGCAGCCATGGCAATAAGAATGGAAAGTTTGGGTCAGATGCCAAGAAACCCAGGCAGCCTCTGGATGTGGCAAGAAAGTAGTACAAAGGAAGAACAAGCCTGAGAGAAGAGAAACAGGGAGGCGGGCCAGAGTGAACAGCAGAGGGGTGAATTTTGCTTTCACATGTTAACTGTGAGGAGCTTGTGGCATATCCAGCTGGAGATAGTCAGCTGGAAGGTGGGAGGGTGCTGACTCTGGTGTCAGAGGTAAGACTGGAGAGGTTGAGTTTTGTGGTCCTGCAGGTCTGGGGTCAAACCCTAGCTCTACATCTAGAGTGTCTAACTATTGTGATCTGGAGCAAGTTAGAAGCCTAAGACTCAGTTATCCCATCTGTAAAATGCTTATTTAACTTATATGCAGAGTACATGAGAAACGCTGGGCTGGATGAAGCATAAGCTGGAATCAAGACTGCCAGGAGAAATATCAATAACCTCAGATATGCAGATGACACCACCCTTATGGCAGAAAGTGAAGAAGAACTAAAGAGCCTCTTGATGAAAGTAAAAGAGGAGAGTGAAAAGTTGGCTTAAAACTCAGCATTCAGAAAACTAAGATCATGGCATCCGGTCCCATCACTTCATGGCAAATAGATGGGGAAACAATGGAAACAGTGACAGACTTTATTTTGGGGGGCTCCAAAATCACTGCAGATGGTGACTGCAGCCATGAAATTAAAAGACGCTTGCTCCTTGGAAGAAAAGCTATGACCAACCTAGATAGCATATTCAAAAGCAGAGACATTACTTTGCCAACAAAGGTCTGTCTAGTCAAAGCTATGATTTTTCCAGTAGTCACATATGGATGTGAGAGTTGGACTATAAAGAAAGCTGAGTGCTGAAGAATTGATGCTTTTGAACTGTGGTGTTGGAGAAGACTCTTGAGAGTCCCTTGGACTGCAAGGACATCCAACCAGCCCATCCTGAAGGAAATCAGTCCTGAATATTCATTGGAGGGACTGATACTGAAGCTGAAACTCCAATACTTTGGCCACCTGATGCAAAGTACTGACTCATTGGAAAACACCCTGATGCTGGGAAAGATTGAGGGCAGGAGGAGAAGGGGATGACAAAGGATGAGATGGTTGGTTGGCATCACCGACTCAACGGACATGAGTCTGAGTAAACTCCGGGAGTTGGTGATGGACAGGGAGGCCTGGCGTGCAGGGTCCACGGGGTCACAAAGAGTCGGGCACGACTGAGGGACTGAACTGACTGAAAATGAGGACGATAGCCATATTAATATCCCCAGCACTCCTGCAAAGATTAAATAAAATAGATGTTAGCATAGGGCCTAGAACACAGAAAGCCTGCGATGAACACAGTCTTTTGTTATTTTCCCTGCAGAAACACTGTCTTTATTATTTTCCCTCTTTTTTTTTTCAGTAATCAACTCAGTTCTTAATAATGTACCCCAGCTGTCCTCCTGCTCTTTTGCCACTTGGGGTCCTTTTATGGGCTTGGCATGTAGCCCTCTTGCCTTTCTCTGTTCTCTGGAGTCTGGGCCACCCTGATTCTTGTCTGGTCCACCCGTCTCGTGAGCCCTTCAACCTCCCCTCTGACATGCTTGAGCCTTGATATATGCTATCCCTGCAAACTTGCCTTCCATCACAGATCCTCACCCTGAATTCATCTGCATCTGCCCAGGTCCTGTGGGGATGATTTGTTTTCTAATCTGGGGTCAAGATGAGGGGAAATGGGCCTACCTCTCAGCCAAAAGGTTTGACTTCAAGTCTTAGACAATATATTTCTTTACTATAAAAGTTGTAAAACATTGGGATAATGTTACGGCTTTACTACCCACTCCTTTGTTCTCCCGTAGCACTTTGTCCATCTCCTTGTGACAGAATTTATCACGTTGTGTTATAGTTGGTTATGTGACTGGCCCCTGCCCCCCGCTGGGCCACGGGCTCCTCCAGGGCAGGGACCGAACCTTATTATTCATCTTTGTTTCCCCAAGCCTACCAAAGGTGTTCAATAAATATTGAAAGAGAGTTAACAACAACTTACATCTGTACAGGTCCTTATGTTTTGCAAAGGCCGCTGAGGGAGATGGTAGAATCTGGCTCTAGAATGCTAAGCTATAATTTTTCTCCTATTCATTGCACCTTAAGTAAGTATAGCCATCAAAATGGGGAGGAATAAAAGGACCACATGCCAGTTTTTAAAAGCAGTTCCAAGATTTTGGGATTTCACTAATCGGTGTTTTAAATAACCTATTAATTGGGGGAAGCAACGTGGTGTTCCCAACTGCTTGTACTTTGCTAAGTCAGTGCCTTAGAGAAAAACCGTCATCATCAGCAACTGCTACTCTCCTCATTTCACAAAAGGAAGATTTTAAACAGCCCCCCAAAAAAGTGGCATAAACATAAGCCTAGAATAAATGAAAACTTTTAAAATTGGTAATTAGCTTTCTGAAACCCTAGTACCACTGCCTATCTTTTCCTCTTTCCCCGAGGACAGTTGATTGGCCCCGGCGCCCAGACTTACACTGGGTGACCACAGTCCAGAGCAGTGTTTCTCAGACTATGGCACTCCTGGGTGTCTGAAATTGCTCTGTCAGCATCTTTCTATTCTGGTGAAATATGCATAACATAAAATTTACCATTTTAACCATTTTTAAGTGTACAGCTCAGTGGCATTAAGTCCATTCACTTTGTTGTGCAACCCCCACCACCATCCGATCCAGAACTTTTCCATCTTCCCAAATGGAAACTCCATACCCGCTAAGCACTAACTCCTTGTTACCCTCTCCTCCCAGCTCCCAGCAACCATTACTCTACTTTCTGTCTCAGAAATTGACTACTCTAGGTACCTCACATAAGTGGAATCATACAGTATTTGTCCTTTTGTGACTGGCTCATTTCACTCAGCGTGTCTTCAAGATCATCCATGTTGATCCATGTGTCAGAATTTCCTTCCTTTTTCGTGCTGAATAATATTCCATTGTATGGATATATTCATACTATGTTTTATTTATCCATTCATCCTTTAATGGGCATTGTTTCCACTTTTTGGTTATTGTGCTTTACTGGACTTTTTACTTCTTTTTTTTTTCACATGACAAAAATCCCAAATATGTAACATAAGCAAATTCTGAGTCATTTTCTGGTGCTTTACAACTGAATCCTACTCTGGGATGACCAAGTCTGCTTCTACCCTTCCACAGTATGTGATCCACCTGTGCCCATGCCTGGTACTTCACATTTAATGTGTGTGTGTGTGTGTTTATTTTTATTTTTGGCTATGCTGAGTTTTTGTTGCTGCATCCTGGTTTTCTCTAGTTGTGGCAAGCAGGGGTTACCCTCTAGTTGCGGTACATGGACTTCTGTCACGGTGGTGGGCTCTCTCGTTATGGAGCACAGGCCCCAGGGCACACAGGCTCAGCAGTGGCAGTTCATGGGCTCCAGAACATGGACTCACTAGCTGTGGTGCAAGGGCTTAGTTGCCTCGTGGGACGTGGGATCTTCCCAAACCAGGGATTGAACCAATGTCCCCTGCACTGCAAGCCAGATTCTTAATCTCTAGACCACCAGGGAAGCCCTGGTACTTCACATTTAAAAACGCTGGTGGAGAAACTGAGTCATTGCAAGACACACAGCAATACAGGCATACAGTGCTCAAAAGAACCTTTGCCGTAACAGTCTGTATTCCATTTGCAATGCAAGTTAAAGTGGTGGGTGGTCCCTGCCTTTGTACATAACTGTACCACTTTGTTACCATAATAACAAATAACCCATAAAGACTATTTCTAGTCCCAACTTCAACAGTCTTTGAACCAGATACCCATTTGATGCAGAGGTCAATCCACTGTGATGCTAGTCTGACTTTCTAGTGCAGAAAACACCTCACAATTAACTGATGCCTCATTAAAAGTGGCATTGGAATACTTATTTTTAGTAAATTTTAGGTTTAATATAAAGTCTGAGTTTCTAAACTATCTTTGTCTTTAAGTTACCAATCTTTTTCCTAAAACTCCCTTGCACGAACAGAAATTCTCTGAAGTAACATCACTGAAGTTAAAACAGCAAATTAAATATGAGACTGAATCTCAGGTTTGTGCTTCTACTATGAATCAGGGCTTATGCAAAATGACATCATCCATGCTATTTGATTAATACTGTTATTTTCAATAGTATAGGTTTTCTAAACATTGGGAGTGTATGTCCAACTTTATGTGTATAGAGAGTATAATAAGAAAAAGGATGGAAATCAACAGAAGAGATGCACAATGTTGTCCCTTTAAAGGAGGTCTGTACATTTTTCAAGTTTGCCAGGCAAGAGTCTAGAGCTCTATTCCTGGAATGCTCCCCTTCATGTAAGAAGTAATAGGGCAGGTCAAACCAATTAAGTGTTCCTAAAAACACAGCTCACCAAATACCATGGCTGCAGAATAACACCACCAAGAGCCAGCCAGCAGTTTAGAGTGGTGCACGGAGAGGAATGACCCTGGGGGACACCACGTTAAAAGCTCAAATTTCACTTCCCCAGGGGAGCACTTTCCTTTCAAGCTGCGACCTCTATCGAAGCCGTTGAGAATGACACCTCTTCCCCACTCCCAGGGGTGAGTGCTCTCCAAAACTTCTGGGCCAGATTGCAGCCAAATGAGCCATCAGGCATTCCCCTGGGATAGTCAGACTTTTGCCCTGAGATCTATAATACAATTTGACCTTCTTTCTACTGAGGTAAACACGCCACCTGTCACCTCAAAAAACTCAGCCTTGGAGTCAAGCACATCTGGAATCAGCCTATAAACGTAGTTCTGAGATTAATGTTGAACAAGAAAAAAGGCTAAGGTATCCGCCACTGATTTCCACTTACTGACAATTCCCACTCAGCAGCCATGTTCAGCTTCCACATGCGAACACCTGAACACCTCCCTGTCAGCAACACTACACTGAGGTTGGCCAAAAACAAGCCTCAGAACACCCTGAAATGCATTTTATAGTAGTAAAATAGTAAATCAGCATGTGGTGTTTCATATTTGTGTCCCCGGTGGACAGAATCAGAAGTGATGAAGGGAGATTCTGAGAGAGGCAAGGCGCACCTGGAAACTCCCCGGTACTCACCTCTTATCTTTATGGGCAGAGTAGGAGCTGGGCCATGAACTAACATCCTAGAAATTCATAAAGGCACAGGAAGCGTACAAAGCTGCCATCTTCCCCCAGAAGTAACAGTTACACTTCCAAGAAACTAAGAAGAGAAAAAGAAGCATGAAAAGATCTTGTCTAGAAGCTCACTGAAGTACTCCTACGTTCCATGAAAGGGTTGCTGCTGCTAAGTCGTTTCAGTCGTGTCCGATTCTGTGCGACCCCATAGACGGCAGCCCACGAGGCTCCCCCATCCCTGAGATTCTCCAGGCAAGAACACTGGAGTGGGTTGCCATTGCCTTCTCCAATGCAGGAAAGTGAAAAGTGAAAGCGAAGTCGCTGAGTCTTGTCCAACTCTTAGCGACCCATGGACTGCAGCCCACCAGGTTCCTCCATCCATGGGATTTTCCAGGCAAGAGTACTGGAGTGGGGTGCCATTGCCTTCTCCAATGAAAGGGTAAGTAAGGCCATTAAAAAATACCCGTTTCACAAAAATCTATCTTCCTACTAACATCTGGAAATGAGCCTCATGTCTTGAATTCAAAATGTGGATCATCCATAACCCTAGTTATACAACCAACCTGTTGGCACTGACTACAAAGGGGAGACGTCCTGTTGAGAAGGAGGACGACTGCTTTACATTCAATGAAGAGAACGTGTCTCCTTTAGCACCAAAGCACAACTTGGTAGGCTCTACATTGGCACACACGCATGCGGGGTAATTTAGCTGGTGCCTCTTAGTCACAGCTCCTGTGTGTGCCAGGATTTAGCGGCACAATGTGATCGTATCATAAACATCCTGGCCCTCCTCGCTTTACTTCTGAAACCAGTTTTGGTGACTGACACTGCTTTCTTTGCAGCCTTATCGGCCTCTTCTCCCCTTCCGATTGTGGGTCTGATCTCTTGCCCAACATTCCTGTGTTTAGACTGTCTGGCTGAGGGCATTTTCCTCTCGCTGCTCAACAAACAGGTTTCCGCAGCCTGTTGGTTTGTTTTCTGTTTGTTTCTGACACAAGGCTGCGTGCACCACTTTCTGGGAAGTTTCAAGTTGTTTCAGGGAGTTCCTGGTTTGTTCAGTTAAGCTTTCCATTTTTGGAGTGAGTGCCCCCAGAGTTAATATAAAATCAGCTGGATCACAAAAACAATTTTGCCTCCCTTGAGAAACTGGCTTTCAAAGAAAACTTTGTTTGCCTGCATATTTGATAAGAGTGATCAGGAAAGAAAATAGAAGTCCTATAAATCTTCATGTCATTTGTCATTTTTCATATTCTTGCCTCCACTTCAGTTCATCAAAAGTGGTACCACTTCGGCCAGATGGGAGGGGAGCTTGGGGGAGAATGCATACATGTATAGGTATGGTTGAGTCTCTTTGTTGGCCACCTGAAACTATCCCCACATTGTTAAATGGCTAAACTCCAATATAAAAGAAAAAGTTTTTTTTTGGTTTTTTTTTTAAGTGATGCCATTTAGTCCTCTGTTAGATAGCTCTTACTAACATACTCTTCTCACTAACAGCTGGCTATTAGAACTTCATTCTTACCTGTGATTGAATATAAGATAGTAATCAATAATCCTATTGTAATGTTTTTCTATTCAGTTCTTTCTCTTTGGGCTTTACTCTTCCATGGAATTTAAATACATGAACACATATTTCTACACATCACCCAAAGCCAGCTTTTCTTTATCATCTTCCTCCAATCGTGGAATATTATATCCTGTAAACAAGGCTGGTAAGGGCATATCTGAGCCAACCTTTTCTTTGGCTGCCTTTCAAAAATTGTTTAAAACAAGATATGTTCTTGAACTGGAAAAAGGAATTACACATGATAACCTTAGAAAGCAGCTACTTGCTTTGCCCAACTAATATCATTGCACAACACCATGGCTCCATGTGGAGTGTTGTCTTCAATTATGGGCCAGAGCCCAAAGTGACGAAGTTGGGATGAAATTGATTTCAATGGGACATGACCATTGAAATGTTATATTGAGTATGACCATAAAGTTGGTATAATTATCAAACACAGAGTATAGGATAATTATGAAAAGGATAGTGCATAATTCTGTGTTCTATGAAATAAGTGACTCCAGTTATGGGTCTTTAACCTCACTAATTGATTTTTAACAGCAGCATCTACTCTGACAATCACCTTTTCAGTCTTTTTTTTAAGTTGAACGCATAATTTTTTTCTTGCCTCAGTAGTCTTTTTTTAAATTGAAGTATATTTGATTTAAAACTTTATATTATTTCTGATGTACAGCACCGTGATTCAGTGTTTTTGCAGATTATACTCCATTATTTTCCAGTCTCAATAAATGAACTATCCTGAGTCACTCACATCATTCCTTTACTCCCCAAACAATGACCACATTTATAAGAGAGTGGCCTGTGTCATTGAAACACATATTTTTCTCTCGGCAGAGCTGACTAGAACCATTAACCATCAACATCATAACACTAGATTTAACTAGCTAAACCAACCCAATCTTACCCCACTTCCCTCGACAAACAGATGAAACATAACTTTTCTTTCACAGCCTGTTAAGACAGATACATAAGCCCAGATCCAAAGCAATGGACATAAATGCAGTCAGAGCCTCAATGGAGGGGGTCCAACAGATCATCGTCTAATATGAAGTGACAACATGACCCAAAAAATACATACTTCTTTTGTTTTTCTTGCAGTTCGCTCCTTCTGTGAGAAGAAAGCTTGCAAAGAATTTTGTGAGCCGAAGCTTTTTAAGCTAACTGCAAGGCTGCCAAGCGCTGTTATTGCAGAATTCATTTACTAAGAGTGTGGTGTCAGTGTTACTGTGGAATCTAGGAGGAATGGATCCTGTTAACTGCCCCCTCAAGTACTCCCACTATCACCAGATGTCGAGATAATGATCAGCACATCGTGTTCTCGAAGGCACGAGTCCCACCAAAATCAACCAGGGATTTCTCCCTATGTCAAATATGTTCAAATAGCATGATGAGAAGAGGTTACCCGCTTTCCTTGGCCATTATAAGTACATGCTTCCTTCTGGTGGGATGTAACTGTGGTTGAGTCAATGATGAAAACTTGGCTCAGAGGACTCTCTTTGAGTAAAAATGACATTTTTCCATTATGGATGCATGTTGCCCTGTATCCCAAGGTGCCTGCAGCATCTTTTCTAATTCACCCATCATTAGACTCTCCTTCTAAGAAACAAAACTCTTGATTGATTGCTTTGCACCCAATTTCCCACCTGCAATGGGGAGCAATAGTAATCCCTCCCAGGTTTCAGGAAGAAAGAAGAGCTCCAGACTGCCTTTTTCATGGCATAGCAATTATTTCAATAATAAAGATTCCTCTTTTACTTTCATGTCTTTGATTCATGAAACTCAAAATGCATAATGTACCCTAAGATGAATAAATTCCCCCATAGTTTTATCATAAAAAAAGAAATTCCCAAAGCATGATTTGCATGTAGTTAGAATCAAATCCCAACTCCAAAACTCAAAATCTGTCTAATAGCCAAAAATTAAATTCAGGAGTTTTTATTTTTCAAAAAAGACCCACAAGATCTTTTCCTCCCCTTAAGAAATTCAGTGCCCAATGCTTCCCTATAAATAGTTGTCAATAAACACAACTGCTGCAAATGTATTCAGTAAATGTTAAGGTCAAAGGCCTTCACTGTTTATTGCCTTGTAAACTCAAAGACAAGTGAATTTATTGCTTGAATGAGTTTCAGGGTATTGGCCTTCATAAAAGTTCTGAATCCCAGGTACAAAATGCTCCATCAACTCACACCAAAGCTATTCTGCACAGAACTGAGAGACCGCCCACCATTGGATTCATAATTCAAACACGTCTTGGAAAGTGTATTGTTTGCCATGTTGCATAGATCCCCATGGATTAGTGCTGAACCTCGCCTGTCATTATTACAAGAACTTGCTTCAACCTAACTATAAATTGCTGCTGCTTCTAAAACAATGTCATGTATTAGTGTACCAATTTAAACTCTCCAAAATATAATAGAAAAGATGTCAAGAATGGAAGAGTTTACAATTTCTAATCTACACATAAGGGGGATACCTATAATCTCCTTGATATAACATTTGTCAAATTTTAAAGAAAGGACAATTTTCCATATCAGAGCACATCAGAATGTATGGACTACTTTGGATACTTAATTTTGTAATATTATTCAAAACCTAAGTTTTCTAACCTTCCTGTCAACTGGCAGTTTTATGTATCAATATGTATGCCTAGTAGAGTAGGAACAGGAGAGATCATAAGAGAACTGTTAAATATTGTTACTTTTACAAATAAAAGAGTTATGAAAGAAGTTCACATTTATAGTTTTAAATAGCTGCATAATTATTTCATTGTTCTTTCACTGCAGTGGGCTGGATTCAATCCCTGATTAGGGAACTGAGATCCTGCAAGCCCTCTGGCATGACTGGAAAATAATAACAATAAAGTTAAATTTATTTTTATAAATAAAGGGAACTCTAGGCTCCATGACCATTGGGCCTTACCATCTTAAGTGAGGACCGAAGCAGTGTAATATACAAAGGCTATGATATTAATACCAGAAATGCATCATAAGGTTTAAAATAAAATATCAAACTCAAACCACTGATGGTAAAATAAATTTATCCTAGATTTCTGAATCTCTTCCTGCCTTTTACAGCTTCCAAAGAAAATTGCTGAAGTCATACCCTGAGTAAACCTGAATTTTAGTAATATTAAGTATCTTTCAACTGTCAAAATGTAAAATATTTTTAAATGTCACATATGCTCTAATCCCACTACAAAATGTAGGTTTGAGCTAAATGTTGGGTTGTATCATTCTTTGATATTACTCATGGAAAAGGTGAATTCCTAATCTATTTTCTCTCATGTGAAACAGTAGATTATATCACTTTTGTCCTTGATAAATTCCTTTCATCCTAACAAACATTAAACCACTCACCAATTTTCTCTGAAGCAGTTTTATATATAGAAGTTTTTCTATATATAAGATGGTAATAGCATAGTTGAAAGATATTAACGTACACTTTTGCTATTTTTTATCAAATTAGCTGCATGAAAATTAAACATATTAGATGACTTATAAACTGTCCTGTGCAAAAAAAGAGATTCTTTAAGAAGTGTGTGTTAAATACCTGCCCTGCATTACTGAAATCATTAACACAGGAACCCACCTCTCAAGAAATTCACTGGAGTGGGGATCTTCTGGCATGTAAATAGATGATTATAATGCAAAATGGCAACAATGGAGATACTTCAAATAACTGGAGAGTTTACAGGTGAGAAGGCAAACCAATTAGTGATAACTCTGCGTGTACATCCTTTTTGTTCTTTTTAAAGTACTTTTACCTCATCCCCCATGAAACATCCATATAATGAACTGAAATTCAAATTATTTTCATGGAAAAACATTGTCTGTTCACCTACGAGAAGATGGAAATAATATACATGTCTACAAGTCTGCATGTCTACACAAACTGAAATGGCTCATCTTTTAGAAGAAAGCATCTTCTGTAAGGCAGGCTTCCCTTGTGGCTCAGATGGTAAAGAATCCACCTGCAATGCAGGAGACCCCAGTTTGATCTGCTAGAGAAGGGATAGGCTACCCACTCTAGTATCCTTGGGCTTCCCTGGTGGTTCAGCTGGTAAATAATCCGCCTGCAATGTGGGAGACCTGGGTTCAATGCCTGGGTTGGGAAGATCCCCTGGAGAAGGAAAAGGCTACCCACTCCAGTACTCTGGCCTAGAGAATTCCATGGACTGTATAGTCTATGGAGTCACAAAGAATTGGACATGACTGAGCAACTTTCACTTTCACTTTTCTTTTGTAAGACAGCATGAAAATTTTACTACTTCAGTTACCCCTAAAGAGTTTTATGAGTTGGACATTTATTCCAGAGATATGAAATCTGACATTCACACAGAATTTGCACACAAATGTTCACAGATGCTTTATTCATGATAGCCAAAAACTGGAAACCAGTCACGTGTCCTTCAACGTGCTAAGTCACTTCAGTTGTGTCCATCTCTGTGCGACCCTATGAACCATAGGCTCCTCTTGTTCATGGGATTCCGGGCAAGAATACTGGAATGGGTTGCCATTCCCTTCTCCAGGGGATCTTCCCAACCCAGGGATTGAACCCCAGTCTCCTGCTTTGCAGGTGGATTCTTTACCGTCTGAGCCACCAGGGAAGCCCATAGCTCTGAAAGAGCAACACAGAAGATACACGTGTTGATGAAACTGTTCAGTGTCACTGATTATGAGGGTGGCTACATCAACCTACACAAGTAGATAAAGCTGTATCAACTAAATATTAATACATGCGTACACACATGCCTGCATACACACCTATGCACAAGAGTACAAGTAAAAACAGAGGAAATCTGAACAAGATCAGTGGGTCGTATCAATGTCAATATCCTGGTTGTGATATTGAATAATACTAGGATTTTCCAAAGCGTTACCACTGGGGGGAACTGGGCAAAGTGCACACTCCATCTCTCTGTGATATTTCTTATAGCTGCATGTGCATCTCCAATTATCTCAGCAAAAACTTTTACATTTTTGAAAAATATTAAAGTAAGCGTTATATGTTTGTCGTGTATTAAATGACAGGGGCAACAACATGAGACACTTTTCTATAACACACACGTTAACATAAAAAGAAGAGCACCATCTCTGATGTCTCTACTCTCCTTAAAAGCACACCTGCAGGGAGCTGGATTACTCAAGGATACAAGGACCCTGCCTCATGATATTTACAGACTGCGTCTGAATACCACTGGTAAATCTGACTTTGATTTTCCTAAGCAGCTTCTGAGAGACTATTCATCATTCACAAACCTTGCTGCAGGGCAGTGAGGAAGGTGAATTCAATTTCCAATCAATTTTGATAGCCAATATACTAGATAAAGGAATCCTCATTAACTAATTTACCACCTGGTATGTTCTAGCTTTCCATCTTCACAGTGACACTAAACCTAAGAGCCTGCAGAACCTAAAGGCATCAGTTGAACTAAAGTGACTTGCATCTAGAAATATGTTAATTATCTGATGCTGAAAACACAGAAGGGATTAGAGGGATTCCAAGGCAGTTTGCTGAAACCTTCCTTCGTGCCTGGTCCACAAGGGGGCTGAGCTCCTGCTCACACTGACACTAGTAGAGGCCTTCTCTCTCATCCCCTCAGGCTCCTGGGGATCTAAGGCACTTTTGATAAAGATTGTCCTTATGATCAAGGCATTGATTATACCTGTGTCTTTCAGCACAGGTAGGAATGTATTTCAGATAAGACAATTCCATGTTTGAAAAGTGATCCACAGTCTTTCAAGTAAAAAACATTTTCTACAGAAACACTCTGTAGAATAAAGCTCCCTAAGAAACGGAAAGGCTTTAATGTATAGAGCCTCTTATTCACTCTAAGTCCATGAAAAATCATACTGTGATGATCACTTACTGACACAACCAAAAATAGGTATGTTCGTCTATGAACCAAGAGAGGAAAGATGAGACCAAAAAAATGCCATGAATTAAAGGCTACAATTCCAGCCTTTCTACCATGGCCTGCTAGGTGAAGGGGCCTTTGTTTATACACGGTGTGCCTGAGGAAGGGAAAAGCACAGTTTAGAACTGGAAGATGATTAAGTGTCTTTGGGTGCATGACTCCACCTGAATTTGTTTCCTATGCATCCAAATGAAAATCATAATTCCTCCTTCACCAAATTCACCAGATTGTTATGAGATTCCAGTGAGAAAAGGTATACTAAGCCTTACATTGTTATAGCACTGTACAAAGATAAGGGATTATTATTAATAGTCTAAAGAGGAGATGTCCACTTAAAAAAGTCAATAGAGAACACTCCCTAACTTAAATTCTAAAGTATGCTTCTAAGTCAAACCTTCACCTGAATATTTGTTGATAGGAAGAAAAATGCAGAAAGGCTACTTAATTGCTGAATCAATTTTCTTTGATAACTCCTGACTGACCCAGAATTCTACCAGGTGCAAGAGGTGATAAGGAAGAAAAACATCTGGGATAATCAGGCAACAACTAATGAAACTTAATAGTTGAGATTTCTAAAAGGAGACCTGTATAATTCATTGATTAAGTTGTTTCTATCTGATTATTTGGAAATCCCACCATCTGTGTTTTTTTTTTCAATGAAGTTTTAAGATTGCAAGAGCTAATGATCCCATTTTACATGTAAGAAAAGTGGAGACCCTCTCAAGTCACACAAGTTTAATACACACAAGCCACGCTGATTTCACGTAATTAATGCCAGCACACATGATGTATGCCAGCACACAGGAAACATCCAACAAGGATGGCACCTCCAACAGATTCAGAGAAGAGGCAGAGATAAAAGCACATCTCTGGACTCATCTGAATTCCCGGCAAATTCAGGCCAAATCTTCCAATCCACCCAAGGTCTTGACTGAACACACAGTGACTAGGCAACACTGCCTTCCAGTGGCAACAATATGTTTCAAGAATCAGAAACCACAGAGAGTATGTACAATTCCAACAAGTTGGTATCCATTTACCCTTAGACCCAAAGAAACACCAAAAGATGATTTTCAAAGCTTTGGTGTAGACACTAACTAAAATTCCACTATTAGTAATCTTTTCTTAGTACTGGTTGAAAAAATTTAGAGAATTTATCTCCCTTTTGTAGATGGGAATCAAATTCAGAACAATTATGCATTTCAAATAAAGCCATAGGCTCAATAACTCTGAACTGACTTTAGTGTGGTCGTCTTGTATGCCATCACTGAAAGCATACTCGGCAGCCAGTGGTTCCAGACACAGCAAAATCAAAGTGATGCTTTGCAACATGGTTGTTCAAAGGTACTCATGAATTTATGAAAATTCCAGATTTTCCTTGATTGAAACCAGTCCACCCATTCCTTACATTTCTCTTTAATTCCCCAAAACACCTAATGCAGGATTAAGGATATTTTGGATATTTGAGAAATAATGATTGTAATGCGTTTATTTCATGTCTGTGCTAACTAAGAAATGTCATACCTAGTTTCCTAGCCCAAATTTATCTTGTCTAGTTATTCTCTACTCTGAATCCTCCATACCTGCTGCCTGTCTGAAACTTCTCAGTGAGTTGATGGGATTTATCCTCATTATTTTTATCTATGGCTTAACTATCACCTTCCCTGTCTGTCTCATGGCAGGGCTTCTGTCTCTTGGAATCCACATCTCCAATGCTACCATTCTTTCCTCCTGAGTGGTTATTGCCACATGAATAGCTCCAGAATTTATGTTTCAAGGGGTCTGAGCAGGTTATACCAAGAGAAACCAAGGTATCTTCCAAAAGACCTGCCTTATTAAGGGTAATTAGAACAGTGATGCCAACATTGCAAAGGCCTCATATATCTGAAGGCATCAAAGCACTTGCAAGTTTTTTCACTAATAAACTCTACATCCTTTAGAGAGAGTTTAGAAGCCTAATACCATATCAACCAAAGGATGCAACTGACACAGACAGAAGTTTCATAAATGTTTCATAATAAGGGATTGGTCAAACGTAATGTCATTTGGTTGGTGGCATACTGTGTAATTACCAGGGCTTCCCAAGTGGTTCAACAGTAAAGAATCTGCCTGCCCAGCAGCAGACGCAGGTTCAATCCCTGGGTCGAGAAGATCCCCTGGAGAAGGAAGTGGCAACCCACTTAAGTATTCTTGCCTGGGAAATCCCATGGACAGAGAAACCTGGCAGGCTAGTCCATGGGATCACAAAAGAATCGGTCACAACTTTGCAACTAAATAACAATATGTAATTATTAATATTAAAATAATGAAATGTTTATTGAGATAGAAAGATGGCAACAATATACCACTAAGGAGACAACGAAGCAGGTTACCAGATTTAATATACTATATGCTGTTTTAGTAAATGTGTATGTATGTATATGGAGGCATCACAAATATAAAACTGCCTCCTACATACAGATAATACCCATAAGCCCTCCTCTCCTTCCCCCCTTCTCCCAAATAGACAAAAAAATCTAAGAAAAATCAGTTCTTGGGTTTTTCTAAAAGACTTTTACACAAGTCCTCTAGTTGTATGCTTGTAAATGTTTAACCACTGGTACCCCAGGAGGAAAGGCCTGATTTGTGGCATTTACCAATTTCTATAGTGCAAATAACTCTCATTGTGATCACTTTTAAGCTACCAACTTGATTTTACTGAGTATGGTGTTGGGAAAAGATACTCACAATAGGCACAACTGCTCTGGCAAAGCCACATGGCCAATTTCAGCAACCCACTGCCCAGGCCCCGCTTGCAAACATACTGTAGTCTGTAAGCCTCTCTTATACAGAGTAAATAACAGAATGTATGTTGTAAGTGGCTTTTCTTTCTTGCTATTGATCTGTATTTTATACCTTTTCAACAAAGAACATGTGTTGTTTCCTGTGTTGTTTTTTACTTATTTAAATTTTAAAAGAAAGTGTCTCTTTTATTACCTTGAAGTGGAGATCTTTGTAAACATGACTTAAACCAGAAGCCATAAATAAATTTTATCAATTTCACTACATAAATATAAGACCTTTTGCACAGCAAAAAAAAAAAAAAAAAAAAAAAACAACCTTTTATAAAGAAAGTTGAAATAGAAATGACAAACTAGAAAAAATACGTGCCATTTTTTTCTCAGAAACATCAGCTACTCCCATATATAGTCATTTCCCAACTGAAAACCTAATAGAAAAATAAGTAACGATTTGAACAATTCAAGAAGAAAGGAAAGGCTCTTGGATAGATGTCCTCATCCATCTATTCACCAATAAGATAAACGCAACTTAAAATTTAAAATGGAGTTATCATTTACTTAATCTACCAGACTGATAAAGTTGCAAATAATTTGAATGCACATGCTGTGATGGGAGTTTAATTTGGTACAAATTCTCTATGTATCATGGTCTGAGTAACGACCCACAGGATGGGCAACATGGCAGCCTACAACCTGTGACTATGTTACCTTACATGGCAAAAAAGGGACTTTGCAGATGTGATTAGTTATGAGCCTTGAAGTGGGAGATTCTCCCATGTTATCCAAGTGTGCTCAATCTAGTCACGAGAGTCTGTATGAAAGGGAAGCAGGAGAGTCAGAGTCGGAGCAGATGTAACGATGGAAGCAGAGGTCAGAGAAAGAGAGATTTGAAGATGCTACACATCTGCCTTGAAGATGGAGGAAGGGGTCACAAGCCAAGGAATGAAGGCAGACTCTAGAACTGAAAGAGGCAGGAAATGAATTCTTCTGTAGAGCCTCCAGAAGGAACACAGCCCTGCTGACTCCTTGATTTTCAGACTTCTGACCTCCAGAACTGTAAGATAACACTTTTGTGTTGTTTTATGCCACCACGTTAGTGGTCATTTCTTACAGCAGCAATAGGAAACTAATAGAGAAATCTGGCCAACTATAAATGCATACACTCTTTGGCTCAACAAGCCACGTTTAGGAATTTAACTGAAGAAAACATATGGGCTTCTCAGGTGGCACTAGTGGTAAAGAACCCGCCTGCCAAGGCAGGAGTCATAAGAGACATGGGTTTGATCCCTGAGTCAGGGAAGATCCCCTGGAGAAGGGAATGGCAACCCACTCTAGTATTCTTGCCTGGAGAATCCCATGAACAAAGGAGCCTGGGGGCTACAGTCCATAGGGTCACAAAAAGTCAGACATGACTGAAGCGACTGAGAATGCATGTACACGTATTTACGTACACAAAAAATGATGCATGCTCTATATTGTTTGTAACAGCAGACAACTGGAATTCATGTAAATGTCCAACAAAAGGAGACTGATTAATATGATAAAGCCACACGATGTAATATTATGTAGCCATGAAGAATGAATAAGGGACTTCCCTGCTGGTCCAGTAGCTAAGACTCCATACTCCCAATGCAAGGGGCCTGGGTTTAATCCCTGCTCAAGGAACTTGACCCTAAATACTGCACTAAAAGGTCCCGTGTGCCACCACTAAGACCTAGTACAGCCAAATAAGCAAACAAATAAATTTTTTAAAAGAATAAGAAAGGTCTTTGTGTCATGATACTACAAGATCTATAAGATACAGTAAATTTAAAAAGGAGGATGTTTTCAGTATACCAAGTACAGTGGGTACAGTATGCTAACAATTATATAGAAATGGGGAGAAAGGAAGACTTACTTATTTACATATATATGCATAAATACGTCTGGAATAGTAAGCAATAAACTAATAGTATTTGTTGCCAACGGGGAAGGGAATTGGATGGCTGGACATTAGAAGGGAACAGGAGACTTCTTACTTTTTGTGTTTTATTAATATCCATACATGTAATATGAATATACTACCTATTCAAATATTCAAATAAAAACAGAAAGAATAAAAATTAAACAAGAAAGAGATTATGCAGCTTGACCAGGTCACCAGCCAAGTCAGTAAAGATGCCATTATCATCAGTGGGTCTCTGAAGAACCTACTGTTGTTTTTGAGGAAGGCAATGCCATAAATTCCAGTCATTCTAGAACCATGGGGGTGGATTCGTGGCACTCTCTGTGACCTAAGGAGCAGGAAGCAAAGGGGATTTCACAGTCAGGTGGGGTGTGAATGGAGCCTGCGGTGGGCTAGAACAGAAGTAACCTTACCTTGTTTCCAAATGAGGATCTATATTTGCTTTAAGCCAGGGGCGAGAATTTTTTCAGAAGTCCTTGCAGAAAACGTATGCAGTTTCAGAAACTCTGTTGAGTAGGGTTGCCAGATTCAACAAGTAAAACTACAGGATACCAAGTGTAAATTTGAGTTTCAGATAAACAAAAGTTAAAAATTAAAAAATTTTAATGGGGGAAATGCTTTTTAATTTTTAACCATTTGCTATTTCTCTGAAATTCAAATTGAACTGAGCATCCTGTATTTTATTTGACAGCCCTACCTCTGAACTTCCTTAGAGGCCACACAGGAGCCACAGGCCGGGAGGTGAGGACAGATGGGCGCATGTAGGTGCAGCCCACTCTCCTTTCATAGACACAGCACACACCCTTCTGATAGGAAGGAAGGCACAGGGAACTGAACAGAGTTGCGTGGGAAGGCACTGCTTCACCCAGGAAGTGTCACTGGCCAAGGACAAAGGTATGTGACTCCATGTTAAAGTCTCTCTGCTCGCCTCTGGCCCTGGAGGTTCCTGAAGGTAAAGTGTGGAATGCTCTAGAAGTTTGGAATGGGGGTGGGGAGTGTCAGGCAACCTATAGAAATGTTCTCCCAGCCCAGGTAATAAACGTATTCCTTTCCCCCAAATACCATTAAAGATGCTTTAAAAAAAATCTTTAAAAAAAAAAAAACCCTTTAAGCTGACCTCCTGCCAAAGTACACATCAATTATACAGCTTCAGTCAGGCGGATGCTCGAGGAAAGGGGGATAATGTTACACCCAGCTGGGCACTTTGTAGTTAGCACAAATGTAATATAAAGCACAGCAGAGTTCGTCAAGTGTCTGTCTGGATTTTCAGTTTTCATTAGTGCTATAATTAAAACCACATTTTCAGCTCTATTACCTGTAACAAGAAAGGAATGAGAAATGAGGTTGTCAAGGTCAGGCTTTTCCAGCTATTTATACTGAGGATCTGCAGGCCACAAGTTGTTGAATTTGGTGTAAACCAAAGCGACGGCTGAATGTCACACAAGGACCCAACCTGTGTGGCTTGAAAGGCACACTGATGAGGTCACTTCCTTTGAATGGCCACAGGGCCCAGTATGCTCTCAGCACACAAGGCTTGGAGGATGGGTGGTTGGGTCAATCCACTCTTGACCACAGCCACTGGCCCCAGGATGGGTTTCTCTCCCTTGGAGACAAAACTGATCACGTATCCTATGACAGCCCCAAAGGCAGCCCTCAGACATTCTCGTTAAGGACAAGAATCCTAACAATCTAAGGCCGTCTTCTTCCCACCTTGACTGTACAGGTGCAAAAAGACTGGATGGGAATATATATGTTAACCCTTCCCCCCCACCACACATACACACTCCACAGGGGCTCCACTCTGTCCAGCAAATACTCCACCGTCTCTCCCCTGAATCCCAGCAGAACCTCCCGGCTTCTGCTTCACCCTCCCTGAGGTGATCTGAATGTTTGTGTCCCCACAAAATCCATATGTTGAAATACTGACCCCTCAGGTGATGGTATTTAATGGCGGGCCCTTTAGGAGGTGATTAGGTCATGCGGGTAAGGTCCTCAGGAATGGGATTAGAGCCTTTATAAAAGAGGGCCCAGAGAGCTCCCTCGCCCCTTCCACCATGGGAGGACGCAGTGAGAAGTCAGCCATCTATGAACCGGAAGGCAGGTCTCACCAGACACCAAATTTGCCTGTGCCTTACTCTCAAACTTCCCAACCTCCAGAATTGTGAGAAGTAAATTTCCATTGTTTATTGGCCATCCAGTCTGCGGTACTTTGTTATGTAAGCCCAGATGAACTAAAACACTCCCCGCTTCCCCCATACACATGTCAGAAGAGCAACAAGGTCAGGTCACTCCTGAATACAAAGCCCTTCTTTGGCTTCCGCCTCTCTCGGAGTAGAAGCGGGAGCCCTTGCTATGACCTTCAAGGCCCCACCTGCTCTGGCCAACTCTTCTCTAACTGTACCACCCACTACTCTCCCCACTTTCATTCTATTCCAGACACACTCCTTTCTCAGGGCCTTTGCATTGGCTGTTCCCTGCGCCCAGAGTTCTCTTCCGCCTGTTATCCACATGACTTGCTCTTTATTCAGAAGGTAACTTTTCTTCCAGTGAGTTCTTCCCTGACCACTTCATTCCATAATGCAAAGCACCAGCCCCCCACCCACCCTGCAACAATGGCATTCCCTATTTCCTGTCTCACCTTGATGTTCCTCCTCTGCACTTATCATCAGTTGGTCTAGGACCTATTGTTTGTTTGTTTTCTTTAAATATCTGTCTCTCTTCACTTCCCAGAATGTAAATTTCTTGAGAATAGCAATTTTTGTCTGGCTTGGTACACTGCTGTTTCCTCAAAACTGGAAAGGACCTGGCATATAATAAACATTCTTGAATGAATGAATAAATGAACAAATGCAATCAAGAGATGGCACCAACCAGCACCAGGTGGGCCCTCTTTGGGTGAATGATTACTAGGTTCCTGAGGCCCATCCAACTAAAAAGTGCAGAAACTATCTGCTCACAAACCCCCTCCCCAGGCAAAAGGTGGGTGTCAGGGACACGCTTATTTTCTGGGCAAACCACACATCCTTACCCACAAACACCACCCTTGGAGAACTGACCAGTTTTACCTTCAACAGGTAGGACCTGGACTCACCTCACCAAGTGGGAAACAGAAAGTTCTCCAGCAATTCTGTCCTTGCATTCCAGCCCAGCCCAGGTTGAACCCAAGCATCAAGTATGGGCTTTGATGGTTAAATGTATGTGACAACTTGCCTGGGCCACAAGGCTCAGACATGTGGCCACGCATTATTCTAGATGTTTCTATGAGGTTGCTTTGGATGTGATTAACATTTAAGCTGGTGGACTTTGAGTAAAGCAGGTTACTCTCTGATTACATCCAATTATTTGAAGGCCTGACTAGAACAAAAAACTGATCTACCCTGTGCAAGAGGGAATTTTACACAGATGGCCCTCAGACTTGAGCTACAGTACTAATCAGCTCACGCCTGGGTCTCCAGCCAACCAGCCCACTCTGCAGATTAAAAACCAAAACAACCCTCTCTCTCCCTCTCAATATCTTCATATGTGTGTGTGTGTTAGTTTCTCAGTCGTGTCCAATTCTTTGCAATTCCATGGTCTATAGTCCACCAGGCTCCTCTGTCCAAGGAATTTTCCAGGCAAGAATACTGGAGTAGGCTGCCACCTCCTCCTCCTATATATATATATATATATATATATATATATATATATAGGCTTCCCTGGTGGCTCAGACAGTAAAGAATCCACCTGCAATGCAAGAGACCCAGGTTCAATCCCTGGGTCAGGAAGATCGCACCACCATGCTGATTCACTCCCACAGCAAGAGGCTGACTTGCTGCGTTCCTAGGCTGACTGGGTTGGGAAAAAAACTCTGCTCATATCCATGGAGCACAAATGATAAATAAATGATAAACAGGTAAACAAACAAATGCATATGTGCCAGAAACAAAACAAATAGGGGTTTTTAACAGTTCAAAAGACCTGGGTATCAAATGTCCAGAAGGGGGCAAATCCATAAGGTCAGAAGGTAGAATCCATAAAGACATCTGTGGATGGAGGGGATGAGAGGAATGGGGGGTGAGGAGTGACTTCCTAATAGTATGCAGTTGCTTTTTAGGGTGGTGGAAATGTTCTGAAGTTAGGTAGTTGTGATAATAGTGCAATCTCGTGAATACACTAAAATCTACTGGATTGTACATTTTCAATGGCAAATTCCACACTAGAATTCACTAAAATGTCAACTGTTAGATGAATCATAATGCAATTCAAATTTTCCTAATTAAAAAAGAGCTGAGTGGAAGGGCCTATTTTAGGTAGGGTAGACAAAGAGGAAAGTCTCTCTGAGGAATTTATATGAAGCAAGGGACTAAGAAGTGGATAGCAGCCAGCCATGAGATGGCAGGTGGATGGGCTTACTGAGCAGATGGACACCGAGTATGGACCACTTGGCATGGTATATAAACTGTCCCAGAGTCGGCCCGGAGAGCAGCAAGGAGTGGGGGGCAGGGGCAAGGTTGACAAGTCAAAAGAGGCTGCTATGTCCTACAAGGCCTTGGTCAGCACAGTTAGAAGAGAGGGCTTCATTCCAAATGAGATCAAAAACCACTAAAGGCTTTTATTGCAGAGGGTGTCCTGCTCCAGTTGCCATTTGGGGAAGATCACCTATAGCTCCCTGCACACACGGTACCAGTTACCAAGGGGCAGAAGCAACACAAGGCATGAAATATTGAAGAGGTGAATTCTCACTGGGCAGGGCTCATGCACTTTTAACAAAACTGTAACCAAAGGATGCAAATTAGAAGATGAATTTATTCATAAGAAAAACAAATTAGAGGGGTAATATGAAAATCAAGTGTGCCTTATATCCTTTCCCATAAACTAATCTAGTAATAAGAAGATATGCTCTTCCCGCCGCCTGGTCGCTGCTTCTAGTGGCAATGGCAGTGCTATTATTAAGACACGAGCGCCCTCTACAGTTATGAGCCTGGATTGCTTTCTACTATTGGAACTAAGCCTGAACCATGTCTATGTTCATTAATAGTGTGACTGAAAAATTACCATCCTAGAAGCCCATGCCACCTATGATAAACTAGGTTCTCCAACACTCTCCTTAAAGTGAAAGATATAAAAAGAAAGTGAAAATGGAAACTTTCTGGGACAATCATAGTAAACAGAGATTTGTCTCTGTGCCCTGTTGGGGTAATAAGGTCTCCCCATAGGCTGCCATCTATGGGGTCGCACAGAGTCGGACACGACTGAAGCGACTTAGCAGCAGCAGCATAGACCAAAATGAGGGGGTGTGTGTGTGTACACACATAGACATATATTCTCACTGTTAACCAACATTCCATCTGATTATGTTATTGCAAGGACAGAATACGTGTTTGAATGACCATCTAGTGTTCATCAAAATACTTGGTATCCAGTCACTGAGAAGTATTAATACTTGTCATAAAACAACAGATCAAGGAGGTACACGACTGGCTTCCCCTGGCCAGTGACAGTGGCAGGAGGCTGGGGGAAAGCTGGCAACCGCAGTTGAACATGTCAGGACATGTTTGAAAATGCAGTGGGAGTCTGGGAGGGTGGTCTGGAATGGGAAAGTGGGGAGATACAGGAAGAATGAAGATCTGTTAGAGGTGGTAAAAAAAAAAATTAAAAGAATAAAATCAGGGGATTCCCTGGCGATCCAGTGGTTAGGACACAGCACTTTCACCACAAAACACTGTGCAGTCATTAAAAACAAAAAAATCATTGAAAAAAATATCCAAGGGAGGGATTTAAAAACAAAAAACAAAACCCACCACCACCCAGAGAAAAGCACATGCAACAGCTGGAGAGGGAGCGAGGAAAGGCTCTGTGTCCAAATTAATGCTCTTCAACTGGGGCTGAGCAGCCTGGAAACTGGGAAATCAGAATTTGTGAAATGCTTTGATTGCAGCCTCCATGGTCTTCTCCTCGCCCCCAGTTTTCTTAAGCAAAGTTTATTCCGGAAGGAGAAACAACAGGGGGATGTACCAGGCATACACATTCAGAACCTGACTCAGTCTACAACTTGCAGGCCATCCTAAGTACCAAAAAAGAAGGGGGGGATGTCCCTGAGAGCCGCAAGAGGCGTGAGCAAAGGAGCAGGAAAACAGTTCCCTTCCCAATGCTGGTTGCCGCCAACTAGCATGGCTATTAAGAAATGAAATCTGTTCGCTAGACAAAATAGAGTCAAACATTCCTGCATGCTCCATCCTTTAAACAGATTTAAATATTGGCCTGTCTTCTCTGTGTTTGTTTTGGTTCCCTCAGCCCACATTGGAGTCCACGGGCTCTTTCCCTCACTCATCATCTCGCCTCCCGCTGCTTTGGCCGAGAATGGAGTAATAATTCAGCAAGCAGCTCCGGGCTTCCCATCAGGCCGACGGCCCAGCCCGGGTTTTCACAGCCCTGCATTCCAGTGGCGCTTAGCTCCACAGCCAGCAAGCCGCGGGAGGGACCTTGCTCCCGTGGGCTCTCCTGCCCAAGTGAAAGCAATTTGGGAAGCAGAGTGAGGAAAGCGCTAAGAAAAGGAAAAAAAAGGACAACAATTTCTCCTTATTGAGTCTCGCATTGTCTTATGAAGCTGGACTTAATTGTAGCTTATTTCCATTACCCAGTGCTGAGGGTCAGAAGCAGCTTAAAATATATATATACAGCTATATCTCAATAAAGCTGGGGGAAAAAAGAAAAAGTGACGATCATATAGAGGCTCATTGATAGAAGGCTTAAAAATAAGTGATTCCCTTTTCCTGAGAGCAACCTGCCACGGCCTTTGGAGCGCTTCTTCCTATCCTTGTGTTCAGTTTTGTCTGAGCTGAAAGAGCCTGCCAGAGTCCCCCCTTTTGGTTCATTACCCAGCGCATCCTTCTCCCTTGAAGGACAAGGGAGCCTGGTATTCATGGCCATTGGAGGATGTGTTTGTACCCAGAACTCTCCAGAATAAAAAGGTTTCCAAAGGCTTCTCTATAATGATTTAGTCATGAATGAATTTTAACGGGAGAAAAAGATGAGTATTTTGGAAGAAAGGGTGATCTTCCCCTCACACCCTGCCCCCCCACACACACACCCAATTAAGACAGAAAGAAGCAGCATCTGGACTCTGTAATGCACTATCCAAAATCAATGCAACACCATCCTAATAAGGGCCTAATTCAAGCTCTGCAAAGGCCTCCAGTCTGGTGATTTCCTAGAGGAGATGCAGTATCAGGGGGAAAAAAGTTTTTTCCCAATGTAATGTGGGCTTTTTTTTTTAAAGACTTTATATGTTTACAGGTTTATTTGGTTTGGGTGGCAGAAAACAGACCAGGCACTCAGCTCCTTTCACAGGGCCAAGTTTTAAACTTCATAATGAGTACAAAATAAGAAAACCATGACTGCCTGAAAATCGTGAAGAACAAGGAAACAGGATGATTGAGAAAGGCTGCAGCTAATACTCAGGAAAGCGGCCAGTTCTCTGCACATCACTCCAACAGTAATTAGCTGGCTGAAAGCCAATAGCACAGGGTTATAATAGACACTGATAGACACTAACTGTGACTACAGAATTGTGAAAGGTGAAAAAAATAATATGGTTATAAATCCTAAAACTGTTAGGATGGACAAAGTAGGAATGATCCAGGAAGCCACAAGGAAAACTTTTTCACATATTTTGGCTACTGATTCCTAGCAATAACACTTACAATGATACAGTATTATGAAATTGACCAATAAATCTTTTAAACTACTAAAAAGGTTGACTGAACAGGAAATATTTTTATGTGTAATATATAATAGAGAAAAAGTAAGAGAAGGGGTCACAGGAAGACTACCCAATGTGGGTATATTGATAAAGTCAAGCCCATAAAGGCACAAAGTTGAGGGGGAGATCCCAGCAACCCTCCACATGCAAAGACCCTAAAAACCATGCCTGAAATGCCAGCCAGCCTTGTCAGTGCCACTGTCTGAATTCATTTAGCATGCAGTCAATATTTACTGATAATTCAGCTTGAGCAACAGTAGTAGGAATTGTCAGACGTTTGATTGCTTCTTAAACGGAAAGCTCCAAAGGGCAGGAACTCCAATTTCCTGGTTCACTTGCACAGAAGCACAGCCCTGCAATAGAAAAAGATGGCAAGCATTGTCTTTATATTCCCATCACTTTCTGTTTTTCAGCTTGTTTGCTTGAGGTATGTATGTGCATGTGTGTGCATTCTGCAGATAATGAGAGCTAACATTTGTGGTTGGCTGTGTGGCAGGCACCATTCTAAGTGCTGGGCACCTATCAATTCATTTAACCCTCACAATAACCCTTTGAAGGAGGGACTCTGAATGGCCCTTCTCTTCGCCAGATGAAAAGACTGAGGTCCAGAGAGACTAGTAAGTCTTCTCCGCATATTCTCTATCTCAAGCTTCAATTCCACCTGCTGGCAGAAATCATACTCTTGGCTCCCAAAGACATTTAGTTATTTCAAGTTTAAATTCAGTCTGGACTTTATCCTCCCCCTCCTTTTCCCTGGGTGATTTCCAAGCTCATGGGGCTAGTGCAGCATCATGACACCTGGAGAAGGCATCCATCCCTTGTCACCACCATCTGCCCTACACTGGCTTCAGCTGAGATATTCAGCCCCATCTGGTCCTCAACTCTGATGGATGACCCTCCAGGCCAGCATTTGTTGAGGGGGCTGAAATCCCATCTGGTCCCCAGCCACATGGCACAGACTCTCACCACGGCTGGTCTTCTGACCAAGAGACCTCTTCCGGCCCACCTGCTCTCTCTACCTCCTGGCGAACTTCCAAACCCTTCTCAAATGATGTGAAACCGTGTCTGCTCTCCTAAGGCAGGCTCGGCCAGGAAGCCGGGCAGGCAGCCTATGGAGGCCCTCTCTGTGTTGACACATTCTGTTGCCTTATCTACATATCCTCTGGGACATCTCACCAGTTCAGAAGGGAGCTCCAGAGTCTGCTGTGCTTTCTCAGACGTGGGGTCACAAGGACATAGCTGCAAGTTACCTCCTTCCTCATATCCCCTTACACAACTGAATGTCCTGGTACTGCCGCCCTACTCCCAGCACATGCTCTCCAAAAAGGGGGTGGAAGGCAGCAGCTGTTGCTTTCTCTGGGAACACAGCAGTGTCTGATCCTCTCACTTCTTTTTTTTTTTTTTTTTTGGCTGTTCCACGTGGTATGCAGGATCTTGAACCTGTACCTCCTGCAGTGGCAATGGAGAGTCTTAACCACTGAACCAGCAGGCAGGCCTTGATCCTCTCACTTCTGCCCCTAACCATCCCATCTTTCTAGACCTTAGTTTTTTGCACTTCGGCTCATAGGGGGAAAACAATTAGACATGAAATCTGTCCTTTTTGGAGCTTACAGCCTTGAGACTGTATCATTAAAAACAAAAACAAAATTTCATAAGACCTATTGGAGTGCAAAGGAAAGAGAGTTGGTTCTCCCTAAAACAGGGTGACGGAATGTCAAGAAATGCTTCAGAGAGAAAGGACCTATGAGGGGAGTCTTAACAAGGAAAAATCCCCAACTCCTTAGTATTTCTTTGGAAGAAGATAGGGGTGAGTAGGAGTGTGGGGAGAAAAGAGGGCATTTCAAACAGAACAAGCCCAGCAGAAACAAAGGTGAGGAGGCATAAGACACATTTAGGACGCTGGAAGAAGTTGGTGCATTTAAGATACAGAATACAGGGGGTACTCACAGACACAGGCACCAGTCCTGCACCATCTTATACAGATGTGTTTCCTGAGGCCCACAGATTGTGTGTTTTCCTTTTTCACTCTCACAATAAACTACCACACAATGTTTTTTAATTTTTTAAATTAGTTTCTAATATTTAATAGGGGCTTAGTGATAAAGAATCTGCCTGCCAATGCAGGAGATGCAGGTTTGAACCCTGGGTCAGGAAGATCCCCTAGAGAAGGAAATGGCAACTCACTCTTGTATTTTTGCCTGGACAATTCCATAGACAGAGGAGCCTGGCAGGCTATAGTTCATGGGGTCACAAAGAGTCAGACAGGACTTAGCAACTAAACAATGACAACAATACTTAATAAACAGAAAGTGTAACATAAAAAAAAAGATTGATTTGGCTGTGGTGAGCCCAAATTTCCACCTGGCAACAACTGGCTGGGGCCAAAGAATATGTCCTCAAAATGGGGTTGTGAACTCTCCAGTTTACAACACCGCAGCCTGATCCCAACTGCTCCTTCCATTGTAGGCCTCTGAGTCTGAGACTCCTCCAGGAAAGTTACAATGAATAACTTAGGCAAGTGGGCCAATTAACAATCTTTCATGCTGTGCTCAAGGGTGTTAAAACACAAAATGTGTGAGCTATGAACCCAATTTTATCTGGGGCTTACTGAGGACTATAGCCTGGGAGACTGCCTCTCAGACAGGTCTGAGGAATTGCTCTGAACAGGTTGGGGGAAGGTCGGTTTAGATATGATTCTGCTAAACCGGGGGACACATACGATCAAACACACATTTTGGCAGAGGGCTATTGCTAGTCACAAGGGAGCAGATGTCTCTGTTAATGATTTTAGTGCTTTTCTAGATATGAGAAGATGCAAGAAATTGGTTCATAAAATTTTCTCCTGAAAATATCTATCTGAAGGCCTGTTCTGCCAGTTTTTCCCAGAGTGCTTCTCTCCTAATCCCCACCCTGAATTCCATTCAGGGTATGTTGGAAGTCAGCAGCTATAGTGGCTAATGTCCTGATTCTTGTAGAGCTGGACATCAAGTAACATTTTTTAATTGACACTCTCAAGAGTGGGGATTAGCAGGGGTATTCAATAAAGAAGTGGCATGATCAGATGTGTATCTTAAAATGATCTCTCTGGTATCATTAAAAGACCCAAGTGGAGGGACTTCCCTTGGGGTCCAGTGGCTAAGAATCTACGCTCCCAGTGCAGAGGGTCTGGGTTCAACCCCTGGTCAGCGAACCAGATCCCATCCCACAAACCACAATTAAAGATCCCTCATGTTATAACAAAGACTGAAGATCTCATGTGCTGCAGTTAAGACCCAGCGCAGCCAAATTAAAAAAAAAAAAAGATCCAGGTGTAGAATGCACTGGTGAGGTATATGAGCAGGAGGAGATAAGTAGGTGGGAAACTGTCCACGCTGCAGGTAAGGACTGATAAGATCGGATCTGGGGCAGTGGCAGTGGGGATAGAGAGAAGGGGGCCAAGACGAAAGGTAGTAAGGAGTTGAAAAGGCAACACTGGGCCACCAACTGAATATGTCAGAGAGCTAGAGTGACCCCCGGGTGTGGGGCTACACTGTGAGGGAGGAAAAACAAGTCTGAGGAAGAGATCACAGTTCCAGCCTATTCAGCTTTACTGCCTGGGGGCCATCAAGGTAGAAGACAACTGTGCACATGGGTTTGGAGTTCAGCAGAGAGATAAGGGCCAGGCTGTAGATTAGGAATTCACAGGATTATTGGCAGGGGAAGCCACAGGACCAAGACAATCAAGGGTGATTAGGGGAGTTAGAAGAGAGCCAAGGAAAGGACCCTGGGGAAAGGACTCAGAACAGAGAGGGAATTGGAAAAGCTAGGAGAGCCCACTCCTACAGAACTGAGGGAAGAGGGACTTTCAGTAGGGGATGGGTCATCGAAATAAAAAACCACAGAGAAGTCATCTGCGATGTCCACTGCCTGTTGACAGGAGGATGTCATCAGGAGGGGACCTGCACAAAGCACATGGGAACCCAGAGGCATAAGCTGGAATTCTGAGCGTGGCTGACATGGAAGGTAATTTTCAAACGAGGCACTGTGTTGTGTTTAGGATCCAGAGGGAAAAGTCAGAAATTACTTTATCAAGGACTCTACCATGGGAGGAAGAAAGCATTTAGAATTGCTCCCTTTAACCAGAAAGAATTTACATGGCCTTTTTATACCTTTTTCAATAATGCACCTTAAGAAAAAAAGATTAGCAAACATCCTCCTGGTTCATTCTATTCTATATCAAATGTTTCAATTGAAGAACCATTATTTCTTTTCACCTGGTCAGTCCATCAACCTGAAAACAAACTCCAGTACAAGCGGTTCAAAGATATATTGCCTCTTGGATTATAAACAAATTTTACAATAAGAGATTGTTTTTGTATTTTTTTCTTTTGATGCCGAGAGATTTTGCCAACAAAAAGAACTGAGATGACAAAATGCAAGGTGCTTTGGGACTTAGGCTCTTATCCTGAGAAATCTAGATAGCAAGAGAGAAAAAAAATCTGTTTCTCTTCTTAAAGGAGAGACGTACTTTCTGATTTTGTATTTTCCTTCTGAAAGGACATGTTTTTTCTTATTTAATTTTGCAAAGAATAATCAGTTAAAAAGAAGTGAGAAACTAGAATCTTTGAATATGGATCTTTCTACTGAAAAACTAGGCTGTACGGATAAATGTGATATGGAGGGACCGAGAGGGGTATTTGTTTTGGGATGTGTGTGTGTTAACACTGGAAAGACAAGCCCTTCTTTGAGCTCTGAAGAATTCAATCTCAAGGAGAAGGCAGAAGAGAGGAAATAACTGATGTTACAAGATTCCACAGAAGGGAAGGGGTCTGTCTTCCATATAAAGGATGCCTCATTCAAACTAGAGGAAAGGAGGTGAGCACTATCGTGGTCACATAAAGTCACAGGTACAAAGGAAGGCTAGGCCACAGGCTGCTTCTTGAGGAAAGTGGTGCAGGAGGTGGGAGGAAGAGCGGCAGGGAGGATAAGGGAAAAGGCTTACAAGTGGTAATGGGGCCCCTGCAAGGCAGCCATATTTACGTTCAATATGCCCCATTCGGTAGAGAAATGCTTATAAATGCCTTCTGTCTAAACTGAATAGAAACAAAGTGAGAAAACAAAAGAGAGTAAGGCATAGACAAGATGATATTTGCTGTGCAATTAAGAAGTGGGGGGCTTATAATTATTTATTCACTTATTTATCCATTCAACAAATAATTACTGAGTGGCTATCTTGAGCCAGATGTTGGTCTAGATACTGTTAACAGTCCTTGGAGAGACAAAAATCCCTGCCTCAGAGAGCACATATTCTTGTCCTCTCCATATATGCCAAGGTAGTCCTTGCTCAAGTTCCTAAAAAGCGTTAGTGTCTTTCATGAGCTTCCATTCCTTTACAGAACGTGCCATGTGACAGCCTCTCTTCCTAACAAAGGGCAGGAGCACAAAAGCAAATGTGAATCAGCTACAATGGAGGACAGGTTGGTTAATACTCATTCAAATAAAAGTGGAAGGACATCTTGGAGAAAGAATGCCACGATTCTGTTCAGGATTTGGTCAGGCCTCCAGATTTAATAGTCTCTGAATGAATTAGTGTTTTCTAATAACCCATCTGACACATTATGTTCGGAATGTGATTTTCTGATTAAGGCACTAAGCAGGAAACTACTTCAGGACAAATCGACAGACAGATGCTGTAAAAGCCATGCAAGGTCCCCCAGGCGTTTGCTGTAGAAGCTGAAAGGGGCGAGGGATGTGGCCATAGCCTTTCTGGTCAGGTTTCAGAATAAATAAATTCAAAGGACAGAACTGTAACCAGGATTTAGCCACCTTGGGAAGGAACATGGTGTTTGAACAACATCATTCCCAGACTGAAAGCAGCTCAGACCTGGATCATCATTCCAGGCGCTTGGCACACTGGTTGATACCAGCAGCCAACTGCATAACTGCCAGGAACTGGCCAAATCCACAGAGACACCAGTCACTTCTGAATGCTGAAAAGTGTTTGTAATATACCGTAATGAACGTAAGCCTGACTCATTTAATCAGGTCTGAGGCCCACACTGGGGATTTCTGCATGGGAGGGAGATGTGTACTGAAATCCTTCTTTTCTCAGCTGCCATCTCCCATTCCAGGAAGAACAGAACTGTTACAGGGTTGTCCCTGCCAATTTCTGTTTCATATTTTAGGTCATTTATATGGATGCTTATAACATACATGTTTCCAACCCATTTTGAATTCACTTTGATGTGATGAAAATAATGCTCTTTCTCCTTATTTTAGATTCTACTGAAAATGAACTGTTACTGAAAAGCAGAAATTTAAGAATATCAGACTCCTCTCCATTCCTGGCAAACTTATCAATCTGATTTCCCCAAAACCAATGAGATGAGAAGGGAGAAAGGTGCTAGTTACACTCCACTGTGAGAAGCTGTCTGATCCAAGGCCTCTCTGGGCTAAAAGCAACTGGGACAGGAGTTGGCCAAACTCTCTCCTAACATGACGATGGAAGATCTGGCCAACTGTTCTAGGCTCTCTTCCCGGCTTCTTTTATGTTGATCCTTAATTTTTCAAGTTCAGAAATCTGATTTCCCAAAGATTATTCCAGCCTCAGATAACTGATTCATAACCAAATAAACTCACTAGGAAACTCTCTGATCTCAGAAGTCAATTCAGTCATTTTCAAGTAGCAATTTCATTCCACATGCTGCAGATGAGTCAGGTGGTGAAGTGATTTGTCCAAGTGCATTCAGCTCATTGCAGAACTAGGACTCGAATCCAGGTCTTTTGACTTCAAGGCCCTCGCCCTTCCTGCTAGAGCACCCCAGCTTCCTGGTGGGAACCCAGCATGCAAGGACAACCAGAGGTTACAAAATGGCTTCCAACGAGCAGGTACACTGAGGGAGTACAGGCAGGCAAAGGGTAGGACGGACTGTGTTGATAAAGCTGCCATGGACAGCAGAATCCAAGTGACTGAGGGTAGAGCCAGAGTCCAGGTCCAGGGCAGGCCAGGGACAGGGGAAAGCGCAAGAGATAATTAGGGCTCCATTCAAAACTAAGATAAGATCGAAATAGAAACTGTCTCAGGAACACAGCAAAAGCCAGATTGGGAAAATTGGGCCCAAGCCATGCTGGGTGGACCCTCAACCACAAGTATTAACTTCCAACTGAGTTTCAGAGCCTTTATTCCTGCTTCTTCTGAAAAGACGAAACCATCTAAGACCAGAGCAGAAACCAGCCTGTAGGTGGAGCCAAGTGGCTGCCAGCCTTGGGGCTGAGAGGAAAAGCAGGGGCAGTGAGCTAGGCTGGCGTTACAATGCCACACCAGCCTTCAGACTCAAAACCCTTTTCTACATATTCTATTTCTTGACTGTTCTGAAATGTGATCTGGATGCGGTTTTGCCTCTGAAAAACTTTCCTAAAGATGGGCTGGAGAGAGGGTGTCCATATAATTTACTACCCCACCCTGGACACTTTTGAAAGTCAAAGAGACAGCTATTAATAATTACTCCAGGGCAACCCACAGTCATAAACCCGGACAAAGCCAGGCCACCCAGTCATGCAGTCACCCCAGCTTGAGACAAAGCATCGGGACTCAGACATGCCCAGGCACAGCTGGTGGAGGGTAGATAATCTTGCCAGGACTGTTTCCCAGAGAGGCCAGAGGGTTCCAGAGGACTAAGGGAAGAGAAAGTCAAAGTACACAACTTGGGTAATGACATCAAGACAGAGCCAAAGGGGAGGGACGATTCTGAGGACTGCCCAGTCTTGGCCACCCGCAACATCCTATACAGCCAGTGAAACTAAAAGGAGCTGTTTCATTAAAATCTCCACGGGAAGTTGAAGTGTTAGCAAAGTCCTGCGCCAGCAATTTCAGCAAGAGATGGGTGTCTCCAGCGGATGGCACCGCAGATGGGTGGGACATCAGTGTTAGCGGTAGTCCCAGAACCTTCGGTGGGTGTCAGCACGGCAGCTGCTCCAGGTTTGAGCTGTGACCCAAAGTGACAAACTAGGGTGAGCAGAAGAGCCAAAGACAACGGGTGCCTTGCTCTTGCCTCTCTAAGCATATGGGACATCATCCGCCAGCACACACTGAACTAGTATGGGAAACAGAGAGGGGCTGCTGTTTCATAGAGGAGATAGACCAGGAATCAGAGAAATATTATTTCATAAAGGGTGATTACTGTAATTTTAATTTTAGCCCCAAGCTGGTGGATGAGGTGCTCACTGATGGTGCCTAAATTTGGGAACCTCCCTAATTTGGGGCCACTCAGTTCACATCATAGTTTTATGGTCTAAAGTAGCCATGTACCCCCAAAATATATACATTGAAATGATATGGATGTTTATAAAATAATGCACAAAATATTTACACATGGTAACAAACACATAATACAGAAACATTTTCCAACATTTTCTGAAATTTATGGAAATTTTTCTACCTCTTAAAGAATGGCATCTACTGATACTCTCTGATATCTAACCAATTAGTGTTAGTCTTTCGAAAATTTGAAATTAGTACCCACTGAACAGCTAAAATGAAAAAGAGAGGCAATACTAAATGTTGGCCAAAATGTTGACCTAAAATTCTAACACAGCTTGTGGAAGTGTGAAGTGATACAACCTCTCTACAAAACTATTTAGCCATACTGAATAAGGATGAACATATGCGCTTCCACTCCTATTACACACCCAACAGCAATATGTACATATGTTTACCAAAAGACGTGGACAAGGATGTTTATAGCAGCACTATTTATAATACTGCAGCCCTGGAAACTACCCAGTGTCTATCAACAGTTGTCGTTCAGTTGCTCAGTCATGTTCAACTCCCTGTGACATCATGGACTGCAGTACGCCTGGCTTCCCTGTCCTTCACCATATCCCAGAATTTGCTCAATCTCATGTCCACTGAGTGGATGATGTCATCCAACCATCCCGTCCTCTGTCATCCTCTTCTCCTCCTGCCCTCAGTCTTTCCAGCATCAGGGTCTTTTCCAGTGAGTCAGCTCTTCGCATCAAGTGGCCAAAGTATTGGAGCTTCAGCTTCAGCATCAGTCCTTCCAATAAATATTCAGGGTTGATTTCCTTTAGGATTGACTGATTTCAGCTCCTCGCAGTCCAAAGGACTCTCAAGAGTCTTCTCCACCACCACAGTTCAAAAGCGTCAATTCTTCGGCACTCAGCCTTCTTTACGGTCCAACTCTCACATCTGTACATGACTACTGGAAAAACCATAGCTTTGACTTTATATGGACCTTTGCTGGCAAAGTGATGTCTCTGCTTTTTAATATGCTGTCTAGGGTTGTCATAGCTTTTCTTCCAAGGAGCAAGCATCTTTTAATGAGGATGAACAACTACAATCCCATACCACAACATGAGTAAATCTCACAAACACAAAGTTAAGCAACAGAAGCCAGACACAAAAGATGCCATTTGTATGTAATTTGCAAGGAAGAAAAATTAAGGAATAGTCTAAGAAGTCAAACCAGAGGTGACCTTCGAAGTGGTTAGTGGACAGGGACACAAAGGAGACTTCTGGGGGTTGGTAATATTCTGTTTGCTGATTTGGGTGCTGGATACACAAAGTTGCAATTTTATCAAGCTTATCATTTATCACTTTGGTACATTCTACTAGTCAAACTGATCCCCAAGGCCAGCCCATACGTAAAAGGAAGAGTATTATACTCCACTTGGTGATGGAGAATGGCAAACTCACAGTGCAGAAGAGTCTGTGGAATGAGTGAAATTATTATATCCATTCCCATTATAAAATGCAACAGCATTTTAAAATTTAAATAATATTTAAAATATGCTTTACAACTTACTCCAGTTATCCACTGTAAATTAGAACCCAGTATCATTCTGGGATAAAACAGAGACCTTAGGAAGGTAAAGAAGAAAATAAGAATACCAGCAACCAAAGTGCACAAGACAAGGAAGGATCCTCCAGTTTGGGTCACATGCCTTCCTTGAACCATTAACTGTAACCAGAGGTTTTTCAGTCACTAAGTTGTGTCTGACTTTTTGCAACCCCATGGACTGCAGCACACCAGGCTTCCCTGTCCTTCACTATCTCCTGCAGTGTCCTTCACTACTCAAACTCATGTCCATTGAGTCTGTGATGCCATCCAACCATCTCATCCTCTGTCGCCTCCTTCTTCTCCTGCCCTCAATCTTTCCCAGCATCAGGGTCTTTTCCATCGAGGCAGCTCTTCGCATTAGGTGGCCAAATATTGGAGTTTTAGCTTCAGCATCAGTCCTTCCAAAGAATGTTTAGGGTTGATTTCCTTTAGGATTGACTAGTTTGATCTCCTTGCAGTCCACGGTACTTTCAAGAGTCTTCTCCAGCACATTTCAAAAGCAGGGAATTGGGTAAATTTATGGATCAATCCCAGTCACATGCCAAATAAAACCACATGAAATGAGACAGGAGCAACTTACCAAAGGGAGAAGCAATGGGAAAACAAAATATGCCTACTATAGATGTCATAAACAGTACCCAATGGTCATCACAAGGGAAATTTTAAACTTGACATGTCAAGAATGGGAAAGTATGTTCTCTCCAAGTTGCAGTCAACTCTAAGATTTCTCCCTAACACACATGTCAAATGTGTGTCAAATCCATTATCGTTAATAATAAAATATTTTTAAAATATGGATTTATGTATAAAACATATTAACACACCCAAGTGTAATCTCTGATGGTAATCATGTTTCATTTCT
This sequence comes from Bubalus bubalis, assembly GCF_019923935.1. Classification (NCBI taxonomy): domain Eukaryota; kingdom Metazoa; phylum Chordata; class Mammalia; order Artiodactyla; family Bovidae; genus Bubalus; species Bubalus bubalis. The sequence goes on along the minus strand of NC_059167.1, from coordinate 36,443,536 downwards.
CTTTGAGCTTTTCTAAAAATACTCATCTGTGTATGAACATATGTTAACACTTTTCTCTCTGATAGTTTAGATAAATCTTCCACATTGTTTTGACCACATACATTTCTGTTAACAGTCATGAATCACACACCAAAAATTAACTGACGACTGCAGGTGTGGCAGGCTGAAGTTCAGCTCCCACTTATCCTCTTCAGGGAGAATCTTGGGGATTAGAGAAAAACTAGGTTTCCTACAATGCCATTTAACCAGATAGTTCAACCAGAGACCTTGTCAGTTTATGTGGGACCCTCCATAATGAAGGGACCTAGCTGAGCAGAGGAGAATGGTTTAGCATGAGACCAGGACTGTTTCTTTGCAAGAAGCAGAGTTAAAATCATGTTACAGGAATCTACATTCCTCTCATAGACTATCTTAGTTCTTTTTTTAATATTTAGTTTTAAGCTGGCTTTTCCACTCTCCTCCGTCACCCTCATCAAGAGGTCCTTTAGTTCCTCTTCACTTTCTGCCTTTAGAGTGGTATCATCCATATATCTGAGGTTGATGATATTCCCCCAGCAATCTTGATTACAGCTTTTAACTCATCCAGCCCGGCATTTCTCATGATGTGCTCTATGTATAAGTTAAATAAATATGGTGACAATAAACAGCCTTGTTGAACTCCTTTCTCAATTCTGAACCCGTCAGTTGCTCCATACAGGGTTCTAACTGTTGCTTCTTGACTGGCATACAGGTTTCTCAGGAGACAGGTAAGGTGGTCTGTTATTCCTGTCTCTTAAAAGTTTTCTACAGTTTGTTATGATCCACACAGTCAAAGGCTTTAGCATAGTAATGAAACAGAGGGAGCTGATCATGACATCTCGTCCCATCACTTCATGGCAAATAGAAGGGGAAAAGGTGGAAGCACTGACAGATTTCCCCTTCATGGACTCTAAAATCACTGCCGATGGTGACTGCAGCCAAGAAATTAGAAGACAAATGCTTCTTGGCAGGAAAACTATGACAAACCTAGACAGTGTGTTAAAAAACAAAGACATCACTTTGCCAACAGAAGTCTGTATAGTCAATGCTATGGTCTTTCCAGTGGTCGTGTATGGTTGTGAGAGCTGGACCATAAAGAAGGCAGAGCACCAAAGAACTGATGCTTTTGAACTGTGGTGTTGGAGAAGACTCTTGAGAGTCTCTTGGACAGCAAGGAGATCAAACCAGTCAATCTTAAAGGAAAGCAACACTGAATACTCACTGGATGGACAGATGCTGAAGCTGAAGCTCCAATACTTTGGCCACCTGATACTCTTAAAGAGCTAACTCATTGGAAACACCCTGATGTTGGGAAAGATTGAGGCCAGAAGGAAAAGAAGGCGACAGAGGATGAGATGGTTGGATGGCATCACTGACGCAATGGACATGAACTTGAGCAAACTCCACAAGATGCTGAGGGACAGGGAAGACTGGTGTGCTGCTGTCCATAGGGTCATGAAGAGTAGGACACGACTTGGCAACTGAACAACACAACATGTCGTAGACTATATCTCGGGTGGGCAAATATTTTCTATAAAGGACCAGAGGGTAAATATTTTAGGCTTTTCAGGCCATTCAGTTCCTGTAGCAACTACTCAACTTTACCACTGTAGTGCAAAAGTAGCCATGGACAATACTTAAATGATGAGTGTGTCTGTGTTTTAATAAAACTTTATTTATAAAAACAGGCCTGTGAGATTTGGTTCATGGGCTATAATCTACAGACCCTGGACTAGAAAAAAGGGAAAAAAAGAAAACCCTGCATCACACAGGTGAGATGTGTTTGGGTAAAGAGAAACCCTAGACTGGCCCTGCTGGTGAAAAGAACAAACAGAAATTGAAACACTCCCAGTTTTCTTCAGCCCTCCACATCCCACCCTCTTCTTACCATGGGACTGGAGCTCATCCTCTCCTCTTGCAGAATCAGCAAGAGCTAGAACAGATTGAGACTATGTTCATATCCAGCGGAGGCCACATGTGGCAGAATATGCATGTCCCTTCACGATCAAAAGGACTGGGGTTTCACTAATTCCAAGGGTGGGGGAGGGATAAAGGTCTGAGAAGTGTCTGATGTTGAAGAATAAAGAGATCTGTGGAGACAACACTGGAAGAAGTGGAAAGAAGGTGAGCATTAGGGAATGAAGGAGTATCAAATATCCTGAAGCCCACCCCGAAAGTACCTGAAACCCAGGTCCCAATCTTTCCTTAAACCCTCTCAGAATGCTTCAGAAAAGAGGCTTGTAGGCCGCCCACAAGGCCCTGCTTAATTGCCTGCCTCACTCAATCAGCTTCTCCCATATTCATCTCCTTGCCGTTTTTTGAGCACACCTAACACATTCTCCGGAGAAGGTAATGGCACCCCACTCCAGCACTCTTGCCTGGAAAATCCCATGGATGGAGGAGCCTGGTGGGCCGCAGTCCATGGGGTCGCTAGGAGTCAGACAAGACTCAGCAACTTCACTTTCACTTTACACTTTCATGCATTGGAGAAGGAAATGGCAACCCACTCCAGTGTTCTTGCCTGGAGAATCCCAGGGACGGGGGAGCCTCATGGGCTGCCATCTATGGGGTCACACAGAGTCGGACATGACTGAGACAGCAGCAGCAACACATTCCCACCTCCTTTGGACCCTCCAAAGGAGGGCCTTTGCACCTCCTCACTCTTCAGACAGACTGAAAACTCTCCCTCTAAATACTCATATGGTTCACTCTCTCTCTTCATTTGGGTTTCTCAAGTAACATCTCAAAAATGCCTTCCCTGGCTTTTCTATCTAGCATCCTCATCAGACTGCACTTGTTTTAATTTTCCTTCATAGCACACATCACAACCTGACATCTCCCCCAATAGCAGGTGAGCCCCCATAACATCAAGGACTTTGTTTAGTTCACTCAAGTATTCTTTGTACCTTGAATAGGACCTGGGTGCCCAATAAATATTTACTGAATAAATGAATGAATCAAGTCCAACCTATCTGTGACGGCTAATTTTATGTGTCACTTGGATAGGTTATTGTGCCTAAATAGCTGCTCAAAATGTATTCAAGATGTTTCTGTGAGGGTGTTTTTGGATGAGGTTAACATTTAAATTGGTGGCCTTTGAGGAAAACAGATTCTGCTCTATAGTGTGGACGGTCCTCATCCAATCAACTGAAAGTCTGAACAAGAAGGTAAGTAAACATTTTGCAGCAAACGGGCTTTGGCCTTCATCTGCAGCATCAGCTAGTCCTGGTTCTACAGCAGACTGCCTCTGAACTACAACCACAACGTTTTCCTGAGTCTCCATCCCCCCTAGCATCTCCCATCAGCTTTTGACTTGCCAAGCCTCCACAGTTGTGAGAGCCAATTCTTTAATATAAATCTCTTTATGTACATATCCTATCCCCCCTCCCCGGAGAACCCTAATACAGTCTCTAAGTCAAACTGTGCTACCTTCTTTACTAAAGAATTCTTCTCAATAGCTCTCTTCCCACTGGTTTCCATAACATGAGTCAGGCTTCTGAAAGTTCTGCGTATTTTTGTCAGATCTGCCGGTAATACTGCTCTAGGTGACCTTCTTCCCCACACCAAACTAAATGGGGACTGGAGAATGTAAGAGAGAATAATTGAACACGTTTTTTAAAGATTAGAGCCAATTATTTAGAAAAATTGACACTTAAACCATCTGGAGACTTTTAATCTCCCCTTCATAACATCATATTTCATTCATATTTCATGAACAGGAGGGTTGATCTACATCTTAACCTGTCTATATCCGGAATGCTAAGGAACATAAAATATCAAACATACAAAGTATATTTATATTCTGGGTTTGGGCAATTTTCACAGTATTTGTAGGACTGCTGCTGCTGCTAAGTCGCTTCAGTCGTGTCCGACCTTGTGCGACCCCATAGACGAGACATACCATAATTATAAAGTCTATAGGATGAGGTGTGTTTTCACAAGATGCCTCAGGCCAATGCTCCCCACCATGTCCTTAAAAAATAAGTTTTAAAAAAAAATAAGAAAACAAAATTCCGTACTCGGTACCACCTTGGAACTCTGCCAAGAGGAAGCCCCACTTTCCAACATCCCCACTCCCCCCCCCCCGGGCTGCCTTTAAACTATATCGCTCCGCCCCTTTCCCAGCCCCCTCTAAGCTTCCAACCGGCGGGAGGAGAGAGCCCTCCCAGCCAATCAACGCTCAGCACGGCTCTCCTCCCGCGCGTCTTTCAAAGGCCTCCTACGATCCAATGAGCGGTTAGAGGCCGAGCCAGGGCGCCCGGGGGCGGAGTAAGAAACAGGAAGTGGGGGTCCGATTGGTTTTAAGAAGACGCTTCGCCCCACCTCACAGAAGGATGTACCAATGAGCTGAGTAGAGGGGCTGGCTCGGCTCGGGGCGGAGGCTGAGATACCGGTGCTGCCTAAGGGAGGTGGTGGCCGATCTGGACGTGGGGTGGCCCGCAATGAAGCCGGTGAGTGGGGCCGGGGATTGGAGGAACGGAGCCGCAGGAATGGGAGCGGTCCTGAGGCCAGTTCTTGAGCCCGGGGACAGCCTGGGCCTGGCCGCCGCACAACTCTCGCAGTAACTGTCCAGGCTAGGGGAGGCGGTGCTATCCCCGGACCTGCGAGGATGGCAGAAAGGACAGGGTAGGTGGCTAGCCAGGGGAAGACGGACATTCGCTACGCTCCTGTTGAGGGCTGTGAGCTGTCGCATACAGGATCTCCTAAGCCTCGCGACAGCCCTGCCAGAAAGGGCTGAATCCCATTTTAAGAAGGAAACTGAGGCGTAGAGAGCTTGTGTCTCCGTGCATCATTCAGCCTGATACCCCAGTTCCAAAGCATATCCCGGGCTGCCTGGGCCCCCTGAGAACAGTCCTCACAGCTGACGGGGAAAACTTTATAAAAGATGATTAACAAACCCCGCTTGTGGGTGTGTCACGACTGTCACCATGCCACTGGGCCACCAGGCACTGCTTCCCTTTCCCTGGCGTTCAGAATCTCTGGGCCCAAGGAAGCAGAAACGTCCAGCTCTGTTAGGATTTGTAAACCTGGGTGGGAAAGCCTGAGTGAAGGGGTCACACAAATTGAAACTCAAATCACCAAAACTGCCTTTAAGAGAAAGAAAGAAAAAGCAGGCTTAAGGACCAGAAACCCCACCTGACTCACATCACCTACCACAGGGTTGACAACCCCCTGAAGGGTCTCCCTTTGCGTTGACTTGACAATAACAATACAAATAGATCCAGAGCAACTCAAATCCACAGCCTAAATTGACTCTGTAATGTGATCTTGTAGTAACAAACCAGACCATTCTAGAATATAGCTTCAGAGCTAGAAAAAACATTAAGCGGTTATACTTGCTAATCCTTGTGTTTCCACGTGGAGGGACATTAGCTGTCACTTGTCCCCAGAAGGGAGAGAGTGAATGATCTGATTCCTGTTTGAGAGGAGCTGAACTCAAGGAACTCATTCTTTCCTTCCCTTCTCTTCACAGAGAGTACTTTCTAGGGTGCTGTCTGCCACAGGGTGGGGGAGGGGAGCTGAATTGTCCATCACTGCCGGTGCCTGAGTGGATAAGTCCAATTCTGAAGTGAAGAATTGACAAGCCCACTTGACCTCAGTGGGCTTAAAGCCCATCCTCCATCTCATCCTCCATAATAAAACTGACATATTGATCTCCATGCCTCTCCAGTGTCTCATCCCTCAGTTGGCGCCAACTAGGAAGTAGAAGAAAGGTGTGTTTTTTATTGGTCTTATAACACATCTTCCATGTAGAAATTCTTTTCACACAATTGAGTTTTGACTTCTTAGATTAGCACACAAAGTCTATCTTAATCTCTCTAGTTCAGTCATTCACAAAGTTAGGGCCAGGTTATTGCATCTATACTTCCCACCCTGCTCCCCAATCAAACTACTAGGCTGTGTGGGGGTTATCTTTAGAGAAATGAGAAAGCTACTTCTTTAGCTTCCTCTCCTCTGCTCTGATGTCACAATTCCTGAATACAGCTAGCCCTCGGTATCCACAGATGCAGAGGACCAACTGTACTATTTTGTTTTTTTGTAAGGGACTTGACCGTCAAGGAGAGTTATGACCAACCTAGATAGCATATTCAAAAGCAGAGACATTACTTTGCCAACAAAGGTGCGTCTAGTCAAGGCTATGGTTTTTCCAGTGGTCACGTGTAGATGTGAGAGTTGGACTGTGAAGAAAGCTGAGTACTGAAGAATTGATGCTTTTGAACTGTGGTGTTGGAGAAGACTCGAGAGTCCCTTGGACTGCAAGGAGATCCAACCAGTCCATTCTAAAGGAGATCAGTCCTGGGTGTTCATTGGAAGGAATGATGCTAAAGCTGAAACTCCAATACTTTGGCCACCTCATGCAAAGAGTTGACTCATTGGAAAAGACTGATGCTGGGAGGGATTGGGGGCAGGAGGAGAAGGGCATGACAGAGGATGAGATGGCTAGATGGCATCACTGACTCGATGGACATGAGTCTGAGTAGACTCTGGGAGTTGGTGATGGACAAGGAGGCCTGGCGTGCTGTGATTCATAGGGTTGCAAAGAGTCAGACACGACTGAGCGACTGAACTGAACTGAACTGACCATCAGGGGATTTTGGAACCCATGGTGTGTGTATGGGTGGGGCGGTGGTGGGGTGGGGTTGCTCCTGGAACCAACCAGTCCCCACTCGGATGCTGAGAGACTATACTGTACACAAGCACATGTGGTTTTAGTTTTTTGTCTTAATTGCCTTAACTCAATACCTCCTGCTCTTCCATCAAAATCCAACTAATGGATCTCTCCTATGTGAAGCTTTCTCCAGCTCACTAAGCAGTCACTACCTTCTCTGCTCTGAAGGTCATAGTTTATGCTTCCATTTTAGCACTTCTAACTTTCTTGAATCTATGTACACATTGTCTCTCCAATTATACTGAAGGCAGGCTATTTAGTTTATGGATCTTTGCATCTCCAGAGCTTGACAAATCAAAGTGTCCAAGAAGTGTTTGTGAATGAATAAATAAATATCCTCACTTTATAGTTTTGGAAAACTGAGATCCAGTAGAAACTGACATCACTTGTCTGAGCTTATACAGTAAGTGGCAGAGTCAAGACCAGACAACAGGCTTCTTGGTTCCCACTGCAACACTCTTTCCACTGCATAGTCCTGTAATTATTAATAGGATGGTAAACAGCAATAGTTTATTATTGATATTACTGATCTCTGATATTCCAGGTTGAATAAATTGCAAATATGCCTCAGTGTGTGTTTAAGCAAGGCTGTTTTGCTAAAACTATATGCAAATATTCTTTACAGTTATTTAAAATAATTGATTTCTTTTGAAGCCTACTTCAATGCAAACAAGTGAGTTTGACTCATCAGATGAAGAGCCTATTGAAGATGAACAGACTCCAATTCAGATATCATGGTATGTTAACATTTCTGAGAGTTAATGAGCTAAAATGTTTGAGGTATACAACATAATCTTTGTATAATTTAGTCTATATATTGTAAATGATTTTCTTCTGATGATTATATAATTCTTTTTATGTCTATGACAGAATAAGATTTTTTGGAAGGGGGGAGGTGGGAGTGGTGGGAGTTCCTTCCTTATTCATTGAGAAAACCATAATAGAAATGAGTTAAGATTGCAATGACCTCCCATTTAGTGCCAAAACCTTCTTATTCTTTCATGACAAAGGAATAGTGTATGAAATTCTATGGTATCCTTTATTCAAATCCTAGAACTACTTGCCACAGTAGCGCATCCACCAGCAGAGCCTGTTTAAGATAAAAGCCACATCACCACAGACACAATAACAAAGCAAATGTTTTTATAGAAAATCAGCTTCTAAATCTTAGCAGTGACTTACATCAGATTCTCTACAACCAGCAATCAAATGCTTCCTCTTATCCTTGTAAATGTAATAATCTATCAAGAGGGAAAAAGTGTTAGCCCTATAGTTATTTTATTCTGCCATCAAAAGCAATTATTTTTCATTTCCCTTTCTAAACCCCCTTCAGACTCAAAAATTTATCTAATTTTCAAAGTCACTTAGTATTTATATGATGCCCCCTCTTTTCCTCTAAACTCATCTCTTTTGCAGACAAGGTAAACCTCTGCCTCCTTTGTCCCTGAGGACTGCAAACTGTGAATAGGATTTCTTGAAATTATTTCATTTTAACCAAAATCCATTACAACAAAGAATAGGTGGCCTGTGGTTTTCATTCTATTAAATTGTATCTATTTAAGGAAGTCCTATACAGAAATCTGGAGATGAAATTGTCAAAATGCTCATTTTCAGCTTATTACCTAAGATTAACTAATACAAAATATCTCAGTAACATACTGCAGGGTAACTTAAGTACACTTTATACTAGCTGTAGGTAATCTTGGCATTACTATCTTTAAGTTAGTTTAAATAAGTTTGCCACTTTTAAGACTTAAATTCAACAAAGCAAATGATAAATCCCTATTTTAAAACTCCTAGTCTCTCCAAGCCTTTTTATGGTGAACACATTGATACTTCACTGTAAATTTTTGTTTTGTGACTGCTATAAAACTTTAAAACACCTTTGTTCAGGGCCCAGCACACGTTTGTGTAAATGTTCATCTATGACTTTTAATTGAACTTGATAAAGTTTTCTTCCTTTCAGGCTACCCCTGTCACGAGTGAATTGTTCTCAGTTTCTTGGTTTATGTGCTCTTCCAGGTAGGTAACACTACTCATCTATTAGAAATAATTTTTGTGTTAACCAGCACATCATTCTCGGTACTGAGGAGTAAGAGAATTTCACAGACTATCAGCATAGGAACTCAGTTCTGGAAACCCTGTTGGTGGGCTATTGATAAAGGAACATACGTCTATTCTTCAGCCCTCCAACTCCACATTCACAGGTCTACATTTCTGATTTACCTATCTTAAATGTAACATGGGAGTACAACGTGAGGCTTAAGACTGTAGCCAGGTTCTTGTTACAGAAATCTGAATCCCTGGAATTATATTCCTAAGAAGATAAGAAATTGAAATTCACATTCAAAATGGAATTGGTGCATATAAATGGTCACGTGTAATGATTTTCTACGGTAGCTATATACGTGTTTAAATATACTTGTTATTTATGACCAAAAACTGACTCTTTGACTTGCCTTGTCATTACTTACAGGTTGCAAATTTAAAGATGTTAGAAGAAATATCCAGAAAGATACAGGTAGGTGTAATATGAGAAAACCATCTTAACAGGTTTTTAAAAAATAATACTGAAAATCTCTTTGTCGTAAAGAACAAACTGTAGTCTCTTCTGAATTTTCACAAAAATGTTCAGTATTTCATTAAGTTTCAAACTATAGACATATTCTAATATATGAAGATGTATTTGTGAAGAGCAAAGAGAACTATCATGTACTAAACATAGTGCTGTTTTTCACTAATTGTCATTTTGTACACATAAACTGTTTTTGAGGTTAGAATGTATAAGTTGGAGGGAGAAAAGTAATGTAATAGAAAACTGGAATTGCAATGCCTAGAACTTTGAACATACTGTTCTTTGCAGACTTGACTGTATTGGAAATTAAGCCTGAGTTGGGAACCCAGAGGTAGTATTGAAATTGTCTATCCCAGACAGAAAATTTATAGAACCAGGGTATAGGTAGAAAAGATGGAATAGGATCTGATCTCCACATGCCCAAAGATATTCATAGCCTGAAGTTTAATAATCCTACAAATGCACGGATAATCTACCCTGATTTGGCATTTATAAATTGCATAATACTAAAAATTTAGATTTTCAAAATATTTTTTTCTGGTTGACCTGGAATATCTCAAGCTTACTTGTCCTACCAATGTCCTTATAATAAACCAAAGCAAAAATGTATATATTGTTTGATTCTGATTACTATAGATTTTATAAATCTCAAAGTTCTTTCCTTGTTATCCTAGAATATCAATTTGCTAATATACTTTCTTTACTTTACCTCCCAAAAAAGACTTAAAAGACTAATAGATTAGTTGACCCTTGCAGTATTTGTAAAGATTTTCTGCTCTAGAGATATCCACCATGGTAGGCAATTTCCATTTGCAGAACAATCATTTATGTCATGAGCAAAATAACATTTAAATCATTGGTTCAAGAAACAATCTTGAACACTTTGGAAAGCCCTATTCATTTGGAAAGGAGTTTCCAGTTTTTTACCAAAACTTTTTTCTTCCAAGGAAATCTTAAATGGAATCCAACATACAAAACAGCTAACAGTGTTTGAAGGGGGAGACCTAGACTCTCCTAGCAGCACTTCCTGTGTCCTTCCTCAGAGTCCTTTCTGGGAAAGTTGAAATCTACTAATCCAACCTAAATAATAGAAATTATCAATGTGTACAGGAGGCAAATAGGAGATTACCTACTCTCATAAAAATGGTTAAGTATGTCAACTACATGTTAAACCCTTTTACAAGTACAAAAGCATAATAGTATTATCTAGAACAGCTGTCCTTAGAAACATCCTGGGAGCCACAAATAGAAGCTGTATATGTACTTTGACATTTTCTAGGGGCCATGTTAAAAAAGTAAAAACAGGTAAAGTTAACTCATTTCAGTGGGTTTTAAGTATAAAACAAATTATTAATGACATAGGGGGTTTTTTGTACTGTACTTGGTCTTTGAAATCATATATGTATTTTACATTTACAATACATCTCAAATGGACTAGCCATAATTCAAGTACAGGTTTAGCATTTCATGATAAAAGTACTTTGTACCTAAATAGCTAAATGTCCTTGGATTTTGTCATCAGGGAGAGAAAAAGAGGAATCAGATGAGCCAGAATTATTCATTATGAACCAAATGCTCTGTAGTGAATATTGCCATGAGGAAGCTCCAGTAAATAGAATGACGTGTAGTACTGCTGCTTGGTTCATATCATTACCCTGAAATTCACTAGGTCATATAATTTTCATACAGCTAATGTTTTTATTTCCTTGAAACCCTAGTTCATAAAATTAAATGCATAATTGTGTGGTACAGTGCAAATATAAGAGAGAATACAAGAGCTCAGGCACCATGGCTATGCTGGAGATTTTATATACAATGCTTAGGGTGAAACAAAATAGTTTTAAACACAGCAAACAAGGTTGATTTGGTGAGAAGAAAACAGGGAAAATGTGCTATCATTCCTTCTTATTTTGAAATATTAGACATTTTAAAATTTAGAGCAGTATTTATTATAAAAATTATTTTTCAAAGCAGCAATATAATTGACATTTCAAAATCCAATAAAAGGTATTTTGACTTATAAAGTCAGATCTCATTTTAATCATGTTTTGGTTCAGATGTTTCTAATTCCTATTTGCACGTAGTTACTTTTTACCCTAGTTTGAAGACAGATCAGCATTGTTTTAGGTTATCAATGAGGACTTCAAAGTTAACAGGTCATCATTTGTTATTTACTTAATTTGTTCAGCTTAAGGGACTTAACTCCATATTTTCCCTCCTGACTTGACTGTATTTAAATTTGTAATGTTTTGTCCATGTGTGTCCTTGTGTATCTCGGTCTATTGGCAGAAGAACTAAAGAGCTATGGTATACAAGACATATTTGTTTTCTGCACCAGAGGGGAACTATCAAAATATAGAGTTCCAAACCTTTTGGATCTCTACCATCAGTATGGAATTATCACTCATCACCATCCAATTCCAGATGGAGGGACTCCTGACATCACCAGCTGCTGTGAAATTATGGAGGAGCTTGAAATTTGCCTTAAAAATAACCGGAAAACCTTAATACAGTATGTTCTCCTTTTCTCCATATAATATGTGAGAAATGTCCCAGTCAAAAATGATTTCTCAAATTATTGCATCCGTATGCACTTATTACCTACCTTATATTTCCTTGCAAAGATTTAAAGAAGGTAACACATGAAAAGTCCTGCACAATGCCTGGCACAGAGCAAGCACTCAGATATTTGCCATGATGATTTTTGAAGAGTAAGGACAATGAATGAGTAGACTGGGAAATTTTTAGACTAGGGTAACAGGCTTTTTTTTTTTCTTTTTCCTTTTGCCTTAGACCTTTACTCATAATTTGGGGACACTATCCTTCCCAAAAAGGTCAGGGTGTCATTCTTGTTATATAACACCACCTTAACTATCAGTCGACCTTTCAGTTACTTTCTTCCAACAGCAAGAAAGTCAATTTTTTAAAACATTAGCAGCAAAGGAATCATCCCTAACCCATGAGCAATCCTAAAAACAGGACTTGAAAATTTTATTTGATGATATGAATTTGCTACCTGAAAGAAAGAGAAAAGAGACTCGCAATTTTTGTCAGGGGTTGTACATAAGCTACTGGTATCAAAGTTTAAAATAAAACAAAATGAATTAAGGGAGAAAAAAGGGAGAGAAGAAAAAAGCTTGGAGAAAGGAAGAGAGTGACAATCAGCAGTAGACAGTAGCACTGCAAAGACTCCAAGTGGTGTCATGGAAAGTAACGTAGTTATGCCAGAGGTGAGCCCCACAAAGCAGAGGGGAACCAGCTACAGAGAGAAAACTAGTCCTTCTTTGTGATTGCATTTTTTTTTCTTTTTTGATATCTTAGTCTGTGTAATCCTTTCTGGAGCAACATAGAACATTAAGTAGTGCGATACCTCAAAAGCTCTAAGGTCACTACTGTGGGCTAGAAAGTATACAAACTACACCAAATAACACAGTCTCAGGGCACCTACTGAAAGAGCAAGCCCAGCCAGCTTCTCTCACCTTAGATCAAGACTTCTGGGGCTCCACACCAATAGTTTATGTTTTTAAAAACAAGCCAACCTAGTACAGAGGTCTTTGGGAACACACATCTGTCTATCACCAAACTAAACCCTGATGTAGAGAACTGTAAAGCAGGGGAGAAAGAACTAGAAGTCATTTTATATCCTACAGTTTCCAAACTTACTCTATAGAAAAGCATCACTTCTCATCTAGTACTAACTGTAGAAACAAAATTTTAGAATAAATACAGTTATCTATGATAAATTTGCTGATAAGTCTAAGTAAAATAGCATTAGATACATGGAGCTGGTGAAAAAATAATTTACAATTTTGGGACCCATTTTTCAAACAAATTCTGTAATTTTTTTTTTTCCAAATCTTTGAAAGCTTCTGCCGAAAGATTACTAGAAATCAAACTAGCTCAGTTTAGAGAAGCTTAAAAAAATTCTACTCTAGCAGGTTCCAGCAAACCAAATGCTCTGATGTTTGAACACAAACAGGATGGAAAGGTGAATGGGCAGTCTTGCTTATGTCGAATGCTTCAGGCTCCCATAAAATAAAGCATCTGATGACTAGAAATTTTCATTATCCTAGACTTTTCAAAAGTGTCCCTACAGTGACTAATGTTTGTTCAGACAAAGATTTTCTATTCATTCTCCCATCCTTGAGTGCCGACATTGCTAGACAGCTCTAGAGTTTATTCCTCAGAAACAGCATCTGGTAAAATTTTTTTCCTGTTCTGTTTTCTATCTGTGCTGCCTGACTGCTTTCCTGGGACTTTTTTGCTCCTTTATAAAATCAGTGCCTATTGTATTATACCATTTCCTAGGGCTGTTGTAACAGAGCACCACACATTGGGTAGCTTAAAAAACAGAAATTTATTCCCACCCAGGTCTAAAGGCTTGAAGTCCAAAATCAAGGTGCCAGCAGAACTATGCTCCCTCTGAGACCCTGGATAGATTCCTTCCTGTCTTGTTCCTATCTTCTGGTAGTGGCCGGCAATCCTTGGCATACTCTGGCTTGTAACTGCATCACTCCACTCCCTGCCTCTGTCATCACATGACAGAGTGTCTGTGTTTTCATATGGAGTTTCCTCTTAGAAGGACACCACTCATAGTGGATTGGGGTTCCTTGGTGACTCAGACAGTAAAGAATCCACCTGCAATACAGGACACCCAGGTTCAATCTTTGGGTCAGGAAGATCCCCTGGAGAAGGGAACGGCAACCCACTCCAGTATTCTTGCCTGGAGAATTCCAAAGACAGAAGAGCCTGCCAGGCTACAGACCATGGGGTTGCAAAAAGTCAGACATGACTGAGCAACTAACCAAATTTGCAAATAAGGTTGCATTCATTGTACCAGAGATTAGGTACATATCTTTTCAGGGACATACTTCAACCCAGTGTATGAAGCATTGTATATGAAATATTATGAATACAAAGCACACACTCTGAGATGCAGTTCCACCCTCAAAGAAACCACAGCTGACGCTATCACACGAGCGTAGTAACACTCAAACATATGTATACGCGGCAGCACCCAAGATGGCAGCGCTTTCTGTGGGGGACAGAGGCACTGCGGAAGTTGAAATTTGAGCTAGATTTTGAAGGATAAGTAGGAAGAACCAAACAGAGGAGGAAAGATAAAGGCAGCAAGAGTTATAAGTGGTACCTTTTAATCCTACAGAAAGCCACTAAAATAGTCTCTGTCTCTCTTTATACAGTAGAGCCTCATCTCTGAAACAGGCCTATAGCCAGGACACTGTAGAAAGCAAGTTCATCAGCTTCCCAGGGGTCAGTACCTGTTTGATCCCGTCTCCTCCTGTCACAGGACACATATCCACAGTTCTGTCTATGTATACACCACTGTAACTGATGTACTTGATGAGTTGTCAGCACCTAAATGGAATCAGTACACTCTCTTAGAAAAGTCAGAAAGTGTCTAATACACTTTTTTAGGATCTTTGAAACTGATTAAAGTGAATGTTTTCACTGCTTTAAGAATTGATCTTCATTTTCCTAGAAAATCCAGTTATATAGAACTGCTCATTTCTTCACAAAGCTACATAATAGCAGCTAATGTTCATTTATTTCTTACTCTGTGCCAAGCTCTGTTGTAAGCTTTACAAATGTTACCCCATTCAATCCTCACTATGACATAGATACTGTTGCTGTCCCATCTTATAGGTGAAAAGCCTGAGGCCAGAGAGGTTAAATAACTGAGGCTGACACATCTAATAAGTGAGAGTCATGATTCTCAGCCCCAGGCCATGGGGCTCCGGAGCCCAAGCTCTAAACCTACAGGATGCACTACTTCTGTACTCTTATCACATGACTGAAGAGTTATTTATATGGATTTGTCTCCATATAAACAAAACTACTAAGGTTTTGTTTAGAGAAAAATAGAGGCAGTTGGTAAAACTACTCTGATTTCTATCAATTTAGTAACATGTTACACTCCTCAGATGTTGAAAGTGAAGGTGGCTCACGACTCTGTGACCCTATGGAATTCTCTAGGCCAGAATACTGGAGTGGATAGCCGTTCCCTTCTCCAGGTGATCTTCTCAACCCAGGGATCAAAGCCAGGTCTTCCACATTGCAGGCAGATTCTTTACCAGCTGAACTACCAGATGTTGCAAGAGGTCAATAAAAAGGTTTTGCTTTCCTTGGCCCTTTGAGGTATACAGAATACCTCCCAGCAAATAAATAAGCATACTTTGCTCTTGACTGATTCATTCAAAGATACTTATTAATCTCCATGGGTACAAGGCACTGTGCTAGGCATTAGACTAGAAATAGAAGGCAGAAAGAGCAAGTCTCTGGTTATAATTGTTGGGATGGAATAAAAATGTACAAACTTCAAAACTGTATTTCCCTTTCAGCTGTTATGGAGGACTTGGGAGATCTTGTCTTGGTAAGAAATATATTTCCATTATTCAGTTTTTGTTTTTTACCTCCAAGTAGGAAAACTCATTTTTCTGGGCCATATGCTCACTTTGTATGAAAATCAGACAAAATATAATATATGTCTACTAAGACCCAAAGGATTATTTAAGGCCCAACATTTAGTGTTCCTTAGAAATCTTGGGTGAGAGTGGAGTGGGAGGTGTTTTCAGCATTGCTTTAGAGGATTCTGGAAAACAATTTTTATGTCTTAGCACCTGCCTTCTTGTGTTTTACTTTCTAATATCTTCCCTATGCAGGTATTATGATACAGTAACTTCTAAATATCCATGGGTAACATAGGCATAGAAACCTTAGTTACATGTTAACTTTAAACTTTTCAAAAGTATGTTGGAAAAATAGCTAATGAAGTAACACAGTGGGAGTAAGAATTATTCCTTTTAGTGTTGGACAGTATCAAAATTACAAACTTTTGTGTAAAGATACTATCAGGATGAAAAGACAACCCACAGAATGGGAGAAAACATTTGCAAACCATGTATCTGATAAGGGACTTACCTAGACTACATAAAGAACTCTTACAACTCAATAAAAAGACAGACAACCCAGTTAAAAACTGGGCAAAGGATATGAGCAGACATTTCTCCAAACAAAATACACAAATCACTAATTAGCACACAGAAAAATGCTCAAAATCTTAGTTATCAGAGAAATGCAAATCAAAACCACAATGAGATACCACCTAACACCCATTAGAATGGCTATTATCCAAAAAATGGAAAGCAAGAGTTGGCAAGGGTGTAGAACAACTGGAAACTTACTACTCTGCTGCTTGGAATGAAAAATGGTGCAGCTGCTTTGGAAAATAGCCAGGCAGTCCCTCCTCCTCCTTACCCATCGAGTTACTGTCCAACCCAGCAATTTCACTCCTAGGTATATATCCAAAAGAAATGAAAACATGTTCATACAAAACTTATGAACATTTATAGCCATATTATTTATGACAGCCAAAAATGGAAAAGCCTAAATGTCCACATCAACTGACAAATGGATAAACAAAATGTATAGCCATACGGTGGAATATTATTCAGCTATAAGAAAGGAATGAAGTACATGCCACCAAATGTAAATATCTTGAACACATAATGCTAAGTGAAAGAAGTCAGTCACAAAAGACAACATATGATTCCTTTTATTTGAAATGTCTAGAATAGGCAAATCCATAAAGACAGAAAGTAGATTAAATGTTGCTTAGGGGAGGGGTGACAGGATGATGAGTGATAAGGGGATGATAACAAAAGGGTACAGGGCTTCTTCCTGAGGTAATGAAAATATTCTGAAACTGTGGCGATGGCTGCACTGAAATCCACTAAATTATACACTTTCGATGAATGAATTGTGAGAGATGAATTTTAATCACTCAATAAAAGTTTTAATAAAAAAGAATGAAGCCAGTGTTAAATTGTAATTCAACTGCAATCATTTAAAATCATAATTTAACTATCAAAAACACACTAAAAAGTCTTAGTCTTAATTCATTTCAAACAATTACAGCAAACTCAGTCTTCTGCACAACAGAAGACTAAATAAACTAAACTAAATATGAATTGTTGTACCCCATCATCAGTTTATAATATATATAATACATGCTTTTTCTCTCATGTTCTATTAGTAGCTGCTTGTCTCCTCCTATACCTGTCTGACACAGTATCACCGCAGCAAGCCATCGACAGCCTGAGGGACCTGAGAGGATCTGGAGCGATACAGACCATAAAAGTAAGAAGGGTGACTGTTCTCATGAGGCTGTGGTTAGGGATGAACTGTCACAGTGCAACACGTCCTCAAAGGGGCCATGAAAATCCAAAGCATCCTGTTATCCATGTATCACCTGTTTATATTTTGACTTTTTAAATTTACATTTAAATAAGTTCAGCTTTTCCAAACAAAATAATGAAAAATTGTGAACTTTCCAGTTTATTCTTCCAGGATCCATTCCTTTTCAGTTTTTTGCCCATTCAGTTCTGGGAATGAATTCTGTCACCTGGAAAAATGAGGCAATTTTTACTATAAAATAGGTAGTTTCCTGGGTAGACTTTTGACCTAAAAGTAGCTCATGAAGATCCTCTTATGGTATCATTAAACATTTAACAAACACAGATGAATGACTAATAGAAAAAAAAAATGTAAGGTCATTCTAGTTATCCTTTGCTGTGACTAACCAAAGTGACATCTTTCCATTTACTTTCTCTTTAAAACCAAAAACACTGAGTAGCAGTGCCCCAAAGATATTACTGATTTGTAGATCTGTCATGCCAACAGAAAAATACGCCCAACTGAATGCAGAGTTCCAGAAAATAGCAAGGAGAGATAAGAAAGCCTTCTTAAGTAACCATGAAAAGAAACAGCGGAAAACAATAGAATGGGAAGACTAGAGATCTCTTTTAAGAAAAATTGGAGTTACCAAGGGAACATTTCATTCAAAGATGGGCACAATAAAGGACAGAAACGGTATGGACCTAACAGAAGCAGAAGATATTAAGAAGAGGTGGCAAGAATACACAGAAGAACTATACAAAAAAGATATTAATGACCCAGATAACCACAATGGTGTGCTCACCTAGAGCCAGACATCCTGGAGTGCTAAGTCAAGTGGATCTTAGGACGCATTACTACAAACAAAACTAGTGGAGGTAATGGAATCCCAGCTGAGCTTTAAAAGATGATGCTGTTAAACTGCTATACTCATTAGGCCAGCAAATTTGGAAAACTCAGCAGTGGCCACAGGACTGGAAAAGGTCAATTTTCATTTCAATCCCAAAGAAAAGCAACACCAAAGAATGTTCAAATTACCATACAATTGCACTCATCTCACATGCCAGCAAGATTTTGCTCAGAACCCTTCAAGCTAGGCTTCAGCAGTATGTGAACCCAGAACCTCCAGATGTACAAGCTGGATTTAGAAAAGGCAGAGGAACCAGAGATCAAATCTCCAACATACACTGCATCATAGAAAAAGCAAGGGAATTCAAAAAACACACAAAAAAAATCTACTTCTGCTTCACTGACTATGCTAAAGCCTTTGACTGTGGATCACAAGCAGCTGTGGAAAATTCTTAGAGATGGGAATACCAGGCAACCTTACCTTCCTCCCGAGAAACCTGTATGCTGAAAACAAGCAAGTTAGAACTGGACATGGAACAACAGACTGGTTCCAAATTGGGAAAGGAGTACATCAAGGCTGTATATTGTCACCCTGCTTATTTAACTTATATGCAGAGTACATCATGCAAAATGCTGGTGAATAACAAACTGGAATCAAGATTGCCAGGAGAAATATTAGCAACCTCAGATACGCAGGTTATACCACTTTAATGGCAGAAAGTGAAGAGAAACTATAAAGAGTCTCTTGATGAAGGTGTAAGAGAGCCTATCACTTCTTGGCAAATAGATGGGAGAAATGTGGAAACAGTGTCAGACTTCATTTTCTTGGGCTCCAAAATCAATGCAGACGGTGAGTGCAGTCACGAAATTAAAAGATGCTTGCTCTTTGGAAGAATAGCTATGTCAATCCTAGACACGGCTTTTTAAAACTTTGGAAAACTCAGCAGTGACAGAGTTTTAAAAAGCAGAGGCATCACTTTGCCAACAAAGGTCTGTATAGTCAAAGTGATGGTTTTTCCAATAGTCAGGAATGGATGTGAGAGTTGGACCATAAAGAAGGCTGAGTGCCAAAGAATTAACACTTTCAAACTGTGGTGCTGGAGAAGACTCTTGAGAATCCCTTGGACCAGTCAATCCTAAAGGAAATCAACCCTGAATATTCATTGGAAGGGGTGATGCTGAAGCCAAAGCTCCAATACTTCAGCCACCTGATGAGAAGAGCTGGCTCACTGGAAAAGACTAATGCTGGGAAAAATTGAGGGCAAGAAAAGGGGGTCACAGAGGATGAGATGGTTGGATGGCATCACTGATTCAATGGACATGAGTTTGAGGAAACTCAGGGAGATAGTTGTGGACAGAGAAGCATGGCATGCAGCAGTTCATGGGGTTGCAAAGAGTAGGACACGACTTAGTGACAGAACAACAGTGCTAACTTGCCTTCCTTTCCCAGTTACCTGGTCTCAGCTTTAGGACTAAGTCAGAGGAGCAGGTTCTGAAAACAGAAGCTCCCTCTTGTTACCTGTTAAAATCAAATGATGCTTCAAATTTAAGATATTCCCAAGTGTCTCTTTGACAAGAACAAATTACATGGACAAACATAAAGTATATGTGTGTGTATATGAGTGTTTTGCATCTTTAATCTTAACCCTACATTAATATGGGCTATTTATCACCTCAGCATTCTGGGGCAAACATGGTTTTTCCAGCTCTATGCTGATGTAAGTAAGTTAGCAGTACGCAAGCCCAACTTCTCAACAGTAATACAAAATGAGATTTTGGGCAGGGAAAGAATATCCTCTGGGCAGCTGTTAAAACTCCAAATGAATTAATTAAAGAATCTATTTTGCTTATCTGTTAAGATTAGTAATTTTATTTCAGTATTTTCTATTATGAAAATTGTTCCAAAATGATTTTATCATCACAAAAAGCAGACAACTAAAGGCTTCTGTAAACCAAGAAATAGATTTTTCTTGAATATACTGTTAATTGCTGCAGACAGTGCCCTTCCCTGTGGACTTACTCCCCAGGAGAAAATGCATTAAAAATAGAATACCAGACCTGGTTTTGATCCCTGGGTTGGGAAGATCCCTTGAAGGGAACAGCTTCCCACTCCAGTATTCTGGCCTAAAGAATTCCACGGGGTTGCAAAGAGTCGGACACAACTGATCGACTTTCACTTTCACTTCACGTGTTATTTTTAATCTTATTTGCTCCTGCCAGTAAAGGGAAAAACGATTTTACAGACGTAAAATGCTCATCTGCATTTCAGGCTACCTGCTGTTTTTTCGAGATTTTTAAAGCAAGTTTTTCACACTATGTATAGCTTTTGTTGTTGTTTAGTCACTAAATCATGCCCGACTCTTTGCAACCCCATGGACTGTCACCCTCCAGGCTGCTCTGGCCATGGGATTTCCCAGGCAAGAAAACTGGAGTGGGTTGCCATGCTCTCCTCCAGGAGATCTTCCTGACCTAGAGATTGACCTCGGGTCTTCTGCATTGTAGGTGGATTCTTTACCACTGAGCCATGAAGGAAGCCCTGTATGTAGCTTCACTGAAAGATAAAACTTCCCCAAGATGTAAATACCTCCTTACCCAAAAGGATGTAGAATCATTTTTACCAAGTATTATTTTGATTCCTGATTCCAACTAGTATCATGACTACTCTGGCAATTAGCCTTCTACAATGTATTTCAGTGTATCTTTACTTTTTTCAGCAATATAATTATCTTCATGAGTTCCGGGACAAGCTAGCTGCACACCTTTCATCAAGAAATTCACTATCAAGATCTGTATCTAGATAAAAGAATTTCAAATTGCATATACATATGACCATGTCTGAAATTTGAGCTCTCTAATAGCATTTGTATTGAAACTACTAGTGTTATCAAACTGAATGTAATAAATGTAAATGTACACGTGCAGATATTCCTAAAGATTTTACTGACAAATTTCATTGTGTCTCATTCATGTCATAGGAGATAGAAAAACTGTTGGGAAAAAAAACTGTTAAAAACTTTTAAAAAATACACCAGCTGTTCTGCTGTATTTTACCTAGAGGTAATGCTGAAAAACAGCATATGGGAAAATATATTTTTATTTTTTTACCACATTCTTACCTCATATTATAACTGGTAACTGCTGGGTGGCATATGACATAGTAACACATATGAAAATTGCTACAAGCACCCAGGCTAAAATTATTTAAATAACTCTTACCCTCTATTCCTCCGAAAATTTCTCTCATTGTTTTCTCTACTTCACAGATATATAGAATTGTGAATTTTTCACCTCCCTCCCAATGCCAGATCATCCCCAACAAGTGTTTATCCAGCAGTTGCTGGAATTTTCCAAGATGAGGAATTCATTGGTTCAGACAGCTGCTATTTTTTACAGCACTGTTTTTTTAACCCTAGGAACTACAATGGAATGAATTTAATACCTCTTTCACATTTATTTTATAAAGCACTTACCTAAAGTTTAAGTCTCCAGTTTTCTCACTCCTTCACTCTCTGTTACCTATGTCTTTGTCTTTAAATTTCACGCTGAGCTACCGAAAGCAAGCATTTGCAGACAAGGATCATACCTTGAGTCAAAGTCACCTGTTTTAAGAGACGTCAGCAGTTTCAGTGCTGCAGAACCCCACAGCTCTCTTGGCTACTGGTAGTCAAGAAGGTGACCAACAGAGGAGGCACTTGCGGACAAGCAAAGCATATTTCACCACATCAACCCTAATCTGTAAATAGTCGTATAATTACCAAAAGTCTTACTGTCTCTCACTCTTCTTGCCCTGATGAGCTACTAATCTCATTTAAGAATACTTTAAAACATTTACTAGCAGTGTTTGGGAACTTCAGACCAGAGGCTCAGAATGTACCGTAATATAAAAACCAATGTTTTAATACTTTAGAACTTAAGGTTTTTGTTCTAAGACTCTTAAGGAAGACGGGAGAATCACATATCCTTAAGGATTTCCGACCGAAGATAGTAAATGCCAAAAGTTATAACAAGGAAGTTATTTAAGTACAGGCTGCAGTAATAGATTTAGCTTTCTCATGATTTTGTTGTTATAACCAAGTACAATTTAAAATCACTCCATTAAGCTTTAAACAGTCACTGAAATTGACATTCCCAAATCTTATTATCAGCTTTCTCCCAATATATAGGTTACTCCTAAATATCTAAAAATAGCAGAAAAAAATATTAGCATGGACTAATCAAATCCTTTAATCAGTTGAATTTTCAAAGTACATGCATCTCAATTTCCACTGCCAAGAAGTGCTAGTTAAGCCTTCCACAATAAAATGCTTGACTATTTTACTAAGTATAAGGAAAAACATCAATTATTCCACAACAAACATGGGATGTCACTATTCAAATATAATTATCCAATAAAGTTTAATAACATGTAATTCCAACATTCTTGAAAAAGAATTTTCTCTGGTTAATCTACAGGACAGCCCTCAAAACAATGAGGGAAGGGAGGCAGAGAGACCTACTGGAATCCTGGTCATACACAAGCCAGTTAGTTGCTGAAATAGAATCAACACACAAAACTCAACCGTTATCCACAAACTACACAAGGAAACATTTGAGACAGTTTTTATTAAATATACAAAAGCAAAATAAAGCAAGCAAGCTCAAAGAAGGCAGGACAACATAAGGACATTGTCTTTGGATGGTGTACAGCACCATTAAGGTTAACTTAGATTTTAAGAAACCATGAACACAGATAGCTAACTACATTCTGTGTTTCCCTTAGTAGTTTTAAGATCTATCTAGTCATCAGTTTATTATTTAAGAAATTTTTCTTCTCCGTAATACAAGAACATTGCAAACAAAGAAATGTAAATGTTCAGGAAAAGCACTGTACGATAAGTTAACTTATTCTTTTCTATGTCAAGATATTCTCTACATCTTCCACAATATACATTAATAAAACTAATGTAGGGTAAAACCTTCACTCCAATCCCACAGATCACCTTAATGGTTAATACTGTTTTCCAAAACCAAGCAGAACAAGCAGCAGAGTTGTTTACTCTTTTTAAGACATTTAGCTTTAAAACCATTAATTTTAATCAAAGCAAAATTGTTCCAAGAAAGCTATTCAACGTATCCCGAAAGAGACCCCATGTTCTCTCTTGGCACCGCCCTGCAGTATTAGTTCAGGATTATCTGCTGAGCTGTAATACTAGTGCCAGAGACTAATTAGCTACTGGTCTGATCACAGATCAATGCCTGCTTTGAGCAAAAGAGCTTAAATTATGAGATCAACATTATCAATAGTTTCCTAAAACAATGACTACGTAGTTACATGAACAATGCTAGACAAGGTATCAGTATTTCTATCTGTCCCCTTTGAGAAGTGTTGTTTCAAATATTTTGGCTGTCAAAACTTCTGATGTACAATTATACAAGTGATTATCAACAAATGCACATTTGTGAGTGGTAAAAGTGAAAGTGAGTCGTGTCTGACTCTTTGTGATCCCATGGACTGTAGCCCAACAGGCTCCTCTGTCCTTGGAATTCTCCAGACAAGAATACTGGAGTGGGTTGCCATTTCCTTCTCCAGGGGATCTTCCTGACCCCGGGATCAAACCTGGGTCTCCTGCATTCAGGCATTCTTTACCAACTGAGCTTTAAGTAAGTAAATTAGATATGTACTTTTAAATATAAATCATTTTAACGGACTTGATATTATCACACTGCTGTGTGACATGGCCACACCCAAAATGAAAGCTGGCCCTCCTGCAGAGTATAAGAAAAAATCCACAAAAGTCATTCTTTGTACTATGACAGTAATATTCCATGAATGCTGTCTGTAAATATATATTGGAGGAAAAGAGAAGTGTTGTAGCAAGGAAAATAATTTGCTAGTTTCAAATTGTATCTATATCTCTATTTCCTTTCTATGCAATTATCTTACATATTTTCAAAATATGTTATCTGCAGAGAGCTCTATGAACATTATTAGCATAAGTGGTCCTCAAGCCAAAAATACTGAAGAGGCTTTAAAAGACACACACTGCAAACTGCCATGCATTCTGTTGCTCTGTGCGACACTATTACCTGGGTATCTGAACTTGACTAAAGGTCTGACCATTCATGGTATGAGGCTTTTCAAATGCTTTAGTACTATCTGATACACATCAAAAGTGGATTATCTGGTCATTTCCTGTCACTACCCTCTTCCCATGAAAAGTAATTCAAACAAATGAGTAGTTTATGTGCAGCCTGTTACCCAACTCTCCTCTACCCTGGGATGGGGGGTGGGGAGTATCAATTAAATATTGTGAAAATTATCAAATAATATTAATAAAATTCAGATTCAGGCATTCGAGAATCTACCCCTATACCTCCTTAGCACTATAGGACATATTGCCATGATACAGTATTATTACTCAATAGAATAACTGCTAAATAGACTACATTTGTTACATAATATTTTTAATACAGGGCAATCTGTATTACCAATAGCAAGTTGCTGATACAGATAAAAACCACAGTAAGTTACAGGAATGATTTCAGAGAGTTAGAAAGCTCTTAAAACACAACAGCAAAAGTAACCGTAACAAGGGAAAAAAGAATTCCTAAATAAACAGCTGTGGCTGCACAGGGTACAGTCTTGACTAAAGCTAGAAAGGATTATGAACCCAAACTATGTTTCAGCTGGACATGCAGGAATAACAGAAATATGGCTAGGACCACCCAAACCAGATTAACAGGGGAACAAATTAAATTTAGAGCAAAGAAAAGAACCACTGGCATACTGTCAAATGCAAATAGTTTCTGCTTTTTCTTGGTAAGTGACTTAATTTCTTAAAACACTGGTGAAGGTAAAGAGCAGATATTTTGAAAGCATCCAGGTACCCAATATTCTAATTATCTACATGCCTAGGACCTAACAACCTACCACTGACTGTCAATCATCCTTGAGGTATCAGCTAAGGACTACATATCTAACTTTTGAAACACGTGAAGGTGGCTTCCACAAATCACCAACCAATAAACCTGGCATTAATCCTGGAGAATACTGTGAAATAATTATTAAAAGGATGTTTGTTAAAATTCAAAAAGGAATGTGGTGTTTGCTAACAGACAGGAAGGGCTCATGAAAATACTTTAACGGGAATACAAAAGTAACTACCCCAGAAAACTTATCTGAAAGTCTCTCATGATAAAAAGTTCTTGTGAACAAGAAAGAAAAATGAGTGCATGCCAGTACAATTGGGTGGATTAGAAGCTGAATGGCTGCTTATACTCAGAGTCTACAGTGCCTAACTAGGGCTCAATAAACAATTTACTGCATGAACTAATGAACAGTCAGATCCCTTGAGGTGTGCTCCAGACTACAAAATGCAAGGTCTTTAAGCATCTCTCATTATGAAATGGTTTGACTCTCCTCACTCTCTGGTTCTATATCCTCTTCTTCAATGTATTTACTCCTATGGCCCAATCTCAAAATAGTAACCTTCTCCCAAAGGTGGGGAGGCATTTCTTCACTAGTAGAGCATAAAACTGCATCTAATTCAAGGGCTACTTAGAATAAGACTTGCACAAACACATCCATAAATCCCCTTGGTCATTATGTGGAATTTCTACATATGATTTTCTTCCTTGATCCTTTAAGAAACTTTGAACCACTTATCCTATTTTCAATTGCCTTTACTTAGCCCTCTCAAATAAACCACAAGAATGCTTATGAAAACATGCAAGCCATAAATCACCTGCCTTTCAAGCAGCAGCAAAAAAAAACCAAACACAAATGTACAACTCATTTCACCTTAAAAACCTTCTGTTTCAAAAAGGAAAAAAATACTTTAAACCTTTTAAGTTTCACAATAACTTTAATTAGAAAAATGATGATGCTATGCCATCAGTATTTATGAATCTTGTCAAGTGACAACAGACGGTAATGTACTTAACCATTTAAAAATCGTCCTTTTTAGATCCAAGCATGGTATTAAAAAACAAAAAAGTAATACTCTACTATCTTCTTAAAAAACTGACAGTGATATGTCTTTATTTGGAATAAGCAAGTTTAAGAAATAGCTATTTATAATCTTTAAAACAATGCACTGAAAATAAGTCTTAATTTCAGAGTTTTATTGTATTGCACTAAAGGAACAGCAGGATGGTTATACAATGTTCTCTCTCATTTGGTTTTGAAAATCTGAAGTACTTGCAAATTCTTAAGAATACCTTTACCACCAGATTAGAACATTTAGTAACCAATTTCTTAATAAGTCAAGTCTCACAAATTAAAACATTTAAAATAGCTTTAAATGCATTCTTCACAAGTCAGCGTATATTTTTATATCATGTTCACTTATGCTTAAGAATTAAAGCAAGTATATTACTCTGGTGGAAATACAGGGAAATCTCTCATTCATGCAATATACAGGGATAGTATTTCAAGTCCAAGGGGAAAAAATCCCACTCATTTTTGTAATGCATCCATATATAATCACCTACATGATAGATAAGGAAACCCATGAAGTTTCCCACAGGTCAGATACATATTTTCAGTTCATCAGAAGCACCTGATATCTACAGCTAATTTATAATTAAATGGCATTTCAATAAAACCAAAATGAGCCCTACAAGTTCCTATAAATGAAAGCTTCCAATGGACTAAGGACAGTCAATAATTAATGCAATCAATCATTCAAGGGATTATGGCTGTTCCTTAAGGAGTGCAAGTTCAAACCTGTCAACACCAGAGGTATCATTTTATATTAATTTTTACGTAATTCCATTTAAATTCTTTATCCAAGTATAACATATGAAAACAGTCTTTCCACAAGCAAAAAATGTGGAAACATTTAAAAAATAAGGAGTCATTTTTAAAGTAACTGATCAGATTCCATAGGCTACTCTTGGAAACAGGATCTTGCTGGATAGAATCCCTTCGTTGGTGGCTTTTTGCATGCACTTAACTGGACCAATTCTTCTAAGCGTTGTTCTAAGAGCTCACCAAAACATAGATCATGCTGAAAAGAAGAAAAAGGCTATTGTTAATTCAAACATTTCTAACTATAAAAACTAATAGCACCAAAAAGTTGAGTCTGCTTTATATAATAGTTTGTGGTATCACAACATCACAGAAAATGGTAAGACCAATGACAAGTTCATGATACGATTTTAATCTGTGTTTATAGACTTTTGCCTAAGGTACGACTAGCTCAGTACATGGGCTGAGTTGTCCCCTGTTTCCTTTCCAATTTTAGCAAGTAGAACAGCACAGCTGAAAGCTTAATGGGGGATCAGAGCTTAGAGAAGCAATCCAAAACAGCACACTGCTCCAGAGCTGTATCTAAGAATAGGAGTGAGCATCTCCAAGGGCTCACTTCATGCCAGGCCTTCTGCTAGGTCCTAGGAGGTAGGGTACGTACCATTATTATCCCCATTTTACAGACAGGAATAATCAAGGAACTTTCCCGTTAGAGAAAGGCTCTAGGCAACAGCAGCAAGTTTAAAAAAGAAAAGGAGACCAACAAGCAAAATAAAAAGCAATAACCATTTGATCCTACATGCAGGGCAAGGTGCGAGAGGCATGATTCAAGAGCATGTGTGTCTAAATGGAAATACAAAGCAAGGAGGTGAGCAAGCTTGACAGACAATTTAAAACCAATGAATGGGACTTCCCTGGTGGCGCAGTCGATAGGAATCCGCCTGCCAGTGCAGAGGACAAGGCTTTGATCCCTAGTCCGGAAAGGTTCCACATGCCACAGAGCAACTAAGCCCATATGCCACGACTGCTGAAGCCATGCTCTAGAGCCCATGAGCCATGACTGCTGAAGCCTGCATGCCGCAACAAAGAGTAGGCCCTGCTTGCCAGGACTAGAGAAAGCCCTCACAAAGCAACTAAAACCTAGCACAGCCAAAAACACTTTTTAAATAAAACGAACAACAGAGTGCTACCATCTCCTGGCGAACATTTTCCCACACCTCTATCATTCATTCACTCATTTGCCTTCCTTCAACAAGTATGTTTTAAGTGTCTACTAAATGCCAGCACTGTTTCAGACACTTATTATAGAAACTAAAATATGAAAATTAACAAATTAAAAGGACACATGGAATTTCACTTCTCAGAACTTTTTCACTGTTTCATGTATGAACATCTGCAGACACTGATTTTTCACAAATATAACCTCTAAAGGCATTAAAATGCATTTTAAGTCCCTCTTCCACAATGGAAAATAATATGAACAAGAAATATGACTACATGCCTACCATTTAATACCAAGCAAGTTTTCAAGTAACAAAAAGGAGAGGGAAGAGAACCTTAATTACTGCAATAATTTCATCTAATGCAATCTTCTTCATATTTTGAAAATCGGGTGGAAATTTCTCTCCAAGTTGAATATATATATTAATAAAAAATGAGAGAGATGTACTTATATAAAGAAAAATTATAACTGTATTCTGGCCCTAGTTTTATTCTAGTTTTAATAAGCAGCTGTTTTCCTCCACCTACAGTACAGCTAGAATGGTGGCTCTCAACCAGGGCAATTTTGCCCCACGGGAGGCATCTGGTAGTGTCTAGAGACATTTCTGGTTATCATCACTGGGGCAGGGGGATGCTGCTGGCATCTAGTGGATAGACGCCAGGAATGCTGCTGAACATTCTACAATGCACAGGACAGCTTCTCACAACAAATTTTGTCTTGCCCAGAATATCAACAGTGCCAAGGTCAAGAAACCCTGATCCAGAGGAATGATATGAGTCCATCTAAGTATAAAAGGATGAAAATCAGTAACTGCACCATCCTGTATAATAGAACTTTTCTTTCCTTCATGCCATACAGAGCATGCAAACCAGAAAATAAAGGGTAGAACATATAGTTTAACAAGAATGATTAAAAAAAAAATTAAACATAATCTTGACAGACCCTGAGGCAAGCAAAAACTGTTTTGCAAATGCACACAGCCACATGCTCTTGCTCTGGCATGGAAAATGAGGACTGGCCTTCACTGGCTGGCTGAGACTCTGGAAGCAGCATCCCCAGCTGTTCTCTGCCTCTGACTGCGCATCAGCTGGCTGCCTGGACAAGCACCAGTTTATTCAGTGTGCATGAGCTTGTCAGTGTGCACTGTGCCCTTACCAGTACCAGCATTCAGAACAAGAGTTATTCTTCAAGTGGGTTTGAAGGTGTTAGACCCAATGCCTGCAAATGTTTCAGGCGGCAAAGTAAAATGGCATTTTCATTTTTTAAACTTACCCATATAGGTAGTAAAAAAATGCTAGAAGATAAAAAGCTAATTTGCACCATCCTTCTTTCTGACAATATGCTAGAATATCTGCATTCATGATGGTTGTAGGATCATAGAGTCCTGGTCCACTCATCACTGGTCTACTCATATACCTGTAATAAGCACAATTGATTAGCCACTCAGAATGGAAGCTAACCTTCACGATGGACAGCAGCATTCTTCTCAAACAATACTCGTGACAATGAGAGGTGGCCCACACAGAGAACTATACTTTTAGTTCTAGGTGGAGTTCTTTCCTTTTATCATCTTAATTTTAAAACTAGAGCCCCTAAAGGGGAAAACAGAGCAGTTAAAACAAGGCATATCTGGTCTCCTCTACACTTTCAGAAATCCAAGAGAATTACAAATAACTGTAAAAAAGGAAATACGATTTTTTTCCTTTCAACTTTCTACTTGAACATAAGCCTTCAGCAAGATGTTGCAAATGTCCACATTAACCATGCGGCTTTGTCCTTCTCTCTTCTTTTTGAAATGCATGTACATTTTTCCTGAGCCATATCAGAGCCCATTAAGTGATATCACATCACTTTACTTCTAAGTATTTCTTCCACATGTACTTCCTAAAGTCAAGGACAATAAGACTTTGCCTATCTGAAACAAAACATGTAGAAGTTATGAAATATGAATCTCTTATAAATAACCAAATTTAGAGTCATAGAGTAAACAAGGAGAAAGAAATAAAGACACATACTGTACAATCTGATTTACATGAAGTTCAGAAATGGACAAAACTAATCTAAGCGACAAAAGATCACTGGTTCTCCTGAGGAAGTTAGAGGGCAGCTGGGATGGGACACAAGGGACTCTTCTGGGGGCTGGAACTAATGTATGTCTTGATCTGGGTGGTGGTTTCACAAGTGTACACAGACATAAAAATCCACTGAGCTATACACTTCAGATTGTGCACACATTACTGTATGTAAGATATAGCTTAATTTTTAAAAAACCCTTTAACAAATAGTAACATAAGCTCCATAAGAGGTATTAAAGCAGTATTTGTTCATCCATGTGGTTTAAAAAATAAATGCCAACTACTTTCATTTAGGGGGCTTCCCTGGTAGCTCAGTCAGTAAAGATACTGCCTGCAGTACAGAAGACCGGGTTTAATCCCTGGGTCCGAAAGATCCCCTGAAGAAGGAAATGGCAACCCACTCCAGTCTTCTTGCCTGAAGAATGCCATGGACAGAGGAGCCTGGTGGGCTACAGTCCATGGGGTCACAAGAGTCAGACACGGCTTAGTGACTACACCACCACCACTTTCATTTCGGTGACTAGTATGTTAAGATAATCGTATCAACCACAGTATAATTAAAATTTAATTAGGAAAAGTATTAGAAGTGTATCTCAATATTACCTCCAAATATGATATGCCAGGAGGGGCATATTGAGACCCAGTGTAAGCCACTCTGCTGCACAAAGAAACATGACACAGAAGAAAGCGTGGATGAGGTACTCTGGAAGGACAAGCTGGAAGAAAGAACACAAGCCGGTTACCATTATCAAAACACCTTGGCAGTAAATCAACTGCTAATCTGGAGAGCAGGTGGCAACTAAGTTTCCATAGTGAAAAATCACTTGTTTTCTTAGAATCAGAAATGAAAAATGCTACTGAGTTTTATTTTCATATTTAGCTTCTGACCAAAAGCAGGATTATATGCAAACTGACCAGAGGTTATAGCTTGCACTAAAACAATACGTGACTCAAAATTTAAAACCCAAATTCTTACAACAGGTTAAATTATACAAAGTTACCACCCAGATTGTTCAAACACCTATTTGCTAATCACTTAAAATAACTTAGAATATTTTTTCTTTCCACTATTTAAAAATGATAAAAATATAAAAATGAAGTATCTGATCACATGCAACATGATATAAAAAAATTCACAAGAAAAAAGCTCCCTTTAGAAGTTCACACATTAGTGTTTTTAAGCCTTTAACAGAAACCAGGGTGCTACAAATACAATATTTAACAAAACACACATTACCACAAAAGTAATTTTTCAATGGAAAGCCAACAGCCAATAATCTCAGCACAGTCGGAGAGGAAGAACACTAAAATGCACAGATGCAAACGATGTGCTTTCTGCAATGTAGGAGGGAAAAGACTGGGCTCTCAACCATGAAACTGGAATTCTCCCCGTTCCTGAGCTCCCATTCCTACACAGCTTTTCTGTTTCTTTCAGCCTGCTTTCTCCAGTGAAGTGCTACAAACACAGCAGACCGGTAGCAGCTCAAAACTCAAAAACAAAATACATCTTTTGACAGCAAGCAGTATTAAGTGAAGAAAAACTAGTCCAAGGAAAATGCTTTTTATAAATGACCAAGAGTTCATGCTTTAAATTATCTTTCTCATCCTAAAGATTTCAGTCTAATGACTCTGTTAAATATAAATACTAAAACCTTTCATTGCAAGTTTCAGCTAAAGTTTCCTACAGTAAGTCACAGCTGCAAAGCCAGTTTCTCAAATGTGTCTGTACTGTACCATCAGATCTTTCCTGAGGGAAAACTACAGCTGTAGAAATAATATAATTATATTACTTATTCAAGCCCGTTTTCTAGTACTCCCAAATTACCCTTCCCATTCAAAGCTGTAAAGCAAAGTTTTTAATTAATACTATTTTAAATAAAATTCCAGTAAAACCAATTAATCTGTACCACTAACCAGATATTTTCCACAAATTTAAGCAATATAATAATAAGATTAAACTCTGCATATATATATAAACATATAAATAATATGAACTGTTAAATCAGCATTTAGTTAAGATCAAAGTTAAACATCTGTAAGAAAACAAGAAAACATCTACAGGGAAATCTTTGAAACAAAGACTACAACCAGGACAAACCAAGAAAAATATACATTTTACTAGGAGTTCCACTAGAGCTTCTGTTTATAATACTAGTTTAAATAACAACATTTTTCTTTACAATATAATAAGCCTACTTCAGTTCCCTAAAAACCAACTGATCTAACAATACAAATCATCATTCAAGTTTTCATTCTACACTCCCAGACTAATGTATGGGGAGAAAATGACTTTAAAAGCATGCTCCCTACAGCTTTTAAACAATCTTCTTTAATAAGACTGATAATAAAGGTCATCTGGAATTCTACCAGTTCTACTATGAAACAAATGCCACACTCCCTCCCTTCTCCTCAAAGCAGTCCAGAAACTTGTACTATACATCTCTCATAAAGACCAGCACTCTTCATTCCTTAATAATAAAATTTCTCCATAAGTGGCACAAAATTATTCCATTTAGGAGCCAACACTTACACAAAAACTAGTATTCATAAAAAACACCTCATGCAAATATGGCTGAAATGATAGTACTTAAACATGCAAATCATAATATTCTCTAGATAAGGTTCACATTCTAAAAAATAATTGTATTTGTCTTCCCCCATACTTTGGCAGAATTGTCAAAACAAATTTTCAATAGGGAAAACTGTCAGATGCACTGCTATTGAGCCAATTATCGGCACCCTATCCAAAACACAACTTAGGCTGATCTAGAAACTTCCTCCTGACCCACCACAGCATTTGGAGGTCCCAAGCACAAAGTGAGAATGTCTTTCTATTAAAAAAAGCTAGAAACCACAAACTGTATGTTAAAATGGAGTGAGTCCATCTTAGATTTACAGTAAATTAGGAAAACAGAAGAATTTGAACCTAAAAATCAGGCTGTCTGAGTTCCAATTCTGACTCTATGTTAGCAGTGTGACCCCGAGCAAAGTGCTCGAACCTCATTAAGCCCCAGTTTACTCTCCTTTAGAGCATGATACACCCACCTCGTAGGATTGTCATGAAAACTGAATGAAAAACTCAGGTAAAGATGTTTAGCACAGAGCCTGGCACCCAGGATAGCCCTCATCTGATTTCAGCTATTATCTTCATCATCATTTGGTTATTTGAAGTAATGAAAAGCCAATGAAAATAGTAAACTATTAATAAACAACCATCAAAAGGAGAAATTTCAGTTCAACTTCTTGGTAACAAAGAGTAAGTTAAGATGTTTTACAATGAACGTTACTACTTTCCAATAAGAACCCAGATTTATCTTGTATTTTATTTCGTAAGAGTAGAGAAACAGTTAATACTTTTAACTGTACCTACATCAAGTTTTACTGTATCAGTTCTTTAAAGACAAACTAGGAATGTATTCCACCATGCCTGTTTATCTAGGTAACAATGATAAAGAAGCAAATTAACTTTACAGACCCTTTCCAAATAAAATCCCTCTGGCATGCCAGTGTTCCAGTTTTACACAGCTCAAGTCTATACATGTTTTCATCTTCATTAAGTAATTTTTAAAGATGAATTAATATTCTATTTCTTGAAGACATACACACTGCTTTCTTACAAACAACCTTTCGGTTTCTGACCAGTTCAACAAAAATCAAACCTACAGTCTAAAGGAGAATCTTCCTGAATGAGCAAACTAAATGAAGTAAAAATAAACATATGGCCCCAAGCACAATGGGGCCACATTATAACTAAATCAGAAGAGCTCAGAACTTAGTGTAAGACAGTTCTGTTTTAGAAACTTAGATTGGATATACTAGAAATAACTATGTAGACATTTGTATATAAATTGTTAACCACAAAGTTCTGACAGCATGAGTCCGAGGGTAAGCATTACTCCAAAATCTCAGAGCCTAAGAACAGAGCTACCCACCTTAAAGGTTCTGAATAAACAGCAGCTGAAAGAGTAAATAAATTCCAGAACCAAAGACAAAAGTAGATATGGTATTAAAGGCTCCACCTACAGACTATCTCAGAGTAAGTCACAAAAGAATAATCTCACCTATTAAAGTCATTTCAGGTTAACCAACTTTCAAACACTGCACCTAATAATCTAATATCGAAGTGCCTATGGCTATAACATTTTTTAAAATGCATGAGCATTTAACAGCTTTCCCTACTTGACTGGGCCAGCAAGCAAACATTTGCATAAAATATGAAATTTCATGAAATCAGAAACCTCCACAGGCATATGAACAAGCACACTGAACAGAACAGTTTACAAATACAAATGCCTAGCCCTCCCCATGAAATGAATGCAGCATTAAAACATTAAACTAAAAAGCAGTACACACCTTTAATGCAATTTTGACTCTTTTAATCTTTTTGACCTTTTCAACTGTCTTTGGCCGACAATGTAAAAAGCAGATTGGAAGAATGTTAGTACGACAGCTGACAAGATCACCAGCAGATTAATAATAGTCAGAATAGTCAAGCAGGACAGGAAAAAGAATATTTTTAAAAATTCTGCCTACTTAAAAAAAGTACAAATTTATCATGCTACTGAGAATACTGGCCATTTTCAAATTATATCAAGTTAAAAGCAAAAACAGTTTAAAAATCTAGAGAAATACCCTAGATTATAACTTACAGGATTCAGGGTATTACACTGGTCTATAGGATTCTTGTAATCAGTCTTCAGCTCATCGAATGCTATAATCTAAAATAAAAATAAAATAGTTAGGATCTCTCACTTTAACAAAAAGTGGCAACAAACCTACCCCATCAAGCAACTGAATAAAGTTAATGAGGAAGTGTACTAACTTTACATGAGCCAGGTTACAGGAAACACAGTATGTGCTCATTAACAAATAACTAGAATCACATTTAAAGAACGTACATCATTATCACTAAAATGATAAATATCATCAATTTTCAATTTTTTCAATGCCTCCACTCAAGTTATTTTCTCTGCTTGAAATGGTCTTTCCCTCAGCCATAATTATTTACGGAAACTCCTCTTTATCGTCCTAAAAAACACTCTTCCTATGTCAACCCCTCCCAGTAGATTTCCCTGACTTCCTTGGGCAGAAATAACTGCATGCCCTGTCTATAATCTCCACAGAGCGCAGGGCTTTATAACGCTACCAGGCTGGCATTCCTCATACTAGGGGAGAGGATTTCAGTTCAGGTTTCTATCCTCCCCCAGACTCTGCACCCCTTCAGGTGACGCGGTTTTCATGATCTGTGCACGTCCACCTCCGTCTCAGTGTTCAGTGGGACACCAGAAATGGACTCGCATGCTTCAATTTGTTCCTATTTGTGTCCAAACACATATATTTCAAGGTCCTGCTTGGATTTGGAAATTTTAAGAAATGGCCTCAGAATAGAGGAACACCAAGATTATTAAACTTCACAGCCAGGATCACCACATACAGTGGTGCGGCTTCTGCACAGGACCAAAGGCCAGGTGGGGGCACGATGCCATCGCAGGCTCCTGCTGCCAAACACCCGGGCATGGGCTTTGCACCCAGGGGTTGTTCAGGAGGGAGGACTTTTCCAGTCCTTCTGCCTCAAGGAGCATCTTATTCTAATTCACCTTAAGGCACCACACAGGACAGAATAGGCCTGTTTAAGGCCACTGCAAAAGTGATCAATCTGACCTTGTCCTCAGTATCTTCATGCAGCTCCTTTCATTTGATCACCAAATGGAAGACTAAAGAAAGGGAAAGCCCAGGTTAAGGCCAGCTTCTCATGGGGTGCTAAGTGAAAGTTATATACGTGGTAAGGGGGGAAAAGACTCACTCTCTTAAAATACATGAATATAAATAAATAAATGGACAAATACATTTTTTTAAATCATACCATTAAAAAAACAAACAAAAAAAAAAAACCATGGCAAGAATCACAAATTATTCTGTTCAAGAAATAGACTCACAGACTCAAGAGAATGACCTTATGGTTGCCAGGAAGAAAGGATGGAGGGGAAAAGATAGGGAGTCTGGGATGGACAGGTACACACTGCTATATTTAAAATGGATAACAAACAAAGACCTACTGCATAGCTCAGGGAACTCTGCTCAACGTTTTGTGTCAGCCTGGATGGGAGGGGAGCTTGAGGGAGAATGAATACATGTATAAGTATGACTGAGTCCCTTTGCTGTCCACCTGAAACGACCATACACTGTTAACTTGCTATGCTGCTGCTGCTAAGTCGCTTCAGTGGTGTCCAACTCTGTGTGACCCCATAGACGGCAGCCCACCAGGCTTCCCTGTCCCTGGGATTCTCCAGGCAAGAACACTGGAGTGGGCTGCCATTTCCTTCTCCAATGCATGCAAGTGAAAAGTGAAAGTGAAGTCGCTCAGTCGTGTCCAACTCAGCGACCCCATGGACTGCAGCCTACTGCAGCCTACCAGGCTCCTCCATCCATGGGATTTTCCAGGCAAGAGTACTGGAGTGGGGTGCCATTGCCTTCTCCGTAACTTGCTATACTCCAATACAAAATAAAAAGTTTAATTAGAAAAAAATATGTCAAAGGAGGCTAAAAATGTTTCTGTCCAAACTCTGAAAAGAAATGTGGCATTAACATTTAGGGTCAATGAACACAGAATTTCAAAGCCAAAGTGCACGAAAAATCAAATTGGGGTAACACCCCACTTTGTGGTGTTCAGTGTCAAAATAAGAAGCCAAAGGCCCCAAGTTTATGGGGAAGCTATTTTAACTGCTGCCACTAATCGCCCAGGGGACAAAGAATTTAATCTGCCCTTCCTCTGGTGGGCTAGGACTACCATCTTTATATGTGAGACAGTGCTACTGAATAGTACCAAAAATCACTTAAGTCATATATTTCTACCTTTTAATATGCTGGTTTAAATCCTTAAACCTTAATCCTTAAATCCTGTTAAAATCCTTTGCTTCATAAAAAGATGAGTTTAATTTCTGGAATTTTATAAAATTCACCAACCTGGCCTAATAAAAATCCTAATGCAAACAGAAATGGAAGGAAATTAATTAAACATTAAAATGTAAGCTCCATGAAAGCAAAGGGTTTTGCTGGATTCCAGTGCCTAAAATAGTGCCTGGCACATACTTAACTGTTCAATCAATATTTATTGAATAAAAAAAGGGGAAAGGGGAAAAAAATAGCCCTATGCTTAACATAAAGTACAGAACTCACCAAAAGGCATTTTCCTTTGAGCTTCCCTGATAGCCCAAAGAATCTGCCTGCAATGCAGGAGACCCTGGTTCAATTCCTGGGTCAGGAAGATCCTCTGGAGAAGGGATAGGCAACCCACTGCAGTATTCTTGGGCTTCCCTTGTGGCTCAGCTGGTAAAGAATCTCCTGCAATGCGGGAGACCTGGGTTTGATCCCTGGGTTGGGAAGATCCCCTGGAGAAGGGAAAGGCTACCCACTCCAGTATTCTGGCCTAGAGAATTCCATGGACTGTACAGTCCATGGGGTCGCAAAGAGTCGGACACGACTGAGTGACTTTCACTTTCAATGACCCATAACACACATACATGGTAAAAATACAAGTGTACAATTAAAGATATTAATTTATGATGTTTTATAGATATTATTAGTCAATTATCTGATATCAGCTGTGATATACTCCCAGTGAAATGGCAACCCATTCCAGAATTCTTGCCTGGAAAATGCCACGGACAGAGGAGCCTGGTGGGCTACAGTCCATGGAGCTAAAAAGACTTGGACCCAACTTAGCGACTAAACCACCACCACAATAAGCTTTAAGACAAGGACCATGATCACAAATACAATTACTTCCCTTTAACAAGATTCAATTTAATAGCAAAGTACGAAACTTGTGCTTAAACTTTTTTCCCACTGGACATTTTCTTCAGGTGATTTCAAAGGATCTTTTAATGAGTATGTTGCTGAATGGGTTTCTGTTTGAGTGCTATAAGCTAGAGTTGTCAAAACTCTTCTGAAGAGATTCTTAAACTAGTGATTTTCAAATCTTTTCTGACTGTGGATCTGGACAAGGATGTTCACAAAATTTTTCACAAAAGTTCAAAAACAAAAATAAATAATTTGATGCACATCTTTGGGGAATGACTTCTGCATTTTTAGCTTTCAAACAAGCCTGTGCTCCCCAACTCTGTTCTCCAAAAAGCATCAAGCACATGAATTAGGACTACACTGACAAATGTAACCATCAGCATTAAAAAATCCTCCATAGAACAGTTAACATAAAGGAGATTTTTTTTAATTTAATACTTTAAATTTCCAGATGAGTCTTCTCACAGATACTTAAACTACCTAAGAAAACAAACTTAAGGTTACATAGTTAACAGAAAAATTATAACTATGCCTTTATTTAGAATTTTCAATTTGTTCCCCAAGGATGCATAATCTTCTGAACTACTAAGAAATCCCTAAGGACATAAGCTCTCCACTAATCTGAGTACAAACACATTTTTAATTCTGTAACAAAACTCTTATCTGTGCGAGCTGCGTGCTAAATCACTTCAGTCGTGTCAGACTCTCTGCGACCCTATGGACCAAAGCTCACCAGGCTCTTCTGTCCTTGGGATTCTCCAGGCAAGAATACTGCAGTGGGTTGCCGTGCCCTCCTCCAGGAGATCTTCCCAACCCAGGGATCAAGCCTGTGTCTCTTACGTCTCCTCCAGTGGGTTCTTTACCACTAGCACCACCTGGGAAAACCACATCCCCAAAAAATACCTATTTCACGCAGACACATATTCATTTAAATTATTTTTTAAAAGTGCAGTTCCAGGTTTTCTTTAAACCAAACACAATCCAGTTCAAAATGTAAACCTCCACAGCTCTAAGAATCCTCATCCGCTCATCAGAAAACAAGTGCCCATGAAGCAGGAAGTAATTAAATCCTCAACTACAGATGGCAGGGAACCACACATTTCAGTTTTATCAGAGGCTTACTAAGGCAGAGCTAGTTTGCATCCCGAATTATGTTTATTTATTAAGGAAGAGTCAAAGTGTCCAAAATGCTCTTCAAGTTATGGGTTCCTACTGAAAAGCATTTCAAGAGAACAGTTACTTAATAGCCTACATAAGCATTGCCCACTACACAACCAGTTGGGTTTCAAATACTTATAAACATAATCACACTCTTTAGCAAAAGGGAATGGATTTAGATTTTTTTTTTTTTTTTTTTGCACACGACACTGCTGCCATTTAAATCACTCTGCTCCTCTATGTTCCATAACAAATCCTTGCTATGGACATGATGAAACCTGACAAGATTTACATAATCCAAATTAAGACCAATAATCCAAAAGGTATGGAGGGCAGAGCAAACATAAGATAAATTTTAAATGAATGCTGATTTCCAAAAGGCTGCTTCTAATCTTATGTTAGAGAAACAGGAATCCTTAAAAAATCTCTTGAAGATGGCTTCCCTGGTGGACCAGTTGTTAATAATCTGCCTTGCAAGGCTGGAGACACCAGCTGGATCCCTGGTCCAGAGACCCCACATGCCGCAGGGCAACTAAGCCTGCGTGCCCCAACTACTGAAACCTGTAAGCCCTAGAGCCCAAGCTCCAAAACAAGAGAAGACACTGCACTGAGAAGCCCACGACCACAACAAAGACCCAGGGCAGCCAAAAATAAATTTAAATTAAAAAAAAAAAAATCTCTTGCAGAACTATTTCAGAGAAACAAGAATCCTTAAAAATCTCTTGTAGAACTATTTCACAGAGAACTTAACTTGTTCCTTACAGAGACCAGTAAGGATGCAACATGATATGAGTAAAAGAAGGGGGGGAAATTGTCCTCGAGAAACATAAGTTTTCTGAGCATTTTCAAAATCAAATTGAAACAATCTTTACTACGTCAAGCTACTCCGAATACAGAGGTGGCAAAGAAGACTTGTCTCTGGAGAAACTCTGTCGGTCAAAGTATGATTTCGGGGAAAAGTTCGGATTTAAGGTCAACAAAGTAATCAATTCAACCTACATCAAAGTTCACCGGGTAACAAGAATCCGGGGAGGAAAAAGTGATTTTACTTTAAGTGCTGAAAAGCAGAGTTGGAAATTTATCTAAAGTAGGTTACAATTATCTCATTTGGGCCACACTCCTGTGAATAACCGAAAACAAAGGCAATCTGTATTAAATATTAACAATAATTAGGCAAACTTCATCACGGCCAAGCACGTAGCACGCCTCTCTGCGCCCGTGACATCCTGCAGAGTGATGCGAGACCTCGAGGATGCGGAGCCGGTTAGCTAAGCGCTATCCCGCAGGGCCCATCAGCACCGTGGCCGCCCCATCCGGCGCGGGAAGAGCAGCGGCGCGCGCGGCCTGCGCCGGGACACCGCGGGCGCAGCCAGCCAACCGCCCGACGCCTCGACTCCTCCTGGACCTGCAGCTCCCGACCCGGGGACGGAGGGGCGTGTAGACCCCTGGCCCCGCGGCCTGCACCGCCCCGGCCTGGCCCCATTCCCAGCATGCCGACCTCCGAAGACCGTGGCCGCCCAGACCATGGGCCCGGGGCAACAAGAGGCTGCGCAGCCACCTCGCCCTCCTTCCCCCGGCCCCGGCTACTCACGTGCCAAATGGCGAAGAAGATAAGCGCGGCGGTGAGCAGCAGCGCCAGCATATAGCAGAAGGCCGCGAACGTGAACGCCATGGCCGGGGGAAAGGGAGCAGCACTCGTGCCAGCGGAGAAAGGCCGCGCAGGGCCCTCTGGGTAAAACCATTCACTTCCCGCGGCCACAGCCCACACAGCCGCTTGCCGCCGCGGCGCCTGCCCTCCCAACGCGCCTGCGTACTGGTCCCGGTGCAAGGCGCCCTCCGGTGGCCAGATTCCGCCATGCACTTAGATTGTTTGCATAGCGGATTGATTTATTTTGTTTACTCCGCTTGTTTATTCTTTGAACAGAAATGTTCATTGAGTGAGTGCCCAGTATCTTTCGAATACTGTGCTTCTCCTTTGAGATACAAAGATGAGTAAAATAATACTTGCATGGAAAGAAGTTAGGATAATGCCGGAAATGAATATGTAAATAAATCATTACAGTATTATAACCCTGTGGCCCGTTGTGAAAGGTCAGAGCCCGGTAACCAGCCCGTCCTGGAGCGTTCAGGAAAGGATTCCTGGAGTAGGTGTTTCTTAAGCAAAGGCTAACATGATGGGTAGAAGTTGTCCAGGCATATTTGTCCAGACTATAGAATCAGCCTTCCAAGGAGAGGGTTCAACATAAGCAAAGTCAGAGATGAAAGTAAGAAAAAAAAGCTCAATGTCTTAGGTGAAACCACCTTAGCAGTTCTAAATTAGTGGTTAAGACAGTGTTGAGAGTCTGAAAGGGGTCCCCTAGGGTTTAGATCATATCATACAAGGACATGCCGGTTAAGGAGCTCAGACTTCATATCCCATAAGCCCATGTTTTTCAATCAGCTCACCATACACAATTTGACTTTTTCACTGCAACACAACAGAACATCACACACGTTGAATCAGAGAGAGATAGACATCTGGATATAGAGACAAAGAAATACAGATATAACAAAAATTTCACAAAACAAGACTACATATCCACAAGTACCTGTCCTGTTATTCTTTTTTGTTTTTAATATTGGTTGAGACCCACAAAATTGGCTCACCCGCCTGCTAAATGATTGCTGCTGATGGAGTGGAAATCACTGAAAGCTTTTACACAAGAGAGCGACATGTTTAGCTTTGCGTTAAAAGATCGCTCACACCAGCAAAATGTATAGAGAATGGTTTAGAAGCAGTCTATCCAGTGCTGTCCACAGAACTTTCTGCAATGGTGGAAGTTTTCTTTATCAGCACTGTTCAATATAGTGGTTATTGAGCAGTTGCAATGTAGCTAGTATAACTGAAGAAGTGAACTTTACATTTTTACTTATTTTAATTAATTAAAATTTAAAGAACCACATGTGGCTAGTGGCTGCCGTCTTGGATAGCCGTCAGGATTATGTGGCACCTTGGTGCAAATTACAAAGGTACTCTCTCCAGATAAACAGAGCTTCATACCTGGGCACAAGAATGCAGGTTATACTTCAGTCCTACTAACCTCCTTGGCCAGTCACCTCTGGCAGTATACAAATTGCCCAACTGACATGATGACCCTAATTAGAGAAGCGAGAGATTGGAAGCAAGGAGCCCATAAGAATGATCCAGGCAAAAGTTGCTGTGGCTCTGACTAAAGCTGTGGAAACTGGGAGAGAAAGGAGTGAATAGATTTAATAATATTTAGGAGAAATGCTCAGTAGGACTTAATTGACTGGATACAGTGGTGAGAGAGAGGAAGGTGTCAAAAAAGATGTATATAGTACTACAGGCCATGGAAACATGGCCAAATGCAATGTTTGTGCCAGGAGGACTCATGATCTAATGAGAGCTGACAGATTCCTGTTTTCCGGGGAAACAAGAGTTTGTGAGGAAAACTGTCCACGCCAGACCATGAGATCCAGCCACCTTCTTGTAAATGAATCCAATCTACATTTTGGAACATGATGTTTCATCACCATTTACCTAGAGGATCTACCTTTTGGCAACAAGCTCCCCTGTCCCCTTAGTGAAAAATTAATAAATGGAAACCTGAATTAAACAGGATCTGGAGGCCAGAAGAGGGAGCTCTCATGCCCTGTGATGATAGCAGAGCCCAATAGGAAGAAGATAGCTTCCTTTTCTTTCCTGGTTAAGGACTCAGCCAACAAAAAGCCCTGGGCTCTATGCTTGCCCCAGTCCTCCCAACTTCCTTTTCCCCCTTTATAAAAGTGTTCTTCCCTTGCCAATTGGAGGACTTGCACATGGATACAGATCCCGAATTGCAATTCTCTACTGATCTGGAATAAATCCATCTTTGCTAAAGAAATAGCTGGCGGTCTATTTCAGGTCATGATGTGAAATATATCTTTCCCTTGGCTGGTAACTATGTCAAACACATTATCACACAAAGTGCAACAGCCTTCCAAGGACCGACCCTCAGTTCTGCTGCTGCTAAGTCACTTCAGTCGCGTCCGACTCTGTGCGACCCCATAGACAGTAGCCCACCAGGCTCCCCGGTCCCTGGGATTCTCCAGGCAAGAACACTGGAGTGGGTTGCCATTTCCTTCTCCAATGCATGAAAGTGAAAAGTAAAAGTGAAGTTGCTCAGCCGTGTCTGACTCTTTGTGACCCCATGGACTGCAGCCTACCAGGCTCCTCCGTCCATGGGATTTTCCAGACCCTCAGCTCTAGAAGGGATGAATCACCTGAGAAGGTAGAAAAGTGCAACAGCCTTCCAAGGACCCACCCTCAGTTCTAGAAGGGACGAATCACCCAAGAAGGTAGAAGTCAGATAGAATGCTGACTGATTCACTCAGAGGCTGGGGCAGTGTGAGGCTCCCTTCACATTTTAGCAGAGCACACAGGTAAACTTTAGGCCTGTGCTGGCTAATACAGGAGCCATTAGTCATATGTGGCTGTTTAAATTGATTAAAATTGAATAAAACTAAAAACTCAGTTCCTCAGCTCCACTAGCCGTATTTCAAGTGACCAATAGCCTGTTGTGGCTTCTGGACCCTATTGGGCAATGTAGATACAGACTGTTTCCATCATCACATAAAGTCCTATTGGAGAGCATTGCTTCAGACAATAGTACACAACTGTAATTGCTTAGAAAATACTGAGTTGGCCAAAAAGTTTGTTTGGTTTTCCATAAGAAGTTGTGGCAAAACCTGAATAAACTTTTTGACCAACCCAATACACCCATTTTAATGAGGGCAAATGGTTAATTAGATCATCCAACCATAGACAAGGCAGCTTGTGAGGAAAAGATTGGGTTTATTTGACATTTTGGAGGACCGTTATCAGCAGTAAGTGCAAACAAATCTCAGTATTTTTTTTAGAAACTGCATTAACCCTTTTTAGCCCATGGGAATAATTTT
The DNA here is from genome assembly GCF_019923935.1 of Bubalus bubalis. Classification (NCBI taxonomy): domain Eukaryota; kingdom Metazoa; phylum Chordata; class Mammalia; order Artiodactyla; family Bovidae; genus Bubalus; species Bubalus bubalis. The sequence goes on along the minus strand of NC_059167.1, from coordinate 36,399,307 downwards.
GTAGTATGGGGTCAGTTAAGTTCTTGCTTCTACTTACATACATGCTTGGGACTGGATGATACTGCAGATTAATCTTCTGCTTGCTCACTTACTCTCTCTCTCTTCCTCCTCTCTCTTTCCCTGACTCACCTTTGTTCAAGTCATCTTTCTATGAGTTTGTGTCCACTCCACCCACTGCCTAGGCCCTCAGCCCAGATAGCTAGGTGCAGGTCAGCCACCAGAGAGCTAGAAAATAAAGCCCACAAACACAAAGCATGCAGCGTAAGAAAGTGAAAGTGAAAGTCACTCAGTCAAGTCCAGCTCTTTGCAACCCCATGGACTATACAGTCCATGGAATTCTCCAGGCCAGAATACTGGGGTGGGTAGCCTTTCCCTTCTCCAGGGGATCTTCCCAACCCAGGGATGGAAATAGATCTCAAAAGTTCAGATACAAAGTGAGAGAACTTGCCAGCCCCTTAGACTAAATAAAGAAAGCCAGTGCTGAGGAATAGGGAAGAGGAGGTGCTGAGCAGTCAGGAGAACGTGAGCTCCAGGAAGCCGCAAGTGTCCATGGGAACCAGCACTACCTTGCCAAACTCTGAAGAGCACTTGGCGGCTGAGCTCAGTTTTCCTTTCCGCTGGTGTCTAGAGAACTCTGCCATTCGACAGCAGGTCGTCTTCACACATCCACCACTGAGTGGGAGTGATGCCACTCTGCTCAGCACCACATTCAGTCCTACCAAGGAGACATTCCTCTTGTCTTAACCCCGTAGGCTCGCAGACCACGCACCCTCTCCATAAAAAGGGGGTGGGTAGACTCCGCCAAGACATGGCAGTAACGTAAAGAGAAAGCCCCAGCACTATGATAATGGGTAAGTTTGTCCTCAACCAACTCGAAGTCTCCCACAGGTGGGAACAAGCCATCCAGGTGATGTATACCATAAGGAACCCATGATGCTGTGAGAGGACCTGGGCCCTTACGTTGAGTAATGAGCATAGGAAATTGTGGGCCTGTAGTTCCAAGTCTTCCAGAAGAGGTTTGCATATTTGGGGGAAAGCAACTTCACCTGGTGATTGTGGGTAGCACCTGGATCCGGACATGTGAATGAGACATAAGCCTTGGAAAGAATAGTTCCAGAGCTGGGGAAAACAGGAGGTGGAGCCGAAAGTATTGGTTGTCCCTCAAGCCACTCCCACTTCCTTCTTGTTGGCAGAGCTCAGGGTTTGTTTAAGGATTATTCATGTGCTTCAAGGAGGATCCCTTCCCCCAGCCCCAGTTTTGGGGAAATGCAGCTGCTGCCCCTCCAGAATGATGTCTGACTCGCAACTGCTATGTATGAGGCAGAGCTGATGACTGTTCTATTCTTTTCTGTTTACCGCATACATTTCTAAATCATTGGATTAAGGCTGCATACAAATAAACTGCTGGTGGCTCAGTGGTAAAGAATCCACCTGCAATGTAGGGGATGTGGGTTCAATCCCTGGGTTGGCAATATTTCCTGGAGGAGGAAATGGCAACCCACTCCAGTATTCTTGCCTGGTAAATCCCATGGACAGAGGAGCCTGGTGGGCTACACTCCATGGGGTTGCAGAGTTGGACACAAGTGAACGAATAAACGGAGAAGGCAATGGCACCCCACTCCAGTACTCTTGTCTGAAAAATCCTATGGACAGAGGAGCCTGGTGGGCTGCAGTCCATGGGGTCACTGAGAGTTGGACACGACTGAGCAACTTCACTTTCACTTTTCACTTTCATGCATTGGAGAAGGAATGGCAACCCACTCCAGTGTTCTTGCCTGGAGAATTCCAGGGACAGCGGAGCCTGGTGGGCTGCTGTCTATGGGGTCGCACAGAGTCGGAAACGACTGAAGCAACTTAGCAGCAGCAGCAGCAGCAGAGCGACTAAACCACCACACACAGACTGCATGAGGCTGTCCAGCAAGATGTGGTTTCTCATCCGCCTTGCCCTTTGCCCTAGGAGTGTCTATTATACAACCACTATGAGAAGAATCAATGTGCAAAAATGACTCAATCTCATGTATGCAAAATATGTCTATTGTCTATTGTTATTATTATGTGTGCCTTTTTTAATAAAGCCACATGAAGGTAAAATATTAAAACAGTAAAAAACACATATTTTAAGAGTATAAGTTTTAATACATGCACACAAGCTTGTAACAGCCACTTCCAAACAAGATAGAGAACTCGATCATCACCCCACAAAGTTCCCACATGGCCCATCCCCACCCCTGTCCTACTTTCTAGCACTGTAGATTACCTTCATCTGTCCTTGAATTTCATCAAATGGAGTCGTATTATATATATTCTTTGCATCTAGCTTCTTGGACTCTGCATAGTATTGTGGGGTTTTCTTTGAGATTCTTCCACAGGAGTTCATTCATTTTTAAAATCAACTTTATTAAAGTTTGCTTTGCATAAAATAAAATATCCCCATTTCAAGTGCACAGTCAATGAATTTAGGTAAAATTATACACTCAAGTAACTACCCATAATCAGTGTGTTCAACATTTGCAACATTCCCCCAATTTTCCACTGTGCTTCTTCCCAATGCCTAGCCCAAGGCTACTGTTGATCTGTCATTACAGATCAGATTTGTCTCTTCTAGAGTACCTTACCATTAAAATTATATGGTATATATTCTTATGTCTGGATTCTTTCAGCATGTTTCTGAGATTCATCTACATTATTGCTGTGCTACTAGTTCATTCCTTTTTGTTGCTCTGTAATATTCTATTAAAAGAATATATCACAAAGACATCTAGATTATTTCCATTCTGGGGTTATTATGGATAAATATGCTATATACATTCTTGTACAAGTGTTTCTTTGCAGACATATATTTTCATTTCTCTTAGGTAAATACTTAGGAGTGAAATTGCTGAGTCATAGAGAAGGTGCTATGTTCTTTATTGTTCTTAAATCACTTAATTCCAACTCCAATTCTGCTTCCACTACATTAGTGGAAGGTTCTGTACCAGGTGTTATTGGGGATCTTCCTTTCCAGTGTCACACCAGTGTCCTGGAAATGTATGTGACCACAGCAGCAAAACTGGCAGGTATTAGAATCTTTGCCAATGTTAGAAACTCTGGTCCCTCCGGCACCCTGGGGTCCCCCCTTCTGTTACATCACCACCTCCCCAGGGCCCACAGAGCAGGGCACAGGTCTCCACTCCGACATTCTATTGACTACTTTCTCTCTAGTGTCTCTCCATTTGTGACCTTGGTGACTCAAATGGTAAAGAACTTGCCTGTAATGAGGGAGACCGGGGTTCGATCCCCAAGTCAGGAAGATCCCATAGAGAAGGGAATGGCAACCCACTCCAATATTCTTGCCTGGAGAATTCCATTGACCGAAGAGCCTGGCAGGCTGCAGTCCATGGGGTCGCAAAGAGTCAGACACAACTGAGCGACTAACCCTTTCACCTCTGTTGCTGACCGTCCTTATATGTCTCACATTCAAACTCCTGAGAGACAGGGTCAGCTTGGGGACGCTGCCCTAGTTTGGCAGAGCAGGGCCTAGATGCTCGGTACCCACAACTGTGCAAAACCACAGACCTCTGATTGCTTTCCAGTTTAGGAGACTGGCTAGCTATTCTCTCTTCTTTCTCTTCTCGACCCCCAAAATTCTCACACATCACCCTCTCCATCAGGAACACCTGGCAGTTTCTTTAGTGCTTCAGTGCACAATTAGAGCTTTCACAAGGGGTGAGGAAGCTATTAACTCAATGGCTCATTCTTTCTACCCAGTCTGCAAATATCCCCTAGGCATGGAAGCCTAAACAGCCTAGCCACCTTCACAGTATAGGGGGGAGAAGGAAATACAAGAGAAAAACACAATAATTATTTCAAGAAATTATTTAGCCACCTTTTAGTACCAGGGAGCACTTGATCTTCTGTATGATCCTGAGGTTGTAATCAGAACACCCTCTGTATTTCATTCTCCCTATGGGACACATTGCTCTCAAATTTCCTTTACTAGATGTTCTACCATTTGGATCTGTGAATGGTTTTTCAGGCCCATTGGAGCTGCAAAGAACAGGGTCGTGCCCAGGATGTGTGGGTTTAGGGAAGTTTATCATAGTTAGACTGGCAAGTAGAGGAACCTGGAACTGCTGCCTGGGTGCTGCTCCACCCAACCAACACCACATCTCCAAGTGTACCACACACACACTCTGTGTCTCTGGGAGTGTGACTGTGAGATATACAAGGGCACCAGGCAACAGAGGGCCAGGCCACAAGTGAAGAGATACTAAAGAGAAAGCAGTCAACAGACCAGGAGTAAGTAGAATCCCAGGGTAAGTTGAAACCATAAATAACACAAGTAGACCAAACCATATCTAATCAGAAGTAAAGTAGCCACTTTCCCCACTGGAGCCTGCGTCTCTTCCTAAACAAGAATGGCAAGTTATTCAAACTCAGTAACAGTCAGAAGTTCAGCATGTTCACTGCTTAGGTATATACTGTCCATGTCATCCTAAGCCAACCTCTAAAAGACCCTGAAACATCACAGAACCTGATGTGGGGAGTCTAGTAACTCCACTGGCTCAGGGGGGGAAAAAAAAAGAGGAAAAAATAAAGAGAGCAAATCTGCAGATATAGCACAGCAAGTTGTGGTGCACGGAGGTACTTTTCAGCTAGTGTGTAGCACCTTCTCAGGGCTTCTACATGTGGTAATTAGGCCGGCTAATGAGTGCATTGTTGTCGTTGTTTAGTTGCTAAGTTGTGTCTGACTCTTTTGCATCCTCATGGACCATAGCCCACCAGGCTCCTGTGTGGATGGGATTTTCCAGGCAAGAATACTGGAGTGGGTTGCCATTTCCTCCTCCAGGGGAATCTCCCTGACCCAGGGAGCAAACCCTGGGTTTCCTGCATTGGCAGGCAGATTCTTTACCACCGAGCTACCAGGGAAGCCCAATGAGTGCGTGGGTACCTGCTTTATCGGTTAACCTTTGGATTTTACACTCTTGTGGTTAATCTTTAAACTGTACCCTCTCATGATCTTTATACACTTTTGTTAATAGAAATCTTTTGTAATTTTTTAAAGTAACAAGTTTACAACTTTAAAAGAATTCATTTTCCTCCAGTTCTGTTGGACCAACTCCATTCGTTTCTCAAAGAGAGCCCCAAGCTGAAAGTGAAAGTGCAAGTCGCTCAGTCGCATCTGACTCTTTGCAACCCCATGGATAGTCCATGGAATTCTCCAGGCCAGAATACTGGAGTGGGTGGCCTTTCCCTTCTCCAGGGGATCTTCCCAACCCAGAGATTGAACCCAGCCCCAGGTTAGTAAAACAACAATGAGATTCCACCTCTCCCCTCCAGGGTTATAAGGACTCTCACCTTTGGAAGTTGGGCTGCAACCTGGTCAGGCCAGGGCAGGTGCCAACCTAGACAGCCACCATGTTGCAATGCTCTGGACTGTTTGCAGGGGTGTGGGCGGAGCTGAAGGAGATAAACAAGGGGATGTGCAGTACACTGCAGCCAGAAATAGCCGGGAGCCGCTACCACTCCCAGGCTGAAAGGTTGTAATGGGAACTGAATCTGAATGTATAATGAGAGTGGCAATGAATGTGAGGCAAGAAGGGCCAAGATGATCCAAGAGTAAGGGGAAGCATAGCTGGTTTTGAGAACACCAAAGTGGTGAGATTGAGAAAAGACAAAACAAAATCAATGGCTAGGCAGTTCAACTGTGGTAACAGTGGAATAGACAGAGAGGTGTTTTATTACCCTTATGGCAGATGATCAACAAACTTCCGCATTTGATGTGGAAACCAGAAAATTCAGTCTTGCAGGTCAAGCTAGGTGCTTCCAGTTCCTGGGCCAGATTCCAGTCCAATGATACTCACTTGCTCAGTCATCCCTGGGTCTCGAGCTTCTGACAGTGAGCAGTTGGGAGAGATCTCACAATTAATCACATGACTAGAGATGGATTAAAACACAGAACCTTCAACAAGCAATGTGTGCCACCAATAGGGAAAACAAAAAAGAAAAAAACCAAAACGATACCACTTCAGTAAGAAAAGTGGAAGACCTAACTAAAAGATTTTCCTTGACTGAAGTTTAAAGAGATGTCATTTTCTCTCAAATGAACTTATGTTACCACAGTTGTAATGAAATGAGATTTGGAACATTTTAAAATTCACCTTAAAGAATACATGAAAATATCAAAATAATATTTGAAAACAAAAGAAGATGAAAAGAAATTAGCCTTATGAGATTTGAAAACATGTGACAAAGCTGTCATAATTATAAGTAAGATTGAGGCACAAAAATCAACAAACATATCACTATCTTAGAACTCCAGAAAAATACCCAGTTCCACATTATAGTTGAATACTATTTAAAGGAGGCATCCCAACTTATTGGAAAAAAATATTTTTAGTGATGTTAAAATCATTGTTGAGGTACATTAATAATTTAAATTCTCTTTATATACCATATGACTAGATACATTCAAGGCTAACCATTTAAAATAATGAGAGAACAAATAGGCTGTCAAATCTCTGGGCGTTGGTATACGTTTTAAACTAAAACCAGTCAGTTGTATCTCATACACATACACAAATAACTGCACCCAATCAACAAAGTCAATTATAAAATAAATAAAAATTTCAAAATACAAAAAACACCAAAATAAGGAAATTGAAACACTCCCAGTTAAAAAGAAAAAAAGACAAAGGATAAATAAGTACATTGAAAACTCTCTAAAATCAGTAATAAACCCCAAACTGATAAATGGAAAAAGGGTAGTATCACACAGTTTACAGCTGCAGTTGATTAACAAACATGAGAAAATAGTCAGCTTTCTCTAGTAATCAAAGAAAAAGCCAATTTTAAAATAAAGATAGCCGTTTTATTAAATCAAATTAGGTAGTACTTTAAATAAAGGAAAACATTCTGTATTGGCAACAGTCCCTTGTCCATAGCCATTGGGATCCCAGTTCAGGATAATAACCCTCTTGAAAATCACCCAAAGCATGGAAAAGCCTTTTGCACAAAAAATATCCCTAGCGATGGTATTGGAAACCACCAGAATATCCCAAAAATAAAAGAATTCTTAACTAAACCATGACATATGCACTCAGAAAAATATTATAAATTTATGTAATTATGTTTATAAATAGTACCTTTTTAAATGGAAAATGTATATATTACTCATAAAATTGGATACATACTATATACAATTATCTTTCTAAAATACATGGGAAATGATTGAAAGGAAACTAATGTATATTAAAATCCTTCTTTCCAGCTTTATTGAGCTATTATTGACTTATACATAAATTTAAGATATACAACATGAATACTTGATGCAAATATATTGCAATATTAACCCAATAAGGTTCGTTAACACCTTCATCATCTCCACATAATTACCATTTTCTCTTAACAGTACATCAATACATTCAAGTACATAACACAGTACTATTAATTACAGCCACCATGCTGCACATTAAATCTTAATCATCTTATAGCTGGAAGTTTATATCCTCTGATCAAAATCTGCCCATTTCCCACCACCACCCCACTCCCAGCCCCTGGCAACTTCCATTCTACTCTCTCTGAGTTCAGCTGTTTTAGATTCTACACGCAAGTGAAATCATACACTCTTTGTCTTTCTCTGTCTGATTTCACTTAGCATAATGCCCTCAAGGTCCCTTACTATTGTTGCAAAAGATCAAATTTTCTTTTTTATGGATGAATAATCTTCTGCTGGGTGTGTGTGATATTTTTTTATCCATTCATCCATCAGTGGATGCTTAGGTGGTCTCCATGCATTGGCTATTATAAATAATGCTGCAATCAACATGGGGGTGTACATATCTCTTTAGGAAAGTAATTTCTTTACCTTTGGATAACTGAAGTGAAATTACTAAATCATATGGTAATTCTATTTTAAATTTTTTGAAGAATATCCACAGTTTCCTATAGTAGCTATATCAGTATACATTTCCACCAACAATATGCAAGTGTTCCCCTTTTCTCCACATCCTTGCTAATGTTTTTTACCTCTGTCTTTTTTATGATAGCTATTCTAACAGGCATCTTCCCAGGTGTCACAGTGGTAAAGAATCTGCCTGCCAATGCAGGAGACCCTGATTCAATCCCTGGGTTGGCAAGATCCCCTAGAGAAGGAAATAGCAACCCGTTTCAGTATTCTTATCTGGAAAATCCCATGGACAGAGGAGCCTGGCAGGCTAGGTTGGACATGACTGAGCACACACATATTCTAACTGGCACAAGGTGATATCTCATTGTGATTTCTATTTACGTTTCCAAGATGACTAGTAATATTGAGCATCTTTTCTTGTACCTGTTGGCCATTTGTGTGTCATCTTTGGAGAAAAGTTTTTCAAGTCCTTTGCCCATTTTTTAATAGAATTGTTTAAGGTTTTTTGCTGCTGGGTTGTATGAGTTCCTTATTGGTTGTTGTTCAGTTGCTCAGTTGTGCCCAACTCTTTGCGACCCCATGGACTGCAGCACGCCAGGCTTCCCAGTCCTTCATCATCTCCCAGAGCTTGCTCAAACTCATGTCCATTGAGTTGGTGATACCATCCAACTATCTCATCCTCTATTGTCCTCTTATCCTGTCTTCATCAGGGTCTTTTCTAATGAGTCAGCTCTTTGCATCAGGTGGCCAAAGTATTGGAGCTTCAGCTTCAGCATCAGCCCTTCCAATGAATATTCGGGATTGATTTCTTTTAGGATTGACTGGTTTGATCTCCTTGCAGTCCAAGGGACTCTCAAGAGTCTTCTCCAACACCACAGTTCAAAAGCATCAATTCTTTGGTGTTCAGCCTTCCTTATGTATACTACCTATTAATCCCTTGTCAGATAGTTGGTTTGCAAATATTTTTTCCCATTCTGTAGGCTGCCATTCCATTTTGCTAATTGTTTCTTTTGCTGTGCAGAAGCTTTTAGCCTGATGTTGTCCCTCTTGTTTATTTTTTATTTTGTTGCTACACTTTTTGGTGTCATATCCAAAAACTGTTGCCAAGACCAAAGTCAAGGAGCTTTTTCTCTGTTTTCTTCTAGGAGTTTTATAGTTTCAGGTCTTATATTTAAGTCTTTAACTCATATCCAGTTAATTTTTGTAAGTGGTGTTAGATAGGGGTCCAATGTCATTCCTTTACATGTGAATATCTGGTTTTTTCAACATTATTTATTGAAGAGACTATCCTTTCCTTGTTAATATTTTTGTCAAATATTAGAGTTCAACAGGCAACAGACTCTTAACAGCACATTGAAGGTAGAAGGTGGAGGAGCAATGACTTTAAAATTCTGAGGGAAAGTGATTTCTACCCTACAATTTAATACCCAGAAAAGAGATGACACTCTAAATTCAAATGACTTGAGGAAGATTTGAAGAAGGACTATTAATTACTAAAGAGTGGGAAGCGACGCTGCAGTCCTAAAAGCTTTGCTGTTTCCACCACCAGGCCCGAGGATAGAGAGGAGGTAGTGGTTATCAGGATTCAGAAAAAAGCACATCATATGGCAAGAACTACCATGGAGTGCAGGAATGATTTTTTGGCCACACAGTGTGTGGAATCTTAGTTCCCTGATCAGGGGCAAACCTGAGCACCCTGCCTTGGAAGCATGAGTCACAACCATTGGACAGCCAGGGAAGTCCTAGAAATGATTTTCAATGGAGGTCCGTACCCTGGAGAAGAAACCTTAATGGAGTGACTGAGAGAATAAATACCCTCCTTTCACTCTCTATCCTCCTTAAAGACTGGCTGAATTCAAAAATAAACCAGAAGGCAAGGGAACCAGTTTATATAGTTTCTAAAGATCAGCCTCCTGAGGGCAGAGACCAGGGTGGGGAAAGGAAGAAAGTGGTTCTGGAGAAACAAACAAAAAACATCTGGCTCACCAGCCAAACCACAAATCAACTGTGAGTATGGAGGAAAAACACTCAGAAACATGAAAGCTGTCATCCCACGAGTCATGAGCCTCAGCGTAATGAGTTAATAAGATATGGAATATGTGGGTTGGAATACGTGGGTTCTATCCAAGGGGCTTCAACTAACGAACAAGAGCAGGAAACTTCAGGACAACAGCTGGCCCCATGCCTCTAGAGCATCCAGTGCGTGTGCAGATTTAGAGAGAGAATGGGAGGTGGGGAAGCAGGGCTCTGAGGAGGAAAGGAGAACTGACAGATTTTCTTATATGCTGAAGCATTTGGAAGCATTGCTCTAGGCATTTTATTAATCTGTTGGGGTATTTGGGGGAGGGAATAGCAATGGATACATTAAAAAAAAAAAAAAACAAGAAAGAATGGGGGAAATGATCATTATTAATCCAGTAAAAGCAAAAGTTGTAGAAAAAGTAATCATGAAGAAACCCCCAAAAGTCATCTTAAAATCCAAAGGATGACCCCTAGGAAAGAATCATCATCTGAATACTTACCCCACTCTTGGAACCACAGCTAGTTGGTGTTAAACAAAGAAGCAGTGACATCTAGAAGCAACCTATCCACCAGCAGCATGAGATGCTCAAAGAAAGAAACCCAACCAGAAGAAAAGTCAGCTTGATCTGGGCAGGCACATAAGCTAACATCTTGCCTGTCTCCTCCCTCCCCCATCAGCAAACAAGCGGGTAATTGAAAGCAGCAGTGCAAGGGGACTGAGGCCAGGCACTTCCCCCCACCCCCCGCCAACCCCCAGTCACAAGTTTAGCCTGTGCTGGTGCAGAGGTTTAAATTAAATCTGAGATGGAATATTTAAAAGGAACAGACCTGCATCTTAGTATCAGACAGGAACTTTTAACAACTAAGGGACTGACATATTATGGAAATGTTATATCATTAAGGGAGCTTTCTAACCGGGGGGAAAAGAGAGGCTTGACAGGGAACAGAGATAGTAGTTTTTTAAAAACAACCAAAAATTTGTTATACCATTCCATTTGAGAAGACTTCATCAGACCAGTTACATAAATTAGAAAAATATCAGATGGTGGTTAAGTGCTGTGTGGAGAATGGGAACAGATGGAATGTGAGTGTGAATATGTTGCCACCTTAGGAAGGATGATAGGAAAGCCTCTGAGTGACACCATTTAAATTCAGTTCAGAAAAAAAGGGTTCAGCCACAGGAATGTTGCAGGGGATGTGGTGAGGAGCAGACACGGGGAGTAGGCAATCTTCCCAAGGAGCTACAGCAAGTGAGAAAGGCTGAGCTTGCTATTATAGAAGGACAAAAATAAGGCAGCTTGGCTCAGAAGTAGCAGGCTAGAACAGGAGAGAATGAGATCAGAGAGGTATGCAGAGTGAGAGCTGACCCTGAGGTCAGAAGCAAATTCTAATCCCCTCCCCACTTCACCAACCCAGCAAGGGAAAGACACGTTTTTTATAGGCCAGATATGGGTCCTGAGGAAGGGAACCGAACCAGGGACCCTGCTCAAGATGCCAGACTGGAAAAACAAAGGGAGAGTAACATGTTGACTCCTAGAAGCCAAGAGCTGGGAGGGACGGTTGTAAAGTCACCAGCTCTAGGAGGATGACCTGAGTCAAGTATCTTGCAGCCAAAGCCTCCACTGGGGGAATTGGTAAGGAACCCACAAAATCATTTCATGAGGGAAAAGAGTTGGTATTTGACACTGATCACCCTAGAGGGCACCAACTCCGGATAACATTTCTACCAGAACAATAAGTCATTTTCTGCTCCCTTATATTGCCCCTTTCCTCTAATCCCTAAAGGCCCAGAGAGACTAGTGAATGGAGGAGAAAAGCAAGGCAGTAATGAGGGACAGGCCACACCCCGAGCCCCATGGGTTTCCCAGCCTAAAGGAGGTGGAGTGGAGGAAAAGGAGAGGGAAGACAGGGAGCTTTAAAGAAAGTAAGATGTTGAAATTTTGACATTAGATTGGAATTTTTATTACCTGAAAAACGGAGCATAATTCTATCATTCTTTTTTTAAAATACTTATTTGGCTGCTCTGTGTCTTAGTTGCTGCATGTGGGATTTTTAGTTACAGCAACTTGGATCTAGTCCCCTGACCAGGGATTGAACCCGAGCCTCCTGCATACACTGGGAACGTGGAATTTTAGCCTATGGATCACCAGGGAAGTCCCATTTCCATAATTCTTAAGAGTGACCCGAAACGCTATGGAGTCAGAGAATTCCTCCAGAGACAAGGGAAGAGATATACAAAAATGTCACTGGGTTTCTCCAAGTGGTAGATCTTTTCTACCTTTTGCTTATTTGTACTTTCTTCAGTTCAGTTCAGTCACTTAGTCACATCCGACTCATGGACTGCAACACATCAGGCTTCCCTGTCCATCACCAACTCCCAGAGCTTGCTCAAACTCATGTCCATCAAGTTGGTGATGCCATCCAACCATCTCCTCCTCTGTCATCCCCTTCTCCTCCTGCCTTCAATCTTTCCCACCATCAGGGTCTTTTCCAATGAATCAGTTCTTCTCATCAGGTGGCCAAATTATTGGACTTTCAGCTTCAGCATCAGTCCTTCCAATAAATACTCAGGACCAATTTCCTTTAGGATTGACTGGTTGGATCTCCTTGCAGTCCAAGGGATTCCCAAGAGTCTTCTCCAACACCACAATTCAAAAGCATCAATTCTTCAGCACTCACCTTTCTTTATAGTCCAACTCTCACATCCATACATGACCACTGGAAAAACCATAGCTTTGACTAGATGGACCTTTGTTGGCAAAGTAATGTCTCTGCCTTTTTTAAAATATGCTGTCTAGGTTCGTGATAGCTTTTCTTCCAAGGAGCAAGCATCTTTTAATTTCATGGCTGCAGTCACCATCTGCAGTGATTTTGGAGCCCCCAACATAAAGTAACTGTTTTTTTTACTGTTACTGTTTCCATTGTTTCCCCTTCTGTTTGCCATGAAATGATGGGACTGGATGTCATGATCTTAGTTTTCTGAATGTTGAGTTTTAAGCCAGTTTTTTTCAGTCTCCTCTTTCACTTCCAGCGAGAGGCTCTTTATTTCTACTCTTTCTGCCACAAGGGTGGTATCTGCTTATTTATACTTTCTAATTTTTCTCTAATGATATTAGTTGTTCAAGTTTCTTTTGTGTGTTTAAGATGCTATATGTTTGGTTCAATGGACAGCAGGCATCATGGTTTACATGGCATTTCAGATGCTTTTTGAAGACTACTGATTTTGGCAGGCAGCAGCAGGCTAGGCAAGTGTTTCTGTCAGTGGGGGATGAGACCAGGGCATGTTTGTACACAAGTTCGGCTGGAGATAGCGTAACTATAGGGAGAGGGGCAGATGAAAACAAAGGTCGTGCTGGAGGTAGGTACTTTATGCAAGTGAACAGACATATCCGTATTAAAAGTAATGGAGGCTTTCTAGTAAGGATAGACATGCAAAGGAACCCAGAAAAAGATGACCAACCAACCAGGCCTCAGAAAGGTGGGGAGCACTGAAGAGTGGCCCTGGATCAAAGGGGGCTCCAGGAATCTACAAGTCAGGAGATAGCCCTTCAGGGCTCCATCTTTAACATGATTCAGCTGCTGGCTGTACACCTGCTTCATTCTATACTTCCCAGCTGGCATCTTCTTTCCCTCTACTCTGTAGCTTGCACTTGGCTTCTTCTCCATCTAATAGCATTCTTTGAAGCTCAGTTCCCACTGCTAACAACCTCATTCAAGAGAATGAGAACATGGTCCTGTTATCAGGAATTGAACTATTCATTATAAAGTACCTCTTTATATTGTAACAAGATCAACAGTGGGAAAGCAATTGGCCCAGCTCAGTGTTTGGTACCAGTTAGGCAACATCTCGGCAACAGACTCTAGTATTCTTGCCTGCAAAATCCCATGAACAGAGGAGCCTGGGGGGTTACAGTCCATGGGGTCACAAAGAGTCAGATACAACTGAGCACACACACATACAGCCAACAGCCGCCACTGAGGCTGGTGGCTCTGGGGACAAATCTTGTGTGTACTGAGGATCAGGAGGGAGCTAAGGACAGGAAAGCACCACCATGTGGGACAAATCATGGCTGCCTAGACTAGCCCCTTCAGCAAGTTCAGTGGCGGGGGTGTTTCTACCTAACAAAGGTCTGTGGCATATTGGGATGTACTGTCCATTACTGGGATGTGCTGTTCCTAGCTATGAAAAGAAGAGGAGTGAAAGGCAAAGGAGAAAAGGAAAGATATACCCATTTGAATGCAGAGTTCCAAAGAATAGCAAGGAGAGATAAGAAAGCCTTCCTCAGTGATCAATGCAAAGAAATAGAGGAAAACAATAGAATGGGAAAGACTAGAGATCTCATCAAGAAAATTAGAGATACCAAAGGAACATTTCATGCAAAGATGGGCTCAATAAAGGACAAAAATGGTAATGGACCTAACAGAAGCAGAAGATATTAAGAAGAGGTGGCAAGGATACACAGAACTATGCAAAAAAGACCTTCATGACCTAGATACGTAGCTAGAGCCAGACATCCTGGAATGTGAAGTCAAGTGGGCCTTAGGAAGCATCTCTATGAACAAAGCTAGTGGAGGTGATAGAATTCCAGTTGAGCTATTTCAAGTCCTAAAAGATTATGCTGTACAAGTGCTGCACTCAATATGCCAGCAAATTTGGAAAACTCAGCAGTGGCCACAGGACTGGAAGTCAGTTTTCATTTCAATCCCAAAGAAAGGCAATGCGAAAGAATGCTCCAACTACTGCGCAATTGCACTCATCTCACACGCTAGCAAAGTAATGCTCAAAATTCTCCAAACCAGGCTTCAACAGTACATGAACCGTGAACTTCCAGATGTTCAAGCTGGTTAGAAAAGGCCGAGGAACCAGAGATCAAATTGCCAACGTGGGCTGGTTCATCGAAAAAGCAAGAGTTCAAGAAAAACATCTATTTTTGTTTTATTGACTATGCCAAAGCCTTTGACTGTGTGGATCACAGTAAACTGTGGAAAATTCTGAAAGAGATGGGAATACCAGACCACCTGACACGCCTCCTGAGAAATCTGTATGCAGGTCAAGAAGCAACAATTAGAACCGGACATGGAACAACAGACTGGTTCCAAATTGGGAAAGGAGTATGTCAAGGCTGTATATTGTTGCCCTGCTTATTTAACTTCTATGCAGAGTACATCATGAGAGACGCTGGGCTGGAGGAAGCACAAGCTGGAATGAAGATTGCCGGGAGAAATATCAATAACCTCAGATATGCAGATGACACCACACTTATGGCAGAAAGCAAAGAAGAACTAAAAAGCCTCTTGAACAAAGTGAAAAGGAGAGTGAAAAAGTTGGCTTAAAACTCAACATTCAAAAACTAAGATCATGGCATCCGGTCCCATCACTTTATGGCAATTAGATGGGGAAGCAGAAACAGGGACGGACTTGATTGTGTTGGGCTCCAAAATCACTGCAGATGGTGACTGCAGTGACACTTGCTCTTTGGAAGAAAAGCTATGACCAACCGAGACAGCATATTCCAAAGCAGAGACATTACTTTACCAACAAATGTCTGTCTAGTCAAAGCTATGTTTTTTCCAGTATTCATGTATGGATATGAGAGTTGGACTATAAAGAAAGATGAGCACAGAAGAACTGATGCTTTTGAAATGTGGTGTTGGAGAAGACTCTTGGAAATCCCTTGGACTACAAGGAGATCCAACCAGTCAATCCTAAAGGAAATCAGTCCTGAATATTCATTGGAAGGACTGATGCTAAAGTTGAAACTCCAATACTTTGGCCACCTGATGCAGAGAACTGACTCATTTGAAAAGACGCTGACGCTGGGAAAGATTGAGGGCAGGAAGAGAAGGGGATGACAGAGGATGAGATGGTTGGATGGTATCACCAACTCAATGGACACGAGTTTGAGTAAACTCCCGGAGTTGGTGACGGACAGAGAGGCCTGGCGTGCTGCAGCCTATGGGGTTTCAAAGAGTCAGACATGACTGAGCGAGTGAACTGAACTGAAGTTTCCATTACCCACTGCAGGAATGGGTCAAAATACTGCAGGACTTAATTCCATAGTAACAGAATCTATCGTCAATCCTATAGGTAAGAATGACTAAAAACCACACACACACACACATACACAGCCTTCTTCCTGTTTTTCTGGGTACTACAAGGTGACTCTTGGATGCAACCAAGACATTCTTTTTCTTTCCTGTAATTGGAAAAAAAAGGTTACCTCAGCAGAGAACTTTCAGGATAAGAGAACTGTGAAAACTCCCTGAAGCTCCATGATAAGATCTTTAACTGGCTTTTCCACATAGTTAAAAATGTACTGCACAAGGAGAGACTATCCATTCAGGGTGTGCCCTCATGCAGATGAGAGTGGGCTCTCACTGTGAGGGTAGGCAATTAGAAATGCTTTTTGCTGCTGAAAACTGAAAAGGACAAAAAGACAGTGAAGGTGAAAAAATTTAGGAGCTGGCTGGCTGAGCAGCTGAATGGCCAAATTTGAGAAGGAAGACACTTCTTCACTCTGGCCAACTGTCCCTGTGAGATTCTTGAGTCTTGGAAGGCATAAATAACTCCTTTCACAACTGTCAACAAATTGTGACTCTACTATAATACATAGTCGTCACAACAGGTATATGGTCAAGTCTAAACACCATGTAAGTATTACTGATTTGTATTCATTCAATAGACACCCATGATACACAAACTATGGACATTAGTCTATAATATAGGCAGGATGGCTCTTTAATGGATGTTTAATAAATAGTGATATACTATATTCAATAAAATTTCTATTTAATTTGATTTCTTACAAAATATACAGCCCGTATAAGGGAAAACTTAGTTTTCCCTTTGAAAGCAAGGGGTCATCATTTGAAACAATGCCTTCTGCCCCCACAAACTAACCATGTTAGTATCACACCAAGTTTTAGAAATGTTTATAATCTCATTATATTTCCCCTCCCCTCATCCTACTTTTGCCTAGTAATTTGCTTATTCTGCCTCTCAGTTTTTCCAGATAAAGTAAACAACTGAATTTGTGTGGTTCACACGGATGCCACAATTAAGCCAGTTAGGTAACAGCAACTCTAAAAGAGAAAAGAGGAGAGTAAAAAAATGAAAAGCTAGAAGTCCTTTCATGTTAACATTTTATTTAAACCAGTACAAGCACCATGCTTAACAGAAGACTGTCCAAAATAAACATGCAATATGAACTCGCACAGACTGAAACCTCAGTTTCAGAAGTTGTGCCAGCTGTTGATTTTGTTAAACGATGACAGGAAAACTGTTAAAATTCACAAGACTAAACCATTAATGTTTCAAGCCTCCTGAATGAGATTACATTGGACCATCTAAATCAGTGGGCACTACCCTGGCATGTTAGTGATCTCAAACAATATTCAAGTAATTACACATGTATGAACTATACTCCAAAAAGAAAACAGTTTCTATCACAACCTTAATGTAGTTGTTTTAAAATATCATAGGAAGATGATCATTGATTTGAAATGTCAAACAGCCTAAGAGGAAACAAATTTTTCAAGAATATTCAACTTGGGACCACTGGTGTTAAGTGGCCCGAGAGATTTACATTCTTCCAGAAATATAAGATTTGTCCAGAAATGTTTGAGACACTTCTTCACATAAGTTGTAAAGGCTCAAATTCTGTAGATTCCAGTATTATCAGTCTATTGAACAAACAGGGAAAGCAACCGTATTAAGAATATTTGAATTGATAGGTTACAAGTCACTCTCTATTTCCACCAAATATCAGCATTTAAACTCTTATGAAAATATCTTTTCATTACTAGTCCACATTATGGATTAACGACACTGCTCATGTTTTAAAGTAGTCCAAACATATTTTTAAGTACACCTTCCTTACTATCTATGTGGATGGGGAACAAGGACAGCCAAATTTAATTTGGCAATACACTCCTTTAACTGGAAAAAATTTTAAGTGTCAGACCAGGATACAGTTTATGGCTACATTTGACTCCTTAAAATAGGAGACAAAAAGGAAGAGAAAAGTGCTGACAGACATTTTGTTACAAAGATCATTTAGTAATGACAATACAAAATTTAGCAACACCCTTTCAAACAAGAGTATGTTTAACCACACTAGGTATTTAGTAAACTTTTTAGAAATAGACAATTTGAACATTTATTTTAGAAGTCAATTAAACAAAAACAGTCAAACAACTTTTTCCCTAATATAATTGCTTCAATACCAGAACAAAGTGAATACTATTCAAAACTCTTGACATTTTGGAATTTCAGCATAGTAACCTGAGAACAGTTTTCTTCATATGTCATTTATGTTGTCACAAAACCATACTAAAAAAACATGCTGTGATTACTAGTCGGTTCTACTCTGACAACATCAGATGCTATGCAGAATGTATGCAAGTCCAACAATTTCAAAACTAATTCTGACTTAGAAGACCATGAAGGAGGTTCCCAGGAAAAAAGCTGCTGCCAAAAAGGAAAGATTAAGACTTAAGGCTGAATGGGAATGGCTGTACCAGGAGTGGAATGTGAAAACTGGAATTATGAAATCTGGAGTTACTAATTGAGAGAAGGCAGAAAAAGAGATTATATAGGAAATATACTTAAAAAAAAAAGAACAATGCAAAAATTTGGTTAGATGAAAGGAAAATTTATATAAAAGTCAGAGAATACTCTAGGGTAAAGGATCTATAACTTTCCCTATAGGACCATGGAAGTAAAAAAATGTTCTATTGATCCCCTAACCTATTGTCTTGCAAAAATACATATTGATATCAATAATGAGTCAGACAAGCTCAAAAAAGCATACAGTTTATCACAGTTCCCCGTTAGAGAACAGGGGAACCAAGAGTTCTGTGTATGAAGGTCAATATTATCTGACATTATAGAAGACTTTCCAATTAAATTAAAAAAAAAAAAAAAAAAAAAACACTTAAAACATGCAAGACAAAAGAAGGAACCTCACTACAAAAACACACTCTTGCAGCCCTAGATTCTCTTATTGCTGTGAACCAGATGAAACAAAATCTCATTTCCTTCATTCAAAAACATTAGAAAAAGTCTCCATTCACTTGGATTACATTTGCATTTATGCAGAATTATAAGCATTTTTCTCCAGTATCAAAATAGCTGTTTAAAGATTTCTTAAACTTCCTGGGTGAAGCTCGCTCTCTCTCTGGAAATTGGAATTAAGAACCCTTCCCATTCAGTTACCAAAGCAAATACCCCTGTAGCACTTCCTCATCTCCAACTAACTTCCTACTGCTTCCTGTTTTTTAGATTAGTGAAGCCAAACAGTGTTGGGAGTAGAAGATCCCATATTACAAAAATTCCAACTATCTTTACCTCTTTATTAAAGTTGGCACAGAAACCTCAAAATAATGCAAAGCACATACGAATGGGAGATACACCAAAATTTTTTTTTAAAATGCCTTTGCTAGCTTTGAAATGATTAAGATATTCTTAATATCAGAATTAACTCACCAAATTTGGGTGGTCTTTAGATTCTCAAGACCTTTTGTCAAATTAATGTCAAAAGAATCTTAGTTACTTATATGTTTTTAAAGTACACTATATATCAGAATCCTTGCTTTGAAAATGCCAAGGATACCATCATCTAACAAGACAGGTGTCCAGTTTAGAATAACTTCTGACACTGAGGATATAAAATGAGATTTCTATCAATGTGTTAATGTTATTAACTATGGCCAAGTTTTAAGCAATTTTTTCCTATGGCACAAAACTAATCACAAATATGTCCCAAACTATAACTTTCAACTGCCATATATTCACCAATGCAAGTAGACAGCTGGAGTTTTTAAAATATCAACTTGATTTTACTACAAATTTCAGATACACATATTAGAAAATTGTTTTACTTGGACCCTTTACAAAAGTGTTAATTTCACCAAATCTGGAATACTGGCAGTGTAAAGTCTTCAACTAACTTTAAAGCTAACAAATCAAAGGCACAGTATTAACACATGTAAAATAACTAGTATTCACAGGACAACATTAAAAGGTCCTTTATAAATAAAGTGTTACTAATCTAGACTTAAGATTATTTAGAAATGACATAACTAAAAATGAAGCCCTTGATTAGTTACAATCCATCAATTTCTAAGACTAAAATGCTATTTCCCATGAAGAGAAAACCTAATAGTCATAACTTTATTATAAAATCTAACTTCCAGACCTTAAAAATGAGCAACTGATGAAAAGTTTCTGGACTTGATTAAAAAGATATAGAAAACTAAAGAAGGCATGGAATTGATGGAAAAACTATTTGTAGTGCAGATTATACTACAGTAAATTATTATTCATGGCTCAAAATTCGGTCACTTAAGTCTTTTATCCCAAATTGATTTCAAAGATTTGATAAGTGATAATATGCTATTTTCATATATAAACTGCTAATATCCAGTATTTGTCAAAAGGAGGCAACTGTTGTCTATCACAATCTAATAACCACTTTCCAATGGTGTCTGTAAATAGTAACAAATTCTGAACTGTAAGTTATAGAAATTAGTCACAAGAGTGCAAAAAGTCCCTGGAGAGAAGTAGTCCACCTAACAATTACAAATATAAGGAAACACTTTACAAAGTTTCATTACTATGAAGATGATTTCCTCTTTGTTCAAACTTTGAACAAATGAGAATTTTTCTTTACTGCAGGTAACAAACTGTAAATAACAGTGCATTTTTAGGCATAAATAAGTATTTATGTCTGGTTCCAGTATGGTCAGGTTAATACATAAATACTTTAGAAACACAGAAGTTCACATTAGTGGAAAAATCCAAGTTTCTCACGTAACCATTCTTCAGTTAGGTCTTCGGTATTTCTTATTTCAAATACCTTTAGAAAAAAAAAATCAAATATGTTGCATATTTGAGTATTAAATACCAAATTCTCCTTCCTTTCAGTCAACATGGCTTAATCTGTGTAAATTAGATATACCTTCACTTTTTCTTAAATGCGAGGGACTCAGTTACCAAAGTTTAGCAGTCAAGATGGCATAAAATCAAAACTCTCTTAAAAGCACATATCTACAAATGTTCTAAAAGAGTAGTTTTGTAAATATTACCCACTAAAAGAGAGGCCCAAGGGTACACAACTAAAATCAATCCAGTTAGGAACTCGAAGAATGTGTGCTGATCTTCTACAGAAGGAGGAAACACCAGGTGTTTTAGATTAGTAGTCCATAGCCAAAAATCTCCAGCCAGAATCTGAACACACACAAGCCCACAAAGTAAAATGGGCATAAAAAGATGACGTAATATAGCAGGGAGGATGGGATTTCAGGCTAGATGTTACGAATGAATCCTAGATCTTACATGTACTGATGTGCAACCCTCAGTAAGTCATTCATTACAGTTAAGAACAGTAGTTTCACCATCAACTTACAAAGCTGTGGGGACGATTCAATCAGATTATATATAAGAGTAACTTGTAAATTGTCATGCCTTAATTCGTGGCTCAGATAGTCTGCCTGCAATGTGGAAGACCTGGGTTCGATCCCTGGGTTCGGAAGATCCCCTGGAGAAGGAAATGGCAACCCACTCCAGTATTCTTGCCTGGAAAATTCCATGGAGGGAGGAGCCTGGTAGGCCACAGTCCATGGGGTCGCAAAGAGTCAGACACGACTAAGCGACTTCACTTTAATTCAAACACTTTAGGGCATGCCTGGGATTAGAACAGACATGAGGCTGTTAGCAGAGCTCCTTTCTAGCCACCCAGAGTCACTTTAGAGTACTCCTATGGAACAAATGAGGGAAAGTAATGTCTATAAGTTGGTGGTATTGGTGACAATCATGTGGGTTAAAGGGAAAAAGCAGAAGGCACTTAAAAACACCCCCTGGGTTAATGATTAAGCACCCAAGGGGGAAACACTGAGACTGTCCCTAAAATAAAACCTGAAAGAATTATTAAAATTCCAATGATGTAAAATTCTATTTCTAGACCTTAAATGTATATACTTTTTCAACTCAAACATGGAAGTTAAAAGTTTGAAAGTACCATTCTTACCTTTAATTTTCAAAAATGCCATAAAGTAGGAACACGTTAAATCTTAAAGCAGGTGTCGTATATGAAACAGAATGTTCTAATTTAATAAAGCTAATAAGCATTCTTCAAAATTTTATTTTAGATTTAGAAACAACACAGTTAACTGCAGAGTATGGAATCCCTGCACAGAATTTGGTTCATTTAGTCTGTGGTAAA
The DNA here is from genome assembly GCF_019923935.1 of Bubalus bubalis. Classification (NCBI taxonomy): domain Eukaryota; kingdom Metazoa; phylum Chordata; class Mammalia; order Artiodactyla; family Bovidae; genus Bubalus; species Bubalus bubalis. The sequence continues at coordinate 36,377,173 of NC_059167.1, read as the reverse complement.
GGGCTCAGAGAAGCTTCAAATGCTGAATTTACCTACTAGAGACTACATTATGGAAAATTAAAAATTCTCAAAAGATTGAACAGTTTTCTAAAGTGGCCTACATTTTGAATGTGAGTTCTTGTAATCAATGTGTAATTTTCATTCAAAAAACATGTGCTCAGTCATGTCCAACTCTCTGGACCCTCTGGATATAGTCCGCCAGGCTCTTGTCCATGGAATTTTCCAGGCAAGAATACTGGAGTGGGTTGCCATTTCCTCCTCCAGGGGATCCTCCTGACCCAGGGATCGAACCCATGTCTCCCGAAACTTCTGCACTGGTAGGTGGATTCTTTACCACTGAGCCACCTGGGAAGCCCTCAAAAATCACACTTATGGTTAAATACTTATATCATTCTATTTCCAACTAGTAAAAAAAAAACTCTAGTTTACTGCTCTGTTCTAAATAACTTTCACCTACATAAAGAAATACTGAACTCTTCAGATTACTTAGGTATTGCTCCATTTACAAAGAGAAAATACTGTCTCAACAAGTTAGTCAAATATAAATACCACCTTGGTAAGTTCAGCTGTTTGGACTAGCTTATTCTTACTCCCAGCATACATCATCTGTTGTTCAGGCTTACATCCTGGAAGAGAGAGATCAGAGTAGAAATGAGACTTAAATTTTTAAACAGTGATGAGTTTTCATTATTTACTTGATAAAAGACACATTTAGGATTTCCTATGCTATCGAGTTTACAAAAGTCCTGTCTAAATATGTAAGGGCTTGAGAGTGTTATACTGCATACCATCTGCACAAAGAGAAATAGAGGTATTACTAATGAACAAGGCTTTAGGTCAGCAAAAATAAATGAGGCTAGATCTATACAGATCTTGACTTTCAGAACCTTGCGAATACTTCAAAATTTTTCAGCACTACCTTTATTGTGACGTTAAATATCAAGATCAGTTTTAGAGATACCTAATACATGTAAGTTTTGGGAGGTGGTTGGGTCAGTGGGGTGAAGAGATTAGCTCTGAAAAACATGTACAGTCTGTTTACATATTAAAAGACACTTCAGCATATTTAAAGTGTTACATATATGGTACAAATAATAAAGATCAAGAAGGAGTTCAGTGAGCTGAAAGTTTATTGTGGGCTTGAATGGTGGTGGCAGAGGGAGTTCTGGTGATAATGGATACTTTAAACACCAATAAACCATATTAATATCCAATGTAAGCTACTCTGAGACTATTCTCAAGATTATGGACGTATCACTGACAACTACTATTTTAAGGATAAACCAACTATATATCCTAATCGTACACAAAGTTTACATACTTATAAATAAAATTAAAATACAGAAGAAAACGTACTTTTGATATTTTAAAATGTCATTTCAAATTCATTAAAAATACATATACAATTTGACCTAACAACTACACTTCTACGAATTTATCCTAAAAAAAAATCAAGTTTTTATAGTAACTTCTTTTTAGGGATGCATTCCCATGTGCATGTGTGTGCACACACAGTACAATTAATTCAACATTTTCCATCCTTAAAACAAGCATAAAATTCATCTAGGATAAAAGGTTTAATTTGATCAGAACCAGATATGTACTATTTAAAGAAATTCACTTACCTACAGGACTGGAGAAAATAAAGCACAGAGGGTATGAAACTCTTCCATCATCATGTTGATACTTATAACTATACACAATGAAGGTTTTTCTCAAGTTAAAGAAACTAAAATTATTGCTCTAATTCAGACAAGTACTTATCAACAAAGTTCTGAAGGACAACACACACCTGCCAAGCCAGTGAGTGGCAAATTTCTATCCTATTCATTTAGGTCACACTTTCATTATTCATTATCTTGCCACAAAATTATAAATGGGCCCCAAAGACAAATCATAAAATCATACACTCTCACAAATAAATTTATTAAAAGTATAGACTTAATGTGGATTTTTTTCTTTCTCAATTTTTATTATATGCAACAATAAAAGGAATTTAAATAAACAATATCCATCAACTTTTTGGGCCTTTTCCAGTATGTATATACATTTTAATTTGGTCGTGACCATGGTGTAGGGCTACCCTAGTTAGCACCAGTGGTAACAAACCCACCTGCCAATGCAGGAGACATGAGATATGGATTCAATCTCTGGGTTGGGAAGATCCCCTGGAGGAGGGCATGGCAACCCACTCCAGTATTCTTGCCTGGAAAATCCCACGGACAAAGGAGCCTGGTGAGGCATGGTCTATGGGGTTGCAAAGAGTCAGACATGACAGAAGCAACTTAGCATGCATGGTGTAGAAGAAAATTTTGTAAAAAATGTACCTTAAAAGTTGAACAAATGAACTTCATAAATAAAATTGTGACCAGTAGAAATAAACATCTTTTTAAAGCACTAAGAAAAGGATATCGAGGTTGTCGCTCAGGTAGTTCATCTTTAAGTTCATCTGGTGAAATGCCCTAGCACCATAAAGAAAACAACTTTTAACCATTTTCTTATCCATAGATTCTTAAGAGATATACTGAGGACCCATTCTGCTAATAGGTATAAATTCATAACTTTATACCACATCATAACATTTTATCTTACTAAATTGTACATAAGCTGAGGTTATTAAAACCTCAATCCAATGAAAGCCCACCCCAACCCACTCAGCTCAGCTCTGTTAATTAACATAACATGGGGCTGAGAGGCAGCGTAGTCTATGCTCATGTTCCAACTGTCAGGAAACACCGAGTGAGATAAGCCAACCCCTCAGGGCAACAACAGTATCTGATTCAGGGGGGAAAAGTTAATTTCTTTTCACTCTAAATTGGTTACTTAACTTGACAATCTAAATACTTAGGCTATAGGGAATTACTGGCCAACCGACTTAGAAGCAAGTTTTTATCAGACATGTAGCCCTAACTTCTACTGCTTATGACCTGTATTTCATTAATGCTTTATTGAAGGTGATTATATTAGCAAGACAATCCACTACATAATAATTAACATGTGCTTTTCATGAATAATGAACACATACAATGGTTTAGAACTAACTTTAGAAGTACATGTAACTAACGTTACATCTTTTGAGTGATAATAATTACTTAACTATAAAGCTATATTTAGCTGTTTAAACAAACCTCAAGCTCTTCATCCAGCACCACCAGGCGTTTATCCTTATCAATTTTCACTAAAATAAAAATATAGTATGAGTAAACTGTGGTTCTAACATGACCTTGATCTACCCAACCCGCAGATTCCTAGCTCTTTTATTGGTATCCAAAATTAAAACATGAAGAAACACAAGCATACAACTCATTTGCAGTTTTAGTTTATGGTCTGTTAGCTAGCTTTGCTTTTCAAGCAGTCAGCATTTAAAAGCTTTTACCCATAATTCCCAGCACCTAATTTGCTTATTTAGAACTTTATGTCAACTCCTTACATTTACTGTGTATATGAAGAATTTTGCAATTCAAACCCAATCTCTTGGATGATTAGAAAAGGTCTGAAAAGGTCACTGTGACTGAGACTGGCTTATTGAACATGGTTAGAACTACAAGCAAAAAGTGCACAAGGGTCAGGACAGAACAATCACCAGGTTCCCAGCTTCTCAAGAGTCAGGATTTCATGGTGCAGGATGAATGTTCCGAGAAAGTGAATTACCAAAGAGCAGTGATATCTCTATTCAAATACATGTAACATACGCTGAAGCCAAACTGAAATCTGTTTAGATAACCCATGCCTCTATTCTTTTCCATTACCCTGAAAGTTACCATTTTTGATTCTGCACAATTTCACAGTAAATCCTGTGAGACACGATATGATCTCAAATAGCTTTACTCTTTGTGGTAAAATGGCACTGACACACTTTGTCACTTCTAAGAACTGTATGCCTGCGTTGTAGTATTTGTTTGTGAAAGAACCATAATTCAACAAGCTGTCACCGCCTCACTAATTCACATCTTCCAGATGTATCTCTGTTAGTATATATAGTTTTACATTCTCACCCCCTCATTCTTCATCTTTCTAAATCATTACCCACATATTAAATATTACAAAAGAAATCTACATAACATCACATATAGTTCACACTGGAAGAGGCAATATGCAAATCACTCTTTCCATTATCAAAAGTCAATAACACTTAAAAGTATTCTCCATGAAACTAGAATTCAAGTCTAGAATTGAAGTAAGACCTCAAATCACTTTGAACACAATGCTGAACTTTATCACTTTAGGTGTGGGAGAAGGTTTCTGCTTGAGGATGAATGGCCAGGCTGTTTTTGTCCCCAGATAAGTTAAAGGATGGAACTGGATGGGGCTCTACAAATGACCAAGTGCCCAAGACGATGATCATCTTCTCCAGAGCTGTGCAGGCAGTGAGGGGGAGGTGAAACACTGTGCCTCTGTTCTCTGACAGTAAGTCTTACTTACTTTTTAAAGTGACCTAACAGGTTTGTGGGGTGAGGGGCTGGGTAGGGGGGACAGGGTTGGGAATTAAAACAGAAGGAGACAAATTATATTCTAAAGGTTCAGGTTATTGGATGCAGCTATAGAATAAAAGGATAAAACCAAACTAAGACCATGGAATGAAGACAATCACGTTTAGCTTACTTATAATAGCAGCATTGTTTGTTTCTTTGCGAAAACGAAACTTTCTCAGCTTTTCCACTAAATCTTCAGCAACATCACAAACCACCAAAGACTCACTCTAGAAAAGAGAAAAAATGTTATCAAATGCCATGACTCCAACATATATGTACACCTTAAAGCTATAAAACTTAATACCTTTAAGAAGGTATATGGTCAGGTACAAATGTCATAATTACGTAAGACATTATTATGTATTAACATGAAACACATGAACGCTTAAAGAACTTTTAAATCTACCAAGCTTTACGTTGGCATTATTAAATTATTCACATTTGTTCATCTTATATGTAGGGTATACTTTAACTTCCTCTTTGACTACCAAATATCTCAAAGAACTAGATATACACTAATGTGCAATTTCATTAGAACTGGAGAGGAAGGGAAGAATATAGGAAGTCAAGGATCATGGCTGTTAGGAAGTATAATATTTTTCACTATGCAGGAAGAACAGGAAAATCATCTTATTGCACTTAAGAGTTAATAAGGCTTTAGTTCATTTCTGAGTCCAGCACAACTATGAAAAACTAAAACTAAGCAAAAGAATGGAAAATAAATCATAAGAGTAAAGACCAACTACTATTTTATGTCTTAAGTAACTATGGGAATCAAAAAAAGGGAGCTATTAAGAAATATGACAGCAAAAGCAGATGAAACAAATCTAAAAACTCAAAGAACCTTTTATAAATTATGAAAAATATTAAGAGACTCTTCTCCAAAAATCTGACAAGGAAATCATCAAAAGCACTCTTCAGTTGGAGTTAGGGTCAGGTGGTACAAATGAATTATTGACTGCAAGCAGGAAGATGGAAATCTTTTTCTTTAATGTATATAAGTTCAAATACATAGAAAATTAGAGAAATTCTGTGAAATCTTAAGCACTTAACACTCAGCTTCAACCATTATCAACATATAGCTAATCTTATCTCATCCAAAACCCTCAGAACTGCTCCCATGGACCATCACAGAGCAAAGGTCAATAATCATTTTACCTACAAATATTTGAATACATATTAATAAAATGATAATACATGCCATTGAAAACACAGACAATAATATTTAGTTCAGTTCAGTCACTCTGTCGTGTCCAACTCTTTGCGACTCCATGGACTGCAGCATACCAGGCCTCAAAGTCCATCACCAACTCCCAGATTTTACTTAAACACATGTTCACTGAGTGGTGATGCCATCCAACCATCTCATCCTCCGTCTTCCCCTTCTCCTCCCACCTTCAATCTTTCCCTGCATCAGGGTCTTTTCAAATGAGTCAGTTCTTCACATCAGGTGGCCAAAGTGTTGGAGTTTCAGCTGTGAGTGTGCTGCACTCAATATGCGAGCAAACTCAGCAGTGGCCACAGGACTGGAAAAGGTCAGTTTTCATTTCAATCCCAAAGAAAGGCAATGCCAAAGAATGCTCAAACTACCGCACGACTGCACTCATCTCACACACTAGCAAAGTAATGCTCAAAATTCTCCAAGCCAGGCTTCAACGGTACGTGAACCATCAATTACAGATGTTCACGCTGGATTGAGAAAAGGCAGAGGAACCAGAGATCAAATTGCCAACATCTGCTGCATCATAGAAAAAGAGAGTTCCAAAAAAACATCTACTTCTGCTTTATTGACTACGCCAAAGCCTTTGACTGTGTGGATCACAACAAACTGTGGGAAATTCTTAAACAGACAATAATAATATGTCACCTAAAAATAATAATTCTAGTCTTATTCACATAGAGTTCAAAGTTCAAATTTCCCTCATTTTTTTTTTTTCTTTTCTTTTTTAACAGTCAGTTTGATTGAGTCAGGTTCCAAACAAGGTCCACATTCTTTGGTTACTTCATATATGGGGTCTCCCCCTCCAATTCTTCAGAAAATTAAGAGTTTTGAGACCAATGCCAAATACAAGTGTCTCATAACAGTCCAAAAGAACTAAGGATTCAAATTTTAAGTTAAAATTAAATAAAAGTCTGCTTTTTCACCCTGTGTTGGGTAAATAAGAGCATATGTTACAACATTAAATGGCCATCAATTTTAAGTTGTCCTTTAAATTCATAACTCTGGTAATATATAAGCTGTGATATACCACAGAATGTGCCATTTATAGTTAGAAAATACACCCCACCAATACATATTTTCCAATAAATTAAGCTCCTGCAGGAGTCATGTATGTCCATCCTTTTACTTCTCTTTAGAGAAAGAAATGCTAAGTCATACGAGGTTCCTATAGTATTCAAGCCTAGTTGATTTTTTCCTATCTTTCGAGAAAGACACATAAATCGGAAAACTAGAACTTCCAATCTCTTGTCAACCAAAACCAAAGGTAGAGCCCATTAGTAGAAACTAATAAATACTTTAGATTTTTGTAGGCAAAGAGCAATTTGTCACGACTCTTAAGGTTCTGATACCCAGAGCTGCTTGTGCAATTCTGACACCTTAGGGATAGCAGACCAAGTGAAAAACATGCTGTGGTTGAATCTATAAAGCTTTTTTCCCATTCTCACTCCTCCCAATACCATAAGGTCAAAAATTCCTTCCTACAAGAAAAAGAACTGCAACTCAGCCAACTCTAACAGTTTCCAGTTAATAGATGTATTTAAAAATAACACCCTGAAAGCAACACTACACAGTAAATATTAACACACAAAGTGGGAAGCTTGAACTCAAGTAGTCATTTATTGGATAATCCACACAATGAACATTTAATGAATGTCAGGATGTGCTAAGTGTTAGAAACACAATGATATAAAATAGATTTAAACTGTGGGCCTGACCTAAAAGAGCTTATAAAGTCTATCAGAGAATAGGTCTACATCAAAATCATCAGGCAAAAAAACACACATTTGTTTGTATAACAACTAGGAAAAGAGCTAGGAAAGAGAGAAACTCGATGCTATGAGAACTTAATGACTAGCCAAAACAGCATGGTTACAGGAAGCCTGCCTGAAAAAGGCATCTAAAGGGCCAAAATTGCCTATACAAAGATCCTTTGATTAAAGTGAGCACAGCACATATAAGATAACCAAAGGCCAGCGTGATTTAAGCACAGAGAATGAGCTGTAACACGTACAAGAGGAGGTTGGCAGGTGTTGGATTACATAGGGTGCAGTGGGTCCTGTTAAGTATCTTGGTCTCTATATGAGCAAAGGGAAGCCACCAAGGTGTTTTAAGCAGGGAAAAGAATCAGATTTGCATGCAGGAAATAGGCAGAGAGGTTGAAGAGAGCAAGACTAGTTAACTGGCAAGGCTAATCCAGGTGAGAAGTGAAACACAGCTTAGACATGTTGATGAAAAGAAAGAGAAGTAGGTGAATTTCTGCTAATACTTGTTAACATGTATTAAACACTATAAGAAGACACTGTGCTATGTCCTTTTCATAGATCCTCAAAACAATCCCATTAGATGAGTATTATATTATCCCCAATGTGAAAGAAACTAGGACTAAGAGAGGTTAAGTATCTTCCTCCGAGTTACGCAACTAGGGGAGCCAGGATTCTAGCCAGACAGCCTGACTCTATCTAGCCCACTCTCTGAACCACCACGAAGGACCTGGTGACAGACTGAATACTAGGCGGGGTAGATTAAGAAAAAATGTGACTCCTAAACTTCTTGCTTATGTAAAACACTTAAATGGTGCTACCTTTCACTGAATTAAGGAACACTAGGTTTAAGGGGAAGAGGTGCGTTCTATTTTGGATAAATCGAGCGGGCTTTGAGACACTCAAGTGGGTAAAGGCTTCCTGCTGCTGCTGCTGCTGCTGCTAAGTCGCTTCAGTCGTGTCTAACTCTGTGCGACCCCATAGACAGCAGCCCAGCAGGCTCCCCCGTCCCTGGGATTCTCCAGGCAAGAACACTGGAGTGGGTTGCCATTTCCTTCTCCAAGGAGATGCTAACTAGTAGGATATACAAATCTGGGCTGGATCTCAGAAGCAAGGTCTGCAATACAAATTCCCAAGTCATCTACATGCAGGTAGGTGGTAACTGAAGCTATGAGTGTAGGTAAGAAAGGAAGGAGAAAAAATACAGAATGGAAAATGAAGCATTAGGATGGAGCCCAGGACTCCTACTTGTGACATAGCACAGGGAAAGACTGCATGGGACACAGACAGACCCACAACAGGAGAAGCCCTCAGTTCTGTATCTGAGATATCCAAGGAAAGAGAATGCTTCAAAGAGAGCATTGTCAACACCCAGAATGCAGCTGAAAGATCAGAAAAGATGAGAATTGAAGAGAGAGTCCCTTAGCTTTAGTGACCATGACAATTCGGTGGAAGTGGGTTGAGCAATAAGTGGGAGGTCAGAGAGGAGAACAGTGGCATTTTTGTGTTTTGCTTCTAATTGAAAGAAAAGCATATTTTAAAACCCGATGGGAAAGATCCAGGAGATCCTCGTGGGTAAGTGATTTAACTCTTCACTATTTTTGAACGTGGAGTCAAACCAGAGCCCCCAGACCACGAAAGACCAAGCTTTTGACAATCACTGAAAGGTCAAGCGCCAAAGCACTGGGTCAAAAGATTTCCAAGCAAGGATAAGCAGAAATCCATAGAGCCAGGCCGGGAGAAGGAGGAGACAGAAGCTAAGGCGAGGCCGAGAGAATGGAATCAGAATTCGAACCCTCCCCCAAAGGCTGCCAGGCGGAAGGGCTCGGTGCCCACCGACCCCTCAGGCCTGGCCTGGGCCCTGACAGAGAAGCCAGCGTTTGGGGGAGTCCTCAGTTGGGCCTGAGCCCTAGCCCCTCCGATTTTTCGTCGTAGGAGCTGTGGCTCTCCATCCAGAAGGATTCGGTAAGCACGACCCATCCCTACTGGCCGCACCCTAGTCACCGAGCCCGCTAGGCGGGTCAACCGCGGGCCCGGCAGGATGCTGCTGCTCTTGGGCGAGGCGGCAGCGGCAGCGGGCAGAAGACAGGGCTCCGACTGTGGGTACCCGCCAGCAGCCGGCCGGAAGCGGCCGCCGACCCACCCCGGACGATGCCCGCCGATACCGGCTCTGGCAAACAGGAAAGTCCGGCGGGCTGACCCGGCCCTTCGGCCAGCCCCCGCCCTCCCCAGTGGCAACTCACCATTTTCCTTCCGGCCGGCAGTAGCCTTTCGCCGTCCCTCGGGCCCCTTTAAGAATAGCACTGCAGCCGCCTCCCTTCCTGCCCGGCGCCTGGCAGAACCGCCCCCACTGAACGACGCGACAGCGGCAGGCCATCACGTGACGGGGGACGGCGGGTGGCGCGGCTCAAAATTAAATCAGAACGCGAGTGCCCGCCTCCTCCCAACCCTTTAAGGGAGGAGCATGTCCTGTTGGATCCGGAGTGAGCGGCGGTGCCAAAATGCACTCTTAAGATTTAAGTCAGTTTTTGCTTCCTTTTAACGTTCCTCAAGTTCTGAGTGCAGTTTCCTGGTGACATGATTAAGTCCACGATTTCAGTGATAAATAGGAAGGTTATCCCCAGCCTACCTTACAGATTACACACCTAGATACACCTGCCTTCCCTCCCACCCTCTTTGGAATCTTGTTTCCCCCCCGCCGCAACCACCTTCCGGTACTTGGTTAACATATTTGTTTCCTCAGTGGAGTTTATTTATTGAAGTATGATTGAATGATGATTGATGTCTGGATGAGTGCTCTCGTAGTCGTTGCCTAATCGCTCACTAAGAATTAGTTTCTGTAGTAAGTACTGACTGACTCAGTTCAGTTCAGTCTCTCAGTCGTGTCCGACTCTTTGCGACCCCATGGACTGCAGCACGCCAGGCTTCCCTGTCCATCAACATCCGGAGCTTGCTCAAGCTTATGTCCAGACAGTCGGTGATGCCATCTAACCATCTCATCCTCTGTCGTCCCCTTCTCCTCCTGCCTTCAATCTTTCCCAGCATCAGAATCTTTTCCAGTGAGTGGCCCTTCGCATCAGGTGGCCAAAGTATTGGAGATTCAGCGTCAGCATCAGTCCTTCCAATGAATATTCAGGACTGATTTCCTTTAGGATGGACTGGTTGGATCTCCTTGCAGTCCAAGGGACTCTCAAGAGTCTTCTCCAACACCACAGTTCAAAAGCATCCGTTCTTCAGCACTCAGCTTTCTTTATAGTCCAACTCTCACATCCATACATGACTACTGGAAAAACCGTAGCTTTGAGTAGACAGACTTTTGTTGGTAAAGTAATATCTCCGCTTTTTAATATGCTGTCTAGGTTGGTCATAGCTTTTCTTCCAAGGAGCAAGCATCTTTTAATTTCATGGCTTCAGTCACCATCTGCAGTGATTTTGGAACCCCAAAAATAAAGTCTGTCACTGTTCCATTGTTTTCCCATCTATTTGCCATGAAGTGATGGGACAGGATGCCATGATCTTAGTTTTTTGAATGTTGAATTTTAAGCTAGTTTTTTCACTCTCCTCTTTCACTTTCATCAAGAGGCTCTTTAGTTCTTCTTCGCTTTCTGCCATAAGGGTAGTGTCATCTGCATATCTGAGGTTATTGATATTTCTCTCCACCATCTTGATTGACTGACTTATTGGAGCTAATTTATTTTGAATGTGGTGGGAAAGTAGTTTGGAAGAAGTAAGGATTGAACTCAGAATTCATACAGGTACCTTCAATGAAAGAAGCTGCCTGAGGCAAATCTCATGGTATTTACAGCTTATTCCCCAGCTGCTAGCATGGTCCCCTGTCCATAATAAATGCTCAGTTCGTATTTGTCGAATGAAAGAAGCAAAGAAAAAGAAAATTCCAGAACATACCCCCACTGCCATCCTTCTTCATTAGTGTTAGACTGAATTATTAGAATTTTTAAAGTTTGTTTTTAATGTTAAGTTTAATGACTTGTTAGCATGTTAATAAATAACATTAAATCAGAGTTCAAAATATGTAAACTAATACAATACCTATGTTTTCTCATAAATTAGAAAACTATTAGAAGGATTTGTGGTTATTATTGTTGTTCAGTTGCTAAATCATGTCCAACTCTTTGCGACCCCGTGGACTGCACATGCCAGGCTCCTCTGTCTTTCACTATCTCCCAGAGTTTGCTCAAATTCATCTTCATTGAGTCAGTGATGCTGTCTAACCATCTTATCTTCTGCTGCCCCCTTCTCCTTTTGCCTTCAATCTTTCCCAGCATCAGGATCTTTTCCATTGAGTCAGCTCTTCACATCAGGTGGCCAAAGTACTGGAGCTTTAGTATCAGTCCTTCCAATGAATATTCAGGGTTGATTTCCTTTAAGATTGACTGGTTTGATTTCCTTGTAGTCCAAAGGGCTCTTGAGAGTCTTCTCCAGCACCACAGTTCACAAGCATCAATTCTTCGGTGCTCAGCCTTCTTTATGGTCCAAATCTCACATTCCTACATGTTTACTGGAAAAACCATAGCTTTGAATATACAGACCCTTGTCAGCAAAGTGATGTCTCTGGTTTTTGATATGCTGTCTAGGTTTGTCACAGCTTCCAAGGAGCAAGCGTCTTTTAATTTCAAAGCTGTAGTCACTGTCTGCAGTGATTTTGGAGCCCTAGAAAATAAAATCTATCACTGCTTCCAGTTTTCCCCTTTCTATTTGCCATGGTTTCCCTGGTGGCTCAGACAGGAAAGACTGCCTATAATGCAGGAGACCCAGGTTCAATCCCTGGGTTGGGAAGGAAGTCCTCTCGAGAAGGAAATGGCAACTCACCACAGTAGAAGTCCGTGCACAGAAGAGCCTGGTGGGCTGCAGTCCATGGGGTCACAAAGAGTCAGACACGACTGAGGGACTACCACTTTCATTTATGATGAAGTGATGGGACCAGATGCCATGATCTTCGTTTTTTGAGTGTTGACTTTCAAGCCACCTTTTTTACTCTCCCCTTTCACCCTCATCAAGAGGTTCTTTAGTTTCTCTTCGCAAGGGCGGTATCATCTGCATATCTAAGGTGGTTGATATTTCTCCTAGCAATCTTGATTCCAGCTTGTGATTCATTCAGCCTGACGTTTCACATGATGTACTCTGCATATAAGTTAAACAAGCAGGGTAACAATATACAGAAAGATTATCTATAAGAAATTCCACAGTTCAACTATATTCTCTTAGTGATCTGCCCCTCTCCTTATACTTTTTACTATGACTAGGGAACTGGTAGGGCTTCTCAGGTGGTGCTAGTGGTGAAGAACCTACCTGCCAATGCAGGAGACGTAATAGATGTGGGTTCAATTCCTGGGTCAGAAAGATCCCCCGCAGAAGGAAATGGCAACCTGCTCCAGTATTCTTGCCTGGAGAATCTCATGGATAGAGGAGCCTGGCGGGCTGCAGTCTACAGGGTCACACAGAGTCAGACACGACGTGATTTAGAACGCAAATTAGACTCAAAGAGAAGTTGGAAAATCAAGGGAAGATCAGAATTAAAATAATCTTTTCTGACCTGAATTTTTCTAAGTTCATTCTCTGTATTGCAGCCATGCTAAATAAAGTGTTTGTATTTTTACATATTCTTATTCATGCATGCAACAAATAGTTATTGAGGACCTATAATGTATTGGCTGTGTCCTGGTGCCAAGATCCAAAACAGATTAAAATCCCTACTGTCCTAGATGGTGCTCAGTTACCTCCAACTCTGTGCGACCCCATGGAGTGTAGCCCTCCAGGCTCCTCTCTCCATGGGATTCTCCAGGCAAGAACACTGGAGCAGGTTGCCATTTCCTTCTCCAGGGGATCTTCTCGACCCATGGATCAAACCCCCTTCTCTTACATCTCCTGCATTGACAGGCAGGATCTTCACCACTAATGCCACTTTAGAAGCCTAGAAGTAACATTCTAATGGGGAGGAGGAGGTAACAGACAATAGCATAGTAAATCAGTAAATACTGGTAAGTTAGAAGGTGATTGGGGTTGGGGAAAAGAATTGAAAAAGGGAGATGAGGAGTGCAGGTGATGAGGGATATTTTCTTTTAAATAGGGAAGCTGTCCTAATCCTCACTAGGAAAGTCATATCTAAACAAAGATTTGAAGCTCTAGAGATTGACCATAGTATGTGGAGAAACATCCCACACAAAGGGAACAGCACTGCAAAGGCCCTGAGGCAGAAACATGCCTATTGTTATTGCATGCTCCATTCTGTACAGCCTTGTAAGCAATCACAAGGGTGTGCTATCAGAGAGACTGAGCAGGACAGTGGCATGACCTGTTACATGTGTCCTTCTAAAAGGATCCTTTAGTTTTATTAGACTGTAGGGATTAAGTGACTTCTGGAGCCAACCACAGTGAAGTAAGCAAGCTACAGTCGCTCTCCCCCACTGATTACAACTAAAAACTCTGGCAGAATATGAAAAGCACTTCCTGAGGACTCGGAAGAGTAAATAATAGCAAAATAGCTAGTGGATTGGGAAAGGAAGTGTTTTCTGTGTTTTTTCTTGGCCACGCACATCTTTGTTCCCCAGCTGGGAATCAAACTCAATCCCCTTGCAGCGAAAGCACAGAGTCTTAACAGATGGACCACCAGAGACATCCCCAAAAAAGAAGTGTTTTGATTGTCTCTTCTTCCTCCTGTTTGTGAGAAAGGGATTCTTGCCCTAGGATTATGGGGATGGCCGAGCACACAACATCCAAAACTGGACAGGTGAAGTAGACAGCAGTTTTTTTAGTCACATACATTCACAGTCTGGGGGAGGGGGACACCAAATACCATGTACTTGGGAACAGAGTGAACAACTAGAGGCAGGCTTTGCAGTATCAAGAAGGTGAGGTGCCCCCTGGTTTCTGCAGGAGGGTATGGCTGGCTTATCTGAATGATTTCATAATTGGCAGGAAACAGAAACCCAGTACTCAAGGACAAGCACTGTGCCTGGTGCCCATGGTAAGGAGAGGCCAGGGGACCTCAGCTGTGGGAACAACCAGGGGACCTCAGCTGTGGGAAAAGAGTGGGGATAGAAACTTGCAGTTAGGTTACTCCCGATTCCACCAGGTATCAAAGCAGCACATAATTATTATACCTTAATTTTAGGCCTTACACTGCAGGAAGTCAGAACTTGACAAATGACTAGGATGGTGCTGGTGAGTTTTCTAGTTTTTTCCCTCCTCTACTGCCTGACTTGAGAGCAGTCTAAATCGGTGAAGCAGGGACTGCAAAACCTCCAAAAGGAACCCTTTCTTCTAGCCTGGGGATGGGGAAAAGGAGCCCCTGGGAACAGGAGAGTATGGATGGAAACTCCTTCTTTCTCTCCTAGCCCTCCCCTGAGGACAAAAATAATCAAGTTGGCATTATCACGGCAGGGCAGGCTAAAGCACCTAAAGCCCTGAGAGAAAATCCATTTTGCTGCATAAAGGAATTTGGAAAGGGTCCCTGTCATACAAAAATTGATGGAGGTACCCTGGGTTTTCTTTTTTACTTTGGCTATGCTGGGTTTTCACTGTGGTATGTGGGCTTTCTCTAGTTGTGGCTCCGCAACAAGCGGGATTGTAGCTCCCAGACCAGGGATTGAACCCAGTCCCCTGCATTGGAAAGCAGATTCTCCACCACTGGACCACCAGGGAAGTCCTTTCCAATTATTTTTTCCTCCCTTTTCTCTTGTTACTTCACCTGAAGGACAGGCTCAGTCACTCAGAGCAGCACAGTAAGTGTAGAGGGAAAATATTCTGGGAGCTCCCATCTTTCAGTCCAGAAGAACAGAGAAAAGGGCCTCTGGGAGTCAGAGGGTGTAGAGGAAATCTTGAATAGGAGAGGCTGGGATTGACACTGGGCACATACCCAAGTTCCACATGTGCAGGACACACCCACAAAAGCACAGCAAAGACTTGGAGAGCCTAACTGCAATGTAAATCACTGCCAAGATTGGGGTTAACCCCAGAGTGGCTCATGTGAGGAATGGACTTAACAGCATAGTAAAGACTTTGAAAATTGAGCTGCCACTCTGTATCTTGATTGTGGTGATAGGAACATAACCAGACATGATGAATTTTTCTGTATATAAATTAAAAATTAAAATTTTAAACATGGGAAAAAAATAAAAGAACTAAGTGTGGGAAACAGAGGAGCAAGGAAACCATTGAGGAGACTGTTGTAGTAATCCAGGGAATACATGGCCTCGACCAAGGTGGAAATGGTGATTTGGTGAAAAATGCCTAAAACTGGTAGAATTTTCTGTATCCGTAGTTCTCAATTTCAGCAATATTGACATTTGGAGTTGGATAATTCCTTGTGGGCAGGCTGTGCTGGGCATTCAAGAGTGCTTAGCAGCATCTCTGACCTCTATCCATTAGACACCAGTAGCCTCTCAATCAAAATATGTCCAAATGCATCCAGACATTGTTAGATGGTGCCAGGGCACACCGTTGAAGATGGTTGTTCTAGGTGAATGCCTTAAGCTTTGGGCCACAGGCTAAGCACTGCTATAATCAATAGTGTCAACTCAGTTAGAACAGGCTTCAGGTGGCCTCCTGACACTTAGTACATACAGATTATAGAAGTGCAACATATAAGACCATGAGACTTTTTTGTTTTTTGGTTTTTTTTGCTAGAGGAACTTAGAAGTTCAGTGGGCTACAAAAGGTTAGGTTCTGCCAAAGGACTGTAAAATTTTTCACAGTTCTTGTCATCTATGAGATCATACCCAACTTGCACATTCATTCAATTGCGTTGTGCAGTGATCGTCTCAAAGCTTGAAACTCAAGAGTCATGATGCTTATCATCTTCCTTGGTGTCTCCAAGACAGAGATGAATTTGTGGTTCCAAGAAATAATATAGGTGATAGAAATAGCCATATAAAATGAATGAAGGTGTTGCAGTTCCAAGAAAAATTTACAATGGAAAATATTTTTTAGAACATAGTAGTATTTTTGGCATTTCCAATGAGACCTTCTCCTTGGTCACCTAGAAGTATCCATCAACCTTGGAGGATAAACAGAACTGTGATGTCAGAAATACCAAAGAAAGTAAGCAACTTTTAACTACCAAAATAAGATTTTTGAATCTGAAGAAACGCAGTAGTCTTGAAAAAGCCAGATACTACCAAGAGAGAAAGGTTTTATAAAACTGTAAAGCTCCATTAACATTTCAAAATCCAGACCTTGGCAAAAGTAAAAGTGGCATTTAATACATACCATATGGTAGAGAAAACTGAGGCTATGACATAAGGAAAGTACCTGCTGAGTGGGAAGGAGAGAAAGTCACCCTTGGGATCTGGAGCAGTGTGGGAAGAAGGGGCTCAGGGAAGTGCAGTGGGCAGTCCCAGCCAGCCTGTTCTGGCAGCCCAGCCCCCAGGCTGATGTCTTAGAATGGGGGGCAAGGAGGGGTCATAGGAAAGCAAGAAGAGATAGGAATGGGCAGACTACTTTCCCTCTAAGAAAGGAGGGGAGGCCTTGCACTTAGCTTTGCCCCTCCTTGAATATGGGTTTCCCTGGTGACTCAGATGGTAAAGAATCTGCCTGCAATGCAGGAGACCTGGGTTCAATCCCAGAATCCACAAGATCCTCTGGAGAAGGGAATGGCAACCCACTCCAGTATTCCTTCCTGGATGGACAGAGGAGCCTGTCAGACATGACTGAGAGACTTGTACTTTCACTTCCTTTCTCCTTGACTATGACTCAGGAGCAACAGGGTTCAATGGCAGTGGGGGTCTAATTTGGTATCCTGCAGTTCTTAGTGGCCTGCAGGGTACAAGTGGGAGAAGCTACATATTCCTAGTTCCCTCAGGAAATACCACTGGAGATGATGAACAGTCTGGGGAACCAGCTAAACTAGTGCCTGAGGGGTTTACAACCAGAGGTAGGTGGCTAGGACCCTGAGTCTCAGGAGTGGTTGCCAACCCATGGCCACAAAAGACCGGATGAAATCTACATAATCTTACTGAGGTCCCACAGGTGTACAGAATGAGACCTCATTTTCTCACCCCTACCATGAGATCACACGAATACCCTTTACAATTGGGCACCATCTTAGAGAAAGGCAAGAAAAGGAGAGACTAAGAACTTTTCTGAAAGAGATCAGCTGCCCAAAAAGTGCAGTTAAACTTAAAGAGACTAAGTTAACTTTTTAAAATTTATTTATTTATTCACTTTTTGCTGCACTGGGTCTTTGCTGCTGCAAGCAGACTTTCTGTAGTTGTGGCTCTCTAGTTTCTCTAGTGGGGGCTACCCTTCACTACAGTGCTCGGGCTTCTCAGTGCAGTGGTTTCTCTTGTTGTGGAGCATCGGCTCAGTAGTTGTGGCTTAGCTGCTCTGCAGCATGTGGAATCTTCCCTGACCAGGAAATGGACCCTAGTCTGAGTCTTATCCGAATACTGCACCACTAAGGAAGTCCGAGGCTAAGATAAATTTAATTGATGAGTTTAAGCTCCTGTTGTCCTTTCTCTTTCACCCTTCTACTTTTCAGTGGGGTGGGAATTCTTAAGCAAAACTGTATCAGTTATAGATAATAAAGAAAGAAACATTCTTTCCTTTCACCAGAGAGTAATACATTTTTTGGCCTAATATAGGTGGCTCAGATGGTAAAGCGTCTGCCTGCAATGCAGGAGACCCGGGTTTGATCCCTGGGTCAGAAAGATCCCCTGGAGAAGGAAATGGCAACCCACTCCAGTACTCTTGCCTGGAAAATTCCATGGACAGAGGAGCCTCGTAGGCTACAGTCCATGGGGTTGCAAAGAGTCGGACACGACTGAGCGACTTCACTTCTACTTCTTCTATAGGTACTTCATGCTGCCAAGTTATCTTATGGAGAAGAATCCCCTCCCCTCATCCCTCCCTTCTGTAAACGGGTGTTGAGTGGCTACAAGACATATGCTAGGTGCTGGTGGCACACACATCGACTAGGTGTCCTTCCGGCCGCAGAGAGTTGGGAACCTCTAGGCCAGACAGACTCGTGAGTAGATCTTCACTGGAGTCAGAGGGACCCCCACATAGATCCACATGGGGTGCTCTGGGAGAGGCATCTCCTCAAGGGTTGGGAAGTGTTCAGGAAGACTTCCCAGAGAAGGGAAGTTCAGAACTGAGGCTTAAGAATAGCTAAAAATTCTCTAGGAGAAGGGGAAGGAAAGAAGAAGGGTTTTTCAGGCAAAGGGAACAGCATATGTATAGAGCTGTGATGATTAATTTTGTGTGTTGACTTCTCCACGTATTGCTCAGATTAAACAGTACTTCTGGGTGTGTTTGTGAGGGTCTCTCTGGATGAGATGATCACATTGAATCAGTTCACTTGGCAAAGCAGATATCCTTCCCCATTGTGGGTGGGTATCATGCAATCCCTTGAGGGCCTGAATAGAACAAAAGGCAGAGGATGGAGGAATTTGCCACCCCATTTTTCTTTCTGCTTTCCAGCTTGAACTGGAATAGTGGTTTTCTGCCCTTGCACTGGGATTTATACCATTGACTCCTTGGGTTCTCAGGCCTTTAGACTTGGACTGGAATTACCCCACCAACTTCCCTGGCTCTCCAGCTTATAGATGGCTGAGCTGACTGTGGGACTGGACTTCTCAGCCTTCTTAATCCTGTGAGCCAATTCCTCATAATAAGTCCCTCTCTCCCTCTCCCTCTCTTTCTGGAGAAACCTGACTAAATAGTTTCTTTCACTGATTTTAAAAATTTATCCCCCACCCCCACCCCCGCCCCCGCAACATTTTGTTGTGGTTCAGTCGCTCAGTTGTATCCAACTGTCCAACTCTTTTCAACCCCATGAACTGTAGCATGTCAGGCTTCCCTGTCCTTCACTATCTCCCAGAGTTCGCTCAAACTCATATCCACTGAGTTGGTGATGCCATCCAACCATCTCATTCTCTGTCGCCCTCTTTTTCTGCCCTCTATCTTTCCCAGCATCATGGCCTTTTCTAATGAGTTGGCCCTTCCCATCAGGTGACCAAAGTATTAGAGCTTCAGCTTCAGCATTAGTCTTTCCAATAAACATTCAGGGTTGATTTCCTTTAGGATTGTCTGGTTTGATCTCCTTGCTGTCCATGGGACTCACAAGAGTCTTCTCAAGCACCACAGTTCAAAAGCATCAATTCTTTGGGGCTAGTCTTTACGGTCCAACTCTCACATCCGTATATAACTACTGGAAAAACCATAGCTTTGACTATACAGCCCTTTGTTGGCAAAATGATGTCTCTGCTTTTTAATATGCTGTCTAGGTTTGTCATAGCTTTTCTTCCAAGGAGCAAGTGTCTTTTAATCTTATGGCTGCAGAAACTGTCCACAGAGATTTTGGAGCCCAAGAAAATAAAGTCTGTCACTGTTTCCATTTTTTCCCCATCTGTTTGCCATGAAGTGATGGGTCCAGATGCCATGATTTTAATTTTGAATGTTTAATTTTTAATTTTGATTGTTGAGTTTTAAGCCAGCTTTTCCAAAGTGCCCAAAGTAAATGAAGTTTAATTTTTGGGCCACTTGCTTGCATAGGCCCCTCCCAAGGCCTTATATTTAATTTTGTATTTGTAACTTTGTGTTCACCCTCCTAGAATTGAGTCCCCACATGGTATATGCTTCAGGCCTCACAAACTTGCATCTCTGATGTGTTTTAGAAAACCAGTAATTCAGTAGATCTAAGAGTTGTATTTGGAGGGGATGAGGGAAGGGGAACAGGGATGAGTGATGAGAGATTGGAGATTAAGGATCTAATTTCAGTGAATGACAGCTACATCCACTCATCTGGTAGAAGAACCAGAACTTTAACTCCTGCTACTCTCGTGCCCCATGTCCAATCCATCACTAGGTCCTGTGACAGAGTGCTGGTTCTCCCTCAAACTGTTTTTTCCTTCTATAAGGAATAAATCCTTCCAGTTTTAGATGGACTGTATTTTCCAGCCTCTTCCAGTTAGATTTTGGCCAACAGTATGTGCAGTATATCCTGAGATTTTTCTTAAATTGAAATGGTGTCTCATTCTCCCTCATCTTCCTCCCTCTTGCTAGAAGGAATATGGACATGGTAGCTGGAGCTACAGCAGATGTCTTGGTCCATGAGGTGATTTTAGGAATATGGGGGCTACACATAGTGGAGCAAAACAGAAGCCTGAGTCCCTTACACTGTGAAGCACTATACCAGTCATGCATTACCTAGTTTTGGACTTTCATCTGAAAGAGAAATAAACTTCTATCTCAGGTAATACTGTTATTTATTTAGTCACTCATCGTTGAAATCACTTCTAACTGATAATCCACTTCCCTGCAAGTCCTCATCACTTTCCTAATCAGAGTTACCAACATTTCTTGTCTAGACTTTTGAAAGAATCTATTAATTGGTACCTCCATATTCAGTTATATCCATCCCACCTTCCTTCCAATGAATTTTCTACACAATAGCTAAACTGATTGGTTCAAAATGCATATAGAATATTACTCCCTGTATTAGTCTGCCTGGGCTGCCATAATAGAATACCACAGACTGACTAAAACCAAAGAAATTAATTTTCTCATGGTTCTAGAGTCTAGAAGTCCAAGATCAAGGTGCCAGCAGCCATTTTGGAGAGAATTCTCTCACTTGGTTTTTAGAAAGCAGCTTTCTCCCCGTGTCCTCATATGGCCTTTTCTCTGTGCACACGTGCACACAGCAATCTCTGGTGTCTAGTCATTTATCTTTTTATAATAAATACACCAGTCCTATTAGATTAGGGTTGCACCCTTATGACTTCACTTAACCTTCATTACTTTCTTAAAGGCCTTATCTCCAAATATAGTCACATTGTGGGGTTAAGCCTTCAATATAAAATTCTTTTCTTTTTTCTGAAGGGACACATTTCAGTCTGTAAAACTCTACTCCTCAATCATATCAGGGCTTCTCATTACTCTTAGTTTAGCTGAGTAGCTAAAATGGCAAAACTTCTGTATGATCTGAGCCCTATATCTCCATTTTCATCTCATAGCAACTTCCTCCTCCCTCTCCATGCTTTAATCATACTGGCCTTTCATTTTCTTAGGTATGCTATGCTTTCCCACCTCAGGGCCTTTGCACATGCTGTAGCCTCTGTTGTAAATACTCTATCTCCCTTCCTGTCCCTTGGCCTGGTAAACTTCTCCCCATCAGCTCTCACATCAGTCATCTGTTCTTGAAGGAATCCTTCCCTGATCATCCTTTTATTTCCCCACTTCCGAGTTACATGCTCTCACAGCTCAATGTACTTATTTTTAATAGCACTTATCATAATTTTCCCAGGTGGTAGAGAATCTGCCTACCAATGCAGGAGACACAAAAGATGCAGGCTCCATCCCTGAGTTGGGAAGAAACCCTGCAGAAGGAAATGGCAACCCACTTCAGTATTCTTGCCTGGGGAATCCTATGGACAGAGGAACCTGGCGGCTACAGTCCCTGGGATAGCAAAGAATTGGACATGACTGAGAACTCTTATTATATCATAATTTTTGCCTTTAGATGTTGTTCAAGATTCTTCTGTTAATGTTTGTCTTTTCCATCAGATGATACGCTCCATGAGAAAAGAGATATGTTACCTTTTGCTTATTACTGTATCACTAAGATGTTCAAGCTAGATTTAGAAAAGGCAGAGGAACCAGAGATCAAATTGCCAACATCTGCTGGATCATCAAAAAAGCAAGAGAGTTCCAGAAAAGCATCTACTTCTGCATTATTGACTATGCCAAAGCCTTTGACTATGCGGACCACAACAAACTCTGGAAAATTCTTAAACAGATGGGAATACCAGACCATCTGACTTGCCTCTTGAGAAATCTGTATACAGGTCAGGAAGCAACAGTTAGAACTGGACATGGAACAACAGACTGGTTCCAAATAGCGAAAGGAGTACGTCAAGGCTGTATATTGTCACCCTGAGTACATCATGAGAAACGTTGGGCTGGAGGAAGCACAAGCTGGAATCAAGATTGCCAGGAGAATTATCAATAACCTCAGATATGCAGATGACACCACCCTTATGGCAGAAAGCGAAGAAGAATTAAAGAGCCTCTTGATGAAAGTGAAAGAGGAGAGTGAAAAAGTTGGCTTAAAACTCAACATTCAGAAAACTAAGATCATGGCATCTGGTCCCATCACTTCACAACAAATAGATGGAGAAACAGTGGAAACAGTGACAGACTTTATTTTTGGGGGCTCCAAAATCACTGCAGATGGTGACTGCAGCCATGAAATCGAAAGACTCTTACTCCTTGGAAGAAAAGTTATGACCAACCAAGATGGCATATTAAAAAGCAGAGACATTACTTTGCTAACAAAGGTCCATCTAGTCAAAGCTATGGTTTTTCCAGTAGTCATGTATGGATGTGAGAGTTGGACTATAAAGAAAGCTGAGTGCCAAAGAATTAATGCTTTTGAACTGTGGTGTTGGAGAAGACCCTTGAGAGTCCCTTGGACTGCAAGGAGATCCAACCAGTCCATCCTAAAGGAAATCAGTCCTCAATATTCATTGGAAGGACTGATGCTGAAGCTGAAACTCCAGTAACTTTGGCCACCTGATGAGAAGAACTGACTGTTGGAGAAGACCCTGATGCTGGAAAAGACTGAAGGCAGGAGGAGAAGGGGACGACAGAGGATGAGATGGTTGGATGGCCTCACCGACTCAAGGGACATGAGTTTGAGTAAACTTCAGGAGTTGGCGATGGACAGGGAGGCCTGGTGTGCTGCAGTCCATGGGGGTCACAAAGAGTCAGACATGACTGAGTGACTGAACTGAACTGAATGCTTTCTACAGTGTCTGACACATATCTGACCTTTAACTTTTTCTGAATGAATAGTAAGACGTAGTGGGAGTTGGGTCATGGAGAGGTGAGTTTGCCAAATAAGGAACTTGGGACTTCATTCTCAAGGACATATAGCTTAGCAACCAAGAATTTTCACCAGTGGAATGAAATAAGAGATGTGTTTAAAAATATATAGTGTGTTTTAAGAAATCATTTTTTTTCTAGCACTGTGTAGAATGTACTAGAAAGAATTTATGTTGGAAATAAAGTTACAAATTTCAACAGTTTTTGTAATTATCCAAGTGGGAAATAAAGGCTTGAGTTAAATTTGTGTTAGTTCCTGTTGTTTTTTTCAGGGACTTCTTCTGTGTGAGTCAGATTGAGTCTGTTTTCTTCACTGCTGGTTTGGGATTTGGCTTTAATAGCATGGCTAGTGAATTATCCTTGTTCATCTGTTTTCCATCTCTCAGTATGTTGCTGCTGTTATTTTATTTCCTGTTCTTCTCGTTTTTGGTGATTTATTTTAAAAATCCCTTTGATGTAATTTTAGTGGAGTTTTGGGAGAGAGCAGCCTTATAGGCATATGTTTAATATATAAGTTTAACTTGGAATTCCTTACATTTTTGTTTTCATTATGGAAATTCTTCAGTTTATTTCAATAAAACTGCCTTTCACATTAGCCAAGATCTTGTTAAGTGACAATGTGAAATGGTGACAAAACTGAGGACGAAAGAGAGGGAGCATAAATTGGTACATTTCTGGAGAATGGTGTTTCTTCAAAGGTTTAAGATACATACGTTTTTGAACCAAAAGTTCCACCTCTAGAAATTTATCCCAAGGAAATGATTGTTTTAAGAATGTCATTCCTGTGTTGTTTGTAATAATAAAAAGCCCAACAATTGAGGGTTGATTAAATAAACCATAAATTTTCACAAGTCATATATGCAGTCATTAAAAATTATGTTGTTAAACCAAGCTTCTCACACAACACTACTCCAGAGCACAAACAAAACATGGTCCTTCACCAAGGGATAGGTGAAACCACAGGACAAATTTAGCTCATCTTCCTCCTGCAGTACTTTTATTGGTGATATGGGAGTGTGGAGGCATGACAAGTTATCTATCTCTAGGTCCTTTGTCCCTTTCTTCCATGATAGCAAACCCCCATCTGTAGCAGTGAATACTGCTGCTCAGAATAAAAGACTACCTGCCTTTCTCTGACCTATAGTAGGTAGGTGGCCTTACGAGCAAACCAATGAGATATCAGTGAATGAGTTTTGAGAAGCAACCAGTATAACTTTAGTTGGAATCTGTGGTACTTGCGCAACCACTAACTCAACCAACCACAGGCCATGTAGTACTGTGTGTGTGTGCTCAGTCACTCAGCCCTGTCCTGCTCTTTGCCACCCCATGAACTGTAGCCCACCAGGCTTCTCTATCCATAGGATTTCCCAGGCAAGAATACTGGAGTGGGTTGCTATTTCCTTCCCCATGTGTACTATAGTATTTACTATTGAAAAATATTCATCTGTACGTGGACTTTGTGCAGTCCAAATGTGCGCGATCCAAACCTGCACTGTTCAAGTATGTATGTATCAGTCAATCAGTTCAGTCACTCAGTCATGTCTGACTCTTTGTGACCCCCATGGACTGCAGCACACCAGGCCTCCCTGTCCATCGCCAACTCCTGAAGTTTACTCAAACTCATGTCCCTTGAGTCGGTGAGGCCATCCAACCATCTCATCCTCTGTCGTCCCCTTCTCCTCCTGCCTTCAGTCTTTCCCAGCATCAGGGTCTTCTCCAACGGTCAGTTCTTCTCATCAGGTGGTCAAAGTTACTGGAGTTTCAGCTTCAGCATCAGTCCTTCCAATGAATATTGAGGACTGATTTCCTTTAGGATGGACTGGTTGGATCTCCTTTCAGTCCAAGGGACTCTCAAGAGTCTTCTCCAACACTACAGTTCAAAAGCATTAATTCTTTGGCACTCAGCTTTCTTTATAGTCCAACTCTCACATCCATACATGACTACTGGAAAAACCATAGCTTTGACTAGATGGACCTTTGTTAGCAAAGTAATGTCTCTGCTATTTAATATGTCATCTTGGTTGGTCATAGCTTTTCTTCCAAGGAGTAAGAGTCTTTCAATTTCATGGCTGCAGTCACCATCTGCAGTGATTTTGGAGCCCCCCAAAATAAAGTCTGTCACTGTTTCCACTGTTTCCCCATCTATTTGTTGTGAAGTGATGGGACCAGATGCCATGATCTTAGTTTTCTGAATGTTGAGTTTTAAGCCAACTTTTTCACTCTCCTCTTTCACTTTCATCAAGAGGCTCTTTAATTCTTCTTCGCTTTCTGCCATAAAGGTGGTGTCATCTGCATATCTGAGGTTATTGATAATTCTCCTGGCAATCTTGATTCCAGCTTGTGCTTCCTCCAGCCCAGCGTTTCTCATGATGTACTCTGCATATAAGTTAAATAAGCAGGGTGACAATATACAGCCTTGATGTACTCCTTTTGCTATTTGGAACCAGTCTGTTGTTCCATGTCCAGTTCTAACTGTTGCTTCCTGACCTGTATACAGATTTCTCAAGAGGCAAGTCAGGTGGTCTGGTATTCCCATCTGTTTAAGAATTTTCCAGAGTTTGTTGTGGTCCGCATAGTCAATGGCTTTGGCATAGTCAATAATGCAGAAGTAGATGCTTTTCTGGAACTCTCTTGCCTTTTTGACGATCCAGCGGATGTTGGCAATTTAATCTGGTTCCTCTGCCTTTTCTAAATCCAGCTTGAACATCTGGAAGTTCACGGTTCATGTACTGTTGAAGCCTGGCTTGGAGAATTTTGAGCATATGAGATGAATGCAATTGTGCAGTAGTGAGCATTCGTTGGCATCACCTTTCTTTGGGATTGGAATGAAAACTGATCTTTTCTAGTCCTGTGGCCACTGCTGAGTTTTCCAAATTTGCTGGCATATTGAATGCAGCACTTTCACAGCATCATCTTTTAGGATTTGAAATAGCTCAACTGGAATTCCATCACCTCCACTAGCTTTGTTCGTAGTAATGCTTCCTAAGGCCCATTTGACTTCGTATTCCAGGATGTCTGGCTCTAGGTGAGTGATCACACCATAATGATTATCTGGGTCATGAAGATCTTTTTTGTATAGTTCTTCTGTGTATTCTTGCCATCTTTTCTTAATATCTTCTGCTTCCATTAGGTCCATACCATTTCTGTCATTTATTGAGCCCATCTTTGCATGAAATGTTCCTTTGGTATCTCTAATTTTCTTGAAGAGGTCTCTAGTATATACGTGTGTGTGTGTGTGTGTGTGTATCACATATGCACACATAATATATATTTTAAATTATTATTAAAGTGAAAATTAATACAAAAAATTCAAATATTTAATTCTTTTTTTTTTCAAGTATCTAATTCTAATTTGAAGGGTAGAGGGGGACGAAAAAAAGAAGAAAAGCGTATGGGAAAACAGTTGATTTATTTTTCAAAATCTTGACATCCAATGCTAATTTGCCTCTAGCATTAAATCCAACTTGAAAAGGCTAACAAGGCGCCTAAAAAGTGCTTGTGAGCCTCTTCGGTGTTTTGTACAGTGCCTATTTGTAAGTTTTGTGGACAGAGAACAAGAGTTGGTGTGGGGTTATTTTACTTTGTAGAACTTAAAATGCCGGTTCTCCTCTTCCTGCCATATCTCTCAGATGTAATAGGCAGGATCTCAGGATTTAGGCTCTGTGACGTGGATTTCGGGCTGAGTCTCCTCTCTCTGGCATCAGAACACCCTACCTGAGTCTTGGACGGAGTCGGCACCAATATCTCTTCAGATTTTGCCGCAGAAAACCGTGGACCGCTAGGACAAACAGCCAAAGAACACGCCCGCTGGATACCAAATCCAGGATCCGGGGGCGGGGCGAGCCTGGGCCCCGCCCCTTGGCGAAGCCAGTAACTCGGCACTGGAGCGGGAGGGGCGGGGCGAGCCCTGCAGGCGACCTCGTGATTGGCACGCAGGCTCCCGCTCCCGGTGAGGCTACCCCTACCTCTAGCCTGCCGGAGCGCTAGGCTAGTGCGGATCTACAAAGTTTGTCCGCTCCGGGGCACCGTAGTGACTTTTACGCTGGCGGAGAGGGCCCGGCTGGGCTAGGCTGGGCTGGCCGGCAGGAGCCCGGCTCGGCTTAGGAGATCCTGATGGCTGCAGTGTTTCTTGTAACGCTCTATGAGTACTCGCCGCTTTTTTACATCGCGGTGGTCTTTACCTGCTTCATCGTGACCACCGGCCTGGTGTTGGGATGGTAAGAGTTCCCAGGGCTAAGGGCAAGTGGCGTCTGGGCGGACAGCCAGGGAGATGAGTAGCGGCGGGCTGCAGGGTGACTGCTGGACTGGGGCTGTCGGAGAGCCGGTGCTCAGGGCTCCCACTGGCTCAGGAGGAAAACTAGGTGGACACCGCACCCGCACCACTGCCCTGCATCATCGTCCGATCCTCGTCGCTGCGGGTATCTGGGGATGGTGCAGGATTGAGGTATTTTACTCAGCTTTGTTTCTAGGTAATAAAGTAGCCAGTAAGGGCTTGGTCTTGGTGTGAGGATAGAGAGGCTGTCCAACAGGCTTCTGTCCGGATTTGGGGCCTACTGTGTGCCCGGAGTGAGCCCGTCATCTGCGGTACAGTGCTCAGACGTGGACAGTAGACCCAGTTGTTCGTTACTCTTCTGACGTGAACTGAGCACTTGCCGTGAGATCTTCCAGCGTAACTTATAACTGAACTCTGTGCCGTTTGAGAATGTAATGATTTCTATACACATTCCACACCTTTTGAACGCTGAAACTATAAAGACGTAATTTTAGAGCTGGAAGAGACCTCAGAGATAAGTTACACTAAGGCATAAGGGCACTTCACCTATTGGAGACTAGGAGAGTAGACTGTTAGCTCATCCGTGAGCCATTCTAGCTCAGAAATTCTAAAATTTCTCTCTCGAAGAGATGCCACTGTGTCTTATAATACAGCTAGCTGAAACCATCTTACAGGTCCATCCTTTGAGGAGAGAGACATGAGCTGGATTTTGAAGAGAGTATTTTGAAAAAGAAATGGAGCTAAACGTGTATAGTAGAGAACAGAATGCATTTCAGAGATTACATGAGCAGAGGGTCAGAGGAGACATGCTAGTGAATAGAGCAGGCTGTGTAGTATGAGTTTTAAAATACCCTTTGAGCATGTATATGTGATTACTTTGGGCTTCCCAGGTGGCTCAGTGGTAAAGAATCCACCTGCCAATGCAGGAAACGCAGGAGATGTGGGATATCTGGGAGGAAGATCCCCTGGGATGGGAGATCCCCTGGTGGAAGAAATGGCAACCCACACCAGTATTCTTGCCTGAAAACTCCCATGGACAGAGGAGCTTGGGGGGCTACAGTCTGTGAGGTTACAAAGAGTCGGATACCACTGAGCAACGGAGCACGCACATGTGATTACTTTAAAGAAAGAACACAAACTCTTGTCAATTTCTGAAAATATGCCATCTTTAGGAACTAAGTAAAGTTTTTAACATTTTCACACTGCTTTCCATGCTGTCAGGAGTAGATTATAAAATTCTTTCTTGGTTGGTGGGGGAAGAATAGGACCAATTTTACACAATCTGATACTCTTGACACATCAGAATTTTTTGCTGTTGTTCATTTCAAGAAAGTTTGTAATTGGAGTTAGGAAGATGTTGTCTAAGTGAGAAGTGATGTCTAAACACAAGATTTTTATTGGCTATACTGTTGCTGTCTTCAAGAGTATAATTTTCCTCCATTAAGGAAAATAAGTAACCAGTTGATAATTGCATAATATCCTTAAATTTTAATTTTCAATCAGCCTAATAATTTTAAAATTAATTTTCAGTTGGCCTGATTCAACTAATTAGAGATTGTGGATGTCTATCTTTAGTCATGGGAGGAGAAAAACGAGTAAAGACCTACTGATAGTGATGGTGGTATTTGTGAGTGAAGGGTAGTTCAGAACCTCGTGCTGGGGTGGTGAAAAGACAGACTTTGGAGTCAGGTTCAAATCCTGGCTCTGCCAAATTTGAGACTTGGTTTGAAAAGTTAATGATTATCCAAACACTCCATTTAAGTATGACTTTTCCCTGGTGGCTCAGAGGTTAAAGCGTCTGCCTGCAATGCAGGAGACCCGGGTTCAATCCCTGGGTCGGGAAGATGCCCTGGAGAAGGAAATGGTAACCCACTCCAGTATTCTTGCCTGGAGAATCCCATGGACGGAGAAGCCTGGTAGGCTACAGTCCACGGGGTTGCAAAGAGTCGGACACGACTGAGCGACTTCACTTTCACTTTCTTTACAAGGATGGAGGCCCAGATAGTTGTAGAACTTCGAGAAGTCTGAACTAAGCTTGGCTGAGGCCACAAAACTATATAAGTGCCAGTCACTTCCATCCTGATTTGGCCATAACCAGTCATCTTAAGCTTAATCCAGCCATTCTCTCCATATGGGTTAGCTTTGCCCATGTAGATAACCTTATTATTATTATTTTAAACTAGTGTTTACAGTGAAGGCCATCTAGAGCTCCTCAAAGTAATTTTCTAATAGTACTCCCAGGCAGAAGGCAAATGCATTAATCTACTATGCTTTTTCACTGTGCTTGTCATTTTCTTTAAGCTCCTCCAATATAATTTCTATTGGTCATCTGTCTTCTCTGTCATGGTTCTTACCTCAGTACTGCTTTGCATTTCTGTCCCATTGCTTAGTTCCTTTCCCCGTCTTTCGCACTGTGTGGGAGTAGAGAAAGAACAGGAGCACCTGACTGTTGGAATCCCAGTACCAGTAGCAAAGAATAACACAACTGAAAGTATTGAATTTCTGTTTAACTACATGATGGTTTCTGTGAGCTCTAATACTCAGATTTATCAAGCTCTAGCTATTTGGCCAGGCAGTGTGCAGAAAGGAGGCCAGAGTGCTATATACATCCTTAAATAGTTTCAGGTAATTCGTGACCCTGACTCTGCAGTTGTGCTCTGTTTCCTCTTGACTGCAAATTATTAAGCTATTATCCTTCTGTACTTTGCTTGGTGACTGTGGGGCAGAACCTCTAAAGACCTTTCTTCTTTGCTAGCTCACTGCTTCCATGAGACTTTGCCAGTAGAGGAAGGGAGTAGAAGGTTAGAGGAGGACAGAAGGACTTGCTGCTTCCTGCTTGATTATTTTCCTCCTCTGTCTCACCACAGACCTGGTGCCTCCCTCTGGCCTTAACAGTGGGTCACAGTTTATAGTTTTCTCCGCTCTTAGAACTAGCCTCATTGTTGCTGCTGCTGCTTCTGCTGCTAAGTCGCTTCAGTCGTGTCCGACTCTGTGCAGCCCCATAGACGGCAGCCCACCAGGCTCCCCGGTCCCTGGGATTCTCCAGGCAAGAACACTGGAGTGGGTTGCCATTTCCTAACCTCATTATTGGAGAAGGCAATGGCACCCCACTCCAGTACTCTTGCCTGGAAAATCCCATGGATGGAGGAGCCTGGTAGGCTGCAGTCCATGGGGTCGCGAAGAGTCGGACACGACTGAGCAACTTCACTTTCACTTTTCACTTCCATGCATTGGAGAAGGAAATGGCAACCCACTCCAGTGTTCTTGCCTGGAGAATCCCAGGGACGGGGGAGCCTGGTGGGCTGCCGTCTATGGGGTCGCACAGAGTCGGACACGACTGAAGTGACTTAGCAGTAGCAGTAGCAGTAGCAGCCTCATTATACCCCTCCAAAGATTTCAGTACACCTTCCTCAGATCTGAGTCCCAGCTGCTCGGAGGTCTTTCCTCCAAATCTCTAAGCAGTAGGAATCCTCTTTGCTCTGTTCTGTGTCCTGGGAGTGATAGTTGCTTCCCACTGTAACTAATTCTGTGATACTCAGCGTCTCCCTTTTTTTCAGTTCTTCAACATCTGGCTAACAAATTTTTATATTAAATTATCTGTTAAAATGCTGGTGTGGCTTTGGTCTCTTGACTGGACTGATAAATATTAATATATTGATTAAGAATTTGTTACTCAGAATGGGATCCGGGGGGGAAATCCTTTAAGGATGGGATTTGGATTTGGTCATTTCTTCAGCTCCGTACCAATGGGAAGTAAGATCCTAGTAATCCATGGTATGGATTGGCATCATGATTAATCAGCTTACTGCCTTTATTTGCTTGTGATTAATGATTTCTGAAGCTAAGTGCCTTGGGGGACCAAGTGGCTGAAGTACATGACCATTATGGGTGCAGTGATACTGCAGAGACTGGGGGAAGGGTGGGATGGCTGCTCATGGGGCCACTGGAGCACTTACAGAAAGGAAATGACATGTTCATGTCTTTAAACACTCAGATCAAGTCTTAGTCAGAGAATCACAGTTTTTATGATGCTAAAGCTCTTTACTTCATGTAGCCACAAAGCTTCACAGTTTTAATTGTGCTGGTATTAGAATTACATAGCCTTGCCAATGTCCTGTTTAGGACAACGACTAGGAAAGAGTCAGAGCCCTGAAACTTGCAATGACAACATCTAAATGCACTTAGATAGAGCTGAGAATCTTGAAACCCCAGTCACTCTGTGTGTGCCTCCCTTGTTGATGGAAGCAGCTTGCTTTCCATGTCTGAGAAAACTAGCCTTCTCTTGCTTGTAGATCCTTTAATACATCTCCTAGGGCAGCTGCTTTGCAAACAGTGTCTATACTCAAAACCTACCTCTGTAACCATTTGTCGCTAGGCCCAGATCTCTTCATGTTCCACAGAACAGGGACAAAAACCTGACCTAGTTAGAAAGAACCAAGCCTCTAAAAAAATAACAAAAGTTGGCGAATTTGTATCCATGAGAATTTGGGAAATATGTGTGGGAATGAAGTGTAAATAGATTAGGCCAAGGAGGATAGAATGTAACAATGGATCAAGTTAAATTTATTAATCTGGATGTATTCTTAAAAAATTCTGACTTTTAAGTGTTAACTTGTATATGGTTGACTGAAACTTGGACTAAGAGCTGCCCTGTATACAGAGTCCGACACGACTGAAGCGACTTAGCAGCAGCAGCAGCATATTTAGTAAAGTTGAGATGCTAGAACTTTCCTGGCATAATGAAGAGGAAATCTGAAGGCTTAGGAAGATAGGGGTATTGGACTGGATTTATTATGTGCCACCTGCACACCTGTCCTCTTACTGCATCCTTCAGCGTGGCCTAGAAGACACATTTCACAAAGGCGCTAAGGAGAGACTGGTAGCCTTAAACATCTTCGGTGCCTGTCCATTGTAGGGCTTTTATGATGTGGGAGATGCTGCCATTCGGGTGGACCTCCTGATCTGAAGTGAAGTGACAACACAGAACCACAGGAGTCAATGTGGACTTCTGTCCCCTAATGGGCAGTGGAGGACAATGCAGAGAATGATTTGGCCCACAAGGATCTTTGGAAAACTCAGCAGTGGCCGCAGGACTGGAAAAGGTCAGTGTTCATTCCAATCCCAAAGAAAGGCAATGCCAAAGAATGCTCAAACTACCACACAATTGCACTCATCTCACATGCTAGTAAAGGAATGCTCAAAATTCTCCAAGCCAGGCTTCAGCAATATGTGAACCGTGAACTTCCTGATGTTCAAGCTGGTTTTAGAAAAGGCAGAGGAACCAGAGATCAAATTGCCAACATCCGCTGGATCATGGAGAAAGCAAGAGAGTTCCAGAAAAGCATCTATTTCTGCTTTATTGACTATGCCAAAGCCTTTGACTGTGTGGATCACAATAAACTGTGGAAAATTCTGAAAGAGATGGGAATACCAGACCACCTGATCTGCCTCTTGAGAAATCTGTATGCAGGTCAGGAAGCCACAGTTAGAACTGGACATGGAACAACAGACTGATTCCAAATAGGAAAAGGAGTATGTCAAGGCTGTATATTGTCACCCTGCTTATTTAACTTCTATGCAGAGTACATCATGAGAAACGCTGGGCTGGAGGAAGCACAAGCTGGAATCAAGATTGCCGGGAGAAATATCAATAACCTCAGATATGCAGATGACACCACCCTTATGGCAGAAAGTGAAGAGGAACTCAAAAGCCTCTTGATGAAAGTGAAAGTGGAGAGTGAAAAAGTTGGCTTAAAGCTCAACATTCAGAAAACGAAGATCATGGCATCCGGTCCCATCACTTCATGGCAAATAGATGGGGAAACAGTGGAAACAGTGTCAGACTTTATTTTTCTGGGCTCCAAAATCACTGCAGATGGTGACTGCAGCCATGAAATTAAAAGACGCTTCCTCCTTGGAAGGAAAGTTATGACCAACCTAGATAGCATATTCAAAAGCAGAGACATTACTTTGCCAACAAAGGTTCGTCTAGTCAAGGCTATGGTTTTTCCTGTGGTCATGTATGGATATGAGAGTTGGACTGTGAAGAAGGCTGAGTGCCGAAGAATTGATGCTTTTGAACTGTGGTGTTGGAGAAGACTCTTGAGAGTCCCTTGGACTGCAAGGAGATCCAGCCAGTCCATTCTGAAGGAGATCAGCCCTGGGATTTCTTTGGAGGGAATGATGCTGAAGCTGAAACTCCAGTACTTTGGCCACCTCATGCTGGTGACTCATTGGAAAAGACTCTGATGCTGGGAGGGATTGGGGGCAGGAGGAGAAGGGGACGACAGAGGATGAGATGGCTGGATGGCATCACTGACTTGATGGACGTGAGTCTGAGTGAACTCCAGGAGTTTGTGATGGACAGGGAGGCCTGGCGTGCTGCGACTCATGGGGTCGCAAAGGGTCGGACACGACTGAGCGACTGGACTGAACTGAATGGATTAGCGCATCCTTAGGAATAAAATAGATAGGTGGCCTCCTAAGTCCTACATCAGGTACACAGAATGAGAAACTCCAGGCTGGAACTAGAAACCTGACTTGTCATACTGGGGAGTTATGACCTTTATGGGGAGTTATGACCTTTGGCCTACTTTTCAAATCTAAGTCGATCCATAGAGCTGGAGCCCCTGCTTGATGGTGAGGTCAGGTGCTCTTGAAAAAGGTCTCTGTCTCCTGAGTACTGCCCCAAGGGTACTGTGAATCTTCCATTTGGTCTTCTCAAAGTCTCTTGTCTCTCAGATGTAGACACGCTCTCTGTACTCTGCTTTTGATTCTGGAGCTGGGACTTTGCAAAGCTATTTCTCTTATGCTAGTTTGCTCCCTGTTAGGCTCTGCCAGTTCAGTTCAGTTCAGTTGCTCAGTTGTATCCGACTCTTTGAGACCCTGTGGACTGCAGCACGCCAGGCTTCCCTGTCCATCACCAGTTCTCAGAGCTTGCTCAAACTCATGTCTATCGAGTTGGTAATGCCATCCAACCATCTCATCCTAGAGTCTGGAAGGCTGGTAAAGGAGGAAGGGACTTCCTGTTAACCATTTGCTTCCTTTTCCTGGTCTACATGCCTGCAGTACTGGCATCACCCTGGCCTGTGAAGCAGCAGTTTATTTTAGTTTTCAACTTTTCCTCACACCAAGAATCAGGCTTATTGCACTCCTTCAGAAATATCAGTACCAGCTGGCCAGCACTCCTACTACAGAGGTCTGGATCCAGCGCTGGGGGATTCCGTCTCCCAGCTTCTAGCTATAGTAATCCCCACGCTTCCTTTTGTTTCCTTAGCCTTAGGAAGGATAACTGCTTCTTGCTGGGATACCTTAGTGTCTCCTTCTTGCCTTGACTGTCCTCCAGTACTTGGTTAATAGTTATTTATATTAAATTCTTTTCTAAAATGTTGATGTGGTTTTCTGTCTCCTGCCAAGCCTGCCTGAGACACTGACCTTGACTAATTCTCATCTCACTTGTCGAATGTAGCAGGTTGTGTGTGTGTTATGAGGTTGGTGATGAGGTACATGTTCAGTCGCTTCAATCATACTACCCCATGGACTGTAGCCCGCCAGGTTCCTCTGTCCATGGGATTCTTCAGGCAAGAATACTGGAGTGGGTTGCCATGCCCTCCTCCAGGGGATCAACCCAGGGATCAAACCTCTGTCTCCTGCATTGCAGGTGGATTCTTTACCCACTGAGCCAATGCGGAAGCCCTCTTAGGAAAAGAATATAACATTATTTTGTATTTGCTTAGGGTACAAGATATGGGACACTTCTGCTGGGAATAAATTTCTTGGAACAATTTAGAAGAAAAAACTTTTAGAAATGGCATTTCAGACCTTAATAGGGCCTTAAGATAACTTATTCTAACCTTTCTTTTTACAGTTAAAGGCACAGAATTTTAGAGATTGAATCCCTTGACTCAAATTTGCTCAGAAACAACGCTCCTCCTCTCCAAGGATTTCCCCATGAAAGTTATTGATATATCCTGACCCAGCGTCAGTGTCCAGCTAGCCAAGTGAGGCCAATGTGCAAGATGTCACAGAAGAGAAGCGCCCTCGCCCCCAGATTAACAGCTGCCTGTGCGTTTTCTAACTGGCTTTAGCACTCAAGTCTGAAGGGGTGATAAATGTGTTTACTTTCGAAACTTGAAACTTTCACCTCAAAGTAACTTTTATTCATGAGGGACTCTGTGAGACTCCAACAAGAAAAGGAGGTCAGTTCTACTGATTCAGCAGCTGACAGGAAGCTTAGGAAGTGTGTACAGAATAAGACAGTGGACGGGCCCTATGAAAAAGCATGGATTGAATTGGAAGTCCCCAGGTCACCACTGTGCTGGAAGTTTAAGCAGTACAAGTGCAGCAAACATTCTAGAAATGGGAAAAACCAGAATTATTGAAAATTCCAGGAGGATCAAGTATGAAACTGTAACAGTAAAAAGAATGGAAAATTCTCTCCCCCTCTCTCTTTAGAAAGTTCTCTTAATGGGAAAAAAAAAAGGAGGGGGCTGGATTTATATAAAAGAGAAAGCAGTGAATGTTAAGAAACATTTATTTAGTTAGCATTCCATTATTAAGAGTTGTCAAAATGACTTTGAGTGGAAAAAGATAAAAATGTAATTTGATTGAAAAGAAAATTTGTCAGTTTTATATTTTACTATTTCTTCTAAAATCATATCAGCTATGATCTGATACCGCATATCAATGTCTTTATTGCAATTTGATTGAAAATAAAATTTGTCAGCTTTATATTTCATTATTTCTTCTAAAATCATATCAGCCATGATCTGATACCAGGCATCAATGTCTTTATTCAGATTTTTGACTAAAAATGTGGAAAAGACCAGATGTAAGGATGGTGGCCAGAGGCACATACATTACTGGGTCTAAATACTAGCATTTTACAGAACCAGTTGTCAACACCAATTATGAATTGTTCTGTAGCCAGTCTCCAGTGTTTAACCTTATTCTAAATCATTTCTGCATGTTACCTTTGAATACATTAAAGAGAAATATTGGCCCACATCAAATAAGTTTAAACTGTGGAAGTTGTGGAATTTTTGTGCAAAAAGAGCAAATTCATCATAGGTCATGTATATGAAAAGGTTGAGGATTATTCTAGGCTGAAAGCTTGACATGTGTCGTCAGCGTGTGTGGTGACGTGATCTTAGACTACATTAAGCATCATGTTTAGGACAAGAGACGTGGTCGGACTATCATGTCACCTGTCACACAGCGAATTCTACTCGCCTCACCCCCTGTTTTCCCCTCAAAGCATAAGGATATCAGGGGAAAAGGGCTGGCAAAGTCAAATAAGGACCCAGCGCCTTGACTAAGCCCTGGCCACTCTAGCCATGCTTTACTGACTCCTCTAAGGGGATCAGTTCAGTTCAGTCCAGTCACTCAGTCGTGTCCGACCCTTTGCGACCCCATGAGTCGCAGCACGCCAGGCCTCCCTGTCCATCACAAACTCCCGGAGTTCACTCAGACTCACGTCCATCGAGTCAGTGATGCCATCCAGCCATCTCATCCTCTGTCATCCCCTTCTCCTCCTGCCCCCAATCCCTCCCAGCATCAGAGTCTTTTCCAATGAGTCAACTCTTCACACGAGGTGGCCAAAGTACTGGAGTTTGAGCTTCAGCATCATTCCCTCCAAAGAAATCCCAGGGCTGATCTCCTTCAGAATGGACTGGCTGGATCTCCTTGCAGTCCAAGGGACTCTCAAGAGTCTTCTCCAACACCACAGTTCAAAAGCATCAATTCTTCGGCACTCAGCCTTCTTCACAGTCCAACTCTCATATCCATACATGACCACAGGAAAAACCATAGCCTTGACTAGATGAACCTTTGTTGGCAAAGTAATGTCTCTGCTTTTGAATATGCTATCTAGGTTGGTCATAACTTTCCTTCCAAGGAGGAAGCGTCTTTTAATTTCATGGCTGCAATCACCATCTGCAGTGATTTTGGAGCCCAGAAAAATAAAGTCTGACACTGTTTCCACTGTTTCCCCATCTATTTGCCATGAAGTGATGGGACCGGATGCCATGATCTTCGTTTTCTGAATGTTGAGCTTTAAGCCAACTTTTTCACTCTCCACTTTCACTTTCATCAAGAGGCTTTTGAGTTCCTCTTCACTTTCTGCCATAAGGGTGGTGTCATCTGCATATCTGAGGTTAAATGTCTGAGATTGTAATTTAGAAGTGTAGCAGTGTTAAGACATGATTCATATAAAGCAGTAATGAAAAGTCAAAGAGCAAAAACATCAACCTTAAAGGAAAAGATTAATAGCTGTTATGTTAAAATTAAGAACCGTGTTCATCTAAAGATACCATTATGTATGTGAAAAGGCAAGGTTTAGAGGGGCTGAAGATATATACAAGTAAAGGACTAATATTCATACCATATGAAGAATTTTCTATAAACAAGACAAATAAAGACAAACCAGTAGAAAAGTAGGGAAAGGATATGAAAGGGCTTTCCCCAAAGAGGATATCCAAGTAGCAATAAACATAAAAAGTGCTCCATATCATTAGTATTCAGGAAAATATAAATTAAAACCATAATTCAGTGCCACCATACACCTACCAGGATGGCTAATAATGTTTTGGCAAGGATATGGAGCAAGGGGGGGACCTCATTCATTACTGCTGCTACTGCTAAGTCACTTCAGTCGTGTCCGACTCTGTGCGACCCCATAGACAGCAGCCCACCAGGTTCCCCCGACCCTGGGATTCTCCGGGCAAGAACACTGGAGTGGGTTGCCATCTCCTTCTCCAATGCATGAAAGTGAAAAGTGAAAGAGAAGTTGCTCAGTCGTGTCCGACTCTTCGAGACCCCATGGACTGCAGCCCACCAGGCTCCTCCATCCATGGGATTTTGCAGGCAAGAGTACTGGAGTGGGATGCCATTGCATTCATTGCTGGTGGAGTGTAAATCTATATGGTTCTATAACCATATAGAACAGTTGTTAACATTATCCACCAAAGTTGAAGAAAGACTTTTTGGTCAAGAAACTCCATTCCTAACAGAAATGTATTTACATATATACATTGAGAACCTGTTATGAAAATATTCATATGAGCATTATTCCTAATGGCCAAGACGTGAGAACAACTTAAATGTCCATTAAGAGTAGAATGTGTAAGCAGATCATGGCATATTTTTGCAATATAATACTATATAGCCGCAACAGTGCAGTAAGTATAGATACAAAAATGAATCTTCAATGTAATGTGATAAAGTAGGAAATAAAAGTATACACAGAAAGCGAAGAAGAACTTGATGAAAGTAAATACGAGAGTGAAAAAGTTGGGCAAAACTCAACAGTCAAAAGACCAAGATCATGGCACCTGGTTTCATCACTTCATGGCAAATAGATGGGGAAATAGTGGAAACAGTGACAGACTGTATTTTCAAGTAAACTAAATTATAGTACTTGAAGTCAAGATAGAGAAGGAAGGGGTAGTACATGGAAAGTGACACAGGAGACTTTCTGAGTATCTTGTTTGATTCTTAACTTGAATAACAATTATTTTGTTATTCAAAAAAGTACTTTGTGTACCGTTTTATAGGTATGTTATCCTTTGCAATAAAAAGGTTATGTCAGATAAAAAGGCTGAATATTGAGCAACATTTATAACAACAATTTTAAAAGACATTAAATCAAGGACTTGAAAATGTAGACCCGAGATTAAGCGTGAGAGAAAGAAAAATCTAGAGAAAGGAATTTCTTTTAATAATAGATGTACTTTGCCAACTGTTGATGTGATGCTATGCCAAGCAGCCTTGGGGCATCATGCTTAAAGAGAAGCAGCATTTACATGTCAAATTATTTGTTTT
The DNA here is from genome assembly GCF_019923935.1 of Bubalus bubalis. Lineage (NCBI taxonomy): Eukaryota > Metazoa > Chordata > Mammalia > Artiodactyla > Bovidae > Bubalus > Bubalus bubalis. The sequence goes on along the minus strand of NC_059167.1, from coordinate 36,337,783 downwards.
ATTCTGAGGCGTATAGGCACAGAGCAGATATGGTATAACCTCCTACAGTATTGATTTATGTAAAGATTTGGAGAAATATTTTTATATTAAAAGCAGATACATTATGAAATATAAAAAGCTTTTCACAAAGGAATATCATGCTCACAGTGGGCTGCTTCCAGATATTTCCCTAAAGCTTTGCCTTTTGGGGTTTCTGGCTCTTATACCTTAAAGGATTCTTTAATTGAAATTTTTAGGCACAGGGTTGTAAAATACCTGAAATACAGTACTTGAACCTACAGTAGAAATGAACATGATGAGATCTAAATTCTTTCTTTTACTGCTGGTAATGTAATTATAGACAGTGTGGATAAAGAAAAAAAATGGTGGGACGAGTTAGGGAGAATTAAATAATGAGGAAGGGGCCAGAATTATTGCAAAATTCAGACTTAAATTGAAGAAAATAGGGAAAACCACTAGACCATTTAGTGATATGATCTAAGTCAAGTCCCTTATGATTATACAGTGGAAGTGACAAATAGATTCAAGGAATTAGATCCGATAGACAGAGTGCCTGAAGAACTATGGATGGAACAGGAGGCGGTGATCAAAACTGTCCCCCAAGAAAAAGAAATACAAAAAGGCAAAATGGTTGTCTGAGGAGGCCTTACAAATAGCTTAGAAAAGCAGAGAAGCTAAAGGCAAAGGAGAAAAGAAAAGATATACCCATTTGAATACATAGTTCCAAAGAATAGCAAGGAGAGATAAGAAAGCCTTCCTAAGTGATTGGTGCAAAGAAATAGAGGAAAATAGAATAGGAAAGACTAGAGATCTCCTCAAGAAAATTAGAGATACCAAGATAACATTTTATGCAAAATGGGCAAAATAAAGGACAGAAATGGTATGGACCTAACAGAGGCAGAAGATATTAAGAAGAGGTGGCAAGAATACGCAGAACTATACAAAAGAGATCTTAATGACCCAGATAACCACAACGGTGTGATCACTCACCTAGAGCCAGACATCCTGGAGTGTGAAGTCAAGTGGGCCTTAGGAACTGGATGTGGAACAACAGACTGGTTCCAAATTGGGAAAGGAGTACATCAAGGCTGTATATTGTTCCCCTGCTTATTTAACTTATATGCAGAGTACATCATGAGAAACGCTGGGCTGGATGAAGCACAAGCTGGAATCAAGATTGCTGGGAGAAATATCAATAACCTCAGATATGCAGATGATACCACCCTTATGGCAGAAAGCGAAGAAGAACTTGATGAAAGTAAAGAGGAGAGTGAAAAAGCTGGGTAAAACTCAACATTCAAAAGACCAAGATCATGGCACCTGGTTTCATCATTTCATGGCAAATAGATGGGGAAATAGTGGGAACAGTGACAGACTTTATTTTCTTGGGTTCCAAAATCACTGCAGATGGTGACTGCAGCCATGAAATTAAAAGATGCTTGCTCCTTGGAAGAAAAGCTAGGACCAACCTAGACAGGATATTAAAAAGCAGAGACGTTACTTTGCTGACAAAGAGTCTTCTAGTTAAAGCTATGATTTTTCCAGTAGTCATTTATGGATGTGAGAGTTGAACCATAAAGAAAACTGAGCACCAAAGAATTGATGCTTTTGAACTGTGGTGTTGGAGAAGACTCTTGAGAATCCCTTGGACTGCAAGAAGATTCAACCAGTCCATCCTAAACAAAATCAGTCCTGAATATTCATTGGAAGGACTGATGTGAAGCTGAAGCACCAATACTCTGGTGAAGAACTGATTCATTTGAAAAGACCCTGATGCTGGGAAAGATTGAAGGCAGGAGGAGAAGGGGACGACAGAGGATGAGATGGTTGGATGGCGTCACCGACTCAATGGACATGAGTTTGAGCAAGCTCTGGGAGTTGCTGATGGACAGGGAAGCCTGGCATGCTGCAGTCCATGGGGTCACAACTGAGTGAACTGAACTGATGTGTAGAGTGGTTTTTTTTTTTTTGCTTTGCTTTGCTTTTTTTCACTCTATAGGATGTAGGTTAGAAAGAGAAGGTGTTTTGACTGTCACAGGAAGATTATATCTTGTGTCCTACCACTTCACGGCAATGGCACCCCACTCCAGTACTCTTGCCTGGAAAATCCCATGGATAGAGGAGCCTGGTGGGCTGCAGTCCATGGGGTTGTGACTGAGCGACTTCCCTTTCACTTTTCACTTTCACGCATTGGAGAAGGAAATGGCAACCCACTCCAGTGTTCTTGCCTGGAGAATCCCAGGAACGGCAGAGCCTGGTGGGCTGCAGTATATGGGGTCGCACAGAGTTGGACACAACTGAAGTGACTTAGCAGCAACCACTTCACATGCCTGACTTGACCTCTAAAGGGCATTGGGGCAACAATGAGCAGTGAAGTCAAAAGCTGTGGGGTGACTGATTCTGAGGATCAAAGAGAAGTTACTGGATTTGTGTTTTCTCTCTGCCAACCCATAAGTCCACTCCATCATCAAGATTACTGTTGCAAGCACTTCCATAATGTCAAGCCCTGTTATAAACATTTACAGGTGGCGAAACAGTTACATAGAGTTGGAGTGATTGCTTAAGGACACATGGCTGTTAAATATCTTGTTCCTGACTTTAGGAGGAAAGCAGTTTTTAATTAAGCACGATGTTAGCTATACTTTTTTTTATTGCCACCCTTTATCAGGTTAAGTTCTCTTTCCACATTTCTAGTTTTTGGATGGTATTTATTGGACTGGACATTGGATTTTAGCAAACACTTTTTTCTGCATGTATTGAGTGTATTTTCTGTATTGAGAAGATTGTATGGTTTTCCTTTTTTAGTTTGTTAGTATGGTGTATTATATTACATTTCTAATGTAATGTTAAGCCAGCCTTGCATTCTTGAGATGAACCTTGCATTCTTGACTATTAACCTTCTTATACACTGTTGGATTTAATTTGCTAAAATTTTGTTAAGGATTTTTGTATTTATGTTCCTGAGAGATATTTGTTTGCAGTTTTCTTGTGTTGTCTCTTCCCTTCCTCTGCAGACTTCAGTTACGTGTATATTAGATTGCTTGAACTTGTCCCTCAGCTTGCTGATGTTTTGGTTTTTTGTTCAGCCTTTTTTCCTTTGTGTTTCATATTGGATACCTTCTGTTGCTATATCTTCAAATTTACTAATCTTTTGTCCTGTGATATCTGTGGTTGTTGTTTAGTCCCTAAGCTGTGTCTGACTCTTGTGACCCCAGGGACTGTAGGCTGCCAGGCTCCTTTGTCCATGGGATTTCCCAGGCAAGAATACTGGAGTGGGTTGCCATTTCCTTCTCTCGGTGTCTTCCTGAACCAGGGATCGAACCTGTGTCTTTTGCATTGGCAGGTGGATTCTTTACCACTGAACCTGGGGTGTCTACTGCTAATCCCATCCAGTGTATTTTTCATTTTCAAAGATGGATTGGAGTCTTTTCTGTTTCATCCTCGTCTCTATACTGTAGCACAATCTTTATTTATTTTCTTGACACATGGAGTATGGTTATAACAATTATTTTGATACCCTTGTCTACTCATCCTAATATCTGTCCCATCCCTGGGATCTATTTATACTAATCCCAGTATCTATCCCATCCCTGGGATCTATTTATACTAATCCCAGTATCTATCCCATCCTTGGGATCTATTCATTAGTTTCTCTGCTCATTCTGGGTCATATTTTCCTGCTTCTTTGCATGCCTGTGAAGTTTTATTAGATGCTAAACATTGCAAATTTTACCTTAGTGGGTGTTGGATATTTTGTATTCATATAAATATTCTTGAACTTTGTTTTGGGATTTAGTTAACTTACCTGGAATGCTTTGATCTGTTAGAGACTTGCTTTTTAGCTCTTTAAGGCAGAAATAGAACAGTCTTATCCAACGTTCTATAAAATTAAAATCATCTCTAGTGAAAATTTTATTCCATTTGTTAATTTTACTGGCTTTGTCTTAGCATTTGAGTTATGATTTTGAAATTTTAGTTTGCAGCCTGGATTTTAGTGGAAGTCCCCTGTCCCCTTCCTTTGTCCTCATCCTTGCTGTTTAACCAGATTCCTAGACCCCCTCAGGAAGGACTAGGTCTTACAATGACAATTCTGTTCCATATTGATATTGCCCTAACCCAGTTCCTGGATTCAAGGTGTGAACCTGGCTCTGGCCTTTGTCTTGAGTGGACAACCTGCAAGGCCCTTTATCTGTGAGAAGGCTTAGTTGCCACTGCCTGCTGCCAGACTCAGAACATATCAAACCATGGTATCAGTCTTACTGATTATTTTATTACTGTTTTTCTTTTCAGATCCATAAAGATCCATCTTTTAACTCAGCTATGATTCTTTTTTTATTAAAACTTATTAACATTTTCAAACATACAGAAAACTTAAAAGAATACGTAGTGAACACACATATATCCATCACTTAGGTTCTACAATCAACATTTTATTATAATGTCTTTATTACATATGTATCTATCCATCCATTCCTCTATCTACCCATCAGTTCATGTTAATTTCTTGAAACTTCAAAGCAAGTTTGTACTCTTCATCTATAAGTATTAAAGCATTGCATATTGCTATCTCGAGTTGAATATTTGTTTTTGTTTGTAGTTCTTTTATTTTCTTTTGCAGTAATATTTATATACAGTGAAATGTACAAATCTTAAATGTTGTCAAACATATGTATGCAACTCAAACCTCAACCAAGATATATGACATTACCATCACCAGATAAAGTTTGCTCACACCCTTTCCCAGTCAGTTCATACTCCTACCCCCTGGAAGAAACCATTGTTCTGTTCTTTATTTCTACCATAAATTAGTTTTTCCTACTGTAGGCTTTCCTATTATGGAATCATAGAGCATGCACTTTTTTATGTAAGGCTTCTCCAGCACAGTATGTTGTTTTTGAGAATTATCCACATGGTTGTTTCCTTTTCATTGTTGCGTGGTAGTATTGCTTTGTTTAAACAGTGACTAAACCACGATTTGTTTACTCATTTCAATGGGCTCCTTTTGATTTTTCTTTTTCTTAATATGTCATTGCTAAGTGTTTGGAGAGAAAACAGTGTATTAAAGTAACTGTGCTACTAAAGTCCCCTGGTTTAACTAATGTGTTTTCATTTTTAGTTGTTTTGTTTAAACTGAGTAAATTTATCTTCTTTCTACCATTATAAGGAATGGAATTTATGCATTCCATTTTCCCTCTAAGTTTGTTCTTTATCACATTTTTACATGAAATTTAAAAGTAGAGAATATGTTATATTAATGAAGGGCTATATTTAGTGTTTAAAATTCTTTTGTCCCTTAAATAATATCAAATAGCTACATATTAAATATATATTTACTTTTTATATCATTTAGAAGTTCAGTAATTCTATCATGTTTTTGCTATTGTATTAGGCACATTTTGGTTATAATCATGGAACTCCTTTGTAATCAACAATAATTAACAATAGAAATCTTTGTTTTCAAGAGTATGTTGATTCAGCCAGGTGAACAATATATTCCAAATCTATGGGATATCTAATCTCTCTTAATTTTGGATTTCTTCTTCAATATAATGTAAATTTTCTGACACTTAGGTTAAAAGGAGTAACTAACAAAATACAAAATACAAAATACAAAATACTTTACATATCACAGAAAGTTTCAGTATTTGTTAAAGTTATGCTTTATTTTGTTTTTACCTTTCTTCAGGTTTGGTTGGGATGTTCCAGTAATTCTGAGAAATTCAGAAGAGACCCAGTTCAACACAAGAGTTTTCAAAAAGCAAATGAGACAAGTCAAGAATCCTTTTGGCTTAGAGATCACCAATCCATCTTCAGCTTCAATTACAAGTTGGTGGCTATTTTCCAAAGATTTTTCTCTCTTTCTCTGACCCTTTCTTAGCCCTTTAATTTTCTTTCTCTATTGCTTTCTCTTCCTCAGACCCAGTAAACATTTGTTGAGCACCTGTTCTGTTCTAGGAGCTATGCTGCATACCTGAGACACAACGACTAGTAATTCACAAATCTTGCTCGTAAGGAGCTTATCAACTAGTAAATAAAGGCATTTATATGAGAAGAATAAAGTGTCACAGGAGTTAATAAGGGAAGTCTTATTAGGATGCTATGCCATTTTCATTGGTCTTCAGTGTGGAGAGAAAAGCAAAGCAATGTAGTAGAAGTAGAGTTAATTAACATTGCTACCCTCCTGAAGAACAACCATCATTCATCTGAAATTCTGGTATTTTGATATTAAATGGTAACAATACATGGTAGTTATTTGTTTCTGTACTTGGGAAGGTAAGTTGTCTGCAAGATTATCTAGGAAAGTGAAGTGAAGTAGCTCAGTCGTGTCCGCCTTTTTGCGACCCCCGTGGACTATAGCCTACCAGGCTCCTCTGTCCATGGAATTCTCCAGGCAAGGATACTGGAGTGGGTTGCCATTTCCTTCTCCAGGGATCTTCCCGACCCAGGGATCAAACCCAGGTCTCCCACATTGCAGGCAGACGCCTTACCGTCTGAGCCACCAGGGAAGCCCATTATCTAGGAAACACTGGAGTAAAAGAAAGAAAGGGTTAAGTTTTGGGAGGTGTATGCAGGAAAAGCTTCTTAAAGAGAAATGTCCTGTCTGTCTCTTATTTTTCTTTTCTTCCCATACCCACTCTTTCTTTTTTTTTTTTTTTTAGAGTAGAGTCTTGAGATAAGTAGGTGTTTATTTTGGGAGGTTGGAAGAACTTCTAGGTAGAAGGAGAAGCATGAGCACAGCACTGAGATATAAACAGAAAAATACATTAGAGAATCAGTAAGTAGTTTGTTGGGCTTCCTTGGTGGCTCAGACTGTAAAGAATCTGCCTGCAGTGCGGGAGACCTGGGTTCAATCCCTGGGTTGGGAAGGTCCCCTGGAGAAGAGAATGTCAACCCACTCCAGTATTCTTGCCTGGAGAATTCCATGGACAGAGGAGCCTGGCTGGCTACAGTCCATGGAGTCACAAAGAGTCGGTAGTATATACAGATATTATGATATGACTCAATTCTTTTTTAAGACTCATAGTACTTCATTATAAAGTGTTCCATATTTTATTCATTTAATCTATTTTGATATTTGTGTGGCTTTCAGCATTTTGATATAACCAGAGCTCTAAACATACATCTTTTCACATTTTTGCTAGTAATATATTAAGAAATTCTTTTCTAGGTTCCGTTTTTTCTTTTTTCTACTTTTTTTTTAATATGCCTTTTCTGTTTTTTCTTCTCCTATCTACTTCCAGATTTTTTATCTTGTTTCATGTAGTGTGGTTCTTAGGTGAAACAGAGGAAAGTATGTGTGATTTTAATATATGTATGTAATTTGTATTAATGGAATGTTTTTCTTCAGCTACTTAATAGCTAGTTGAAAAACATAGCTAATTGAATTTTCTATTCTTGAATTAATACCTGTGATATTTGGAATTATATAAAAATTTGAAATCAAATTCTGTTCCAATTACCTATGTGAAATTCCTGCCAATTAAGATTTTTGCTTTAAAAAAAAAAGATTTTTGCTTAACATTGCTGCTACTGTACATATTCAGAATCTGAACCTCTGTATACATACTACTAAACTGAGAAGAAAAGTGAAAAACTCAGTCAGTTTTTGATGTCCCCTAGAGCATCTGCTTGTGTCTATGTAGCTCCTTCCCCAAGGAGATCACCCTTTAAGAAGTAGATAATACATCAATAAAAATTCCTATTTGTAAACAACAGAAATGATTCCAATAAAAGGACATTGAATAGTTTACAGAATTGCCAGTAGATTTGGAGAGCCAGAATCAGATACCAAAGCTGTTCAGCCAGGAACAAGGACCAAAACCATGCCCTTTGGCTCTGGTAAGTATGCCATGGCCACTGAGCACTAGACCTTGCAGCTTGCAGTGTCAACAGTATGAGAAGTGAATGTTGCTGCCCTTGAACTTGATATTGCTACAACTGCCATAGGCAAGGGGAAAAAAGTCATACAGCTGGCATACAGTCCTATGTAAGTGTTAATAGGTAAAACTACATAAGATAATTGTATGTGCATAAAGCAATTACTCTCCAATAAAAAAATTTTCATTTAGAAAAGATAATTGTATGTTCACTTATAACTTATATATCTACATAATCAGGTTTACTTAAATTATAATATCTTTTATTATGCTGAAAGCAAATGAATGAGGGCATCACTGTCAACCCCTCCATGTTTTGGAATCTCCACTCTTTCCTCATATTTTGCATATTACATGGGACATTGACTGGATGACAAGAGTATATTAGTGTTGTCACTGAGTATGTTCATATTAATACGTCTCAATTTCTTTTTAATGTTTTGTCTATTCTACTGATCATCTTGTGGCCCCCGTGGGTTGTACACCTGCACTTTGGGAGACAGCTCTATTGGTTCTTGTAGTGAGGATTATATATGCTGTTAGAGCAGTAGGTTATCAATAGTGAACTGTATTTCAGTCTTTTAAATCTGTGTGGGCAGAGTCTTGAAGTCACCAAAAAAATATTACAACTTCCAAGGCTAAGTAAGAAATAATGTAACAATTTACTGAGAACGCTTCAAAACTGTGTAGACATTGAAGTTTTTATATCTTTTGTTTCAGAGACCATTTCCTTCATTTATAGACACATACCCTTTAATGAGTCCCTTTAACTGCCATCAGCCTGGCCAGCATCCAAAAGGAAGCTTTTGTTACTCACTGTGTATAATTGTAATAGAAATTATATTAGGTAATTTTCTTCTCTTTGTCTCGTTTGTTTTCTACAGCTGGCATAACTTTGACAACAGATTGCCTTGAAGATAGCCTCCTTACATGCTACTGGGGGTGCAGTGTTCAAAAATTATATGAAGCTCTGCAGAAGCACTTTTATTGCTTCCGAATAAGCACTCCACGAGCATTAGAAGATGCTCTGTATAGTGAATATCTCTATCAAGAGCAGTATTTGTATCCTTTTATTTGATACATCCATTAGCACATGAAAATTTTAGACTTGAGACTTTCTGTGAATAAAATTGCGTTGCTAAGTTATCATTTACTCCTTTTGGTATATCGTTGTATTCTTTGGTTATAGTGGCAATTTACCTTTACATCTTCAAAAAGTATTAAAAAGGACAGCAAAGAAGAAATATATTGCCAGTTACCAAGAGATGCTAAAATCGAAGACTTTGGCACAGTGCCGAGATCTCGCTATCCTTTGGTAGCGCTATTGACCCTAGCTGATAAGGATGACCGAGAAATTTATGACATTGTAAGTAATTTTAAAATTCTGGAAGCATTACTTTTAAGTGATTTGATTGATGGGTTTTAATTATTTGGTGAGATAGAAAAAGATTTATTTTAATTTCTGTGGCCTGGACACACTTTTCTTGGAAAATGAATGTATGGGAAGTACTCCTGTAAGAGTTTTTTTATGTGTATTGCTTCTTCAGAGTGTGATTTGTGGTTTCCCATATGGGTTGCAGGAATATGATTATATTTAGAAAATAAAAGACAGAGTTGAATTATGTTAATTTCCTCATTCTGTATTCTGTGGTATTTGCCACATAGAAGAAGGCTGTTAGGGAGCATGTTTATTCCTGGCATTTTTAGCACCGGATAAATAACTACTGTAATAATCTGAAGCGCTCGATTTTAAGACAGTGTCCACTCTTTTCTTTGCGTGCTTGCAGTCATCTTGTTTCCATCACAGCCCCTGTTGCACCTACATCTTATATGTCTTTGGTCCCTATATTTTCAGTAATTATTGTAATCTTCTTTTTTCATTATGTGCTATTTCTTTAGTCCAGTAGTTTATCCCAATTGGAAGATAAAAGCATGTTAGAGATCTAAAAGGCCCTGAGCCTGTCATTCCTTTAAGTGCATTAGAAGCTTGTGCATGAAAATAAACTTTTGGTAAAATCTTATCATGATGAGAATGCCTTTATAACCAATTTGCTACTTTTCAGAAGTGCTTGAAAATATTGATTAATACAGATATGGTAACATTTTTATGACACTTTGTAACATACAAAGTATATTTGCGACCAGTAACTTATTTATTCCTTCCAACAACCTTGTATGTTAGGGCAAATATCCTTCTTATAAACACTAAGAGTTTGAAGAAAAATCCCAGCCATTCACGAAATAAGAGATGGAACCAGGGCTTGATTTTGAGCCTTTGTAGTCCTGTGCCAGCATCCTTTGTTTTAACAGGATTGTCTCCATGAAACAAGCATAGATTGAGCTTTGAAAGGTACAGACCCTAACTGGGAGGTGTAGACCCTGCTCAGTGTAGTTATGCCTCTGTAGTTTTTTTTGAAGGGGGATGTTAATTTGAAGTTCCACTGAGCTGAAGTCAGTTTGTTTTTTCCAAATAGAAGTCATACTAACTTTTTGTTTATTTCCAGGACCTAACAGTACCTAGAACTCAATGGGTACTCAGTAAATTTGTTAAGTGGAAGAAAAAAAAAGTCATACCAAACAATGTTAGCGAGCCACTTACAGCCCCACAGCTAAGCTCCTGGATAGTCTACAGGAGAGCTCTTGTCTCTGTCTTCCTTCGCGCTCCTGTGGCCCTCCTGTCTTTTCCACTGAAGGAAATAAGATGTGCTGAGTTGGGCGCTTCGTATTTCCAGCCTTTCCATCCTTTACCCCGCCTACCTGGGCAAGATAGCCCTTCTCTCTCCATCATGTCCCCCCGCCCCCCATCTCTTCTAGGTTAAGGTTAAGTCACTTCAGTCGTGTTCGACTCTGTGCGACCCCACAGACGGCAGCCCATCAGGCTCCCCTGTCCCTGGGATTCTCCAGGCAAGAACACTGGAGTGGGTTGCCATTTCCTTCTCCAATGCATTAAAGTGAAAAGTGAAAGTGAAGTCGCTCAGTCATGTCCGACTCTTCGCGACCCCATGGACTGCAGCCTACCAGGCTCCTCCATCCATGGGATTTTCCAGGCAAGAGTAACCAAAAGGTCTTTATAATTTGGCAGCAACTGAAAGCTACTACAGGTTTTAGAGAGTAGTTTATTAAAAGTTGAGAAAATAGAGGCAGGGGTCTCTTGAATAATCTGGATGCAGAATCACTGGAACTATGAAGGTGTGTAAAGATATGAGGCCCGATTTCAGTCCAAACAGAGAGGGTCACACCTGTCACCTTCTTCTCAGCCTCCCCTGTGGTTCCTTTCCCCCTCACTGCTGCTGCTCTTTGTCAGCTTGAATTCTCAAACTCTTCCTTATTTTCTAACTTTTCTCCTCCATCTAAACAGAGGAGTGTGTGTGTGTGTGTGTGTGGTAAAATACATAGAACATAAAACTGACCATTTCAACCACTTTAAAGTTCAGTGGCATTGTAAATGGGGAAAGATTTGCTCTCACACCCCTGATCCAACTGGAGTGAAGTCTCCTGGCCCAGCAGTGCTTGGGGGAGGCTTATTCCCACAGGGCAGCTGGGTACCTGGCTCTACGGATCAGCCATCCTGTTCTCTCTTTCTTTATACCTCCCTGCCTGGGTCCTTCTCTGGATCTTCTGTTCTTATCAGCCTGCTCCCTCCTTTCCTTCCTGTTAATCCTAGCTTCTCCATCTCTCAGATAGGGCCTAATATCGGAACTAAAGTCTTTTAGTGTATTTTGTAGTCATGTTCTCTGTTAATTTTAAAAGCAAACTGGGCATTTGGCTTTTCAATATTTTATCTGGAGTCAGAGATTCTAAATCTAAAAAAATAAAATTAAACTCTCTCATTCCTATTGTAACTCTTATTGTAAATTACATTCAGATCCTGTAGTTAGGAACTAGTTTGTTATTTTAGCTAGATAAGGAAAGTGAAGACTGTCATTGCAAGATTTTGACTTAAATTTTTTTTCACTTTTACTAAATTATGCTAGTTTCTGTTTTGTATTACTCAAATAATGTATGTTTGTGGAAGGAAATAGAAAATATAGTAGGCCAAAAGGAAAAAAAGGAAAATCACTGGTATTCTGTCACACAAAGACAGTAGCTGTATTTGTCTATATCTTTCTAGACCTTTATATATGTAATGTCGAGACAAAAATGGGATCAAATTGTCCATTTTATTTTGGGGTCAGCTTTCATTTAATAATATGTTGTATACATTTTTCCATATCAAAGGTATATCTACAACTACCTATATATTCATAACTAGCATGATAGTAGCTTCAGAGGCTTTTGATGTTAAATTAAATGGCAGGATTGTTAGTAATAGGTGATAGCATTACTGTGTCTACCAAAATACAATCCTGTTATTTTGATATAGTATTAAAAGTCTCTAAAGTCATTGCCAAATTAATATATCCTTATGAGGCTGTAAAGAATATTGTATGTTTACAGCCATTGTTTTTTAAACTTTCTATATGCATATAATTTCAGAAACTCGCCAAAATAAAAATGTAAAAGAACACCCATATTACCCTTTACCCAGATCTAATTGTTAACATTTGCCCCATTTTCATTATTTGCCCATATGTAAATGTATATATGGGCTTCCGTGGTGGCTCAGTGGTAAAGCATCCACCTGCCAATGCAGGAGATGCAGGTTTGATCCCTGGGTTGGGAACATCTGCTGGAGAAGGAAATGGCAACCCACTCCAATATTCTTGCCTGGGAAGTCCCATGATCAGAGGAGCCTGACGGGTTAGAGTCCATAAGGTTGCAGAATAGTCAGACATGACTTGGTGGCTAAAAACAACAACAAACAACATGCATGTGTATGTATATATATATTTTAATGAATTGAGAATAAGTTGTATACATGATGATTCTTTACATCCAAGTACTTCAGTGTGTATTTCCTAATAATAGGTGTCTTCTCTTAAGTAACTATGATGTAGTTATCTACTTTATAAATCTAACACTGGTACAATATTTTATCCCATCTATTACCTGCATTCCAATTTGTCAGCCTAACAGTATTGTTTACAACATGTCTTTTCCCTCCAGTACATACTGTAGTTTAGTCAGAAATTATATTTGTCATGTATTTTTAACCTCCTTTAACCTGAAACATTTCCATAGCTTTTTTTTTTTGTCTTTTATGACATTAGCATTTTTGAGGATTACAGTCACATGCACACACTGTTTTTGTAAAATAGGACATTCCTTATTTTGTCTGATGTTTCATCATGATTAGATTGAAGTTAAGCATTTTCAGCCAGTGTACCAGGCAGGTGAGAGTGTTTGATTTTCAGGGCATCGCCTATAGAAGAATAGGAGGTTCTTTTCCCTCATTGGCAATGTTAATTTTTATCTCAGTCAAGGTATTATCTAATTTCCCATCGTTTCCTTTTTTTTTTTTCTCCCTCCCTTGCAAATAATAGGCAGTGTGTGAAAAGGCACTTTAAGACCATACAAATATCTTGTTCTTTATCAAAATCTCCCCTTGGATTTAATATCCATTAATGATTCTTATCAGAGTTCATCTTTACCATGATGATTGCAAAATGATTATTTTCCAACTTCAGCCCTGCATTCAGCCCTCTGCCTTCTATTACAAGTAAGAGACCTCTGATTAATCTCTTTAATTATCTATTTGTTATCTCACAGCTTCATAAATTCCTTTTCCTCCCAGTGGTTTATAATTCATTACTGAATTTGATTATTTAAGTCCTCAAACTACCCTTTCCTTATTTCCTGCCCCAAACTGAGGATTTATCGTCAAAAACAGTGTCCATAAATTCCTCGGATTAGTTCTCTCAAAAGTAAAAAACCTACGTAAAGAGATATAACTCAGATGATGCTTTCATCCCCAAATTCATTGTTTTCTGGCTTATCCTTCCTATGTTTCTTATTCTAAAGGTAAGAAAATACAGATATCTATCTATTCTCATTTTCCCTTCTTTCTTATACAAAAAGTAGGAAACACTTTATACTATGCATGTTCTCACTTTTTTTACTTTATATCTCCTGGAAATCACTCCAGATCAGTTCATAGAGATCTTCCTCATTTTTTTTTTAAACAGCTGCCTAGCACTCTATTGTATGTAGGGTATACATGCATTAATGCCATAGTTATTCAACCAGTCTCCTGTGGTTGGACATTCAGGTGGTTTCCAGTATTCTGTAATAACAATCTTGCACTGGATAACTTGTGTGTCGGTAGTTTAATACTGGTGAGGTTATATGGTTAAAGGTTAAGTAAATGTGGTTCGTTTTGTTACCTACTGCTAAATTCCCCTCAGTTGGAGTTGTTCCTTTGGAATTGTATTTTTTTTTTTTTAACACATTTCCTCCAGCAGTATATGAGAGTGATGGTTTCTCCATAGAGTGTACTGATAAGCTACTCAATTTTTGTTAATCTGATGAGCTAGAAATGATATTTCAGTGAAGTTTCAATTTGCATTTATCATATTATAAGTGAAATTGAACATCTATTCATATGGCTAAGGACCATGTTTTATCTTTCCGTAAATTATCTGTTCATGTCTTTGCCCCATTTCTGTATAGAATTTTTATTCACTTTTTCTTCGATTTTTTAAAAGTTCTTTATAAGTTAAGGATATTAACTTATGTCTGTGATATACATTGTGAATATGTATTTCAACTTGTCGTATGTCCTTTGACTTTACTTATAGTGTTTCTTGTCATGCAAATTTTACCTTATTATGTAGTTATATTTGTCATATTTATCTGCCTCTAGGTTGGAGTCATAGAAAATCTTTTTCTACACTGAAACTAAAAAGAAATTCATGTTTTTTTTGTAGTACTTGTATAGTTTTATTTTTCACAATTATGAGTCTAATTTTGTTTTCCCAAACAGCTCTCCAGTTGCCCCAGTACTTTTTATTATTACAAAGACTCTCTTTGTTTAGTTATTTGAAATGTAACCTTTATATTTGCATATAAGGTTAAGTCTGTTTGTGGACTGTTTATTCTGTTCCATCCAGCTATCTATTCATGTACCAGTACCACACTGTTTTAATTTTAGAGGCTTTGTAGTGTGCTTTAAAATTTTAGAGGCTTTGTAGTATGTTTTAACATCTGACTGAACTTAGTCCCTCTCGTAGCTTTCTTTCCAGTGTTTTCCTAGCTCTTATGTTTTATTTTAATTGTAGAGTCAACTCATGTAGCTATATGAAAAACTAATTGCTCTTTTTGTTTGGATGACATTAAATTTGTGAATTTGAGGATAAGTAAAATAACTCTGGCAAAATATATATAACTGGGTTCTAGTGACTGATTTAAGGAAATTATTATAAGTTTTCTAATTTATCAACCTCATTTTTATTTGAGAAATATTTTTCACATATCTGTGAAATAATATAAGGAAATCACATACTGACTGGTGTTCAATTTCTGTTTTAGATTTCCATGGTGTCAGTAATTCATATTCCTGATAAGACTTATAAACTCTCCTGTAGGATATTATATCAATATTTACTCCTAGCTCAAGGTCAATTTCATGATCTTAAGGTAAGTTGTACCCTCGAGTCTTATTTTTGTCTTTTCTGTTTGCAGAGTTTCAGAGAATGACTATTATAAAGAGATAATATTTTCAGTTACTTATCATACAAGTTAACTTTTATTTGCTATTGGATTTGCTAGTTCATATGTTTTTAGCAGCTCTTATAACCCCTGTATTTAAAGCATAATTGTCATTTGTAATTATTTTTACATTTGTTTCTTTGATTTTCAGCAACTTTTCATGTCTGCAAATAATAATTCCACTCCCTCCAGCAATTCTTCTCCAGAAGAAAAAAACACAGACCGAAGTTTGCTAGAAAAGGCAGGACTATCTGAAAGTGAAGTGGAGCCTCCAGAAGAGAATAGCAAGGACTGTGTGGTTTGCCAGAATGGGACTGTGAACTGGGTGCTCTTGCCATGTAGACACACGTGCTTGTGTGATGGCTGTGTTAAGTATTTTCAGCAGTGCCCAATGTGTAGGCAATTCGTTCAGGAATCTTTTGCACTTTGCAGTCAAAAAGAGCAAGATAAAGACAAACTGAAAAGTCTCTGAGGATGTTGTAACAACTGAAAAGTACACTTCCCACTGAAGATGCAAACTGTATTCTTGGAATTAATCAGAACATGGAATCTACAGTGTTAACTGTCAGTGAAAACTCTATTTTAACTTCATATTTGTACGATACATGGATGGCGAAAATTAATTATTCCTTGCTGTTCAGTATGGCAAATACTGAAATTCCACTCTGTATCAATGCATAAAAACCCATTCAACCTCTTGTGAAGAACATAAACATTTGGCCTTTTATCAGCTAGAGGATTTCATGTAATATCAATTAGAAAAATTCTGAAAAGCAATCCACCTAAAATTTGAGGAAGTAAAAGTCTTAAGATTTCAGAATGTTTTTTCTTTCATGTAATCTGGAGTGCAATTGGGTAAAAGCTGAATTCTTCTTAAAATAATTGTATGTTTCTTAGTTTACAAAAGAGTTGGAAAGGACTTCTAACTTTAAATCCTTTCCTGAAATATCAGTTTTTATAAATATCCATCTGTTTTGGTTTCTCATTTTCCTTATAATCATAGTCACATAAACATATCTTAATTTTTAAATATAGCTTCTTAAATTATAAATGCAAGAAATAATTCTTGACTGTTCTCAGTGTATCATAGATTTAAATGATACTCATTTATAGGAAGCAGATATATAAAACATGGATAACAAAATTTCTTGGATAATTAAATTTATTGTCAAATATGATTAGATTAGCAGGATGTGACCTACTAGGGAAGATCTGTGAGACTCTCAATACCTTACCTTAGATTTCCTCCTGCATAAAGAATCCATCCAAAACTGGAGAGGTTTCAAAGCCAGAAAAATCACTAAAAGAAACAAACCATTTTTTTATTTTGTGTGTGTGTGTGTGTGTGTGTGTGTGTGTGTGTTTTAATGCCAGATTAACCCCATGTCCTTCTGAATAGTAAATCACTTTATTTATCCCATGTTACATCCTCTTAGGAGTTGAGGAACCTGGTAGTCAAAAAAAGCCCCATTCCCCACTTTTCCCAAGATGATTAAGAAGAATAAAGTAAATCAGAGCTTCCTGTTTCTTCAATGGAAATTACCTTTAATTCACTAAGAAATTATATCATGGCAAATAAACTGTGACATGCAGGGAGATTTCCAAGCCTTATTTTGTCTTGTTTGTATTAAAAATTATGCCTTATCTTTCTATCATTGTGTTTATATAATATTATTTTATTCCCATCAAATATAGCACCCTCAAAAAGATATTACTATTTCTTCATTTTATAAACCAAATCAAATTTCATCTGTATTCAATAACTAGGTAACAGATATCTTCTAGGGGCCAGATACCTTTTGGGAGTCTGAGCTACAAAGAATCAGACAAGGCTCCTGACCTCAAAATATCTGTCTCTAACAGAAGCATTGATGGCTTATTAGAAGAACATCCCTGACTTAGATGTTCCTAAAGCCCTGTTCTAAGCCTGGAACCCAGTGGTCAAAAGCTACAGTCCCTGTTGCAGTTGGCTAGCTGTATAGCAGTTCATCTGGGAACTTCACTTTGTATATCAATTGCAGGGGACTACTCAGGGGTCATTTTGACATCCTTATCCACCCTGCTTCCCTTTACAGGTCTATTTGTACCTCAACTGTCCTAGATACACGCTTACTTTCTCATCTTAGGTAGATTCCATCTGCAATCTTATGCTATTTTTCATAACTTTTTTTTATTGTAGTAAAATAGATATGACATAAAAGTTACCATTTTAACCATTCTTAAGTATATAGTTCAGTGGCATTAAGTACTTTCACACTGTTGTATGACCACCACCAGTTTCCATCTGCAGACATTTTCCATTATCCTAGACTGAAGCTCTGTATCCATCAAACAGTAACTCCTCATTCATTACCTGTCCCTTCAGCTCCTAGGCAACCACCATTCTGTTTTCTGTCTCTGTGAATTTGACTATTCTAGGTACTTCATAGGCATGGAATCATACAATATTTATCCTTTGGTGTCCAGCTTATTTCACAAAGTATAATGTTTTCAAGGTGCATCATGTATCCGAATTTCTTTTTTAAGGCTGAAAAATATTTTGGTATATGTATATACCATAGTTTGTTTATCCATTCACCCATCATTTTTCATAGCTCTTAAAGATGATTAGCCCTTTATTCCCCTTTGCTGCAACTAAAATAATTGTTTTTCCTAACCTCAATAGTAATAAATATGTGAAATTTGGTAAATAATAAATTAAAAACAAGTACACTGACTCTTAGAGGCTTATGCCATAATTTGCCAATGGCAATGAATAAGAGACATCTTGTGCGAGCATCTATAAAAGCATTTTATTTGACTGGATCACTAGATGAAATGTGATTTAGGGCTTGCCTGGTGGCTCAGATGGTAAAGAATCTGCCTGCCAATGCAGGAGACCTGGGTTCGATCCCTGAGTTGGGAGAATCCCCTAGAGTAGGAAATGGCAACCTGCTCTTTCCTGAAGAATCCCATAGACAGAGGAACCTGGTAGGCTGCAGTCTATGGGAGTGCAAAGAACCGGACATGACTGAGCAACTAACAGGAACGTGCACTAAGTGGCTTACATAGAGTAGTTGGTACTTTCCAAACACCTGAAGCAGGGAACATTAGCAGATCTAATAGGTGACTAGCCACCTCCTTTTTCAATGATGCGTTTTTCCCAGCTTGGCACCTATGAGAGTTCTTAATGTCTAAACAATGTCTAAACCACCTCTAGGGGAGGAACTTAACAACTGTTACGTAACGGCTCAACACAAATCACTGAATTATTTCCCATTGGAACTATTGTATTTTTTAAGCCTTCCCACTAATTGTGGCATGAAGAGTTTTGTCTTGGCTTGTGGGAATTTGAAGCATCAATATAGATAATCTGGGGTTTAGGAAGAGTGAGTTGAAGTGATTCATTGCAGCCTCCTCTATTGAATCCTGCCTCAGATGGGCCCTGTTCCACTGGGTCATTCCTGAACTCCATTACCTAGATTTTGAACTCTGAATTCCCTTCTATTTCTGTATTTCCCTATATTTCTCCTGAATCTTCTTTCTTGTCATCACAACCTCTAGTTTCTGGGTCCCCGAGTCTATTCTAATTATTCATTAACTTGCTCCTGGGTTGCCTGCTTAACTGTTTCAAATATGTTATCATCTTAGCTTGCTTGCTTAATCTCTCCACTCTACCTGCCCCAGGAATTCATACTTGGCTTGCCTCAATTATGCTTCTTTACCGCTGTTACCACAGAAGTTCAAGTGGTCTAACTAGTTCACAGAGTCCACTAAGAAACTTCGCTTCCAGGTGTTCACTGCTGCTCAACAATCCTTTTATTTTCCTAATGGACCCTCGACTGAACTCTCAACAGCTATTTCTCTTCCATTCTTCTCAAGTTCTGTACCCCACCACTGCTGTATCACTTTCAGAAAAGAACCTTCAAAAGATGGGTTAAATTGACAGACACTAAAGTCATTATATCATGAGTTTATATCCCAGCTCCTCCACTTCTCCCTTGGACAAGTTACTCAACCTCAGTCACTCTGATCAGTTTCCTCATCTATAAAAATAGTGATAATAGAACCTACCTATAGGCTGTTGAAAGTTTTATACATGTGAGTTGAGAGTTAATATATGTGTGAAGAGTTAATATATGTGTTGAGAGTTAATATGTGTGTGAAGTGCTTGGACCTGGGCATAGCATATAGTATTCTCTCATGTATGACAGGTATTACTGTTAATATCTTGTTTACATATACAAAGCCAGTAGACACTCTTTTCTCTCTTCCCCCAAAGAGGAAGTATATTATATCTCCTTTTGGGACCAACACTGCTTGTATTCTTCATCTCATCTCTTTTGCTCCCTGAACTCTAATTATTCAGTAACTGAATGATTACTGAGTGCCAAGGACATTACACATGGTGTGAGCATGAGAATACAATGGTGAAAAAAATACACAAAACCCCTCGCCCTCATGGACCTTACATTCTAGTAAAAAAAAAGGACAAATTAGTAAACGATACCGTATTATCAAGTGGAGGTTAAGTGCTATGGAGAAAATCAAAGCTGAGATGATGAGTTGGTGATGAGAAAGATGGAAGTGAGGATTCTACTTCAAATGCAATGGTCAGGAAAGGCCTCACCAGGAATTTATTAATAGAGAACTGTAGAAGACCAGGAAGTGAGCTAGGGATATCTAGACAAAGACGCCTGAGCCACTGCAAAGCTGAGAGGTGCACTTTACTGAGATGGAAACAATTGGGAAAAGGTGGTTTTGAAGGAAAAGAGTTATTGTGTTTTTGTTCCATTTTGGATGCCAGTCAGAAATCCAAGTAGGGATCTCAAATAAACAGGTGAATATAGTTCTCTGAGGTTGAGAGGAGAGGTCTGACTGGTAAATTTCATCTTACCTTGATGCCATGTCATCAGCATGGCATTTAAAGCCATGAGTCCACGTGACATCACCGATGGAGTGAGCGTGGGCATAGAAGTGGTCCATGGACTGAGGGGATACTCCAGCATTCGGACAGACTGGGGGTGGCAGGGGACCAGTACAATGAGAAGTAAACAGTGAGGTAGAAGGAAAATCAGAAGAGTGGGCTTTAGAGACCATCCCAAAATGGAGTTATATAAAACAACCACCGTTTTATTATGTTCACAGATGGTGTGGTCAGGTATTGGGACAGGATATGGCAGAGATGGGAATGTCTAGAAGCTTAGTTCAGTTCAGTTCAGTTCAGTCACTCAGTCGTGTCCGACTCTTTGCAAACCCATGAATCGCAGTACGCCAGGCTCCCTGTCTATCACCAACTCCCGGAGTTCACTCAGACTCACGTCCATCGAGTCAGTGATGCCATCCAGCCATCTCATCCTCTGTCGTCCCCTTCTCCTCCTGCCCCCAATCCCTCCCAGCGTCAGAGTCTTTTCCAATGAGTCAACTCTTCGCATGAGGTGGCCAAAGTACTGGAGTTTCAGCTTTAGCATCATTCCTTCCAAAGAACACCCAGGACTGATCTTTAGAATGGACTGGTTGGATTTCCTTGCAGTCTGTGGGACTCTCAAGAGTCTTCTCCAACACCACAGTTCCAAAGCATCAATTGGTAGGGAAGACCCAAATGACTGAAGTGATTCAAGGCCAGAGGACTAAAATCATCTGGAGGCTCTTCACTTATGTATGTGGTGCTCAGGCTGTGATGACTCGAAAGCTGGGATGAGCTGGGACAACTTGTGGCCTCTTCGGGTGGCTTGGACTTTGTCACAGCCAGGTGGTCTTAAGATAAATTCCTTTAATGGGGGCTCAGGATTCCAAGAGTGAGTGTTCCTACTAAACAAGGCAAAAGCTGCAAGGCCTTTTCTGTTTTTGACTTTTTTCTTTTTAACAGCTTAACAGAGATACAGTTTAAATACCTTATAATTCCCCCATTCAAGAATTTAATGTACTCACAGAATTTTCCAACCACCACTACAATTAATTTCAGAACAATTTAATTACCCACAAAAGAAACCCTGTGTACATTTAGCCATCACCCCAAATCCCTGCCATCTTCCCCCAACCCTATCAGATCAGATCAGATCAGTCACTCAGTCGTGTCCAACTCTTTGCGACCCCATGAATCGCAGCACGCCAGGCCTCCCTGTGCATCACCAACTCCCGGAGTTCACTCAGACTCACGTCCATCGAGTCAGTGATGCCATCCAGCCATCTCATCCTCTGTCGTCCCCTTCTCCTCCTGCCCCCAATCCCTCCCAGCGTCAGGGTCTTTTCCATTGAATCAACTCTTCGCATGAGGTGGCCAAAGTACTGGAGTTTCAGCTTTAGCATCATTCCTTCCAAAGAAATCCTAGGGCTGATCACCTTCAGAATGGACTGGTTGGATCTCCTTGCAGTCCAAGGGACTCTCAAGAGTCTTCTCCAACACCACAGTTCAAAAGCATCAATTCTTTGGTGCTCAGCTTTCTTCACAGTCCAACTCTCACATCCATACATGACCACAGGAAAAACCATAGCCTTGACTAGACGAACCGCCAATTTACCTTCTTTACAGTAAAAAGTGTAAATTTGCCTGTGCATGCGTGCTCAGTTGCTCAGTCATGTCTGACTCTTTGCGACCCCATGGATGGTAGCCCACCAGATTCTTATGTCTATGGGATTCTTCAATAATACTGGAGTGGGTTGCCATTTCTTCCTCCACGGAATCATCCCCACATCTGTCACATCTCCTGCATTGTCAGGTGGATTCTTTACCACTGCACCAGCCTTTTCTGGACATTAAACAGAATGTAATTACATATAGAATCACAGATGAAGTCACACACAACATGTGGCCTTTTGTAACTGGCCACAAAACAACACTTAGCATAATGTTGTAAGGTTCATTCATGTTATAGGATAAATCAGCATTTTATTTTTTTTTATTGCCAAATAATATCCCATTGTATAGCTATAACACATTGTATTTATCCAGTCATCAGCTGATGGACGTTTAGCTTTTTTCACTTTTCGGCTTTTATGAAAAATGCTGCTGTGAACATTGGCTACAGGTTTTTATGTGAACATATGTTTTAATTTCTCTTGGGTATATGCCTACAAGTGGAAGTGCTGGTTCATATCACAACTCTATGTTCAACAATTTGAGGAACTTCCCAACTGTTTTCAGAGCAGCTGTACCCTTTTACATTCTCACCAGCAATGAATAGGGTTCCAATTTTCTCACATCCTTGTCAATGCTTGTTATTACATTTTTACTATTGCCATCCCAGTGGGTGTGAAGTGGCATCAAAATTTTTAATTGGGTAAAAAAAATATATAACATAAAATTTACCATTCTAACCCTTTAAAAATGTATAGTTTAGTAGTGTTCATACATCACATTGTTGCACAACAGATCTCCAGAACTTCCATTTTGCAAAACTGAAACTCTGCACCTTTTAAATAACAACTCCCTATTTCCCCCTCATGCCAGTCCCTGGCAACTACCATTCTACAGTATAACTCTGGTTTTAATTTGCACTTGTCTAATGGCTAATGTTGAGCATCTTTTCATGTGCTTATTAGCCATTTGTGTATTTATTCAGATTTATGACCCATTTTAAAATTGAATTGACTTTTTGTTATGGACCTTTAAGGGTTTATATTCTACATACAAGTCCTTTATCAGATATATGACTTACAAATATTTGCTCCCATTCTATGGGGGGATCTCTTCATTTTCTTTGTGGTGCTCTTTGAAGCATGAAAGTTCTTAATATTTCTGAGGTCCAACTTAGCTGTTTTTTCTTTTGCTACTGTTTTGTTGTCACATCTAAGAAAGCTTTGCCTAACTCAAGGTCACAAAGATTTAATCCTATTTTTTTTAAGTTTTCTCATCTAGGTCAATAATCAATTTTGAGTTAAATTTTGTATATGATATGATTCAACTTCATTCATTTGCACATGGAAATCCTCAACAAAATATTAGCAAACCAATTCAACAATAATGAAGAGAATCATACATTGTGATCAAGTGGAATATTTTCCAGGGGGGTGAAGGATGCTTCAACATATGCAAATTTATCAGTGTGATACACCACATTAACCAAAGGATAAAATTCAGATGATCAAATCTTAAAAGTACTGAAGAATCACTGCAGCAATTTTAAACAGAGCAATACAGTCAGATACGCATTTAAGAAATGTCAGGATTAGAAGTGCTTTGAATGTAGTGATCTACAAAGTGGAATGTGGGGAAAAGATTGGAATTCATGTTTATTTTTATCTGCATAAGAAATTAAATTTTACTAATCTTGGATTAGCTGCACAACATGTCAATTACTTATAAATAAATATATAAACTTGTAGGATAGTTTAGAGTTTGAAATGGGAGAAGACTAACAATGGGAAAATCAGGATTCAGATACTATTATAGTATTCCAGTTGAGAAACAGCAAGATCCTAAGGACTTAATCAATTTGGATCATGAAGATGAGAGGTCTAGTTCAGTTCAGTTCAGTTTCTCAGTCATGTTCAACTCTTTGTGATCTCATGGACTGCAGCACACCAGGCTTCCCTGTCCATCACCAACTCCCAGAGCTTGCTCAAACTCATGTCCATAGAGTTGGTGATGCCATCCAGCCATCTCATCCTCTGTCGTCCCCTTCTCCTCCTGCCTTCAATCTTTCCCAGCATCAGGGTCTTTTCCAATGAGTCAGTCCTTCACATCAGGTGGCCAAAGTATTGGAGCTTCAGCTTCAGCATTAGTCCTTCCAATGAATATTCAGGATTGACTTCCTTTAGGATTGACTGGTTTGATCTTCTTGAAGTCCAAGGGGTCTAGGATAGCTGTTAGTTGTGGGCTGGGTGAAGTTGATAACAGTTGGTAAAACTGGTAAGACTCTGTCTTATTCATGCTTGTACACTCAGAACACCATCTATTCATCTAATGAATACTTGGGTCTTATTTGGATTAGCTGCTGTGCTTGGTGCTAAAGCTAGAGGATGAACAAGATACGTGGGGTCTTTGCCCTTGTGGAATTCACTTAGATGAGTGGAGGGGACTAACAATAACTAGTAAATTTAACAAGTAAGATGATACTGCTTATACTGCATACTCCAAAAGAAAAAAGCAAGTTACCAGGTAAGTAGGTAGGATGGTGTTGGTGGCGGTCTCTCTGAAGAGCCTACAATTGAGCTGAGCCCTAAGGGTTGAGGAAACCAGCCTTGTCAGAAGCCTGGGCACAGGATATTGGATGGAAGAAGCAAAAAGCACAATATGAAAAAGAGCGTGGGTGGTAGAGGAAGAGAGAAAGTCCTATGGGCGTGGAATGGGTGAAGGAGGAGGAGGTATGTGGATGCGGTTGGAGAGAGGGCAGGCCTTGTCATGAGAGTCAGGATGGTCCTCCTGCAGTGGGAAGACATTGGAGAATCAAAGCAGGGAGGTAACCTTGTTGCCTTGAGGTTTTTCCAGTGGTCATGTATGGATGTGAGAGTTGGACTGTGAAGAAGGCTGAGCGCTGAAGAATTGATACTTTTGAACTGTGGTGTTGGAGAAGACTCTTGAGAGTTCCTTGGACTGCAAGGAGATCCAACCAGTCCATTCTGAAGGAGATCAGCCCTGGGATTTCTTTGGAAGGAATGATGCTAAAGCTGAAACTCCAGTACTTTGGCCACCTCATGCGAAGAGTTGACTCATTGGAAAAGACTCTGATGCTGGGAGGGATTGGGGGCAGGAGGAGAAGGGGACGACAGAGGATGAGATGGCTGGATGGCATCACTGACTCGATGGACGTGAGTCTGAGTGAACTCCGGGAGTTGGTGATGCACAGGGAGGCCTGGTGTGCTGAGATTCATGGGGTTGCAAAGAGTCAGACACGACTGAGCGACTGATCTGATCTGATCTGATCTGAACCTTGTTGCACATTTAAAAGACTGAGGGGGAATGCATTTGGGGAGGGTGGAAGGGGCAGAATCAGGAGTTCAGTTTTAGGCATTTGAAGTTTGAGCTGTGATGTTAAGCCTACGTTTAGGCTTGTTTCACTTATTTAGTTGAACTTGCAGGCACTTAGTTTTGTCTCTCTTTACTGTATAGGTCGTATAGAAGTTCTACAAATCCACACCAGGCATTGGACTGTCAGTCAGGTTCGGGGAGGAGGAATAGCTGTCATATGCTTTTGACACTCTGAGCACTTTGTATTTGTGCCAGCAATTGTTATTGCCTCTCAGATGCAAACCCACCTTTCTATATTTGGCTTTGTGATGCTGGTGTGTGTGTGTATGTGCTCAGTCGATAAGTCATGTCTGACTCTTGTTACCCCATGGACTGTAGTCCGCCAGGCTCCTCTGTCCATGGTATTGCCTAAGCAAGAATACTGGAGTGGGTCACCACTCCCTTCTCCATGGGATCCTCCTGACCCAGGGATTGAAACCACCTCTCCAGCTTGGCAGGCTGATTCTTTACCACTGCACTACCTGTGAAGCCCGATGCTGGGGTAGGACTCAGTAAACCATGTTTCTGCTTTGTCAGCGGGCTCTAAGAGACTTTGTAAACTAGAACAATAGAGGGAAACTGGAAGACAGGAGGAAGAAGGGATTTGCTCCTTCCTGTTGGTTTCCTGTGGGCTTCATGCTGGCTTCCTGTTCCTGTGAGCATCACTCAAGCCTCGCTTCTTTACCTTGACATTGCTGGTTGATTCCAGGAGCGGCAGTTGAAACCAGATTGCAGTCCTCTCAACATTTGCCAAACTTGTCTCCTCAACCCCTTGAGGACACCATCCCCAGCCTAGCAGTGCCCCCTCCTCAGAGACCTGAGTTCTAGCTCTGAGGAGCCCCTCCCCCAAACCTCTAAGTTTTTATAATTCCAACTTCTTCACTTTGTTTTTTCCCAGCCCTCTGGGTGATAGCTGCTTCCTGCAATTGCTACCTGTGAGATACGCTCGTGTTCTTTCGACTTTTCAGCAACCAACTCTTTATATTCATGGTCTCTGATAAAAATAACTAGTGGTTTTTTGTTTCCTGGCTATACTAATTGATACGATTAGATATTACCTCCTAGATACCTGGCTCAGTTTACACAGCAGATAGAAAACTGAGACCAACTTAGGCTGAATAGCCCATATCACACATCCACTAAGTGGTAGTGTTAGGATTTGAACCCAGTTCTGCTCTGTTTTATTTTGCTTGAAGCTTGTGCTCATAATCACTAATCACCTTCCTACATTGGCTGAAAAGCACCTGCTTTTCAATTTTGAACTCTGGGTACAATTTTAAATTCTTTCTTCATTTTTATTGTTTTCCTTGTT
This sequence comes from Bubalus bubalis, assembly GCF_019923935.1. Classification (NCBI taxonomy): domain Eukaryota; kingdom Metazoa; phylum Chordata; class Mammalia; order Artiodactyla; family Bovidae; genus Bubalus; species Bubalus bubalis. The sequence goes on along the minus strand of NC_059167.1, from coordinate 36,311,079 downwards.
CTTTTTAAATTTTTATTTTCTAATTGTAGGATAATTGCTTTACAGAATTTTGTTGTTTTCTGTGAAACATCAACATGAATCAGCCAAACGTGCACATATGTCCCCTCCTTCTTGAACTTCCCTCCTGTCTCCCTCCACATCCCACCCCTCTAGGTTGATACAGAGCCCGTTGGAGTTCCCTGAGACATATAGCAAATTCCCATTGGCTATCTATTTTACATATGATTATATTCTTTGCAGCCAAAGATGGAGAAGCTCTATACAGTCAGCAAAAACAAGACTAGGAGCTGACTGTGGCCCAGACCATGAACTCCTTATTGCCAATTCAGACTTAAATTGAAGAAAGTAGGGAAAACCACTAGACCATTCAGGTATGACCTACATCAAATCCCTTATGATTATACAGTGGAAGTGAGAAATACATTTAAGGGCCTAGATCTGATAGATAGAGTGCCTGATGAACTATGAAATGAGGTTCGTGACATTGTACAGGAGACAGGGATCAAGACCATTCCCATAGAAAAGAAATGCAAAAAAGCAAAATGGCTGTCTGGGGAGGCCTTACAAATAGCTGTGAAAAGAAGAGAAGTGAAAAGCAAAGGAGAAAAGGAAAGATATAAACATCTGAATGCAGAGTTCCAAAGAATAGCAAGAAGAGATAAGAAAGCCTTCTTCAGCGATCAATGCAAAGAAATAGAGGAAAACAACAGAATGGGAAAGACTAGGGATCTCTTCAAGAAAATCAGAGATACCAAAGGAACATTTCATGCAAAGATGAGCTCGATAAAGGACAGAAATGGTATGGACCTAACAGAAGCAGAAGATATTAAGAAGAGGTGGCAAGAATACACAGAAGAACTGTACAAAAAAGATCTTCATGACCCAGATAATCACGATGGTGTGGTCACCGACCTAGAGCCAGACATCCTAGAATGTGAAGTCAAGTGGGCCTTAGAAAGCATCACTACGAACAAAGCTAGTGGAGGTGATGGAATTCCAGTTGAGCTATTTCAAATCCTGAAAGATGATGCTGTGAAAGTGCTTCACTCAATATGCCAGAAAATTTGGAAAACTCAGCAGTGGCCACAGGACTGGAAAAAGTCAGTTTTCATTCCAATCCCAAAGAAAGGCAATGCCAAAGAATGCTCAAACTACTGCACAATTGCACTCATCTCACACGCTAGTAAAGTAATGCTCAAAATTCTCCAAGCCAGGCTTCAGCAATATGTGAACCGTGAACTTCCAGATGTTCAAGCTGGTTTTAGAAAAGGCAGAGGAACCAGAGATCAAATTGCCAACATCCGCTGGATCATGGAAAAAGCAAGGGAGTTCCAGAAAAGCATCTATTTCTGCTTTATTGACTATGCCAAAACCTTTGACTGTGTGGATCACAATAAACTGTGGAAAATTCTGAAAGAGATGGGAATACCAGACCACCTGATCTGCCTCTTGAGAAATTTGTATGCAGGTCAGGAAGCAACAGTTAGAACTGGACATCGAACAACAGACTGGTTCCAGATAGGAAAAGGAGTTCGTCAAGGCTGTATATTGTCACCCTGTTTATTTAACTTATATGCAGAGTACATCATGAGAAATGCCGGACTGGAAGAAACAAGCTGGAATCAAGATTGCCAGGAGAAATATCAATAACCTCAGTTAGGCAGATGACACCACCCTTATGGCAGAGTGTGAAGAGGAACTCAAAAGCCTCTTGACGAAAGTGAAAGTGGAGAGTGAAAAAGTTGGCTTAAAGCTCAACATTCAGAAAACGAAGATCATGGCATCCGGTCCCATCACTTCATGGGAAATAGATGGGAAAACAGTGGGAACAGTGTCAGACTTTATTTTTCTGGGCTCCAAAATCACTGCAGATGGTGACTGCAGCCATGAAATTAAAAGACGCTTACTCCTTGGAAGGAAAGTTATGACCAACCTAGATAGCATGTTCAAAAGCAGAGACATTACTTTGCCAACAAAGGTTCGTCTAGTCAAGGCTTTTTTTTCCTGTGGTTTTTCCTGTGGTCAGGTATGAATGTGAGAGTTGGACTGTGAAGAAGGCTGAGTGCCGAAGAATTGAGGCTTTTGAACTGTGGTGTTGGAGAAGACTCTTGAGAGTCCCTTGGACTGCAAGGAGATCCAGCCAGTCCATTCTGAAGGTGATCAGCCCTGGGATTTCTTTGGAAGGAATGATGCTAAAGCTGAAACTCCAGTACTTTGGCCACCTCATGTGAAGAGTTGACTCATTGGAAAAGACTCTGATGCTGGGAGGGATTGGGGGCAGGAGGAGAAGGGGACGACAGAGGATGAGATGGCTGGATGGCATCACTGACTCGATGGACGTGAGTCTGAGTGAACTCAGTTGGTGATGGACAGGGAGGCCTGGCGTGCTGAGATTCATGGGGTCGCAAAGAGTTGGACACGACTGAGCAACTGATCTGATCTGATCTGATCTGAATGTAAGTTTCCATGTTACTCTTCCATATATCTCACTCTTTCTTCCCCTCTCCCTGTGTCCATAAGTCTGTTCTCAATGTCTGTTTCTCCATTGCTGCCTTACAAATAAATTCATCAACCCGTTATCAGACCCAGCATTTCCCAAACCATATCCCAGGCAACACTGTACTACAAGACCTATGAAGAATGTGTTCTGGGCTCCAGGAACCCGACCTGCCATTACTGTACTCTCCAGAAGAGCACAATGAACGCTAGCATAACAAAGGCTCTGAGAAATTTTGTAATAAAATTTAAATGTGTAACCAGGCAGTTTCTCATAAACTTTCTAACTAGGGACATTTCAAGGATGTGGAAAATGTGGGATTAATCAATATTTAATGTATCCTATGCAACAGTAGTATCTGGTTAAGAGAAGGTTGGTGCCAGCAGTCTTGGAATGTTCTCATGACAGAGAGGTTGCTTTAAAGAATATTGGAGAAGGGGAGTCTGATCTTTGTTTAGATTATAGAAATATGACCTTAGATGTGTACATTACAAAATTTCAGCTATTTAGGGATTGTTAGGGAGTTTGGGATTGATATGTACACTGCTCTGTTTAAAATGGATAACCAACAAGGACTTACTGCATAGCACAGAGAACACTGCTCCATGTTGATGGGAGGGGAGTTTGGGTGAGAATGGATACATGCATATGTATGGCTGACTCCCTTTGCTGTCTACCTGAAACTATCACAACATTGTTAATCAGTTACGTGTGTGTTAAGTAGTATGTGCCTGTTAGTCGCTTCAGTAGTGTCCAACTCTTTGTGACCCTATAGACTGCAGCCTGCCAGGCTCCTCTGTCCGTGGGCACTTCTCCAGGCAAGGGAAACTGGAGTGGGTTACTATGCCCTCCTCCAGGGGATCTTCCCAACCCAAGGAATCAAACCCAAGTCTCATGTCTCCTGTATTGACAAGTGGGTTCTTTACTACTAGCAGCCCTGGGAAGCCCGTTAATCAGCTATGTTGTTGTTCAGTCACCCAGTCGTGTCTGACTCTTTGCCACCCCATGGACTGACTGTAGCACGCAGGCCTCTTGGTCCCTCACCATCTCCCAAAGTTTGCCCAAATTCATATCCATTGCATCAGTGATGCCATTCAGCCATCTCATCATCTGATGCCCTCTTTTCCTTCTGCCCTCAATCTTTCCCAGCATCCAGTGAGTCCACTGTTTTCATCAGATGACCGAAATACTGGAGTTTCAGCTTTAGCATCCGTCCTTCCAATGAGTATTGAGGGTTGATTTCCCTTGAGATTGACTAGTTTGGTCTCCTTGCTGTCCAAGGGACTCTCTGGAGTCTTCTCCAGTACCACTGTTCAAAAGCATCAATTCTTCCGCTCTCTGCCTTCTTTACGGTCCAGGTCTCACAACCTTACCTGACCACTGGGAAGATCATAGCCTTGACTGATACAGACCTTTGTCGGCAGAGTGAGTCCCTGCTTTACAACACACCATCTAGATTTGTCATAGCTTTCCTACCAAGAAGCAAACGTCTTCTGATTTCAAGGCTGCAGTCACCATCCACAGTGATTTTAGAGCCCAAGAAGAGTAAATCTGTCTCTACTTCTACTTTTCCCCCTTCTCTTTGCCATGAAGTAATAGAGCCAGATGCCACGATCTTAGTTTTTTAAAATTTAGTTTTAAGCCAGCTCTTTCATTCTCCTCCTTCATCCTCATCAATCATCTATACTCTCATACAAATAAAAAATGATCAGCTATATTCCAGTACAAAATAAATGTAGAAAAAAATGTCAGCTGTTAGGTTAGTAAAAAAGTAATTGCTGTTTTGCATTGTTGAACGTTGCCATTTGATATTGGAATGCATTCTTAAACAAATGTGGTTATACATCATTTTAATGTCCATTTCTCGCTTTATGTTTTCTTTTGCTAATGACATACCTGCTGTTTATCTTATGTTTATTTTAGACTATAGAAATAATGTTAGACAAAAAGCAGATTTGAGCAATTTTTTTTATTGGAGTTCAAAATGAGTCATAAAGCAGCGGAGAAAACTCGAGACGTCTACAATGCATTTGGCCTGGGAACTGCTAATGAGATGAACGTACAGGGCAGTGGTGGTTCAAGAAGTTTTGTAAAGGACACAGACTTGAAGATGAGGAGCATAGTGGCTGTCCATTGGAAGTTGACAAGGACCAATTGAAAGCAATCATCAAAGCTGACTTTCTTACAGTACACGAGAACTTGCCAAAGAACTCAACATGGACCATTCTATGGTCACTAGGCATTTAAAGAAATTGGAAAGGTGAAAAACCTCGATAAGTGGGTGCCTCATGAGCTGACCACAAATTAAAAAAAATAATAATAATTTTGAAGTTGTCAAATAAGTTGTCTTCTCTTATTCTACACGACAACAATGAACCATTTCTTGATCAAATTGTGACATGCAATGAAAAGTGGATTTTGTACAATAATCTGCAATGACCAGCTCAGTGGTTGGACCGAGAAAACGCTCCAAAGCTCTTCCCAAAGCCAAACTTGCACCAAAGAAAGGTCATGGTCACTGGTGGTCTGCTGCTGCTCTGATCCACTACAGCTTTCTGAATCCTAGTGAAACCATGACATCTGAGAAGTATGCTCAGCAGATCGATGAGATGCACCAAAAACTGCAATGCCTGTAGCTGTCACTGGTCCAATTCTTCCAAGAAAGGGCCCAATTCTTCTCCACGACAATGCCCGACTTGCACAATCAGTGCTTCGGAACTGGGCTATGAAGTTTTTCTTCATCTGCCATATTCACTTGACTTCTCACCAACTTGACTCCCAGTTCTTAAGGCACCTTTTTGCAGGGAAAATGCTTCCACAACCAGTAGGAGGCAGAAAATGCTTTCCAAGATTTCCTCGAATCCTGAAGCACAGAGTTCTACACTATAGGAGTAAACAAACTTATTTCTCACTGGCAAACTGTGTTGTTCTTATTTTAATTAATAAAATTGTGCCTGAGCCTAGTTATGATGATTTAAAATTCATGGTCTGAAACTGCAATTACTTTTGTGCCAAGCTCATATTTAAAACTGTGGACATGTTTCAAGTGCATTTTCAGTTCAAAAAGATACTGGCAATTCTTAAATCAACAACAAAGATCAGAATTAGGATTTGACTACTTCTAGAACGAATAATTTTTGCTTTCTTTCCTCTCATGATAATCTAGGGCAATTTATCCCTCTAAAAGATCTAAGCTCCTACTTTCGTAATCTTAACCTATACAAAGCCAATAAATAGGAGTAGTTTACAACACTTATATTTAACCTTTTGACTATATTTATTTGCAAATTTACCTATGATGTAAGATATTTTACAGTAAAAAAACTATAGTTTAATATTTCACACATTTGCTTATTTTTAAAAAGTGTGAACCCATCTGCATTTGTGTTTGAAATTGTGGTTCAATTGAATTTGTGTTTTATTTAAGTGCCAGGTAGTAAGTTTGGATTATACTCTTTAGAAATCAGTCAAAAAGACAATTTACCTGACTGTACGCCCTACAAACTAGAGTTCACCTTTCTTATCAAACTCCATTCTAGAGAAAGCTGTCTCAAAAGTTGTCTTCATGCAACATTAATCAGTCTTAAAAAGGAATAACATTCTGATACATGCCATAATATGTTAGAAGCTTGAAAACATTATACTAAGTGAAATAAGCCAGACATAAAAGGACAATATTTTATGAGTCCACTTATGAGGTACCTAGAATAGACAAATTCATAGAAATGGTGGTGCGCAGAGACCGAGGGCAGGAAGGAATGAAGATTTATTGTTTAACAGGTACAGAAATTCAGTTTGGTGAGATGAAAAAGACCTGGAAATGGATACTTTAAGATGGGTGTACAAACAATGCGAGTGTACTTCATGTGATGCCATTTTACGCTTAAGACTGGTTAAAAGTGTAAACTTTATGTTATATATATTTTACCAAAAATTTTAAAAAGCTTTTCCTCGTGGATTCAACAAGTCCATCCAATTCATATTCATATTTGACTCCTGAAGAGTAACTAATCACATCTGTTATGGCTTTTGGGTAAAGTGACGTGAAATGAAAACTGCTCAGTTATATCCGACTCTTTGCAACCCCAGGGACTGTAGCCTGCCAGGCTCCTCTGTCCATGGAATTCTCCAGGCCAGAATACTGGAGTGAGTAGCCTTTTCCTTCTCCCAGGGATCCTCCCAACCTAGGGATCAAACCCAGGTCTCCCACATTGCAGGCGGATTCTTTACAGTATGAGCCACCAGGGAATGGCCTTTGGGTAGTGGCATTCCTTTTTTGTTTTTTAATTCAAGAAAATTTAATTGAAGGATAATTGCTTTACAATATTGTGTTGGTTTCTGCTGTACAACAATGCAAATCAGTCATAATTATATACGTATCTCCTCCCTCTTGAGCCTCCCTCTCCCCTCCTATCCCAACTTTATAGGTCATCATGGATAGTTTTCCTACCACTGGGTTTAAGAAGTCTTTTTTTTTTTTTTCTGGAAAAAATCCTCTAAATTGAGGGACTGAAGAAAATCTGAATACTATATTGAGAGTGGTAAGAACTTCAGTGAAAAGCAAAAGCAGATTCCTCAAGAGTCTCACTGCTTTACCACTGTCTGGTCTGGCCAGGTTTACTCTGGGCCAGTCAACAGCCCAGGTTGGATGGCATCAGCGACTCGATGGACATGAGTTTGAGCAAGCTTCGGGAGTTGGTGATAGACAAGGAAGACTGGTGTGCTACAGTCCATGTGGTCGAAAAGAATCAGACATGACTGAGCAACTTAACTGAACTGAGTCAGCAGCCATGATCCTGGTGCCGGTATAAAACAGTGTTAGGGATATAGGAAATTGGTGCTGGCCATTAGCTCTCTACCCTGGGCTAACAGAATACCGGCTTTCTCTCTGAATGTGTGCCCCTGCCAACACTGAGATATTTCTGAACTCCTTCTAATGAGATCTGAACTCAAGTTTAGTCTCCCTAAGCCGCGGCTCCTGGGCCTCACCCAGCTTGCCTTTCACTGTTGCTATCTTAGCAGACCTGACTCCTGATTTAGCCTTCCCACATTCCATCTGTCACCAGTTCTGCAGTTTCTTCCTCCACATCACTCTCTTCATCCCCTCGAATCCTAATTCAAGCCCTGGCAATCCTCTCCTAGGCCTTATTACAGGGCTTTTGAGAGGACACGTTTTTGAAGAATGAAAAAGCCTGTTTATGAGGCAGACCCAAGATGTAAATTAGCCAAATTAACATACTCTGTGCCTACAAAGAAGGAAAACTATATTATATATAAAAATATATATCAAGTACCTATTATGTACAAAGTAACGTGCCAGTTACTTTCAGACCTCCTAACAAGTTTATGAGAGCAGGTGTTATAATTATTTTTAAATAATATTCTCAATACAGAAACTACTTGACTGGAGCTGTGCTTACTCTTCAGGAAGCACACTAGATCCTAGTGGCAAATATTACAGAGATAGAGTTCTATCTGAGGCAGATGCCAGCTTGGCTCACTTTCAATCAGTCTTCAGATTTCCTCACTCCTGGGTACTTCTGTTCAGTCACCCAAGTCTAATATTTTCATAGTCAAATCCTTCTCTACATCTTGGCCAGCATAGCTTATTCTTGCCTCCATGCTCATCAGTTCTGCACCTTTCTGAGTACAGTGTACAGAGAAGTATCTGGGCTTGTCTCCTGGGCTTCCCTCCCTGCCAGCCATGTTTCTAGCTCATCTATTAATAAAATCCCACTTCTCCTATGTTCCTGCCTAATCATCTATTCTCTGGAAGTTAGAATTTGCACTAAACTCCTTTTCCAAGTCATGTGGGTATTTAGTCATTGTTAGCCACTTCTTAATCTTCCCAGGTGGTGCTAGTGGTAAAGAATGTGCCTGCCAATGCAGGGAATGTAAGAGACACGGGTTTGATCCCTGGGTCAGGAATATCCCCTAAAGGAGGAAATGACAATCCACTCTATTATTCTCACTTGGAAAATCCCATGGACAAAAGAGCCTGGAGGGCTACAGTCCATGAGGTCGGCAAGGAATCGGACTGAGTGTCCAATTCAATGACTGAGTGTCTGAGCACAGCCACTTCTTCAGTAAAGTTCAGTTCAGTCGCTCAGTCGTGTCCGACTCCTTGCAACCCCATGAATTGCAGCACGCTAGGCCTCGCTGTCCATCACCAACTCCCGGAGTTCACTCAGACTCACGTCCATAGAGTCAGTGATGCCATCCAGCCATCTCATCCTCTGTCGTTCCCTTCTCCTCCTGCCCCCAACCCCTCCCAGAATCAGCGTCTTTATCCATAAAAACTGGGTAGAGGTTCGAATAGGAAAAATCTGTATTTAAGACAAAAATATATATTTAACTGAGAGTATTGGTTTCCTTCCTTCAGTGTGACTTCATTCTGTGAGAAAGTGAAGCAGCCTCCCTGGGTTTCATCTCCACTCTGGGTTTCATATCCACTACTAGGGGAAAGGCCCAGAGGCAAGGGAAGGCACAAGTATTGTGAACCCACAAAAACAAGGCAGGTTGGCAACTCATTGACGCTCCTTTTTGTATTTTTCAAAAAATAGCCAAAAAATTAGCTAAATCTTTACTTGGGTCAAAGGCTGCTGTAAGCAGTACACTTTTCCAGTAGGTGGCAGTATTTTCTTTCTTCAGTTTAAATAGACTTCAATTCGCCTCACTATTTGTTTTTTAGTTTTACTATTGAGTTAGTAAACTGCAGGTGACAATAATTAATGAATGTGACTTTTCCCACTTTCTTTAAAAAAAAAAAAAAAAACCACTCTCGGAGGCTTCCGGAAGCCCCAGGTGGGTAATTTCTGTTTTGGTTGCAGTTGATAGCAAGGTGTATACTGAGATAGCCTGTGCTGGAAACCTTTTCCCCATTTTCTGATAGCGATTATTACTAAGTACTAGCTAGTGATAATAACATTTTGGAGAAAATACTTCAAGATTTCCTGCTTCTGTAATAATAAGACAAAACAAAATTAAAACATTGACTCTAGAATTCTTGTTTTGGGGGTAAAATATTCATTAAATTATGCAGATACCTTTCCTGGCTGGCTAATAATGAGCTTAAGAAAATTATTCACATACCCTATTTTAATGGTAACACCTAAATTTCTGCAGCTCCACAGACCTTTCAATACCCCAGCAGATGGTTAGGTGCTGTCACGTGTCTCACAGGAACTAAATGGTGCAGAAACTAGGTTTGAGGGAGGAAGAAAGAAATGATTGAAAATCCAAGGACATATGCTGGAGTTAAAGAAGGAAGTGTTAAATCCGTGGATAATATCTCAGATACTTTATCTTCAAAACTACTGTATTAGCGAGAGTAAAGAGGCTGGATTTGAAGCATGCGTTTCACAAATGTCTCAGAAGTACTCATAAAGAATGCCACAGGTTGCTGGAGAAATGTTCGAGGGCTCTGTGTTTTCACTTAAAACATGGGGGAATAGTCTGGATTTGGTCACCAAGTCCTCTTATGCATATTCAATTAATATCAGAAGGCACCGAGATTTTTAGGTTTTAGGGTATTTTTAACCAGTTCTCTACTTTGGAGATCAGCCGAGGCCACTTTCCCAGACCTCCCTGTGCTGCCTGGCCTCAGCGCTGCACCCCCCACCCCACAATTCCACTCCACCCCCTGGCGCGGGCGGCGAGGACCTCTGAAGCCCCCTGCCCGGCCCAGGCCTCGCGCACTCTGCAGGGCCAGGTGAAGGCTGCCCGGCCCTGCGACAACGCAGACGCGCTGACAGGTGGCCTCGCCCGCCTCCTTGCCGCCCGCGGCGGAGCTCCTCTCCGCTCCAGGCCCGCAGCCGGAGCCGCAGCCGCAGCCAGGGCGCCAGGCAGAGTTTCCCGGCGGGCCCCCAAAGTCGGGCAGCTTCCCCAGGGGAGAGCGAGGCCCCAAAGGGGCCGGGGCCGCCCACAAGAGCAAAGGACATCTGAGATCCGACCCGGGCGAGGGGTGAGCAGCCCGGGAACTTCTCGCGCTCATAGGACATGGGCTGCACGGAGCCTCGTGCCCAGGCACTTTCCAGCCCTACCAACGACCCCTCGGCCTCCTCCGCCCTTTGCTTCTGCGACCCCCGGAATCCGTCCACACCCCCAGCGTCCTTGACCCTAGGTCTCTGCCCACCCCCGGGCCCCAGTAGGGCCGAGGGGTCACCGGAGTCCGCGCACCACATTCACAAGGACGACCAGCCGGTGGCAGCACCGCCCCCGCTCAAGCACCCTCCGGGTCCCCTCCCGTCCGCACTCCGGCTGCTCAAGCGCCCTAGCCCCTCCAGAACAGGCAGGCAGCAGAGGGCAGGACTTTACTTGGATCCCTCCCCTTCCCCAAACTTCTTCCCTCTCCGCCCCGCCGTTCCTCCAACCCGACCCCTCTGCGCCATCTGGCTCCTCCCTCCGCTCCCCTCCCCTTTTCTGGTCCCCACTTAGGAATCCACCTCCCCCCACCCCCGCCGCCGGCCGGGTCCGGGGATCCTCCCCCGACTCCCCCCGCGTGCCGCCGCCGCCGCCGCCCGGGTTCCTCTCCCCCCGCTTGGGCGCTCCCTGCCAAGCCCATGATGTAATGGTGTATGTTAATCAGTAGCATGTGGGGAGCTCCGGCTCGGGCGGCTCAGTCCTCCGCGAGCCTACACTGGAGGCAGCAGGAGCGGCGGCGGCCCGATCCCGCAGTGCCACACTCTCTCCGCGCCGCCCGCCCCGACGGCATGGCCCGCAGCCCGCCCTCCGGGCGCCCCCAACCTCGCTGAGAGCCACAGCCGCCCCGGACCCGCGCGTGGGGCCCCGAGCCGCCGGGATGAGCCGCTCCGAGGTGAGCGCACTCTGTCCTACGCCCCAGGCCCGGGGGCCCGCGGTCTCTGGGTCCGCTTCCCGGGGGCCTTCCCCCGCCTCCGCTCGAGAAGTTCTGGGAACCGGGAAACGGGGGTGCTGAGAGCGAGCCGCCCCTCGAGGGCTGGCCGAGTCGCTGGGCTCTCTCTACTTCGCCGCTGGCGGCCACCCGGACAGGGTTAGGACTGGGGGAGCCCTCGAAACCGAACTTTTCTTCTTCGCGGTCGTTCGGGGGCGTGTGCCGGCGGCACTGAGCCGCAGTCCCCACGGAACCGCCCTGCCCGCTGGCGGAGGCAGTGCTGTGGGCGCCGACTGTCTCCGCGCTAGGCGTGCGCCAGTGGCCGTGCCGACTTCGGCCTGGGACGCGCGGGCCAGGCGCTGGGCCGACCGGACCCGCCCGTAGGCGGCGGGAGCTGGGGCAGGATGCCTACAGCACACACTCGAGTACACACGCACGCACACATCTGATCGCTCAGGGCGAAGCGGACCCTCAGAGACCTCCCGGGTGGGCTGGAGCCGAGCGGCGCGCGCGAGCCGAGGCTCCGGCTGCGCCTCTGCCCGCTGGGCGCTGAGCTCTGGGTGGGGAGAGTTTATTTTTGTCTCGAGCTGCTGCCGCGGCTGCTCACGGCCTAAATCCAGAGGGGCGCCTGGCGGTGGAGATGCTGGCTGTTGCTGTAGATGGAGCTGCAGCCGTTCGGCTGCTTCTCTGAGAGGAGGAGGAGGGAGAGGTGGCGGAGGAGGAGGAGGGAGAGGAGGAGGAGGAAGGAACTCGGGCTGCCGCGCCTCCGCCTCTGCTTTGCATTAGCCCCCACCCCCACCCCCGCGCCCCTTCGCAGCCGCAGTGCAAGTTTTCTGCGCGAGGAAGATCTGTTGCTGGTGCGGGCGTTTGCAGGCACAGCCCCCGAGGCCACCCCGGGCGGGGTGTGTGGGGAGCACTAGCCATTCGCAGCGGCAGCAACAGGAAGCCGTGCGGTCTTCCTCACGCACCTGGGAAGGAGGCTTCTTGCCTTTCCCAGAACGAGAATAGCTCCTCTCCGGCATCCGGGTGCGGAGGGGGCGGCCGGAATTTGGGGGACTAAGACCCCGCGGCGCGCCCCCCTCCGCCCCCTCAGATGCACTCGCTTCCCCGGCGCACTCCCTCGCTGGCCGAGGTCTCACTGCAGCCTTTTCTCTCCTTCCAGTGGTGATCGCCACTCGGGAATGCGGGTGTGAAGGGTCCGAGCTGCTGCCCAGCAGGGAAGAGACCCCGGGACGCCGGAAATCACCATCCCGAAGCTGCGAGAAGAGGGGAGGGGGAAAGAGAGCCTTCTTCATTCAGTTTGTGTGCCTTGTGGGGAAATTTTTTTTTAATCTTTATTTTTTTAAAAAAGAAATATTTCCGTGCTACTGTCTGTCATCATCTCTGGGGAAATCAGCCAGAACCACCAGAACGTAACTGAAACCAGACGAGAGAGGCAGGAGCCGAGGCAGTACCTGCAGCGTCCGGGCACCAGAGCCACCTTGGAACGGGAACGCGTCTCCGGCGGCCGCGGGGCTGCGGCTCCGCCAAACTTTGGGGCGGGCGGGGCGGGCTGGGGCGCCCCGGGGGCTTTGTAGACTGAGGGCCGCCCCCTAACCATGATGTTTCGCGACCAGGTCGGGGTGCTGGCGGGCTGGTTTAAGGGCTGGAACGAGTGCGAGCAGACCGTTGCGCTGCTGTCGCTGCTCAAGCGCGTGAGCCAGACCCAGGCCCGCTTCCTCCAGCTTTGCCTGGAGCACTCGCTGGCCGACTGCGCCGAGCTGCACGTCCTCGAAGGCGAGGCCAACAGTCCGGGTAAGTGCTCGGCCGCCGCCGCCGTCCCGCGGTCCCGGTTCCCCTCCCCACCCCCAACCGCCGCTGCCCAGCCTCGGGCCTGGCCCCGCCCCAGATCGCCGGTCCTTGGGGACCGAACCACCGCGGCCCCCGGGTCCTTGGCATCTCCCCCGCAAGCCGCCCGCGCCCCAGGCCGTGCCGCCCACTTACCTCCGCTGGCAGCTTCGGGGTTTTTTTTTGCCCACTGTCAACTCCTTCAGTTCATTCCGTGTGGTAGCTACGGTAGCATGAATGATTGATTTTTCTCTCATGCAGTTTCCTGGGAAATAATTAAGTCAGGTCACGTAGAGTCTGGATTTTCTGGGCTTTTTTTTCTTTCCTCCTTTTGGGCAACGTGGCTCTCTGGATTTCAGCAACACATGAAGAAGCCTGAGACTGCCCTTCAGAAGCTGAGCTTTGATTAGGCTATATGAGGAACATATGAAAACCCAATTTTACATTCATTTTTTTTCCCTCCACCGATATTCCAATTTTAGAGCTCTGTTTTCAGAATAATTTGTAGGTGATGCTACAGACTAATGATATTTGCATTTCATATACTACGTGGTTATACTTAACTATCACGACTTTGTTTATATTGATACGCATCTTATAGAAAGGGTCTTATAGGGAGCAGGCATGAATCAGTGTCTTTAACGGTTTTGTCAGGAAACTTGACTGAACATAACAGAATTGTTTCCTGTTACCCTGCTATTGTATTTACAGACACCTCAACTAGTATAGAAAGTGAATATACTGAGATATATTCAGCAGTTTGCTATTTGCTAGCATGGGTGGTGACAGACTGGAATTATATCCGGGGCTGGGGGTAGGGGGTGAGGGTGGGGGTTGGGGAAAGGTCTGTTGGTTGTAATTTGGGATGGGGAAATTCTTTAGTTCATGCTGCAGCAGGAGGGTGAACAGAGCCCCCAGTGTTTATGCAGAGAAAAGAATGCAGGGTCCTCTTCCAGCTGTTCCATGTTAGAGCCGCCAGCCTGCAAGACTCAGCAGAGGTCTGGGCTGCCATTTGATGACAAGGTCCAGTTCAGGGCAGCAGGGCCTGGGAGACACCAAAGTGAGTGTGCTGGCGGGCCGCAAGAGGGAGGCTGGTCTGCTGCTCACTCCTCCTCCCTGGTGTGGTGCTCACAATGCTGGACGCACTAGGATGGGATGTTTCCATATATAGAATCATAGGCTGGCAGTGACCACTGGAAATCTTCACAGGCCTTTTCCTGACCAGACAGGACTGCACCCAAAGGATCCAGTGCTGCCTAGTATGGTGGGCCATTCCGAGGGAAAGCCCACAAGGCCCCAGGGGATTCAGCCTGACCCTAATAGCCCACCCTGGGTGTTACTCACAAGGGTGGCCATGGCAGGGCCCCCTTCCCCTTCAGTTCTGTCTTTATACATAGCTGGAGGACCAGCCTCCTTCATAAGGGTGTGGAAACATAACTAGGATAACTTTACTCCCATTCTCAATGTGACAGGGTAGCCTGGATCACCTGCTTGGTTTTGCTTTCTCAGGTTTGATGAACAAGGTTATAAAAACTTTAAGTACAATTTAAGTACAGTAATTTATGTTGAATGCTTGACCTCAGTGCTTGTAGGGACTGTTTAAAATAATGATATTAACCTTTAGGTTACTCACACGTTTGAGCAACCATTTTTCCCTTTGAGTAAAAGAGAAGACTTTTCCCTAGTATAGCAGCCATCAGTTTAGTAAGTGAAGTCAATAGATGTGTGAAATTAAAAAGAAATTTCTTAGCCTAGGTATCTAATAATGTAATAAACTGAGAAAAAATTGAACTTCTGTGAGTTTAAAAAAATCATTTGGTAATTTTTCCCCTACATTTTTTTTTTTAACCATATTTACTTGTGTTAGCTACCTACCTGTTCATGATGCTAAACGCTGTAAATATATGAAACCGTAACTATTATGTAAGATAGGGAGCATTTTCCAGCTTCTGGATTAATCTTTCAACCTGAATATTTTGCTTCCTTGGAAACTTTGCATTTGTTTTGTTGTTTGGCAAGTACAGAAATTCATTAGTGAGGTCATGTGATAGTTTGGTTTACATCTGCATTAGGAAGGGGGATCATAAAGAGCAATAAGATTTGTCACAGAATGCCTGAGTCTGGAGCACAGCTCTCAAGTATCTGGAACCTAGCCGAGAACCAAGAAAGGGGCAAATATGCCTACTCAGCAACCGAAATAGATGGCATCAAGTCTGGGAGAATACTTCAGACCCTCTTTCGGAACTTACTCTTATTTTAAATAACAGTCCTAACTTTTTTTTTTTCTTATTTGACAAATGATCCATAGCACATACACGGTAGCACAGTTTAGAATGGGGTGAGGGGCTGCTGTAACCAACAGTGAAAACTGACCCCTGACAGTTTGACAACTAGGAAATAGAAAAATTATAACTTTAAATATAAGAACTGGGAGCAAAAGCCCTGAAGGTTTGGGAATATTAGGGTAGGGATTCTCAACTGGCCTTTCAGACATTACTTTGCAATTAGCTAAGTCCATAATTGCTATTTACCATTAATGAGAGTGAAGGACCAAAAAAATGACCAAAAAAGATACATTTTTAAATACGTTCTTCGGGAAGGAAGGGAAATCTGCCATAAACACTGGAAATATTAACACTCAAGGTAATTAACCTCCAAAGCTCTTTTGGTATGTAAAGCTATTACCCATTCAGAAAACTAGGCTGTTAGAATGACTCATTCATTGGCTGGCTGATTTTTCCTATACCAAAATCCTCATATATCACTTACCTTATTTTGTAATTATGAGTTAAACAAACACATATTTCTTCTGGTGTTGAGAGATTTTAAAACGTGGTAAATGAGAATGAAATTCATATCTGGGGCTTGATGTCAGTATAACAGAATTAGTGTACACTTGGCTTTGTTTTCTCCAGGACCAACTTTGAATAGGGAGATAATCCTTCACATTAAACATGGTTTATTTGAAATCTGTGGAATGTATTTTGATACTAACTTTCTGTTCTTTTAAATTTAGTGTTTATTGAGATTCTAGAGGTTCACTGGTTCATCCTTTGCCTCAGGTTCATAGTCATCAGAGATCCAAAGACATCCTTTAGTTAGTCCTTATGGATGTGTGGTTCACTACGGATTTAGTCAGTGGTTACTGGTCATGATCAGCTCTCTGAGATAGAAGGTTGTTTCTAGAGCCCTCATAACCTCAGATACATGTCCTTCAGCCACCAGCCTAGGTTACATGTTAGCATTGTGATTTCTGCACAGTCTTAGTATGTAGATGACTGTTTCCAATGCTAAAATGTCATTTGATACCTAAAAATGGAACCTGTTGACTTGACTTGCAGTTCTTCAAAGAAAAATAGATTCTGTGGCACTGGTGTATGACTTTTGTCATTTGAACTTGAAATGTATTTTCCAGTGGAAATAGTGTAATAAATGGAGATTCACAAGTGAATCCACAGACTTACTAACTAACAAAGCAGTTCATATTTTCTGGAGAAAATGCATGTTTGTAATAAAAAAATGGCAAAAGGATTGTTACTGTATTTATAAATAAATACAAGAGAAAAGATTACCTGAAATGGTAATGTTGGAGATAAAGCTAATTGTGGTGAATGAAAAGGACTTGTGGGTGTATTTATTCTCTTTAGAGGATAAAGATGTTAATTCTATGATTTTTTTATGATTTTTGGTTTCCGTAGTAGAGGTATGCTGCATCTGAGTTGATTTTTTTAAGTCAAAATTGAGTAAAAGGAAGCAAAAGAGTATGGGCTTTCCTGATGATATTTCCTGGATAAGATCTTGTTTGTCATTCTTTTGCTTTTTCATTCAACAAACATTTACTGACTGCCTACTACTTTCCTGGCCTTGTGTCATGCAGTGGGAATGCAAAGGTAACTTGCTGTATTCCAGTGCCTGGTCCAAGGATACCCAGTGTTGAGTAAATGACTAATACTGTATCACAGGTGCAGAGGCATAGCAATAAAAAGGGTGGTGGGGTGGGGATTCTGGAAACATTATGAACATACAGGTAATTGCCTGAGGGAATCAGGGAAAACCCCACTGCAGAGGATATAGCTTGAGCTGAATTTAGAAGGGTGAATAGGAGTTGGTTTAATATATAAAGAGGATTGTAGAGAGCAGGCATGAAGCTGTTTTCCAAGCAGAAGAGATACCATTCATAGAAATGTTGTCTTATGAAAGGGCCTGGTTGTGTGCAAGAAATAATGAGTTCTTAGTGATTGGAAGGCTGTACAATGCTGGGCTATAAGAGACAGAAGTTAAAACAGAAGTGATGTTTGTGCAGGACTTTGCAAACTAAGGAATTTGATTTAATCCTGCAGAGATGATAGAGAACCCAAGAAGACTTTTAGGCAGAGGTGTCCTGAGAATGAGGAAAGAGGAAGAGAGTTAAAAGATGAAAGAGGGGTTTGTGTGTGTGTGTGTGTACACTTTTGGGAAAGCTTTCTAAGGTGTGCATGATTTTCTGAAAGGCGAACATGGGAGAAGTGAGGCAGATTTCATTCTGGCTTCATGGTGGCGTCATCAGCCCAAGGCAGCTTTGTTGCCCTCAGCATTGCTGTACTGGGGAGAAGGAAGGGTTGAGATAGTGAGGAAAAGAAGGTATTATCAGGTGGCCATTTATTTATATCCATAGGAGGGAATATGTCTAGAGGATTCCTAGAGTATGAATGTTGAAATCAATCAGACTAGGCTGGTCAATTAATTTCTGAGTCTTTGTTGTAGTTCAGTCACTAAGTCATATCTGACTTTGTGACCCCATGGACTGCAACATGCCAGACTTCCTTGTCCTTCACTATCTCCTGGAGTTTGCTCAAATTCATGTCCATTGAATTGGTGACACTAACTATCTCATCCTCTGCCACCTGGTTCTCTTTTTGCCTTCAATCTTTCCCAGCATCAGGGTCTTTTCCAGTGAGTCAGTCAGGTGGCCAAAGTAGTAGAGCTTCAGTTTCAGCATCAGTCCTTCCAATGAATTTCAGGGTTGATTTCCTTTAGGATTGATTGGTTTGATCTCCTTGCTGCTTAAGGGACTCTCAAGAGTCTTTTCCAGCACCACAGTTCAAAAGCATCAATTCTGCATTGTTCACCCTTCTTATGGTTTGACTCTTACATCCATACATGTCTACTGGAAAAACCATAGCTTGTCTGTAGAAGGGAGCTAACAAAACTTTGTTATTGTCTGGAAGCTACCTGTTAACAATTCAGTGAAGACCTATTCTTTCCCCCAGGTTTAAATTTTCCTGTATTAATATGGAATTTATATAAATAATGTTTTCCTAAATAAGACATCTTTTATTTAAAGGATTATCTGGATGAGATCAAAGATGATTTGGAACCCTGAAAAGATACATCTACTTCGTTCTACTTCCTATATTTTAGATGGCGCTAGTGGTACAGAACCTACCTGCCAGTGTAGGAGATGCAAGCGATGCGGGTTCAATCCCTGGGTTGGGAAGACCCTTTGGAGAAGGGAATGGCTACCCGCTCCAGTATTCCTGCCTGGAGAATCCCATGGACAGAGGAGCCTGGCAGGCTACAGTCCATGGGGTCTCAAAGAGTTGAACACGACTGAAGTGACTTAGCACACAGCACTTTGTTCCACCTCCTATATTTTAGCTGTATTGTTCTATTCTGTATCATTATTGTTGTTCAGTCACGAAGTTGTATCTGACTGTTTGGGACCTGAAGCATGCCAGGCTTCCCTGTCCTTCACTATTTTCCACAGTTGTGCTCAAACTCATGTCCATTGATTCAGTGATGCCATCCAACCATCTCATTCTTTGTTGCTCGCTTCTCCTCTGGCTCTCAATCTTTCCCAGCATCAGGTTGGGTCCTAAAAAAGACACCACTGAAATCAATTTTCCCAAATAACTTGTCAACACTTTTCCCTTTTCGTTGGTGAACATGAAAACGAGAAATCATTTTGTGGAATGAAATGTATAGGGACTTTATATCTGAAACACGTTTTACTTTGAGTGTTGTAATTTTCTTTCCATTGGTCTGGGATGACAGGGAGTGGGTCACACACATTTGTGATCTTGTGAATAAGTTGGATTTGGTTGTTTAGCTTGGATGCTCAAAGGCTTCAGCAGATGAGTATGTGTTATAAACAGGTCCCATCAAAGCAACTAGAAGGCAGAAAAACTTAACAGCAGTCAAATCGGTTTGTTTATGTTTAAATAAACAAATGAGAGTGAAATGAGTGTCAGAAGCTCTGAGAAGTAACTGAAAACTCCCCAGTATATCCTGCAGAAGCTTAATTCTAATATGAATTGACAACACTAGAGAAGAAAAAATACCTCTCTTCCTTGACCTGAGGAGAAATTTGGAGGTTTTCATCCATGAGGGAAGTGCCTTAATGTAGTTCATTTGCTAGGAAAGCTGTCGTGCTCATAAAATCCTTTTTTTCTTTTAAACATATAATTACTTTGAGTTTTTAGCCTTTTCCTTCCTTTCTATCTTTTCTAATCACTCCTTCCAAGTCTGAGTTCATCCGAGTCACATAGATTAAGATGCAGAATCAGACGTCTCCTCTGAGCTATTTTTTGCTTCTGTGGAAGCCGCCTGAGGCAGGAATCTCCTAAGGAAAGCAGAACTTTGAGAAGAGAAGCCAAGCTTTCTCTTGGGTTAACCCGTCGGGGTGTGGGCCTTGCCCTGAAGCCTGCACCCCAAGAGCCAGCTCGGAGCACAGAGGAACCTGCTGCTTTTATGTAGGAGCATTTTACTCCTTGGGCTTCCCTGGTGGCTCAGATGGTAAAGAATCTGCCTGCAATGCAGGAGACCTGAGTTCGATCCCAGGGTCGCAAAGATCCCCTGGAGAAAGGAATGGCAACCCATTCCCATAGTCTTGCCTGGAGAATTCCATGGACAGAGGAGCTGGGCAGACTACAGTCCATGGGGTCATAAAGAGTCGACTGAGCAACTAACACTTCACTTTCATTTCACTCCTTAGGACTCCTAAGCTAGTTCTAGGGTTTTGTTCTCACCAAGGTACCATCATTTTAATACAGTTTTCCTTGCCTTGGTTTACCAGGGGGATAAAGGCAATCAAATGATTCAGTGATTTCTTTTATACTATAGATTAAACTGTTAAATGGTACCTGGAGAAGAGTATCTGATAAGAAACTGTGGGACCAAGTTCCTCAGTACACATAATTCACCAAGTCTTGCAGCCAAGTGCTGGGAGCTGTGTCCAGAGGTGAAATAGGTGTGATGGTTCCCCTCAGGGATCTTAAACAATGTATAATATATACAGATGATCCCTGACTTATGGTGGTTTGAATTAGACAGTTTTTTGACTTTATGACGCAAAAAGCGATGTGCATTCTATAGAACTCATTCTTGGAATTTTGTATTTTGATCTTCTCCCAGGCTTGTGATCTTTCTATGTTCCTCTCTGGCGATGCCGGGCAGTGGCAGCCCCCAGTCAGCCACACGATCGCCAGAGAAAACAACCAATAGACTTACAACCATTCTGGACCCATTCTGGTTTTCACTTTCAGTACAGTATTCAAGAAATTACATGAGATATTTTCAACATTTTATTGTAAAATAGGCTTTGTGTTGAATGATTTTGCCTAATTGTAGGCTAATGTAAGTGTTTGAGCACATTTAAGTGGGCAAAGCTAAGCTAGGTGGGTTAAGTGTAATGAATGCCTTTTCAGCTCCTGATGGGTGTATCAGGAGGCAGTCCCATTATACGCTGAGAAAGATCTGTATTTATAATGACTAGACCATAAAGAGTTGCTAAATTCTGTGTTTCCAATGAGAGAACAAAACTGGACTCTAGTGAAGGGGAGGGAACAGGATGGGTTGGGTCATCCAAGAAGTAACGGATAAAAGACGTAAACTTGAATCGGTTATTTGGAACAAGTAGCTTTGGAGCTTATGAGCTTCTTGCCTTTTTAGTACCTTTAATGAGCGTTTCGTTAAGAAAACCACACATATAGGAGGTGTCTGCTGGGCATATAAGGGGCAGGCTTCCTGAGCCTTTGAAGGATGAGTTGGAGTACATTAGAAAGAGGGGAGCCTGGTGCATATTGTCCATCAGGAATATCTTCTTTAATGGAAGAAGGACCAATGCAAACACTCCTCAGATTTCTAACATATTTAAAGGAAGAAAATAGTACATCAGCTCACCCCAAATATTTATCCCCAAAATTACCCGTAAAATTATAAGACTTAGTTTTGTTGGCTTCTTTTAGTAGAATACTTTAATATGTTACTTTGATCAGAACTAGCATTAAGAAGAAGCATCTTAAACACTTACAGGAAAAGATTAAAAGTGTCTTAAGCCAGTTTTCAAAATGTAATGTGCATACAGATTGCCTGGGGATCTTGTTAAACTGAAAATTCTTATTGAGGAGGTCTGTAAGGGGGCCTGAGCGCCTGCATTTCTAGTAAACTCGCAGGTGATACTGCTGCCGCAGGTCTCTACCACACTTTGAGTAGAAAGATCATTGTCTATTAGAGGTGAAAGATAATTTAGAGGTAATTGGTACACTGGCTTTCAAGTTTTATGGATGAGTATCACGAATTTTTATTTGCACATGAAAATTTATGTGAAACCTTATGGGAAGTCGATGGTTTCTGCCTCCCAAACCCTATCTCCACCCCCAACACTAACTTTTCAAGGAGCAGTTTGACATCTCTGATTTCCCCAAGCTCAGAGACAGTCAGCCTGAATTGAGTCTGAGAGTGAGGAAGGCAGAGCTGGGCTCTGTTGTAGCATTTCCCGAGCTTCTTGGCCATAACCCTGCTGGAATTTCCAGGCATTCTAATGGTCAGTGTCTCATGGAAAATGAGGCATCAGGAAAGATTCATTTTTTGCTGATGCTATGGACTCTAAAGTTGAGCTGGAAAGAGCAGGAGTGTTAATCCCAGAGACCGGATGGGAGAGATCTCTTCCTACTTCCCCAGTATGCTCCTGCGAAGCGCAATCATCGGAATTTCTGAACCAGCTTATCCTGATCTGTCAGTAGAATTCAAGTGTTTGTGTGCGCAGCATAAATACATATAGAATATGGATTTTCATTGTGTACATTTCTATCTGAGTTAGTATGTGCACCAAATATGTGATTTAAATACATGCCTAGAATGGCAATGTAAAAACCATTTTTGGATTTCTGAAGTTGTAAAGGAATAAGAGGGGAATCATCAGAAGCCTCCATAAATAATGATGTCTCTGAGAAGGAGAAATGGAGGAAAAAAGCAAATTCTGTACCTTGTAAGGATACGTGAGGTCAGCGGTGATTTTGTGGGAGATACCAGAAGAATATCTGGAACTTAATGTATGAACATTTGGATGAGGAAATAGGAAGCAGCCTGGTTTTCCTAAGAATAGGAAGACTGGGTCATGGAGAATTCATGTCATTTCCCTTTTGATGGGAGATAGGAAAGGAAGAGAGATAACATTTTTATTTACGGAGAGACTTCTGTATTCTGAGCAGATTACAGGAATTCTGGTAGGTATCCCGTATCTAAGTATCAGCATAGCCTTTGACAAAGCCCCTTACTTCTTGATGAGTAAAATGGAGACCTGGGGGCTAGATAAGAGGCTAATTGTGTGCCCTTAGAGTGACCTCCGATGTTGGCCTTATGGGAGGTCTTTGGTGCTGTGCCCTGGGGCTCACTTGTCCTGCATCATTATTCCTGTTGACTCTGACAGCCTGGAGTCCCCAAGAAAGCAGAGTCCAAGACAGTGGCTGGCATGCAGGTAGTTTATTTTGGGCAGTGATCCTGGGGAACAGGTGTGGGGCTGGGGAGAAGAGAAACAAGGAAGGAGGGGAAGCTGGCACAAGCCTATGTGATCAAGCCAGTCACTGTCGTGAGCTCTGGGGACCTTCTGAGGAGCCAGGCAGTCTGTGCCTCAGAAGGGACAGACACGGTGTGTATTTTATCAATGGGCTCCTCTCTCCTTGGTCAAGAGCTGCCCCAGGGCACTAAGTCCTTGCATTTCCAGGTTTGTACATGTGCAAGTGCTGGCCTTCCCCACAGTGTCCCAGCTATGGTGTCGGAGGATCCCCAAGGTGGAGAGCTGGAGAGAAGTGGTTTGACGGAGGTGGCGTGCTGTCAGCTTACAACTGCTGGAAGCTGGTGGCCACAGCAAGGACGGGGATGTAAAAACTGAGCTGAGAAGGTGTAGTTATTATATATGTGGGTGGACCCAGAGGGGTGGCTCAGGCCTTGATGACAGAATCATGATTCAAGGCATTAGGATATAACACGAGGGCTATAACACTTCTAAGTAAGATGGGCTCCTATTTCTTGAGCACCTGCTCTGTGCCAGGCACCTTATTGAATTCTTTGCATACATTATCGCATTTATTCATCCCAGCAACCCTTTGAGATGAGGTGGAAACTGTCATTTTTATGTTCTTCAGGGAAGAAACAAACAGTTCGGCTTCAGAACTCCTCCATGTGCTTCTCCTCTGCAGGGACGCAGTATGTATTTCTTTAGAAAGAATGCGTGGCTTCTTAGTGACCTCCAGAGTCGCTTCTAACCTTAATATTCTATGACTTATGTGAATCAGGAATAAAGATAAGCAAACTTATCTAGAGCTGAGGAGAAACAGAGAGAGAGAGAGAATATGAGTAAATGAATGAAGTAGTGAATGAGCGAGAGTGGTCTTAAAAGTCTTCTTCAAGTGATTTCCAGTGTATTCCTCCTGGGTTACAGATTTGTGGTGCTTTGTTTAGAAAATACAAAGTAGAGGGATTTTCTGTTCTTTTTTATAGTAGGCATTGAGGTGAGGCTAAGTCACTGTGAAGACTAGGGTCACCATAATTAAAAAGAGATGTAATGAACCCAATTCAGTCTCGTTTCTTTTGGGTCACACAGTAACAGTGATAAGTTCTGAGTGTGTCCGTCCTTTATTAGCAAAGTAAATCGTAAATGCAGCCTATGTCTCCAAATCTTTTTTGTTCTCTGTAGTTCTAAAAGTGACTAGAGGGGAGTTTCCTGGTGGCCTAGTGGTTAGGGTTCTAGGCTTTCAGTGCTTTGGCCCTGATTCAATCTGTGGTCAGGGAACTGAGATCCTGCAAGCCACGTGACACTGTCTAAATAAATAAAAAGTGACAATAGGATATTCTTTTTATGGTAAGAATATCGTCCATATCTTTGATGAGATATCTTTTATCTCCCTCCCCCTTTTTTGTATCTGTCAGGCACTGTGCGGATAGCTACATACACACACAGATTATTGAATAGATGAATGATATAAAGATGCAGAACTAATGATTGTGAAAATTAAATGCAATCTATTGTAATAATTAGGTAATGTGCTTATTATTACTGAGAGTCCAGCACATAGTAAGTGCTTAATAACTGGTTTCTTTTGTTTTTATTGGAGTATAATTGTTTACAATGTTGTGTTAGTTTCTGCTGTACAGCAAAGTGAACCAGCTATGTGTGTACACCCCCCATCCCACCCCTCTAGGTCATCACAAAGCACCGACTGAGCTCTGGCTTAATAACTGGTTTCTGAATTATTATTATTTTGTGTATACATATGTATATAAAGCAAGGTAGCATATACTTTGTAGATAATACAAAGTAGCCCGGGGACGGGGGAGCCTGGTGGGCTGCCATCTATGGGATCGCATAGAGTCGGACACGACTGAAGTGACTTAGCAGTAGCAGCAGCATAATACTATGTATATAATACAAAGTAATATAATACTGTGTATCTAATAAAAAGTAGATTTTGTCTCCATTTTACAGGTGAGGAAACTTAAAATGTGCTGAGATCACCAAGGTGTTTGTAATCTAAAAGCCCATGTTTAATGCTTGCCACTGTACGAATGCTGCAGATCTTTTCCAGTTCTTGGATAAATAAAATGTTGGTGTTTAAAAGAAAAGTACTTAAGGATATTTAATGGTAGTTCTAGTAACATTTTATAAATTCAGTCTTGGAAGAATTCTTTTCCGCTTGCCCACTTTAATGTTGCTCTTATTTATCACGTTTTAATCCTATGTAGCTTGATATGGCTCAGCTTCTTTTTTCCTCTGGCATTAAAAAAAAAAATTAAGTAAAAGGCATTGATTCAAACATTTCCCTTCCTATTAGGAAGATTCATGGGATGGGAGGCTTTTACTGCCTCTGTCTGAACAGGCAGGACTTGGGGAAGGAAACAGGCTCGGCAAGCTGCAGAGAGGAAAGGATGAGGAATGTGTTATCTAATAGCTCGTGACATTCTTGACTTTGACAAACTAGCAATTGATGAGCTGGGTCAGGATCTCCTTAGGATTTGGAATTGGGTGAAGCACCAACTTGAGGGCTGTAAATTAAAACAAGCTCTCCCGTTATTTGTAAATGGTAGACATTTTCTGAAGATTAGTTTAGGAAAACATATGCTATAGTTGGTCTAAGAGTGAGTTCTACTTATTTCATTTTCTAGCAGCATAAAATTAAGGAGGTGGAAGAGACCTTATCTACTCCAGCCCCTCTGTTGAAGATTTTATAAGACTGAGGTCAGTTAAGGGTACCTGCTTTGTAGGGAAGGGCTGTTGTTCCACCCAGTTGCTTCCTAACCATCTATGACCTAGACCTCGGTTTCCCGCAACTTTCCCACAACTGAGTCGGCCACCATGGACACCGCATTGAATGACTGTGCTGGGCATGGGAGATGTTCTGTTTATTTGATTGTCAAAGACATTGGTCATTGGGATGGTCTCCTTCCTCAAAGTTGTTTCCAGACTCCGCTCTTTTTTGTTTCTTTACTCACCATAAAGCACAGATTTGTTTTCATTGGAGAATGATTAGCATTCATATTTTGAAATGGCAGAGAATTATAGTGTAGGAAGGTTTGGCTTTATTTTGGCATGTTTTTATCACAGTTCTGGTAATGTCCTCTTGGTTTATGCAGGATCTGACTCAGCCACTGGCGTTACCCTAAATCCCAGCAGAGAACTGGATGTCATTTCATGACTGCCCCACTACTTGTAGGAGGGATTTCATTCACTGGTTGTTGGAGCAGTTCCTTTGCACGAAGGTGTGGTGGAGCAGCCGAGACTTGTCCTGAGGATGTCTCCTGACCCCTCAGGGCTCACTGGCACCCTGCAGACACCTCTTTTACAGCCCTTGTCTCAAGTCTTTGTCATTGTTCACCCTCCAGACTAGTCTGTATCTTAGTAACTTTAGTCCTCCAGCACCAAATATTGGCTTCCCTGTGGCTCAGATGGTAAAGAATCTGCCCGCAATGCAGGAGACCCAGGTTCCATCCCTGGGTCAGGAAGATCCCCTGGAGAAGGAAATGGCAAACCACTCCAGTATTCTGGCCTGGAGAATCCCATGGACGGAGAAGCCTGGCGGACTACAGTCCATAGGGTTGCAAAGAGTTGGACACGACTGAGCAACTTCACTTCACCGAATATTGTGCCCGGACTTAAGTGGTTTTGGTACATTTTTGTTGAAAAAATGGATAAGTAAATACAAAGAAATTTAACTCATAGCCCTTGTCCATATGGGGCTTACATCTTGGATGTGAGAAAAATCTAATTGCATAAAAGTTGAATAGTAAAACAGAGCAAGGTGATAATCCTAGTGCTGTTACCAAGAGATACAGGAAAAAGGCCAGATAAGAGAAATAGATGCAGTTACTTTTCAGTCCCTTAACAGAAGACATAGGGTAGTATCTTGGTATCATCACTTAGAAATGTATCACTGTGTAAAAATGGTTTAAACTCTCTGAGCCTTAGTTTCTTCATCTGTGAAATGGAGTTACCTCTACAAGAGTCACAGGGCTATTACAAGTAAAGTGGGATCGTGTATGTGTAAAGTACTTTGTAAGCTGCATCCTGTTATAGAAATGCCAGGTGGTGTTATTCTGAAATGACCAATTGAAGCAATAGGATAAAAAATTCAGAGTGTATAGTACAGGGAGCTCAACTTAGAGCTCTGTTCTGTGACAACTTAGAGGGTTGGAATGGGGTGGGGTTGGAAGGGAGGTTCAGAGGGAGGGGACATATATATACTTATGGCTGATTCACATTGTTGTATGGCAGAAACCAACACAACACTGAAAGCAATTATCCTCCAATTAAAAATAAATTTAAAAATACTATATGTAAAAGAAATTCAGGAAGATGGGAGTTTAAAAGATCCAGGAAAATATAACATTGGGTTCTTTTTCAGAATTTTTGCTTGTTAGCAAGAGCTGAAATAATCACATGGTTCTCTTAATGAATACCAGACACCTCTGGGCCTGGATCAAGGCCTGGATGTGATGGTTCAATTGGGACTTGTAGCTGATGGCCCAGAGACCCCACAGGTTAGCCTGGCTGTAGCTTGTCAAAGTTCAATTTGTGTCCACTTTCATCCATTTAATTGATTAGATAATTGAGTGCATTCTCTTCCAGTATCAAGGACTTCAGATGTCAGTGTTCCAAAAGAATTTCTTTTGGAGGAACCTATATATTATGCCGTATGGTGACTGCTATATTTCTGCCTGCAGATATTCTGGTGTGAGTGTTCATGGAGCCACTGAAACATGCCACAAGGGTTCTGTACATTAATTGGCAGGTCTGAATTCTTTAAAAATGTGTGATAATTAACTTTTTGTTTAAGTTTTATTATTAAAGAGATAATTTTGGGGGGAAAAGTTATTATCCAGCTTAAAACTATGCAGGAGGAAACCTTTGAGTCTTTTTGCATATCTCAACCAAACAAGCAAATAATTATGCTCTGCTTTTTATTCTTTAATGTTATCTTCACCTTTACCTTTCATTGAACAAATGTTAGTTGGAAACGAACAGTCTTTTACCATTGTCCTCGTTTGTTGGTTTTTTTTTAAACAAAACTTCCCTATTCTCACATTTTTCTTTCACTGGCAGAATGAGCTGTGTTAGCAAATTTTCCAGATTATTGTGGTATTTGCAGAGTACAGCTAAAATATTGAAATTGTGAGCTGTGAAATCAAAGTTGGACCTTGTGTGTGATTCTGATATCAAGGTGCTGATACATTACACAGAAATCACCATGGTGCAGTAGTTTTGGTAGGAATAATCTGGACAAGAATTGCTGTTGCTACTGGTTTTCTTTAAGATACTCCGGCATTTTCATTGAGAGAGAAAGGTTCCTAGAATTAAAATAGGAAATGCTGGGGTGTTTTGTTGAACTCCACAGGAGGTAAAATGGCTAGTGGTGTTCAGGAGCTGCTCAGTTCTTGGACAGAGCAGACTGTGTGTGTGTGTGTAGACAAATCAGGAGATGCCTTCCCATCTCTGGTGCTCCCATACCGTCTCTGCACATGACCATCTCGGCATTTAGCACACTGGCTTACAATTACTATATTAGCTGAGGAGTGGTTCCAGAATAAGGGAAGCTACAGAGATGACAACGAAATGCACATGGAGTTTTGGATTGGATCCTGGATTGGGGAAAAATATTGCCATGAGGGATAGTATTGGGACAATTGATGAAATTTAAATATAGGCTCTAGTTAATTGTGAATGAGTTGAGTAAGTGAAAAATTGCTCAGTCATGTCCGATTCTTTGAGACCTCATGGACTGTAGGCTGCCAGGCTCTTCTGTCCATGGAATTCTCCAGGCAAGAATACTGAAGTGGGTGGGTAGCTATTCCCCTCTCCAGAGGTTCTTCCTGACCCAGAGATTAAACCTGGGTCTTCTGCATTGCAGGCAGATTCTTTACTGTCTGAGCCACCTGGGAAGCCCCTGTTTACTATAGGGGATAATATTTTATTACTTTTAGATCTTCTTAATATTATCCTTATGGTTTGATCACATCAGAAAATATCCTTATTATTAAGAGATGCATACTGATGTCTTCAGGGGTGAAGGGACATGATGTCTGCAACTTATTCTCAAGTGATTGTCATGTGTAAGGTGACACAGATTAAGAATTGGTGTATCAGTGAAATGGACCTTCTCTAGTGGCTCAGGTGGTACAGAATCTGCCTGTAATGTGGGAGACCTGGGTTCGATCCCTGGGTTGGGAACATCCCCTGGAGAAGGGAATGGCAACCCACTCCAGTATTCTTTTCTGGAAAATTCCATGGATGGAGGAGCCTGGTGAGCTACAGTCCATGGGGTCACAAAGAGTCGGACACTACTGAGTGACTTCACTTTCTGGTGAAATGTATGCAAGAACGCCTTTCTTAAAATAAAAAGCTCAACACATTTACCTTTTTTGTTCTTGGTATCCTGCAGCACTGAAACACTGGCTCCAGGAAGGCAGGGCCTTTTTTTTTTTTTTTTATCACCCTCGTGTAGGTTGCCAGATAAAATACAGGATGCCCAGTTAATTTTGAATTGCAAATGCACTATGAATAATGGGACATACTTATATCACTTATACAAAAACAAACCTGTTTTGATATATCTGCAATTCAGAGTTAAGTGGAGTACCTGTATTTTTATTTGCTGATGTTGGCAACCCTGTCCCAGGAGCAGCAGGGTAGGTGCATCCGGGTGACGACCTACCGTTACAGGGAATGAATGGCGTGGCTTTTTAGAACCCTGATCTGAAGTCTCCTATTAGATAAAATCCATCATGTCTGAGCACAGAACTGGGACTTTGCTGGTTCTTGGACTTGATCTCCTCCTCGTCCTGCTCCTTTGATGGGTCTTTTCTCTTTGAGCTGATGCACAGCTTTCTCCATTTCTCTGTAGTTGGTGGAGTCAGCTGGGTTACATTTTATGTTACCTACATGACACTCCTGACAGCTTTAAGATCTTCTTCTAACATATTTGAGTAGAATGGATACTGGAATCTGTTTTGACAATTGTTGAAAACCTAGGCGGTTGCTATAGCACACTGGTATTATTCAGTGAACCTTTTAAAAAGATGTGCACCCTGTTCAGGCAAATAGTATTTTATAGAATTTAAATGATATTGATGTTCACAGTCAAATTTTCAAATATAATGCTCCTAGGGATTATACATGTAGTAATCCCTAGGAGCATTATATTTCCATATATATATTCCATTAATTTTCCTCACCAATGCAGTGATAGTACATGCAGTGATCTCTATTACCAGTGCCTTTTAAAATGCAGGTGTAGAGTCTTTAAAATACCGTGAGTCTATTGCCAGCTGTCCCATTGATAACCTTCCCTTGAAAAGTGACCTTTGAGCAGTTTCATGAAGAATGAATATTTATAGTATTTTCTTGCTGAGCTGCTAAAAGAGGGGTCTATGCAAGTAACAGGTGGCTTCAGTTGGCCTGCGTTCACTGAAATGTGATTCAAATAAAGCATTGCATTATTTTACCATTGGAATTGTGATTATGTGCTAGAGTGACTTCATTTTTGGCAAATTTCATGTGAGTGTTGAGGTTTGGGTTTAGGGTGGGTGTCTTGCATGTTCAGGAACAGGAGAGCTTTATAGATGAGACACAGCAGCTGAGGGATGAGACATCCAGGATCTTCTTTATGCAGCAGAGGAATTTTTACCAGTGTAGCTGTTGTTCTTCTGGGCTTTAGTTTTAAGGGCAACTGTTCAGATGAACATTTTAGACCTAAGTGTTCTTTCCTCTTCGGAGGGGGTTCTATCAAATAATTATCAGTGAAGTGCTTAGCACATAGTAGGCACTCACAGTAAAAGTTGTTCAATAGAATGAATTAGATAATTTTGTTTGGGATTTTATTTTACTTTTAATATGATTTAATTACTTGAAATAGAAGATCTTTCTGTTACTGCCCTTTACCCAATTGCTTGGCAACACAATTGTTAACATGTTTTCTGATTAAAATAAATGTTCCCATCTAAGTTTATACTAGATAAGATTATAATATAAAGAATTAGAGGCATTAAATGGGTGAAATGGAATTTGTCACAAAAGCTATTTCTGAGAAGTCTGTTTTATTAAGCATACTTTCTTCTGTGTCTGAAAAGATTTATCATATTGTGCAAATCAGGTCCTAGCAAACTGAGTAGAAGAGTTTTTTAAAAAGCCAACGTTGTTTTATAAGAAGAATTACATTTCTATGGGAGAAAAATTGAAAAAGAGAGATCACATAAATAACCCCTGTAACCTTATTTCTCATTTTATTGAATATATTTAAGAGTCTTCTTCCCTACCATTAATACACAAGTACATTTTTTTACACACATACACAAAATTAGAACTATATGAACATATTATAGTGGTAGGTATGTGTTTATATACTGTCTGTTTCAACTGTCTTTTAAAACAATACATCATTCATATTTTAACGCATCACCATTTATTATTTTTCTTACAAAAGTATTTTTAATGATTATGTTGCCTTTCATGGTATAGCTGTGCCATGATTTCCATGATTCATTAAATCAAAGCCTTACACTTGGTCATTTAGGTTATTTCCAGTTTTTTTACAATGTTGTGATAAATAAGCTTTAAAGCATGGTTATTACTTTGGGATCCATGCCCAGAAGTGCAAGTTCTGGGTTACACATCCTTATATCTCCATTTGTAGTATATTAATAATCATATTGTCCTTCTCACAGTTTGGGCAAATGACTGTTTTTGTGAACATTTAAGTATTTAGCTCATCTACATTCTTTCCTTGCTGGGAGAAATATCAGTAACCTCAGATATGCAGATGACACCACCTTTATGGCAGAGAGTGAAGAGGAACTAAAAAGCCTCTTGATGAAAGTGAAAGAGGAGAGTGAAAAAGTTGGCCTAAAGCTCAACATTCAGAAAACGAAGATCATGGCATCTGGTCCCATCACTTCATGGCAAATAGATGGGGAAACAGTGGAAGCAGTGTCAGACTTTATTTTTCTGGGCTCCAAAATCACTGCAGATGGTGATTGCAGCCATGAAATTAAAAGACACTTACTCCTTGGAAGGAAAGTTATGACCAACCTAGATGGCATATTAAAAAGCAGAGACATTACTTTGCCAACAAAGGTCCGTCTAGTCAAGGCTATGGTTTTTCCAGTGGTCATGTATGGATGTGAGAGTTGGACTGTGAAGAAAGCTGAGCACCAAAGAATTGATGCTTTTGAACTGTGGTGTTGGAGAAGACTCTTGAGAGTCCCTTGGACTGCAAGGAGACCCAACCAGTCCATTCTAAAGGAGATCAGTCCTGGGTGTTCTTTGGAAGGAATGATGCTAAAGCTGAAACTCCAGTACTTTGGCCACCTCATGCAAAGAGTTGACTCATTGAAAAAGACTCTGATGCTGGGAGGGATTGGAGGCAGGAGGAGAAGGGGATGACAGAGGATGAGATGGCTGAATGGCATCACCAGCTCGATGGACATGAGTTTGAGTAGACTCCAGGAGTTGGTGATGGACAGGGAGGCCTGGCGTGCTGTGATTCATGGGGTCGCAAAGAGTCGGACACAACTGAGTGACTGAACTGAACTGAACATTCTTTCCTACAATGGTTATTTTTAAAAACAAGGAAAAGAAACCTTTGGTAGGTTCTTACTTTGTAATATATTTCTTCGATGATATTTTCTTTCTATGTTTATGATCCAGCTGTAGTTTTTCTTCTTTTTTTTCTGTCTTTCCATAGGGATATTTGTTTTTGCTTACTAATATATGATCCCTCTTTACCACATATTTTTTCCTTCCCATTTCTGTATAATATGATTTGATGTTCAGAAGTTTTAGATTTTGATCCGTTCAGTCTGTTGGTAGGAAAAGGATTTTTGAGAGTAAGTGATATTTCTGTCAAAAGTATATTTTCTCCCCTGTATGGTATCATTTAGTTTTTCAAAAAGAAGGAACAGGTAACCACTTAGTCTTAGTTTAACCCCTTTAGAAATGTTTTAAGTTATTAAAACATACATAAGTTATGCTATTCTAAGAATCAAGACATGTCTGCATTTGCATTGTTTGAATAGTATACCCAAAACTCAATTAGTGCTTTCATCCTAGAAAGTTCTCATTTTGGAGTTTGGTCTACTTTCTATCAGGACACATTGGAGGTGGGACAAGAGTTAAAGTGGATAAGTGATTCATTGTGTGTGAAATTTTCTAAAGACGGAGTAATTTACGTACTCATCTAGCAGGAATGCCCAGACACGGAGATGGAAACAATGACTGCGATAGGCCTGTCACAGCTGGTGATTTTCTGATTCATAGACACCTACTGGGTCAAAAAGCCTCAGCTTTTCACTCCAGGGATGGAATTTTGTAACCGTATGTGGTATGAATACTTTGTTTTGATTTTTTCATGTTGATGTTTTTCTGGTCCATTCTGCATCAGACTTCTGTGACCAATGTAAGTAGCAAGACTCAACTGTATGTGAAATTATTTCAGAAGCCAAGCAGTATTTTTTTTCTTTTCTTATAAATGTATTATTTCCCCAGCTTTATTAAAATAGGCTTGACATATAACATTGTGCAAATTTAAGGTATGCAGCATAATGGTTTGATATATGTATGTATTGCAAAATGCTTACCACAGTAAGGTTAGTTATATATATCACTTCACATAGCCAAGCAATAATAACATCAGAGTCAATGATGCTCAATGTGGGGAGTATGCGTGTCCTTCCAGAAGGTGATAAGGTGACTTGTGGCATTCATTCCTTCACTAATTTTATTTTGTGCCTATTCAAAACTACATTTGGTATGAAGCCATACCTGTGGTGTTGGAAATTGATATTCCACAGTATACATGGCATAGTGTGTGTGTGTGTGTGTGTGTGTGTGTTTGTGTGTGTGTTAGTCACTCAGTTGTGTCCAACTCTTTGCAACACCATGGACTGTAGCTCACCAGGCTCTTCTATCCATGGAATTACCCAGGCAAGAATACTGGAGTGGGTTGCCACTCCCTTCTCCAGGGGATCGTCCCAACCCAGGGATCAAACCCAGGTTTCCCGCACTGGGGGCAAATTCTTTACCATCTGAGCTACCAGGGAAGCCTACATGGCATAGCCTTTTCCTTAATTTGAAAGCAAAGTCCATTGCTTTAATTTGTTTTAATCATGATAGCTTAACTTTAATTTTCAAATAAGTAGAAATTCCCTCTTTGCCTCAATGTCCATGTAGCTCATTTCTTCATGTCCTTCGGGTCTCTGCTCATATGTCTCCTCAGAGAAATTTTCCTAACCACCTTCTCTTTAAGTCCTTTACCCTGGTTTCTTTTATTCACCGTGTTCATCGCTATATGACGTATTACATTATGTATCTGTTTATCATCCAAACACCCCAGTAGAATGTAAAGTCCATGGGAGAAGGATGTTGTCAGTTCTGTTGACTGCTCGTCCCCCACTGTATCAGAAACGGAGCATGGAATATAGCAGGCACACAATAAATATTTGTTGAATGAATTAATTCACTGATGATTTGCATGCCTGTGATGTGCTAGCGCTATAAGTGGTGATAAGTGCTATGAAGAGAAATAAAGCAGGATAAAGAGACAGAGAGATCCTAAAAATGTCTATCTTAAAAGGGTCTCAGTTACAAAAGGTAAGAAGATGCTGATTAGACAGCCTTATCTTCCCTTTTCTTTCTTCCAAGTGTCTTTGAGTCGCCCCTCCCAACTGTGTCATGGCCCCTCTGGCAGTTGTGCTGAGTCTTTCTAAGGCGTGACTTTACATTCTTTTCATGCCTCACTTCAAGTTGACCTTCCCACTTGAGTGAAAATCCAAAAGTGGTCAGCTCTTGAGTTTGTATTTCCCAGACCCCCAGGTAACAGTCTTCCCAGCAGCTTGCTCCTTTCAGAAGTAGCCATAGGCTCCCTTAGGGTTTGAGATAAAGTCAAATGTTAGTAAGTGTTCAAGGGTTCTTTTATTTAGTTTTCATTTTTTTTTTTGTTCTAATAATCATGTGATTCTGAACTTGCTATTTGAGAGACATATCATAGAAAGACTTGCAAGTGTTAAAAATGAGAGTTCCTTATCTCAGGCTGGAGAAGGCAATGGCACCCCACTCCAGTACTCTTGCCTGGAAAATCCCATGGGCGGAGGAGCCTGGTAGGCTGCAGTCCATGGGGTTGCTAAGAGTCGGACATGACTGAGTGACTTCACTTTCACTTTTCACTTTCATGCAGTGGAGAAGGGAATGGCAACCCACTCCAGTGTTCTTGCCTGGAGAATCCCAGGGACGGCGGAGCCTGGTGGGCTGCCATCTACGGGGTCACACAGAGTGGGACACGACTGAAGTGACTTAGCATAGCATAGCATAGCATATCTCAGGCCTGTCCTTTTCCCAGTTGCTTCTGTTGCTTGTTATTTGACCTTCCAAGATCTCAGCTAGTATCTCTCAAAGGCAAACTGGTATGGCCCAGAGAGGATGTATGAAGGCTGTTCTTTGGTTATCGCCATGAGTGGATTTTAGCACCCATGATAGGATTACCCAGCATCCTACAAGGCATGAGACAGGAGACAGCTGTGCCCATGGGAAAAATGTCCTGTCCAGGTGCCCCCAGCATAAATGCTCATTCTTTTCCAGTCCTTTTCAGCAAGAGTAGTTGTGGCCTCTGGGGGCAGTTTAGAACCCTGTGAAATGTTTTTCAGAGTTAAGGGGTGATTTGCAACTGACATTTTTTTTAAATGCCTATTTTTATTCATTTATTTATTTGGCTGCAGGACATTTAGTTGTGGCATGTGGGATCTCGTTTCCTGACTAGGGAGTGAACCTGGGCCCCCTGCATTGAGAGGACAGTCTTAGCCACTGGACTACCAGGGAAGTCCCTTGCTACTGAGATTTAATGGGCATGGCCAAAGAGGCTAGAAATCCTGCAACGCATGGGGCAAATGATCACCTTGGAGAATTTCCCTTCTTCCTGCTTGACTTTCCAGTGTCCACCAGATAACAGGGAAGTGAAAACCCTATTGATAATGATCAGAGCCTGTGACCAACTTTATAAACAAAAAGTACTCTTTGCACAGCTTGGCTGGAAGTGTGTATTTTGTTTTCTTCTGGACTTTACCAAGAGTCACCTTCTGCATTGGCACCATTTCTTGTGGTTTGTAACTGGCTGTCAGTTGATGTGCATAGCTATTGTTGTATTCATAGAGATAGAGGCGAGGATCTGACTGCTTCATTTTGTCTTCTGGAGATCTGGTGTCTGAAAATGTACCTATTGTGATGTATATTATACCATTATAAATTATTTTCCTTTTATTTCTCCTTTATATTGCAGCTAGGTCATAATGCTGATTTATTTGAAGTGCCTGTGGATTAGGTTATATTACCTGTGATTTTCATTACCAGATTGTAAAGGGGGCATGGAGCCTGATGAGGTTGAAAACCTTCACTTAAACCTGACAGCAGTTATATTTCTTACTACTCTTCTACATGAACACTGTTTCAGGCAAATTCGTTTGCTCTGCATCCTGCATTTTCTTTCCCTTCACATGCGCCTCCAACTATACCTTCTCCTCCAGATTCCTTCCATCACCCCCTCTATAAACCCCACTCACCCATCAGAGCACAGTTCCCTAGGCGGCCTCCTGGAGTCATCATTCCTCAACTACCAGAGCTGGATGACTTTCTGTTTTTTTCAACTACTGTAGCACTTGTAAGAACTCCTCACTCAACACTTGTCTGCAGCCTGGTGACATTAGGTGTCTTTTTATGTTTTAAGTTATCTCCTCGAATAGCTTGCAAGCTTCAGACAGTCCACTTGACTTCGTCTTTTTGTCTCATGCAGTGTCTAAGATGCTTACTGCTTCGACAGCTCTTGATCTCAGGTTGCACTCTCTTGTCCTCTTTCCCTTCCCAAATATGAATTCTTTCCTATCTGTCATTTTGCTAATGACAAAAGTAAAGCATGTTCATTGTTAAGACATTTATGGAAAAGTAGAAGAAGAAGATAACCATCATTACAGATCTCCCACCCAGAACCACTCGCTACCCATCATTTTAGAGCATTTCCTTTCAAGCTGTCTTCTCTGTGTATATCTGTGTTTCTAACAAAATTAGAATCTCGTACTTTGTATGGTGTGTATTGGATCCCCCTGCTTATTTCACTTCGTGTTATATCACGAGCATTTTCCTTTGTCACTAGTCTTAGAAAACATATAAAATAGGTTTTACGGAAAATTTCAGACATACAAAAAATAGAACCATATAATAAATCTTAGATACCCAACATTCAGCTTCAATCATGATCAACATTCTGCCATTCTGAATACGTGCTTTTAAATGGATGCATACCATTTCATTGTTTGGATGATGCATAATTTATTCAACCATTTCTCTGTTATTGTAAATTTAGATGATTTCTGGTTTTCTGTAATTACAGATGCTTATGTTTTTGTTCTTCTTGTCATAATTATTATTCTTGCTTCCTGCTTAATCTAATTAATTTTTTCATGATTAAGTAACTCTAATTAGTTTTGTATTCTGGGATTTTTATTGTATTTCATGTCTGTGTCTGGTTTCACTGTCATTTTTCTTTTTTCCATCCATCAGGTATTTCTTGTTCTAACCAAAATGAGTCTCAAGTGAGTTACAGTAATAAATTATGTTTCTCTATTCACTTTTTTAGAGAAAAAAACTCCTGAAAACTGGCAATGTTAAAAAATGGAATTTACTTTCTAGATAATTTAAGAGGCAGTCGTAAGAAGGAAGGAGAAAATGGTTTCAG
Source organism: Bubalus bubalis (assembly GCF_019923935.1). Lineage (NCBI taxonomy): Eukaryota > Metazoa > Chordata > Mammalia > Artiodactyla > Bovidae > Bubalus > Bubalus bubalis. Next base: position 36,273,383 of record NC_059167.1, on the reverse strand, counting down.
AAGAAACAATAGCCAGAAATTATATTGCTCAATGGAAATTTATTTTACAAATACTTAATTTTGCTTAATTTTGACTGGAAAATGGCCCCCCTCTTATAGGGTGAAATAGTGACCATCTGTCTAAACTAAAGGGCACTTGAACCAGTATGTACAAGTGTTTGTATCCAGCTGATTTAAATTTGTATTTTAACAAGTATATTTGGTATTAATGAAACCCAGCATCTTAATCTTTTTATTAAACCTTTTATTTTGTATTGGAGTATAACCAATTAACAATGTTGTGATAGTTTAGGTTGACAGCAGAGGACTCAGCATACACATACATGTATCCATTCTCACCCAGCATCTTGAAACTGAGGGGATGCACAGGCAGCTTCTCTTTAAAAAGATACTTTCTCAGGCAGTGGAGAGAGATGGTTTTCTTAACTCTGGCCCATTGCGAACTGTGGGAGAATGAGTAAGTGGGAAAGAACTGGATGGGTGGTAGGATTACTAGTTCCCTGAGAAAATGAAGGCAGGATTACTGTTGCCCTATTTCTGATGGATTTTCTTCTGCAATATCTGCTGAAATTTCTAGACCAGATCATAGTCAAGAAGATGATTCATGTGCTCCCCTACTCTAAAAAATGTCTGTTTCTTTCATTACAAAGTAAAATATGGTTGCTATAAAACAAAAAAGTAGATTTTCAGATTTTTATAATAGATATGTATAACATAGCAAACAAAAGTCTCCCATAACCCATACCCTTTGCCACTGGATGGCCCTTGTCAGCAGTGCAGTGCGTGCTTGTCTTGCTCTCCCCATGCCCATATTAGCACATATTATCTGCATTATGTAGGGCTTCCCTGGTGGCTCAGTGGTAGAGAATCCACCTGCCAATGCAGGAGACATGGGTTTGATCCTTGGGTTGGGAAGATCCTCTGGAGAAAGAAATGGCAACCCACTCCAGTTGTCTTGCCTGGAAAATCCCATGGAGCCTTGAGGGCTACAATCCTTGGGGGTCACAAAGAGTCGGACATGACTTAGTGACTAAACAACAACAGCCCCTGCATAATGTACAGAACAAAAATGCTACCTTTTAAAATGCTTGTGCTAATTAGATAACCAGTAACTGTCCAGACCTGTCCAGAAATATAGAGACCGCATATTGTTTTTCCTGGTGAGAAGTAAGATGCTAAGTACAAATAACAGGACAGAACTTGTCAGGTGTGGAAACTATAGCAGAAGGGAAAGCTTAAGAAAAGAAAGGCGTTAAGAGCCCAGTATTATTATTCAGAGGTTAGATTTTTATCACTGAATCAGATTTAATTGGTGGTTGTACTTTTTCCCTTGGGAACACATTAAAACAGTCACTATGACAAGATGACTAAATCATGAATGAATTTAAAATATTAAACTAGTCTCAGTCATACTAGCATATCAGCAACTTGTTGGAGTTTCATTTTTGCATTGCAATTTAAATGATAGGAGTAAACATTGCCAGCATTAGGACTTTCAATTTTGAGAACAATGCAAATAATGCATCTCACAAGGTCTATTTCCAGTTGGGCCAACCATGAATGATTATATCGTAACTCTAACAGGTACTTAAATAATGAAGACGGTAGAATTCTTTGTATGTAAAGTCTTACTTTGTTCATTGCTTTAAAAAAAGGCTGCCCTGTGCTATGAGCTATACTCAGTAGTAGAAACACATAAGACTTGGCCCTCTTGAACTCTCTGGTATCTTGTATATGTATTCCTATCCATCTGGAATGCCTTCCTCCCTTGCATCTGTGAGCATCTCCCTCATCCTTCATGTCCCAACACAAAGGTCACCTCTGATGTCCAGCCTTTCCAGCTCTGCTGACTAACTTCACGGATCCCTCAGTGATGCTCTCATGTTTGGACATGTCTCTACTAAAGCATTATCTCATGGCCTTGTAAACACACAATAACGTTGCTATTGAGTTCTTAGAGGTCAGGTACCTCATATCTCACAGCCTTAGTGGAATGGGTACATAGTTGGTACTAAATGTATTAATACATAGATATCATCTTATGTGGGCATTTCAGGAAAATATTAGAAAAAGATCTTTGCCCTGTAGAGCATATATGACTTCCAAATTTTATTTTTAGTGGGAGGATATCGTTTTTTGCCTTTCATGTTACCTGTGGCAGAGTGGGACTGCTCATCTAAGGATTTTAGTAATTCAGAACTGTGATTTAGAAATTAGACTTAGTGTAAGGTTAGAGAATTAATATCTTTTCAGACTAGCAACAAATGGAGTCACAGCAGCTTCACCTCTTTTCTCTACAAAACTAGACTTAAAGTCTGGAAGGGAGGAATGTTGGTCTTATCAGTTTAATATCCTAAGTACATCATGGTATGTGATACGGGAAGATGTGCCAGTCAGGTCCTGACAGGAAAGAGATTGGTTCCTTCAAAAGGAGTAACGTAGAAAATAAAGGGATTCCTAACGAAATCTAGGCAGGGATCAGGGACATCAACAAAGCATCCTAGAGTTAAACACAGAGAGCCATACCACTGCATAGTCCTAAGAAGACAAGTAAAGGGAGAATCTCCTGTAACCCTATAGAAGAGATTTAGTTGTAGGAAAAGGCTGCCTAACAGGAGCTGTGGCCTTTCAGGGGAGATTGCACTCACTGTCAATGCAGCCCAGTGGAGCAGGATCTGGGGGAATAAACACCCCAACCTTTCTCTCTTGCCTCCCTTTGGTTTCTTGCTGGCCATTCTACTGGATGACCCAAGTGAACCCCAGAGATCAGGGAGCCAAGGGATGCAGTGTGAGGAAGGTAGCCTCCTGGGCCACAGAGGTTAAGAAGAAAGGTAAGAAGCAAAGGTAAGAAGAAGGGAGATGGATTTGGAGGGGCAAATGGAGACAATCCAGACCTTAAAGAGAATGGAGGTCTCAAGTTATGAAAAGTAGCCTTTCCTGTTCATAGCATTCTTGTGTTCATTTGAAGGGTTAACTGGTGTGCCTTATTTCTTAGGATTTTATTGCTTGCAGACTAACCTCTAAATCAGCTGTTGTGAAAGGGAGCCCCACGCAGAAGTGTTTCGTTTGGGTCACAGTATTAAAAAATCTTTATTGACTTTTGGGAGATTCACATCAAAATATGAGCTTCGAGCTTTTGGCAAGTGGACTATTTGGGCACACTGAAGATGCATTCCTACATGGAACCCATCTGCTAAGCTTAGTAACAGCTGCCCTTTTAGACAGGGAGGAACTCTTCACTTTGCCTTAATTCCCACCACTCCCTATGGTGGTCTTAAACCCACATGGCTTCTGCCTGGTCCCTGTAGACATTTGAGTTCGTGACCCTGGCTTCCACAAAGCAGTGTAGAGGAGGAAGGACAGATAAGTCACACTTAATCTGCAAAGAGAATGAACTCTGTCTTGGAAGACACATTTCTGTACCAAGGAAATAAAGAAACAGGGAGACTAATCTTGTCCCTAGGGACAGTCTGAGTGTTTGTTGGACTAACTGGGAGAAAGTTTTGCAAAGATAAGTCCAATTTTATCCTTTTAGGTCAGTCTCTAAGTTTACTTTTAAACTTTTAGTTCTTTCCCCGAAAACAATGGTCGTTGGAGGGCATGTGTTCCCAGCTCAATCCCTTGTTGCAGGGCAAGGGCATGCTAGGGAAAGAGGAAGGCTAAGGGAAACCCAGGAGACTCCAAATCAGAGGGAAGATGAGGAGACTCTGGAAACAGAGAGAGGAGCCGTTTTGCCCTTTTGGTCCATTCTTTTCTCCAAATAGCTGCTTTGTCCCTTTGTACCTCCTGGGGCCCAAATGAATGGACTCAAGATTTCCCCTCTCCTTAAGCCTAGAGTTTGTCTAAGTTATTGTTTTAAATTGTACTAAAATATAGGTAACCTAGGACTTCCCTCGTGGCTCAGATGGTAAAGAATCTGTCTGCAATGCAGGAGATGGGTTCAATCCCTGGGTCAGGAAGATCCCCTGGAGAAAGGAACGCCCACCCACTCCAGTATTCTTGCCTGGAGAATTGCGTGAACAGAGGAGCCTGGCAGGTTATACTTCATGGGGTCGCAAAGAGTTGGACATGACTGAGCAACTAACACTTTACTTATACATAACATAAAATTTGCCAGTTTAGCCCTTTTTAAGTGTATAGTTCTGTGGAATTAAGTACATTCACATTGTTGTGCAGCCATCACCACCAGCCCTCTTCAGAATTCTTCATCTTTCCCAGAGGGAAACTGTACATTAAACACTAACTCCCTATTCCCTCCTCCCCCAGTCAACCAGCCTCCTAATTTCTGTCTCTATAAATGTGACTACTCTAGGTGCCTTGTGTAAGTGGAATTACAGTATTTGTTCTTTTGTGTCTGGCTTATTTAGCACAATATTTTCAAGATGTATGCGTGTATGGGAATTTCCTTCTTTTTAAAGGCTGAACAACATTCCATGTTGTCCGCATGCCACAGTTGATTTATCCACCCATCTGCTGATGGACATTTATGTTGTCTCTGCCTTTTGGCTATTATGAATAATGCTGCTATGAACATAGGTGTACAAATATCTGTTCAAATCCATGCTATTGGTCATTTTTAAAAATTACATAAGTAATCCATGTAAAACCCACACAAACTGTAGAAAGCTTGGAAGATACAGTAAAATATACAAAAGCAGGAGGGACCCTAGCATCAAGGATGATGATGTTGATGACGTCATGTGTGTGACCCTCCCTGTGGGCAAGGCATACTGCTAACTAAGTGCCTTACCTGTTTCTTCCTCATAATAGGCCTCTGAGACAGTCGTGATTGCTCTTCTCATTACAAATGAGAAAAGTGAAGAACAAGGAAGATTAAAATGCTTAAGATTATAACAGAAAAGGGCACATCCAGGATTCAAACTCAGGCAGTTTGGTTCTGGAATGTGAACATGAAGTCGCTCAGCTGTGTCCGACTCTTTGTGACCCCATGAGCCTACCAGGCTCCTCTGTCCATGGGATTTTCCAGGCAATAGTACTGGAGTGGATTGCCATTTCCTTCTCCAAGGGATCTTCCCAACCCAGGGATCCCAACCCGGGTTTCCTGCATTGTAGACAGAAGCTTTACCGTCTAAGTCACCAGGGAACTCCTTACCTAATATAACTATTATGTTATCCTGTCCACCAAGGCTCATCCCAATATAGACACAGACTTCAAAAGTTTTCCTCTGCAAATATATACGTATATGCCTGGAAAATCCCACGGGCAGAGGAGCCTGGCGGGCTACAGTCTATGGTGTTGCAAAAAAATTGGACATGATTTAGCGACTAAACAACAATGTGTGTATACACAATGAGGTAATACTGTATACATCCTATTTTATAATTAGCTTTCTGTATTTGGTAATAAAAGCAAACATCAACATCTTTAATAGCTTTGTAATGGCCAATCTTATGAAGATATCATGATTGTTAAATATTGTTATGATAGAAAAAAAAATCTTGTTTTTTCCCAGTTTTTCACTATTATAAAATACTGTGCTGTATGTTCTTTACACACATATTTTCAAACACTGATCCTAGTCTTTTCATTTTTTTTCCTAATCTTTTTATTAGGAAAAGTAGGCTTGCTGTGTCAAAAGTCATTTTTTGTCTCACTCTCTTTGTAAAAGTTGCCTTATTATCCTGATTTTAAAAGGAATGCAAGCTCATGGCAAAAAATAAGTAAGTCAAGACAAAGAAGAAAATAAACTACTTGTAGTTTAGTAATATATACAACACTGTCAGGAATATATTGTTACACTTTTATGCACTTACCCTGATTTCTTTAGCATAAATTCCTAGAAGAGGAATTGCTGAAGTAATGCACATTTACGTTTTTGATAAAAGCGAAAGGGAAGTGGCTTAGTCGTGTCCGACTCTTAGCGACCCCATGGACTACGGCCCACCAGGCCCTCCGTCCATGGGATTTTCCAGGCAAGAGTACTGCAGTGGGGTGCCATTGCCTTCTCCAGCTGGGCATAACAGCGGCTGGGCATATTATATTTACTTGGAGCTGGTATACTTGGTGACAGCCTTAGTGAAGAAGGACGGCAAGAAGCGCAAGTGCAGCCGCAAGGAGAGCTACTCCGTGTACGTTTTTGATAGACATTCCCAAATAGTACACTTATTAAGACCTTTAATTTCTTTTGTCACCTTGACCTGTATAACTGCAGTGATAGCCACTATTCGAAGAAGTGAAGACTCGGATATGGATGTACATAACCCAACATAAATGTTTGTTACATGTTTATGTTACATGTTTATGACAAGAACACACTACACTTTTATTTTGTTGTTGAGGATTTTAAGTCAAAATTTATATTTAGAAACAAATATTCACAGTAACAAATTTTTTAAATAAAATTGTCACCTAGGAATATACCTTAAGATCCCATTGCACTCTTCATTTATTAGCACCATCATTAATCTCAGCACCATAAATTATCTTTTGTAAACTATAGGTAGGATAACTGGAGCCCATAATTTTTTAAATGTTTAACCTTTACGTTTTACAGATTCTTAGAAGTAAAATTTATATGCAATAAAATTCACCCATTTTAAGTGTACAATTCAATGATTTTTAGCAGATTTACAGAGTTTTGCAAACATCACCACAATCTAATTTTAGAAGATTTTCATCACCCTGTGGAAGATTCTCTGTGCCCACCCTTAAATCCAGGCAACTACTGATCTACTCTCTCTATTGTCCTATTTTTAATATAAGTAGCTTTTAATATAAATGGAATCCTACAATATGTGGTCTTGCTTGTTTCATGTAGCATGTTTTCAGGGTTCATCCATGTCATAGCAAGTATCCATTCTTTTTTTTTAATGGCTGAATAATATCTCATTGTATGGAAATGTCACCTCTTATTTATCCATTCATCAATTGATGTGGAGCCCACAAATTTTGCATAAAAATTTTTTCTTTGGTTTTTATGAGAAGATTAAAAAAAAAAAAAACTATAGTGCTTGAGTTGTATCAAGAGAAATGGGCTCCAATTTCTATGAGAAAAGATTTAGCATTAGAAGAACTGAGTTCTAATTCTGGACCAGGTATTTTTCTGTCTATATGATCTTCGACAGGTTACTTGGCTTGTCTTAACCTTCTCATCTATTCAGTGGGAAAATGCCATACCTGAGTCACAGTATTATCGTAAGAATTACAT